>NC_141689.1:519114516-519730683 GCF_964263255.1 Lissotriton vulgaris
CGAACGTTAACAGACGTCACGCAGCAAAAAAAAAAAAGCTCACGCACAGCCGCTGGAAGACATGTATCAACATATATGAGCCTCCTCAGCCACCCTCAGAAAACATAAGGGATTAGGATACGTCTCCCGCACCCCCTTATACCTAGTAATTTAATTAAAACGAAGCACAAAATGGCGAATTCCCGTTTCGCTACCAGTTTGCGGCCCAGTTCGCGGCCCGTGAAGCGCTTCTACCGTGAAAAATATATATTTTTTTATTTTCCCCACGGGACCCTTTAATAACCCCAACAACATTCCTAGGGGGTCAAGAGGGGTATACCTTGCCCCCTTTCATTAAATTCCCCCTTCGTTTTTCACCTCTTCTTCTCTCTCGATCCTACCGAGAGATAAGATGGCGGCCGCTCCGGACTGTTTAGAATGTTGACAGACACCGGGGAGCCAATCAGCTTCGCATCGCAAAGTTCCGTTTCGCGAAAAGTAAGTGGACCGGAGCGCAGCCCGGAGCGCTGTTACAGATATATATCTTGTTTTGAACGTTAATTTCTCAAAATCCACTGGAGCACATATATTGAGACCTAGCAAAGGCACATCGGGCTAACAGTCCCTACAATTTTGCCAAGTTTCGTGCAAATCCATTCAGCCGTTCGAGCTAAAAGTGAGGCCAAAGGCCCTATGGAAATTAACATGGGAAAAACGCGTTTTGGGAACCCCCTTTTTTCTCGGCCCCCCCTTGACGAAACCCCCCCAAATTTTCAGGGGCTGCTCAGAAACAAAATGTGCCATTTTCCTGAAAATTTCAGCCGATTCCGTCCACAAACGCCAAAGTTATTAGACATAGAATTTTCAAAAGTCCCATAGACAAAAAATCCTAACTATATATACCTACTGGCGAGACGCCAGTAGGTAATATATATATATATATATATATATATATATATATATATATATAGGTGGGGCACTCGTGTACGGGTGCCGATATTGCGGTGGTGCACCGCACAATATTCACGCTCCAAATCCTTTCTAGTACATAGAAAAAGAAACTGCACTCGCGGGTGCCGTTTCTTTTTCTATGTACTAGAAAGGATTTTGAGCATGAAAAAAAAAAGAATGTGTGTATATATATATATATATATATATATATATATATATATATATATTCACTTAAAAATCATAGGTTTCACACCAGTTATAGTTAGGTGGAAATTTTACTCGCATAAAACCATTGAAATTTCCACGTTATAGTTAGTTGGACTCACTATAACTTGCACGTGCAATGCACTGCTGGTGACGCCACATATTACATCACTCATGACATGGTCAGTGACATCACTCATGACATCACTGATGACATCTCAAATGACATCACTGATGACAACATCCTTGTGACAAAGTGGCAGACCTCCTATCAGCATAAAATAACCTTTGACACACACATTCAAAAATAGAAACTAACATTTTCTTAAAAAAGGAGAAACCAATACCAATTACAACAACTTATTAGGTAATGCCAACATCTACAAGTGTGACACACACAGAGCCAAACACACACACACAGCCACACACACACAGCCACATGTGCACAGAGCCACACACACACACACACACAGAGCCACACACACACACAGAGCCACACACACACACACACAGAGTCCCCCCCACACAATTACAATTTAATGAAAATTAAAAACATTCATGTTTCCCACCTTGTAAGCCCCCTAGGCTCGGTAACATCTACCTCTTGTAATTTATCAGCAATTAGCGCGGGGACACACTGTTCTCTGTGTAGCCAGGCGCTTTATAAATGATTTATTATTATTATTATTATTACATTCACCAACAGTTCTATATAGTCACTCATGCATGTACTTACTCATCATATGTACTCATACACCTATACATCCTGTTACACACTAATACTCATCCATATAGTTACTCACACACAAATTCACACATGCAAATAACCATTTACTTGATTATACTGCTATATACACACCACTATACATACTTCTACAGAAACGGAAACATATTTACTCTCTTAAACAATCAATTATAAAAACACATACTCACTAACCCACCCATACACACAATCATCCACCCATACAGTCTTGCACACATGCTGTCTTCAAAATACATACAAATAGTGAGTCACTCATTCATGCATCTGTGCTCTAAGTAATATCCCCCACCGAACCATACAGACACTGATACTGATACTCAAAAAAACAACTAATAACCCATATACACTCATGTAGCTACTCACCAACCCATGCAGCCACTTATACACAGTGAGACACTGATACAGATATTTAAATATTTAAACATTACTCGCTAATATATGTATTCACTAAGATACATTTATTAAGTCAGTTAACCAATCAATTTTACACAAAAAAACATCCATTTAGACATTTATTTACCCATTTATTCTTCCATCAACCTTTAGATATACATATATAAAAATATTTATTTTCAGAAAGATACACATTCACTGGATGAAGTCATCAGTGATGTCATTTGAGATGTCATCAGTGATGTCATGAGTGATGTCACTGACCATGTCATGAGTGATGTAATATGTGACGTCATCAGCGGTGCATTGCACGCGCAAGTTATAGTGAGTCCAACTAACTATAACGTGGGAATTTCAATGGTTTTATGCGAGTAAAATTTCTACCTAACTATAACTGGTGTGAAACCTATGGTTTTTTTCAGTGAATATATATATATATATATATATATATACACATATATAATATATATATATATATATATATATATATATATATATATATATATATATATATATATATATATATAAAACATTTCTATGGCAAAATGAAACCCCTCATTTTGTTCCTTTTCAAATTAAATGTATTAAGTGTTACCACTTTATTCCAATCAAGATGAATTCAGGTGTGCCATACTTTTGTCATAAGTAAGACTGTTAGCGTTCTAGTTGTTCTTTAGAACACTCTGGGACATTCTGTCATTGGGCTATAGTTGGGCTACATCTGGCTGATATTTGGGCTACATTTGGGCTCATTTGTCTCTGGTGGCCATCTTGGGAGACTGCATATCAGAATTTTTTTAATGAAATATAAGAGGATTTGAGAAGTCACTCAAAATGTGCCCTATTTTTTCTTTCTTCAGCACTAATCATAATTTCTATGGCAAAATGAACCCCCTCATTTTGTTCCTTTGCAAATTAAATGATTTAAGTGTTAACACTTTATTCCAATCAAGATGACTTCAGGTGTGCCATACTTTTGTCATAAGTAAGACTGTTAGCGCTCTAGTTGTTCTTTAGAACACTCTGGGACATTCTGCCATTGGGCTATAGTTGGGCTACATCTGGCTGATATTTGGGCTACATTTGTTTTTTTTTGTCTCTGGTGGCCATCTTTGGGCTAAATTGGGCTACATTTGGGCTCTAACATATATATATAGCCCAATGTAGCCCAATATATATTTTTTCAAAGTTAATTTTCGTAAAAACCACTGGAGCATATATCTTGAGACATAGCAAAGGCACATCGGGCTACCAGTCCCTACAATTTTGCCAAGTTTGGTGGAAATCCATTCAGCCGTTCGGGCTAAAAGTGAGGTCAACCGCCCTATGGAAATTAACATGGGGAAAACACATTTTGGGACCCCTCTTTTATCTCGGCCCCCGCTTGACGAATCCCCCCAAACTTTCAGGGAAGGACCGGAGCGCCGCGAGGCAAATTTGAGGAAATTATCAGGCGGATTTCTCAACCGGCGCCAAAGTTATTCCCAATAGAATGTTGAGATTTTGCATTGAAAAAAATCCTAACTACCTACTGGCGACCGCCAGTAGGTAATATATATATATATATATAGATATATATATAGATATATTAAACCAACAAAGTTGCCTGCTGTAGAGAAGGCCCAACATCATTTATGCTTATTCCTCCAATGCTGGCTCCCGATGCCCGAAATGGCTTACACCGGTTGGTGCCTCCACAGGACTGATAGAGAAGCAGCCGGGCACTTTCCACGACTCAGGCAAGCCGCTTCCAATTAAACCAACATAGTTGCCTGCTGTAGAAAAGGCCCAACATCAGGTAAGTATCTGCCACAATTTTATTGAAGGAAGCAATGCGGAGAAACAGCCAAGCCCATTGAATGTCAACCATCCTGCCCGAAGCGTTTCGTGATCTCTTACTTCTTCTGGGGCTCATGGCTTGAACACGAAATGAGCGGCAATGTTCTCGGCACCACCATATATCTAATAGTTCCCGCTTCTATGGGCGTGGCCACCCCAGTGGCTTGTGGTATTCGTAGTGCCTCGATATCCTCAAGTGAGCTGCCGTTCAGTCCAGTTCGTATTGTTTATTTAAGATCCGAGTGGATTGCGGTGCAAGGCTGCAACATACCGCACTGCTGCCTATTCCTCCAATGCTGGCTCCTGATGCCCAAAATGGCTACACTGGTTGGTGCCTCCACAGGACTGCTAGAGAAGCAGCTGGGCACTTTTCCACGGCTCAGGCAAGCCGCTTTCAATCAAACCAACAAAGTTAATTCATCCCGAGCACTGTCAAAGTAAAGTCTCTGTTTGAAAAGTTCAAAAGTTCCTTTATCTTGATTGACACAAGCACGAAGTCCAAATTCAAGATTCCATATCTCAGAATGGATATTCCAACAACTTTTATTTCTTATGAAGTTCAATCATAGACAGTTGATATCTTCAAACGATGCAGCCAACACATGTTTCGTCATTATTTTTATATACCCATTGACTTCCGCAGGGCTGCAACCCAATAGGAAAATAAAATCCGTAAATACATGGGTCCCACTCTTCAACCGTTAACACTCAGGCAAATAGTTTAAGAGTAAGTAATAGCAAAGGGTCCCATTGGAGAATAGAGGAAACTTTAGAAAGAAAAGGAAAACTACACCAATTACAAACATCACCCATTGTGTGTGAGCCTATAGGTTGTCCCTAACCAGACAAACTCAAAGATATATTTATCTATATATAGTATCATCCACTTTTAGAGTGGGCTTGATTATCTATATGAATCATGTTCACCTTTAAAATCAGTGTATTCCTCAAACAATTAGTTCTTGTCAGTAATAGGTGACATCAGAGCCTGTGGGTGTAATACACCATAATCAATTTTAATGTATAAAATTGTCCACATAAGTTAAAAGGAGTAGTTTCTTTTCTGTAACTCCAGTTCTGTAGTAGGGGTATCTCTGTTATAGTCATAATCTAGTGAATAGTCCCGCCCATGTGCGTGGACCCCGGAGCAATCAAAAATAATCTCTAAAGTGTCGAAAAAATGCAGAACTGCACAGACACTTAAGAGAGAATTTAAAGACATATAATGCAGCCTAAAAAAGGCTACACTGTCCAGTACTTCAGCTAGAAATTCCACCAAAAATCCACAAAAACAGCAAAGCCTGTCCAGATTTCCTTTGTCTTTAGTACAAACCCCTCTGGAAGATAGAGAGGAAGGCATGGACAGACAAGCCCCATAGGCTGTCATTATGTGGCTCAGAATAGGATACTGTGCCTTTAAGAGAACTTTCCAGAACTTCACAGTATCCCAGAATGCCTTGCAGGTCTCTCTTACTTTCAGTTCTGCTTGAAGGCGTAACACGCCCGACCTGTAGCATTCTTTACATGAACATCTCTCCACTGGGGAGGAGGGCGGGCGCTTATGACTATAACAGAGATACCCCTACTACAGAACTGGAGTTACAGAAAAGAAACTACTCCTTCTGTAGTAGGGGATCTCTGTGTATAGTCATAATCTAGTGAATAGAATGGCAAGCCCATCCCCACACCAAAGCGCGGTGGAGAAAAGAAACTAACCACTATTGTGCGAACAAATTCCACAGCGAAGCCTGTCCAACCTGAGCATCTGCTCTGGCATCAGCGTCCAGACAGTAATGCCTAGCAAAGGTATGAACCGACTTCCAAGTGGCGGCCTTGCAAATTTCTGCAATCGGTACATTACGGAGCAAGGCTGTCATGGCAGCTTTGCCCCTGGTGGAATGAGCCTTAGGCTTACCCCCTAAGGTCTTATTAGCTTTCTGGTAACATAGTTGTATGCAGGACACAATCCACCTAGAAATGGACTGCTTAGAGGTCGCAAGACCCGTCCTGACTGATCCGTAATTGATAAACAATTGGTCTGACCTACGAATATCTTTAGTCTTATCCAGATAAAATTTCAACACCCTCCGAACATCCAGGGAATGTAAGGACCTTTCCGCTGGAGATGAAGGATTCTGAAAAAACGTAGGCAAAGTTATAGTTTGGTTGACATGAAAGTCAGAAATAACCTTGGGAAGAAATTTAGGGTGAGTACGCATAACAACTTTAGCAGCATGAAATACAGTATAAGGTTCATTACAACACAACGCCTGAATTTCACTCACCCTGCGGGCCGATGTAATGGCCACGAGGAACGCCGCCTTCCAGGACAGGTGCTGCAATGAAGCCTTATGAATGGGTTCAAAAGGCTCCTTCATCAAACTGGACAGCACCACATTCAATTCCCATGAAGGCGAAGGAAGCCTAACAGGAGGGAACACTTTCTTCAAGCCTTCCAAAAAGTCTTTGATCACAGGGATCTGAAAGAAAGAAGTCTGTGAAGGGCTTTTCCTGTAGGCAGTCAATGCAGCGAGATGAACCCTAATAGAGTGAACATTAAGGCCAGATCGCGCCAAATGTAGAAGGTAGGGAAGGATGACATCTTCCTTGCACGTAGTAGGATCAAAGTTCCTGGACACACACCAGATACAAAACCTCTTCCACTTGTAAGCGTAGGACGTCCGAGTGGAGGGCCTCTTAGACTCCTTCAGTATGTCCATGCAATCTTCTGGTAGATTCAAATGGCCATATTGCACTAACTCAGGAGCCATGCCGCCAAACTCAAGGATGAGAGGTTGGGGTGCACCATCTGCCCCCCGAACTTCGTGAGAAGGTCCGGCCTGCACGGCAACCGTATGTGTGGAAGGAGGGACCGGTGTAGAAGGTCCGTGAACCACCACTGTCTGGGCCATTCCGGGGCAATCAGGATCATTCGTGCCCTGGACCGGGACAGCTTGATGAGCACCGCCGGAATCAGAGGGATGGGCGGAAAAGCGTAAACAAAGCTGTTCGACCAGTTGATCCAGAGTGCATTCCCCAGCGTCCCTTGCTGGTAGTACCTGGAGGCGAAGTCTCGGCATTTGCTGTTTTCGGCTGTGGCGAACAGATCTACGTCTGGAGTCCCCCACCTTGCGAAGACTTCTCCTAGTATGTCGTCGTTTATGACCCACGCGTGGTTTTCCAGAATCAGTCTGCTCAGTGCGTCTGCCTGAACATTCTGCACACCCGGCAGATGTGTAGCCGTTATCGTCAATCCTCTCGCCAGAAGCCAGTGCCAGATCGTCTGCGCCTCCCGAGACAGGGTGCGCGATCTCGACCCCCCCTGCTTGTTGAGGTAATACATCGTGGTCGTATTGTCCGTCTGTACAAGCAGAGAGTTGGTCCGGAAGGACGGATGAAAGGCCTTCAGTGCCAAGTGAACAGCTCTGAGTTCCAGGAAATTGATGTGATACGTGGACTCCGTCTGAGACCACGTGCCTTGGATCTGTAAGTCCCCCGAATGCGCTCCCCAGCCCTGGAGAGAAGCATCCATCACGATCGTCTGAGTAGGAATGTCCTTGTGGAAGGGAACTCCTCTGAGGAGATTCTCCGCTGAACACCACCACTTCAGAGACTGAAGAGCATGCAGAGACAGTCGTATCTTGTCGTCCCAAGATCCTTTCCTCTGGACCCATTGGTCCTCCAAGCACTCCTGTAGAGGTCTCATGTGTAGTCGTGCATGAGGAGTGAGGAAGATACAAGAGGCCATCGACCCCAGTAGAGAAGACACCGTCCTCACTGTTGTAGATGGAGCGGTCATAAGAGCCTGAGCCTTCCGAAGGATCGATCTCCGTCGCTCCTCCGAAGGAGACACGCTTGCTGACAGCGTATCGATGGTGGCCCCCAAGTATTGAATACATTGGACCGGGATCGGGACAGACTTGGACATGTTGATGTGCAACCCCAACTTGTTCAAGAGAACGCACGTCTTCCGGAAGTCCGCTTGGGCTTCTGAGAAGGAGGAGGCCTTGATCAACCAATCGTCCAGGTACGGGTAGACAAACACCTTGCCTTTCCTTAGGTGTGCGGCTACCACTGCCATGCACTTCGAGAATGTCCTGGGTGCAGATTTCAGTCCGAAAGGCAGCACCGTGTATTGGTAATGATTGGTGCCGACTTGGAACCGCAGAAACTTCCTGTGCTTGTGCGCGATGGGCACGTGGAAGTACGCATCTTGTAGGTCTATGGCACAAAGCCAGTCCCCCTGTTGCAACTGAGGATAAATCTGATGCAACGACAGCATGCGAAACTTTTCTCTGCAAATCCACTTGTTTGCCTGCCGCAAGTCCAGAATGCGTTAAGAGGAAGGGGTCCCAGTAGGAATTGCTATTAGTTAAGAACAATTTAAACAAACTCAATAGAAACACAAATTACCAACTATAATGTTTAATTCACATTATAGGGAAAAGTTATCAATAACACAAATTACAGTTGTAACAGTGCCCCTGGGGGTAAGGGGGACGTGCAGTCGTGAGGGTAGTGCAGGAAGGGATAGTGACAGTAAAAACGCGTATTATTCACACATGTATATGAGATTCACATGTCTAGAGATAGACAATAAAGGGAAAATAAATCAACTCAAAATTCAAGGTACACATGCCCCACAGTTCATACAATGGAAGAATATAGGTAGATGGGAGCTGTGTATTGGCGTGGGGTAGTCGACGTTTCGACCCAGGGGAGCAGGAATTAGTGAAGTCCTTGCATGTGGGTCTTCATCAGGACGAAAATGGGGTAAAGGGGCGGACAACCTGAGATAGATCAGTATTGTATAATGCTCGTATCAATAGTAAAGGTATTGTAAATTTTGAAAAATAATATCCCCAATGGGGGTATGGTGAAACGATCCGGGTGCTGGACTGGGGGGGACCACTCGGTTGATCGGTAAAATGTATCTAGTCCCCAGTCACAGGAGAAGGCTACAGTCCGTGTTATTCAAGATCCGTGTCCGGTAAACTGCACACTTAATGCGTACTCGGCGTCTCTCTCGGCATCCTCGAGGTTCTCCTCGAGGATGCCGAGAGAGACGCCGAGTACGCATTAAGTGTGCAGTTTACCGGACACGGATCTTGAATAACACGGACTGTAGCCTTCTCCTGTGACTGGGGACTAGATACATTTTACCGATCAACCGAGTGGTCCCCCCCAGTCCAGCACCCGGATCGTTTCACCATACCCCCATTGGGGATATTATTTTTCAAAATTTACAATACCTTTACTATTGATACGAGCATTATACAATACTGATCTATCTCAGGTTGTCCGCCCCTTTACCCCATTTTCGTCCTGATGAAGACCCACATGCAAGGACTTCACTAATTCCTGCTCCCCTGGGTCGAAACGTCGACTACCCCACGCCAATACACAGCTCCCATCTACCTATATTCTTCCATTGTATGAACTGTGGGGCATGTGTACCTTGAATTTTGAGTTGATTTATTTTCCCTTTATTGTCTATCTCTAGACATGTGAATCTCATATACATGTGTGAATAATACGCGTTTTTACTGTCACTATCCCTTCCTGCACTACCCTCACGACTGCACGTCCCCCTTACCCCCAGGGGCACTGTTACAACTGTAATTTGTGTTATTGATAACTTTTCCCTATAATGTGAATTAAACATTATAGTTGGTAATTTGTGTTTCTATTGAGTTTGTTTAAATTGTTCTTAACTAATAGCAATTCCTACTGGGACCCCTTCCTCTTAACGCTATACACCCAGGTCCCAGTGGCTTTATTGGGTTAACCCTCTCCCTTTATACTACGCAAGTCCAGAATGGGCCTGAACTCGTTCTTGTCCTTTTTGCGAACCAGAAAGAACCGGGAGTACAGACCTCTTCCTCTTTGAGACAGAGGTACGTCTTCTATCGCCCTTTTTCTTAACAGAATATCGGCCTCCGCCTGGAGCTCGCGTAGTTGATACTGCGAGCTGACCGGAGGGATCGCTGGAGGAGGGCTGATGAACCGAAGACTGTATCCATTGCAAACAATATTCAGCACCCACTTGTCCTGAGTAATTTTTCTCCACTCTGCCAGAAAAAATTGAACGCTTCCCCCCACCGGAGTGGGTAACGGATGACGGGGAAGTAACCGCTCAGGGTCGAGACCCGGCCGGGCCCTTGTTCGCGGTAGAGGGCTGCTGTCCACCTCTACCCCTCTGACGTTTTTGGAAAGGTCTTCGGAACTGCTGCTGTTGTTGCTGCTGCTGTTGTCCCGAAGACTGTCCTCTTCCTTTCCCTTGCGAGCCAAACCGCCGTTGGAACTGGCGGTAGGGTTTCTTGTCCTTGGGCTTCTCCAAGCCCACCGCCGTCAGGGTTTCTGCCTCGGCCTTCATCCGGGCCATCTCGTCATCTGCGTGTTTACCGAAGAGCGTGTCCCCGGAAAACGGCAGGTTGGCCACTCGCTGTTGCGCCTCAGGCTTGAGAGACGTAAGTCTGAGCCATGCATGGCGGCGCTGGTTGATGCCGTGGCAGTAGCCATGTGCAGTTAACAAGGAGATATCCGCTGCAGCACTGATGGCCTGGTTCGAGACCAGCATCCCCTCCTTGACAATTTCCATGAAGTCCTCCCTCCTGTCACGCGGCACAAGGTCCGCGAACTGCTCCATTGAATTCCAAAGCGCACGGTCATATCCTCCCAGTAATGCCGAGTCGCTGGAAGCCTTCATAGTGGTGGAAGAAGTCCCACATGCCTTCCTTCCCGCCGAATCAATCCAGCGGCTCTCCTTGTCTGGAGGCACGGTGGAGGACGGGGAGGTAGAATGCTGTTTTCTGGCCGCCGTAACTATCACTGAGTCGGGGACCGGGTCCATCCTCAGGAAGGCAGGGTCTGAGTCCGGTGCTCTGTACTTTTTCAAAAGTCTAGACAGGGCGGCCTTCACCACCGCCGGTGTAAGAAAGAGTTCTTGTGCCGGTTCAACCAGTCCCGGAACCAAGGGCAACAGAGGGCGAGACAGGTGCTTCTTGTGTAAAGTCTCGAATATCACGGACGTCGTAGGTGTAGGAGCCGTCACCGTGATACCCAACTTCGCGGCCCCCCTCATGAGAACCTCCTGGAATGTACTGATGTCATCGATAGGAGACACCCTAGTCTCCGGGGAATCGGACAAAGTAGGGGAATAGGAGCGAGTCCTAGAAGACGTATCGGTTCTGGATCTATGTCTCCTACGGTGCCGCCTGGAACGGGTGGAGGACCTGTGTCTACTCCTCGATCGTTCCCTCCGTCTGGAGCGAGACTTCGATCTCCTGGGCCTCGGCCGGTCCACCGGCTTCTCCGGGGTGGCCGACTTGGGCTTACGTGGTTCCTTAGACTTAGGAGTCTTCTTAGGAGGGGTCGGTAGATCGGGCAACGAGACCGACCTCGGCGGAACCGGTGGAGGCTTTTCAGGCAGAGGAGGCAAAGGAGGAGGGGTAGGAGTCCTCGGACGCGGGCCTCTAGGTAGTGGAGGAGGAGGAGGAACAGACTTATTTGGAGTATACACCTCTGAGTACACCGATCCCGGTGACCCACCATCATTCCCGGGCTGAGGGGAGCCCCCCACAGCCCTAGGCCGCGTAGTACGATCCTTTGACGACGCCGGCCGGTGTTCAGGCGTCGACCGTCGGCCCCTCGACGTCGAGCGACCCTTCAGCGTCGACCGTCTCCTCCTCTTTGGCGTCGAACGGCTGCCGTGTCTCGACGTCGACCCGGACCATCTCCACGACGACCCTCTTCGTCTTGACGGCGATCTCTTGCGCCTCGACGCCGACCGCCTCGACGTCGCCTTGGAGCGTCTCGACGTCGACCTCGACCTCCTACGCCTCGACGGCGAACGCCTCCGTCTCGCCGGCGAGTGCTTCTGCGTCGACGGCGGGCTCGACGACGAGGATCCCCTCGACGACGATGAAGCCTTGTTTCTTGACGGCGATCGACGGTATCGCCTCGACGGCGAGCGTCGACGCCGATCCTGTCGACGCAGAGAGCTCGACGTCGACGTCGAAGACAGCGACGATGACAAAGTCTCCGTGTTCGACGGCGGCCTATGCAGGTCCCTCGACGTCGACGGGCGAGATGGGGAGCCGGCCTTGGACTTCCCCCTCGACGTCTTGGTGGGTGCCACCGACCCAGACGGAGAATGGGGACGTGTGCTGGGCTTCCTGCCCCCGGGGAGCCCCCCAGGGGCCTCAGCATGGGCAGATGAAGCCCCACCAGACCCACCTTGCGTCTTCTGTCTTCTTTCTTCTAGTCCCTGAAGCCTGATCTTCAGTCTGTCCTTCAGGGTCCTGCCAGAGAAACCTTGGCAGATCTCACACTCCTCAGGGATGTGGGAAGAGGGAAGGCAGAGGATACAGACCTCATGGGGGTCTGTCTTGGCCTTCTTCCTGGAGCACTCCGGGCATTTGTCAAATAATGCAGGCATTATGGACAACAAAAGGGTGCAAAAAACCAAGAAGAAAGTCACCAAAGTACTTTAAAATTACACAAAATCGAATTTAGTGAAAAAACACCAACAAAACCCTTGAAAAGGGAGAGCTCAATGCTCCAGGGTCCTGCTTGCAGGAGCCAGAAAAAAAAACTGAAAGTAAGAGAGACCTGCAAGGCATTCTGGGATACTGTGAAGTTCTGGAAAGTTCTCTTAAAGGCACAGTATCCTATTCTGAGCCACATAATGGCAGCCTATGGGGCTTGTCTGTCCATGTCCATGCCTTCCTCTCTATCTTCCAGAGGGGTTTGTACTAAAGACAAAGGAAATCTGGACAGGCTTTGCTGTTTTTGTGGATTTTTGGTGGAATTTCTAGCTGAAGTACTGGACAGTGTAGCCTTTTTTAGGCTGCATTATATGTCTTTAAATTCTTTCTTAAGTGTCTGTGCAGTTCTGCATTTCTTCGACACTTTAGAGATTATTTTTGATTGCTCCTGGGTCCACGCACATGGGCGGGACTATTCACTAGATTATGACTATACACAGAGATCCCCTACTACAGAACCAGGTCCAACGTTACCAGCCTAGTTCACCATCTGTAATCATTTAATCCCCACAAATTAGAGCTTACCTAAACATCTTATCTATATTCAGTGTTATATTTACTTCACCAGAACATTAAAAGAAAACATTTCACTACCACCTGGTGTTGCCTAACACTGTGTACACCCCAAAATATATTAAAGCAATTACCATCTAATCCGCAAAATAGTCCAAGTCCTGTCTCTGTAATTTCAATAGTCTATGGGGTACATCTTATCCACTTGTATATTATTATAATCCAAAATCTAAAATACAAAACCGAAGTAAATTCAGTAAGTTGACTCGTTATAAGTTTTCTCCATGTCACAAGGACGTCACAAACACATTATCCTACTCACCGTCTGTTCTTCACTCTTGGTGCACCCCTAATTTTGTCTGGGCGGTCTTAGAGAAACCACTAATACCATCACGTATCAGCAATCTTTCCAGATATCTGTTCGTTAAAGAACAGAAATGGATTTACAGGCTCCGTACTAACATATCAGTCTCAACGATGACATACCGTGGTCGAACTTATAGGTCGGAGCTTTTGACTCCAGGATATTTGTGGCCTTGGGTTCAAGCGCACATGGGATTGAGCTTTACCTATAATATTAGCCACCGACACCACTACGGTAGGGTATGGTTATAATATAGGATGGTATTGTGATACCGAGGAGGTCCCTAGCGGGGAGTTGAGACATATGGCATGCCATTATATGGTCTCCCTGGTGGCAACGTACTTGAAACAACACCATCTTGATGATATCAGACAGTTTTTACCGGAACCATGTCACCATAGTGTACTTAGTCTATCTGTATTGCTAGTGTGAGAGGCAAGCACATTGACTATCGTTTGCAAGTATTATTTAATGGCCGGTGGTTGTGATCAAAATATACCCAGCGTCAATAATTAATTGAGCTGATACTATTAACCAGAGAGTGCAACATACTAGCTGGTACCCTAGTTTGGGACGAGTAATTACATATAAGATGGTATGTGGTAATCCTGAGCATATGTCGGCAGAGCATGACACACACTGCCAGAACAATAAAGTTTTGTATGGAATTGAACTACAAGTGTCATCAGTATGATGTCATTATGTAGTCCTGAGGCAAGTTTGGGGACGTAGTCAATGAATTAAGGGTGCTCCAATTTGCGCATTAGATCTCTAGCTATCCACACCCATTACTAACAATATGTTCTTTAAGAATCATATTAATGACATGGGGGGCGATATTTTTTGGTCTCCAGTCATCGGATGAGGCTTAGCGTGTTGGGAACTACAAACGCGGGCGTGATGACATTGTTTCCATTTAGCAGCGGTGGAACTACATCCAACAAGATAATAGTCTCGATCATATTCAATACATCGAGAAAGGTACAGAGTTTTGTTTTTTTATATTCCGCATGGTCTGTGCACTACACTGTTCTAGAATTTGACATTTATTAGTGAGTTTAACCGGTGTGCGTATGTGCATCACGTATCATGTTTGGAACTACAAACGCAGGAGTGATTACATCATCTTGTAGTCCAAACATGGTTCCATTTGGAGGCGGCGGAATTATATCCAACAAGACAATAGTCTCGATTATATTCAACACATCGAGCAAGATTGTAAAACTGTAAGACTGTAGTGGGATGTTCAATAACACCAGGAAAAATAGAAGTAATTCCTCAACTATTTATTAGGATACAATGAGCTTACGTAAGGAAGGGAACAGCTGTCGGAAGGTGACAGAGTACACGGGGACTGGGGTGTGTGTCACATAAATACCAGTAACACATTCCATTGTACGTCATAACAGTGACCAATCACAGGAGCAGGAAGGAGGAAGTGCAGGGTATAATGCAAGGAAGACTAGACCTGCAACATCTCCCTTTCAACAAACACAAAGGTGAATATTTACAACAACTCATAGTCTCTTAGCCCTACAGGTAACTTAGATATTCTCCCAAACCGGGTACAGGAACCCTCCCAACCTCCATGACATTTAGCACTTTCTTCATTGGTTATACTAGAAGTGCTGGGTTTGGGATCATATACACAGTCAGCGGTGGCTTGTCTCTCAGTTACACTGCCCTCGCCATGCCTCTCTTCAATTTCAGTACTGGCATTACTTTAATCATTTCTATACATTTCCTCCCTGTCATAGTTAACTGGTTGACAACATGCTTCTTTCAGTGATGATTCAACTTGTTCATCCAATTCACCTGAATAGGTACTCAACCATGAGAATTCCTTGTCACCCATATCTTTGTTTGTGAGTCCCTGAAACCATAATTCTGCCTGGCTTTTGCTCAAACATATGGCGTCGCTCTTGTTGCGCCAACCCAGGAATCTCAAACAAATGGCACTTTCTGTGACCTCAACCACCTCCTCAGGATTATAGTAGTTGGATTCTCCCTTATGTTGTCCATCATGTCTTTTGACAAGTGCCCAATCACCCTTGTTAAACTCTTTGTTAACAGCTTTATGTACCATATTGTGATAGCGTTTGGCTTTGACCTGGTTCTCCACAATCTTCTGCTTAACTTGCATCTGTTCATCTCTTATGACCACAGGATCGGGTAAACCTGACTCAAACCCTTCAATTTTAGGCACCATGTCATTATCACATCTCCTTCCCCTCATTAGGAAAAATGGGGAGAAACCTGTTACACTGTTTGGGGTAGAATTATATGCAAATACTCTTTCCTGGATAAATTTCTTTACAGGAATATTTGAAGCTCTAGCTAATTGAATGCCGTCCTTGATAAATCGGTTCACTCTTTCAATTTGTCCATTCGATTTTGGAGAGTATAAAGGAGTTTTCTCCTGCCTGATGCCATGTGAATCAAGAAATTCTGTCATTTTGTTGGAAGTAAGTTGCATCCCGTTATCTGACACCAGTGTGTGTGGGCTTCCTTCGATGGAGAAACATGTTTCCAAAAAGTCAATGACAGAGTCTGAGTCAATAGTCGGGACAAACTTATGGTATATCCATTTGTTGTAGTAGTCACTCATTACAATGAGAAATCTGGAATCCCGGTCCAACACCTGGAATGGTCCTGCCATGTCGATGGCGATTTTGTACCATGCTGAATTTGGGATGGATACCAACTGCATCTCCTTAACTCTTGGTTTCCAGTGCTTGTCGGATCTAATACATACAATACATTTCTCCACAAATAAGTTAACATCCATGTCCATCTGAGGCCACCAATATTGTTCTTTTAGCCACTTTTTGGTCATAGTGGCACCTAAATGAGTACTGTGGGCAGTAGATATCAATTTATTCCTAAGTTTAAATGGGGGAACTAATAAATCGCCCCTCATTAAAAACCCGTCAACACAACCTAGTTCCTCTGACACCTGGAAGAAGGTTTTGAACTCAGGAGACAAATTTCGAACTGGGGGCCACTTGTGCGACATGAAATCTCTAACCTTCATCAAAACAGAATCAGTATTCATGGCTTCTAACCACTCTTTTTCTGACATTGCATTTCCTGTTACATTAATGTTGGATATGGATGAGACTACACACTCAGTGTCATCTTCATTCTGCACCTCGACACTTTCAGTGGGTAGTCTTGAAAGAAAATCTGCTCGAATATTGTCCTTGCCTGATATGTGTTTTATAGTGAAATTATATTCTTGCAGTTTTGCCAACAATCTCACCAGCCTGGCTGAGGCCTTACCGTTACCTCTGCCATACCCATCAAACATATACGTGAGCGGCTTGTGGTCGGTAACTAATTCGAAATCCTTCCCCCATAAATATATTTTAAGTTTGTCCACCGCCCAAACACATGCGAGCGCTTCTCGCTCGATGGTACTGTAATTCTTCTCTGCCTCTGTCAATCTGCGTGAAATGAACGCTACTGAATGAACTTGCTTATTGACCTTCTGAGTGAAAACTGTGCCTATACCCACAGAGCTAGCATCTACAGTAATAATGTTGGTAACTTTTGTATCAAATGGTTTTAGTGTGGGGGCATTTACAATAGACTTTTTGATTTCTGCGAAGGATCCCTCATGTTGTGCTTCCCATTTAAAATGCTCACCTTTGCGCAAAAGGGCTCTCAGCGGCTCAACCAATTCAGCGTAGTTTTCTATAAATCTCGAATAGTATTCGCTGAGCCCCAAAAAAGATCTTAGCGAATCTCTGTCTTCTGGTTTGGGGGCTTCTGAAATTGCCCTGACTAAATTCATTTTGGGTTTCATACCATCCTGGCTAATTACATGGCCTAGATATTCCACCTCAGTCTTAAGGAATTCACATTTATTCTTTGAAACCGTCATACCCCTCTCCTTCAACTTTCCAAGTACTTTCTCCAGAATGACATTATGTTCACTTACAGATTCAGCATGGATAAGAATGTCATCCTGAAACTTCTGTACGCCTTTCATCTGCCCAAACATGTTCTCCATTAGCTTTTGGAAGACGCTTGCTAAGGACGCCAACCCAAAAGGCAATCGTACATATCTGTTACCTCCCAGGGGTGTAATAAATGTGGTCAACTCTTTGGATTCCTCATCAAGCTTAACTTGATGGTACGCTGACCTGAGGTCGATAAGGGAAAAAAATGTAGAACCTGCAGTTGCAGCTAAGATCTCTTGAATTCTGGGAAGGGGAAAACAATCTACAAGAATATCCTTTTTGAGTGACCTGAGGTCTGCACACAGGCGGAACTCACCATTCCTCTTTTTTTATCAAAACGATCCCCGAAATCCATTCAGCAGAATCTGCTGTTTCAATAATTCCTTCGCTGACTAGTCGTTCTAGAACGCATTTTAAATCATTTTTGAGAGTTAGGGGTAGAGACCTGACTTTATGTCTTACAGGCACCGCATCTTTTTTTAGAATTATCTTATGTACAAAGCCTCTTACACAGCCTACTCTATCTTCAAACAATGAGTCATATTTACTAAGGATGATGGCTATGCTAATCATTATTGCATGTTATTGCAGACACATTTATACTAGGTATAAACCCTTCACCAAGTATAATGGGGTCTTCAGGCCCAGGCTTCAAAATTATTTTTAATTTTGCTAAGTCTCTCCATCCCACAATGTCTTTGCCGCGTTCTGCGACATAAATTTTTGTATTCACACATCTACCTTTGATATTTAGGATGTCTTCGAGGTACCCAAATATATTGATCTCTGATTCCCCAAAGGCTTTCGGATTGACATCAGATTCAATCAAATCCACTTGTGGCCAATACTGAAGATATTTCTTGTCGGAAACTATTGTAATCGGCGAACCAGAATCCGCCATAATGTTAAGTTGAACTTCGCCTACAGTGGCCACCCCTAATGGTCCTTTAATATTTTTGTATTCCTCCTCAATTGTAAGTACAATATTAGAACACATATTCTCATCAAACTCTTATACGCAGTTTACCCTTGATGGCGTAAATCATTTTTGGCCAAACGTGCCACATACCCCCGCAAAATGCCCTACCTTTAGACATCTTGTGCACTTCTTCCCCAATGCCGGGCAACTCAAGGAATCAGCCTTGTAATTGTGTGAACCACATCTATAACATACAAATTGACATGTATTAACATTTGCATGCGTTTTAAATTTGTTGAACAAAACATTATCTCTCTTCTTTTTATCATTTACTAAATACACATTAGAATATTTGTTTGTAGATCCGGTTATTTCCCTTGACCCTTCTAATGATCTTTCAATACCCTTTGCAATGTCAATAGCTTCTGATAGGGTTGGTCTTTTGCATGCTAATAGCCGCTCTTGAATTTTTCTTTCATAACAGTGGAATACTAACTGGTCGCGTATATATTCGTCAACCCTATCTTGATAGTCACACTTGGTTGCCAACACTCTCAAAGCTGCTATGTACTCCTCTACATTTTCACTTTCAGCTTGTTTTCTCATAGTGAATCGGTGTCTTCCCACCATTATGTTTTCCTCCTCATCAAACTGTCTTTCCAATCTCTTGACAGCTTCCTGGAATTCATCTAATGGAATGAACTAGCCTGGTGGTGGTTCGTACTCTGGCAGACTATAAAATTGTCTTGCCCTGCCACCCCCAACAGCCCAACAAGAATTGCTGTTTTCCTTTCAGCATCGAACTTCTTACCATTGATGGCAATCAAATAATTTTCGAATGACCTGTACCAGCTTCGCCATTTCATTACCGGTTTACCAGGTTCATTTAGAAAAAATGATGGAGCATTGAAGTTCGCTTCACTTGCCATTTTCTCCAGAGTGGTTTCTGAAGCCTCTTTTTTGATAAACAAATCAATTTTGAACCGTTAAAATCACTGAGTAAATATGAGAAGAAAAACTTTTCTTTTATAAATATCGAAAATTTGGCCAATAATGAGTCATGTAATTGTTCACTAGAGTGCCGAATAAATATGAGAAGAAACGCTCCTTTTATCGCATATTTCTAACACTTTGCCAATAATATGTGCAATGGAAATGCTTTTGCGCGTTTATTTACCTCAGCTTTGATGTGCCGCTATGAACGGAATGTTCATTACAAAATGGCGTCACGTTGCTCAGGTCGACTACGTCGTGACGTGTTCGGCCCTGTTGTTTGACACACAGATGAGCGGCAGGAATGTCGGTTACCGCTGCGCGCAAGAAACCCGAATGACATTTGAACTGCCACAAGTCGACCGATGTAGAATTTCTTACTTGGTCTGGTACTCTGGAAACCCACGTTACCAAAAATTTACTTGCAGGAATACTCAAGAACACAAAGATTACTCCGTAACTTGCCTTATAGCTTCACACGAAATTCCTGTCAGAAACACCGCTACTTTCGATGATTTCATCAGCGTTCTGCCCATATGACTTCCAGGTCCCAAATTGTCGTGATACCGAAATATAATGGAGAATAACAATTAAATTCGTATCCGAATATTTTTTTGAATAAATGCCATAAGAGCACTTGCCTTGAAGATAAGGTTGAGATGCTCCTGAAGAAATCCCTGCGTAAGCTCGTCTATTTATTTCTCGTCCCGAACCTCGTCGCCAAATATGTTGTAGTGAGATGTTCAATAACACCAGGAAAAATAGAAGTAATTCCTCAAGTATTTATTAAGATACAACGAGCTTACGTAAGGAAGGGAACAGCTGTCGGAAGGTGACAGAGTACACGGGGACTTGGGTGTGCGTCACATAAATACCAGTAACACATTCCATTGTACGTCATAACAGTGACCAATCACAGGAGCAGGAAGGAGGAAGTGCAGGGTATAATGCAAGGAAGACTAGACCTGCAACAGTACAGAGTGTGGGTTTCTTTTATTTCGCATGGCCTGGGTACTACACAGTTCTTAAATTTGACATTTATTGGAGGGTTTAACCGGTGCGCGCAATGTTCATTAGCGCGATAGAGAAAATAGTCCCATAGCTTGTTTTCCTTAAAAACGTGCCAGAAACGCCGGCTTCTGCCTCCCCTAAGACTTGGGATAAGCTTTGAGGTACCAACGGTTAGGTAAGAGGGCTTGCTTATTGCTATCTACCTGTAACCTAACCATGCATCTGTTAATGAGGCTATGGCAAGAAAGCGTTCTGCTGTTCATTGGATATTTAAAGTAAACTCTTTCCACTGTGTAAATAACTGAGCAGTGGCTGAAATGGTGGCAAGTTAACTTAAAGTAACAATCGACATATCAACAGGTTAGGTCATTTGACCTCATATTTTATATTTATTAGTGTGTCTAACTGATGCGCGCAATGTTACTAGCGCGATAGAGATAATAGTCCCGAGGCTAGTTTTCCTGAAAAATGTGCCTGAAACGCCAGTTGGTGCCTCTCCCAAGACTCGGGATAAGTCTTGAGGTACCGACGGTTAGGTAAGAGGGCTTGCTGATTGCCATTTACCTGTAGCCTAACTATGTATCTGTTAATGAGGCAATGGCTAGAATGCGGTCTGCTTTGCATTAGGCATTTAAACCTTTGCCACTGTGTGAATAACTGAGCAGCAAATTTGTAATGTTGCTTAGGCGGCAGGTTAACGGAAAGTAACAATTGACACATCAACAGGTCAGGTCATTTGACCACATCTCATGAGGTTATATATATACTTTCTTTGAAGCATGAGTTTGTGGGTTAGCTTTGTATTTGTAACATCGACTGAGGTGGACACAGGCACCTAGTGATTTTATCATACTCCAAGAGGTGAAGTTGTGTTGTCTATGTGGAACAAGGTACCGGATAGTTGTTCCTCAGTTTAACCCCTCAGTGGATTAAGATGAGCATGTGATCAATTGATTTATAGAAACGATGGAGCCTACTGACTAGTAGCTCTACATTTCCCCTTTGTCTGCCTTCTTCTTTTCACAGAGTGGGGCCTCGATAACCTGAGCACGGTCCAGGTGAGGTGAGGTCCAGTCTCCTGTCCAGATGGGTGAGAATTTATCAGGTTTTATTTGATGATTAATATTTTCTGGTGAAAGAACTGTGTACAATTGGGAACTTATGTACAGTGCAGTTTGTTAATTTTGTTTTACTTTACACCCTTTGTAGATGTTTTCTGCATTCACTGACACGGAGGATTAGCAGTTTGCAGGGTGTATTTATTCCAATCTAGATCTACTTAATTTGATTATCACGCTTTTTGTAAGTTTACACATTGTTGCAGTAGCAATACATTGAGAGCATAGGCCCTGACGAAAGCCGGGGGACTAACAGCCCGATTGGCTGAAACTTGTTGGCCTTTTTTTCCAGACAGTTATTTGTTTCCACTGTCATTTGCACTGTTCTGGTTTTAATGAGGGGATGTGCCCATACTCCAATTAAACTTGCATTGATTTTTGGACACATTACTCTATTTTAATTCACCACACCGATCTTCATTTTTGCACTGCTCTTCACTATTATTTTAGCCATCAAAGATTAGCTGTTCTATGGTGGTCCAAAAGTGCTTGTGGGCAGGATCCAGCCCACACACTATTGAATGGTAATGGGTTTCTATGATCAAGGGACTTACCATATCTTTAACTGGATAACCAAATGATTTTTCTGATCACAATGTCCATTTAATGTCAATCCACATCTGGTGGTTATGATCTTGTCAACCTGCACTGTAGCCATCTGTTTTCACACACTTGTTCCTTTCATTCTTTAGGCTTTCCTAGGTGACTTGGGCACTAACTTACTAGGGTGAAGTTAAGGATAGCTTGCCACTTTATTGGCTTCAAGACCCCCGGTTCCCTTTGTTGTTCATTACTGTGGTTTGTGTCAGAGGGTGAATGCAAGAATGAGCCAGTGGATGGATAAATGAATGCATGAGTGCAAAGATGAGAAACGGAGTGCATGTATTATGACTTATTGAGTGCCCAAACCCATCATTAAACCGAAGGCGCTTTCATTCATAAGCCAGAAATATTGGTATTGCCAATGCTTGTTTTCAACTTGGCTATGCTGTCTTTGTTTACTTTGGCTATCGGTTATGGGTGATTATGTAGCCCCAGGGCACACTTTATGCTTGTATTTACTATTTCAAGTATGTACAGATAATAGGAAAAAATACCAGCTTTAGGTGGATTTTCTAAGTTTTGTACTGGCCAGGACAATGTAATTCTAGCCATGCTAGTAATACAATGGCCAGGTAGTAACCTTGGGTGGCCCACACTTGTATTTTGATATTTATGAAATTCCACATTTTGGGTATAGAATGGTCGAGGAGCGCAGATGGACTGTTTCCACGTCATTGGTATTTAAACAGAGGCAGACTGGGTCATATGTACCCTAGTTTTGTTCCTAGTCCTTAGATGCACAAAAGTGCCAAATCCAGTCTTAGCTAAATACAAGTTTCCCAATGAGTGGATCGCTTGACAGCACAGCAGAGCGTTTGTTCACAAGGAGCTATGTTATTGTTCATGCAGGGAGTGGTCTGTACCTTGTTGCTCAGTCATTTGGTTTTAAGGTGTTAATTTGTTAAATGAATGCCACACCCTTTCCAGGGCTTTTTGTACTTGCGGTTCCATGTAATTATCTAAATAACGTGTCGAGTCGTGAATTCATGCACACAACCTTTCCAGAACATATTGAACTAGTTGTTCTCTACAAATCACAAACTATTATTCAATTAATAAAATATAGCAACTGGGAGCCCTGGAGTCTCATGCGTCCAGGAAATGCATTTATAATGAAATCATTTTGAGATCACTGGGCGTTTTGAATATCCTGCAGCAGTAAACAAGATAAAGAGAAAGAGCTCCGCTAACCCTGGAGTGGCCTTTCTTTGTAAGGCTGCATTGTTGAGGGACCTTCCAGAAAGTCATGAGATCTGTGGCAGTATCAGGATGGGCCCAGCGTGGGTGTGTTTTTTTGAGTGTGAAGTGTCTGAAGTTCTGTTTCAAACGTATAACTCGGAATTTCCCTGCCTTAATGTATGAACTTTAAACAGAACAAGTCGGAAACAGTGAGCATGGTTTGCCTCTGTTTCCGAATTGTTTTGTACAAAGTTCATGCATTAAATCTGAGAAATTCCGAGTTATATTTCTGAACTTTTCCGATACCTGGCATGCAGAAAACATATCATGATAGGAGGCACAGGACGGAAAATCGCCCAGGAGAGTGACAAGCCAATGAGCAGACTCCGTGCTTAATTTGTAAAAAAGATTAAGTGCCAGGGTCTTGTCAGGAGGCTACTGCAGCTTGCAACACCCATTGCCCATGCCAGGAGACCAGTGATAGTACCAACACAACTACTAACCATTAAACCCTTACAAGTGTGACAATCAGACTATTCTAGTCCCCCAAAGCCACAAGAATGGCTTGGGGAGAAGGTGTTACTATTTTTTAATGTATGCTCATTTAATATAAATCTGTTCTTGTGCTCATCTGCAAATGAGACAAGCAGATGAACGTTGGGGGTGCCGGGCATCGTGCACCAGAAATCACTGGCTCACATGGCTTGACTCTTCAGTTGATATTGTACGCCCAGCAACAGTTCTATGATTTTGGGGGGCCTGGGCACAAAGGGAATGTGCGAGGTCCCTCTAATTTGCATACAACCTGACACATTCAGGGTTGCATGGATCTCAACAGATGCCCCTAAAGCTGCTTTGTGCAGACCCCTCCTGGGCTGCAGCCCCCCCTCTCACCAACCTACAAGCACTTCTTGGCAGCTCGTGAAGGGCTGAATGTGAGAGAGCTGTTTTTTATCTGAAAGGGTTAAGACTGCTGTGGAACATGGCCATCCCATGGTGCCTGTGAATGGGCAGCAGGGCAGGACACCTGATTGCAGGGCAAACCTGCAGAATGTGTCTTCTTGTAACTGGGCCCTTAGGAGGGCCTCTCTCCGCTAGGTCTTGCCCGAGGGAGGTGATCCCTCATGTGGGCACAATTGCAAGAAGACACCTTGCTCTCAAAATATATGAGCAGGGGTCAGGACAGGACCAGTATGCCGTGACCTGGCTGTGACACACTGGTATGGCTCCCATGTTAGTGGGCTGAGAACGGGACCCTGGGCAGCTGCCCACACTGCCCATGCCTAGGGCCAGCCCTGTGTAGGCCTTATGGCACAATGATCTGGAGCTCTGCCCGTCTGCTGATGTATTTCTGTGCGTGTTGCAATCAGCTCGAGTAAAAACCATAGGAGCGTGATGAGGAATGCTATCCCATAGCGCAGCCTGGAAATCAGATAATAAGTACTTTAGCCAAAGGGATTTCTGTTTTTAATCCTGCAAAAAAGTAAGTCTCACGTTGGGTGTTTCCCATGTGAAGTGGTACAAACACCTGAGGGCAGATTCACAAAAGCAATTACTTACATGCCAACGTTTTAACCCGCTGCGTGCTTCTTTCGGCCAACGGCCATTGCGCTCACTACCTCTGTAGTGCTGCGCAAATCCGTTGGCCGACGCAACCACGCCCACTCATCAAAGGTGCCGCACTACGGCGAAATTTCCCCCGTGGTAAATGGGTTAAAAGAGGAAAGTTGAAGACTAAAAAGAAAAAAATTAACAGGATAATTTATTTTCCCCAGTGTTGTGTAGTTCCTAAAAATACATAGGAACTGCGTGTTTAGACAACATAAACGAAGGGACTGGTGTCTAGACTGATTCCGGACACCCCCAAAGGATATATTAGTCTTTAGACCAGCTACTTCACAGCGCTACCATCAGCCCCTGATTAGTCTCTCTAACATATACAATTCTATCTCCTCATACCAATGGCCTTTCTCTATATAATGTTGTGTACGTTTTGTGGCATCTCTCCTACACCGAATAGTACTGTGCATAACTTTCTGATCATCATTTCCACATACATGAGATTGCATGGACACTTTATTACATACACCACATTCACGGTGTTACAATATAGTCTGATTCTTCCATTTCCAAGGCGTCCACAGCCCCAAGTCCAACTCCTTTGCTCACTTAGTCAGAGGGCTTAGGATGCATTTACCACATGGTGTGTGACCAAAAGGGGGTGGGAGATTCCAAAGGGTGGGCTGACTGTTCTGGTCCGTGGTCTTTCTGGGCTGGGTATGTACCACTAGATCTTTAATATTAGTTGCTTTTCCAAATGAGCACATTGGCTTTTCAAACCTAAGCCCCGCAGATTGTCGAAAACCCCAGTTTTTGTTGATTACTCTTTGGAAAGCATTAGACATGGTACTGTAAGTAGAAACACATTTAAACTTGTCGCTGCCTTGCCTTTTGTACATCATCATTAGCTTGTCCCTTATTATTATTCAGGGCTCTTTTGTTTGCTTTCTTTTATGTTTTTTAAACCATTTTATTGACGTTTTTGGCAGTACAGCATGGCCAGAAAGGCCATACACAAACGTTAAGATGTAATACATTGGGAAAAGGAAGATGGCGGCGTCGCAGAACTCCACAGCGGAACCTCTTTCTCTGACTCCCACACGGAGCGTTGTTGAGGAGTTTGGGCACTCTCAGATGCTAAACTATCCTGCCTGAACGCTGTTGAAACCGGAGGATATCGGAAGACGCCAACTCGGGCGCTGTGGTGTCCCTCCCGACTGCTCTGTTTCCTGGCTCCGGAATGGCAGATCCGTGTAGCGGTGGTCGGGAGGCACTGCGGCTCACAGGAGGCTGGAGTAACACAGCACAAGATGGCCGCAAGTGGTTTTCCGCCCAGAGAGCTGATTGAATCTTTGCGCTGCTCCCGCCTGGTGTGGGCCGGCTTAGTTTCAACTGCCAGGGGAGAAGTTGCTCACAGAATACGGAGAGCGCTCACCAGCTGGTAATCAACGTCAGAAAAATGCCACCTAAATCCACGAGAGAGCTGAGGGAGAAGAAAGAGATAGCAGGGTCTAATGCTACTCAATCAAGACAAGAACTATCTCCCGCAAATATGGAGGCTTGCTCGGGTAAACCCCAAGAGACTCGCACTCTGAAAAAAAAGCAGGACACAAGGGAAGTGAAGCGAAAGACCCTGCAAGAAAAAAATCAAGTAGTAGGTAAAAAGGGTAGTGTTTCAAAAACCTTGGAAGAAACTGGGGCAGCATATGAGGAGAATAATCTAATTGCTACGTCTACACTACCTCAGCCGGCTATAAAGGCATTTTTCAAAACTAGAGATGGTCCCGCGAATATGGATATTAATGTGGTTAATCTACAACTTAAGGAAAGGAACAGGGGTGAGGATAGTATCCCTAACGCTTGTTTAGAGGCGCTTTCCAGGCTAACAGTGACGTTAACAGTGAGGCCCACATTATACAGGACATACAAAGGAGCGCAGGCAGATAAGGATGTTAATAAGGATACATCTTTCAGCCAGAGAGCGCAGGCCAGTGCTGCAGGCCATAAAATCTGTGTCTCAATGCAACTACTACTACAGGCGGCTATACTGGATGCCCAATCCCAAGATAAAGAGCTAATTGATTTACCACCTGCGGGCCCAGGTCGAGGCTGTATCAGGAATATAGACAAGTTAATATCAACTGATGCCATATCTGAGGTTATTTTGGAACGGCCAGATAAGTTTTATTCCCTGACAAAAGACTCTCATTCAGGGACTTCGGATTCCGAATTGGCATATAGCGACTCTGACTATATCAATTCGACACTACCTCAGAGACTAGCACATTGGAAGCCCCCGAAACGGCTCGCAAGCAACACAAAAAATCCCGGAGGGCTTCAAAAAGTTCTAAGGGGCTTAAAGAGACATGGAAAAAGAAAAACAGTGGTGCCTCTGGCCTGAAGTGGGATTATTCAGACACTGGAATTATTGGTCCTCTGAAACCAGACTTAGTCCCTATCGGTACCTCCTTGTCCGAATATCGTGGGGATTCTGTAACAAATGAAAAATCATTGGCGAGCCTTATCCTTGAGACCATTAAGGAACATTGGGTAGAGACCAGAGCTGATGGGAAGAAGACAAGACAGGGCACAAAGAAACTGGAAGGAGCTATTCAGAAAGTAGGTCGTACCTGCGGGGAAATCTGTGAAAGATTGGATGCAATGGAAGTAAAAACTGTTGCGGTTGAGAAAGATTTGGATGCTGTGAGAGAGCAAACAAAGACTCATGAAGCCCAACTATCTGACGTGATGTGGAAACTGGAGGACTTAGAAAATCGTCAGCTAAGAAACAATTTCTGAGTCCTTGGGATTAAGGAAGGCATAGAAGGGGATGACATTCGAGGCTTCATGCTAGGCCTTTTTAAGGAGTGAGCTGAATGGGTGGGATTGGGATCGAGAGATTCAGAGGGTTCATAGATTTCCCTTCGTCCATCATAAGGTGCCTAACAGAGACGCAAATCAGCCAAGGGCAATTTTGATATTCATTGGGAATTTTTCATTTAGGCGGGCCATCTTTGAAAAAGCTCGCCCGGAGGCTAGAAGTCAGTTTAAGGATCTTTCTTTTTTCGTACGCCCTGATTTTTGCCATATAACTGTGGAGCGTAGATGACGGTTGCGGCAGTTAATTAAACCGTTTCAAGATGCCGGGTTCAAGGCATTTTTACTTGCTCCAGCGAGGCTAAAAACGATTGTTAAAGGGGCTGTTAAATGTTTTACTTCGGAGGTTCAGGCTAGGCAATATCTTGAACAAGCTCAGGGGGAGTAGAGAAAAGAATAGCAATTGTGTGAATAGGGCTAGTTGTGTGTCAGGAGTTTTTACAGAATTAATGCTGTCATGGCTTCTCTTTCGTATGGCCCTTTTCCTCTTTTTTTCCTTTTTTGAGGTGGCGGGGGTAGAAAAGAATTTGCTGAAAAATAGAGCTGGGAGCTCCTTTTCTTTTTTTCTGCTTTTTTTTTCCTTCTGTGTGGGGGTTGGAGGCGCCGCGGCGTTGTGTGCTTTCACTATCATACGGACCTGGGAGGTCTGGCAGCTTTTACAGGATGAGGGTGGGGGTAGGGTGTGACGGGTCTTGGGGGTCTGTTTTTTTTGGCACTATAGCTGAAAGCAAACTACAGCTAAAGAATGCTATGTGTTTTTTTTCTTTGTTTTTTTATGCCTTTATTTTTTTTTTAATTGTAAAAAGTGCTAAAATTGCAAAAATGTGAACCCAATGTCTTCACAGAGATCTGGCAGGTACCCTATGTAGTTATGGTATGAGTCTTATTTGTAATATAAATATCAATTGTCAGATTTGTATAAAGAGAAGCGATCTAATGAATAATGGCTAATCTTCGTATTGCAACTATAAATATTTGTGACCTTCATGATGGGACTAAAAGAAGATGGATCCAAGAAGATCTTAAAGTATCACAATTAGATCTATTGTGTCTTCAAGAGACTCATATAGCCTGTAAAGATTATAAATTGCTCGACACTTTAGGGTTTAAGCTGATTGCCTGCACTACACAGGACGTCAGGACTAAGGGGGTGGCAGTTTTGTTTAAAAGCAATAATATTACATGTGAGAGAAAGATTGTGGATAAGTATGACAGATGGATAATCATGGAAATGAAAGGAGGGGCTTGTTTATTCACTCTGTGCTCAGTATATGCTCCTGTGTTCGATGACCCTTCAGTACTGAACCACGTATCCATTGAGCTCCCTTCTTGGCATGCTCCATATTTAGTATGTGGGGATTTAAAAATTAATGGATCTAGAGGTATGTTAGATAAAGTTGAGACAGCAGGCAAGAACCGTAAACTGACTGTAGGTCTGACTGATGCTTGGCCTAGCCTGAGGGGCACTGAGCCTGGATACACATATTATTCGGCTCCTCATCGCAAACTTGCTAGGTTAGATTACTTTTCGGTTTCGCCATCTCTTTTGAAGGAAGCTCGGATAGAGATATTCCCTAGGGTAATGTCAGACCATAATCCTGTAGTTTAGGAATTTTCACTGTTAGGAGTAAGGAGGGCACAGAATAAATGGACTTTTGAGAGAGCACTTCTCTCTGATCAGGATTATGTGAACCACATGAAAGGTTGAATCTGCAAGTTTTTTACTTATAATAACGACAGTGCACCCCCGGGAATGGTCTGGGATGCTTTTAAAGTGTCAGTGAGGGGGGAGACACTGAGATATGGTTTGAACAAACAAAGAAAAATTACTGAACAAATTAAATGCCATTATCAGAAATTAGCCCTTCTGTAGATCAAATTAATTTATAGGGAAAATAATGGTGGGGATCCCTCTATAACTACGGATTGAATTTTGGTGACTAAAGCTACTTTGAATGATCTTTATATAGAAAAAATGGCCGGGATGTATCTCACTAAACAACAATGCTATGAATATAGTGAGGCAGTAGGCTGACTATTAGCAGTTAGGACTAGGCAACAGACAGCACTAGGACATATAAAGCAAATTAGGAATCTGCAGGGTATATAGTGTCTGATGCCACAGAGATTAGGGAAGCCTTTAAAGAATATTACGGGGTATTATGTACAGTGACAGCCCCACCGGAAGAAAACAAGATAACTCACGAGCATAAATTTCCACCTAAAGTGAGGCTATCACAGGAGGAGGATTCTTTATTGGGTACTGAAATTTCTCAGGAGGAGCTTTATGGGGCTCTGCAAGCCCTTCCATCCGGCAAGGCCACTGGTACGGACTGTATACCACTAGAATTTTATAATTTTTTTTAATGTGGTTGGCCAGGAGATTCTGTTTTTTATTCAAGGAGGTTAGAAATGAGGCCATATCACCGGCATCATGAGACACCGCTAATATTATTATTTTTTTAAAGAAAGGGAAGGACTCTATGAATATGGGCTCTTATAGACCAATAACACTGTCAAACAGTGATACGAAACTATATTTGAAGATTTTTGCATCTCGCCTTAATAGGGTTATGCAGCAGTTGGTTACAGTTTGGTAACATGGTTTTTTCAGGGTAGGGGGACGGATAACCATATTAGGCAGCTCATTTCACTATTTGACGCGGCGGATGTCCTAAGGAAATCTTTAGCCGCTGCCTTTTTAGATGCAGAGAAGGCTTTCGACCGCGTGTCGTGGAGTTATCTATGGAGATGTTTGGAAGCTAGTGGTCTTGGCTCAGGGTTTATTAAAGCTATTCAGGTTTTATACGCTAAACGCACAGCTCGTTTACAAATCATGGGAGGAGAGTCAGAGGCATTCGTAATAGGCACGGGAACTAGACTGGGGTGTCCATCTTTCCTCTGTTGTTCGCATTATATATAGACCACTTTCTCCGCTACATTAAGGCCTCTATGAACATTCTTCCAATCAGTCTACATGGCCGGGACACAAATGTAATGGTTTATGCTGACGATGTGGCGATTATCACCTCTGAGCCTGATAGAGCGATGGCCGAGCATTTTGGATCATTTTCAGGCTATCGGCTGGATAGAGCAAAAACCAAGATCTTAGCCAATAGGTATACCTCTGCTGCTGATAGTAGGATTGTGGAAGAGGTCACATATTTAGGCATACGTGTGAGAACTAAGGTTGAAGATATTATTGACATAAATCTTACTCCCATAATTGGTCAAATCAAGAATGATATGTGCCGCTGGGATAATCTAAAGCTATCTATAATCAGCAGATGCAACCTGATTAAAATGATGATTCTGTCTAAACTGTTATACATCTTTCGTACAATTCCTCTCAAAATACACAATACAAGGTTTAGGCAGATCGAAAGGGTTGCTAGATTTATATGGTCTTATAAGCGGAAAAGTAGATCAAATAAATTCTTGTCTTTTCCTAGGGAAAGGGGGGGGGGGTGTTGGTTTATCTGATTTTAAATTATATTACTTAACAGCTTCTTTACAATATTATTGACCTCTATTTGGTTTTATGAAAAAGGAAGAAATTTAATCTAATCATGTGCCATCAATATTTGGTAATCTGATCGGTTCACGGGCCAATGGCTGTTTGCTAAAAATATACGAACCTAATTATTTCAAAAAGGCCCGCTTTAAGGCTCTAATAGCAGCTTATGGAAACTGGGCAGGGGTCAGGGAAAAACTAGGGCTTAGCAGATATACACCATTGATGGATAATAATCAGATACCTGAGGCATTGGCAGATGAGTACCTACAAAGATGGGGGTCTTTAGGATAGGGGATCTTTTGACAGGTGAACATATTGTCTCTTTTGATGTAGTTAGGGCCAGATTTAATATTAACCACCAGGAATTGTTTTTAGTTTTCGTCAAATAAGGGATTTTCTTCTTTAAAAAGCTGGTGGGCAGTTGGGTTATCCATGATTCAGTTGATGGAAGTGCTAACTGGTACATCAGGTCCGTCAATTTCATCTCTGTACAGTATATTAATGGAAGGTGTAACTGATGACCTTGAAAACACGCATTGAAATGGCAGGTTAGGGTAGATGTGGTCAACTCATGCCTTTTGAAGTCAATAGAAATGGCGAAAATGGTATTATGCACTGCAAACTTGCGGGCAAAACATTTTAAGACTCTTTATGACTTGTATCTTACGCCGGCGAAAATTGTTAAGTGGGGTGGCATAGAGGGGACCCATTATTTTAGGTGTAAGGGATATGAGGCGGATTTTACTCAAATTTTTTCTACATGTCCTAGCTTAGATTCAATAAGAAGAGAAATCTTAGGCTTTTTGCAACATGTTTTAAAAAAAGAAGCACAGTTTTCGCCACAGCTTATGCTACTAGTGGTAACGGCACAAAATGACCCTAGCAGGGAGTTTCTATTTATAGCTATGTCAGTGCTCAGACTATGTGTTGCTTCAGAGTGGCTAGATCCTCGCCCTCCACCTTTTCTACAATGGAAAGCCCAGCTTTCACATATATTTAATTTGGAAAGAGCATGTTATGAACAAAAAGGTAGGAAAGGTAGAAATAAAGGGCTTAAGATTTGGAGTCCACTAAAAGACTGGGTTAACGGATTAAGTCAGGAGAGTTAATTTGGGTACCATGATGAATTCTATAAACTTAATAATATATGTGTTTTGTTTTCTTTTTATGAATACACTCTTGGTCATATGCTTTATGTTAGATGCTGGTTGTTTTTGCTTTGTGTAACTCATTATTTATATGAACATACTGGTGTTCTGACAAGGACAAACTTTGTTATATTGATGTAAGCTGTCTTTTGCATTCTTCTGTGTTTGTTTTCTCTGTTTTGTAGTATATATTATACAATAAAAATATTATTTAAAATAAAAAAGAAATGTAATACATTGCTGGAATAGTACCCATGTTTCAAAACATCAACAAAGGAATAAACGGAAGCTAAGGAGAAAAACGTGGCACAGACCAGGTACCACCCTGCCAGAATATCTATCAACAGCACTTGAATGGCAGGGTCTACAAGCTATGAGTAGGTTTGTGTTCATATAGATGCATTTGTAGCTCGATGAGGGATTCTGGGAGTCGTGTGGAAGGCAGGTCTATGACCCCTTATTCAGCCTATGGTGTCCAGATTTTCTTATGTTTCTGTGGGCAGCACCATGCCCAGAACACTGCTAATTCTATCCCCATGCATTTATCCATGGCATTTTTCCACCCACCCACTGATGGTGGAGACATCCCCTTCCAGTGTTGGGCTATGTCTCTCTTGGCCAGCGTGAGCCCCAGGAACAAGAGGTGTTGCTTGTATCTGTTTCCACCAATCCCATCTGTCCAATGTAGGAGAAATAGTTTAGGTTCAAAGGGGAGCCGTCATGACAGTACTTGTTCTAGACAGAAGGTCACCCTACGCCAGAAAGAGCTGGAGGGCCCTGTAACTTCGCACTATGTGGAGGAAGGTCCCTTCCTCCTCATCACATCTGAGACATGTGGGGTATGATATCAGACCCATACGCCAGAGGAGGGATCTCATGTAATACACTTGGTGCATGCATTAAAATTGGATTAGCTGGTACCATGTTGCGATGCTGGCGCCATGGGGGCTGACCAGGGCCTCTGTCCAGTCATCGTCAGTGAGGTCTGCGATGTCACCCTCCCACACCACAGCAGTGCGCCAAGTGTGGTTTTACTATGTGTGACTAATATTTAGTAGATTTGCCTGATCTTTTGAGCACCCATGTCTTCCATCAGAAGTCACCCTTCATGTGGAGGAAACTCGGGCAGGTCTGTTGGGGACCAGATGTGCAGTATTAGTGCATGTCTGAGCTGTAAATACCTGTAAAACTCTTGCAGTGAAGACAATATTCAGCTTGTAGCTGTTGAAAGGACGTGTGCAATGTCCCTTTCATTATGTGCCCTAGTGTGGAAAGCCCGATAAGGTCCTATGCATTTAATCCAGGTAGTGCAGCAACCTGCTGAAGGTAGGTTCCATGCCATAGCGGGGTCACCTGTGTTAGCTGCTCTTCACATCCCTTTCTCCGGACCGTGTGTCTCCATAATTGAATTGTCACTTTAGATGCTGATGGTAGGTGATCAATATTTGTCCAACTGTAGAGAAGGTCAAATAAAGTTTGAATACCCATCACACGTCTCTGAACTACGAATGCCAGGTCCGTCTGCGCACTGTACCACCATTCGTTTATATTGATTAGGTGGGAAGCAGAGTAGTACGCGTATAGATCAGCCGCGTCGATTCCCCCCCACAATAAGTGGACTGCGCACAAGTCCAGAGAGCGACTCTGACAGCCCCACCCCCACATAGGAAATCATTAAGGATTGCGTTAATCTGCTGGAACCGAGGCTGTGGAATAGCGTAAGTGAAGGTTTGGAGCCGATACAGTAAACGTGGCAGGGAGACCATTTTGAAGAGGGCAGACCACCCGAATAAAGATAGGGGTTCGAGAGACCACGCCTTCACCTCCTCTTGGAAGACATGGTAATAGGCGATGGATATTGTGTGACCAGGAGAGAGTCTGACAAGGTGAAATATATACACCCAGGTACTGGAACCCCCCCCCCCCCCCCCCCCCCCCCCATGGCATGGGTCAGGTGGGTCACCCACATGCCCCTTCCTTGGTCTCTGCAAACTGGGAATAGGACTGATTTTGCCGGGTTAGTGCAAAGTACGGAGGTTTCTCAGAATACATGAAGAATTTGCAGGATTCGCAAACTAGTGAACTCTGGGTCTGTAAGGAAAAATAAGGCGCCTTCCCTGTATAATGCAATCCTGTCAGATGTCTCCGCAGACCATTCGAGCCCACGCACCAGGGGGTCCCGCCTCACCCATGTGGCAAGTGACTTGATCGCTAGTGCGAATAATTGGGGGGATAGTGAGCACCCTTGCCTGATACCCCGATGGATTGGGATTTGGTCTGATCGCGCCCCAGCCACGCGTCCCGAGGCAGAGAGGCCTGTGTAAAGGAGGCAAATGTATGACAGGAACCACGGACCAAAGTTAAGAGCTTGTAGGAGAAGGAATAAATAGTCCCAGCTAAGTGAATCAAATGCTTTATCAATATCGACTAATAAAAGAGCTGCGGGTGTGCCGAGTTCCGCCACCCTCTCTCATACCAGTCTCGAGAGCCCGCTGGTGGGTCTCCAGATCTACTACTTGTATAAGGCAGCAACGTTTCTCTCCAGCACAGCAACTGATATTGACACCCCGCAACATGGGCTTCATGGCTTCCCACAGTGTTGTGGACGAAGGGGCAGTATCAACATTGGATATCAAGTATTCCGTGACTACACTATGAAGGGCGATTTGGTAGGCTGGATCTCTCAGAAGGAAGGAAGGAAGGAAGGAAGCCACTCAGGGTCCTATATGTGGTCTCAGTGTCACTGGGGAGTGGTCCCACTGTGCGAGGGGCAGGATGGAGCCCATAATGAGTGGGAGGAATATGTAGTCCAGTCTGGAGAGGAACCCATGAGCTTGTGGAAAAAAGGTAAAAACCTGGTTCTGCTGGGTCATAGGCTCTCCACGCATCTGACCACCCCAGGGAGAATGCCAGGCAGTGTAATTTAGACTCTCCTATGTGGTGTCCCGAGACTGCCTCCCCCCACCCATCCATAGGTGCCATGGTATTGTTCCCATCACTGATAAGCCATCCGGGAATTGCTCCCAGAGGAGCAATACCCTGTCCACAAAGGTTTGCCCCTGGGGCGGGGGCGTAAAAACTTCCTAGAGTCAGCAGATCCCCATGCAGTGTATCCGCCACAATGGTGTACCTCCCACCTGAGTCTGTCCATACCTTGGAGGTTTTATAGGAGACTCTACAGTTGATCAGAATTGCTGTCCTCTGTGACCCATGAATAAACTCTGAATGGAAGACCTGGTCAAACCCATAGAGTGCTAGGCATGGTTTCTTAGTACCCATCATGTGAGTCTCTTACATTAGGAGTATGTCTACCTCTAACCTTTTGGCTTACTTTAAAATCGCCCCAGGTTGATTTTGTCTAGGACCCCTCGACATTCCATGTCATGTTGTTAATCCCCCGATGCGTGTCACTGGATGCGTTTATGGCCATCTATATTCAGGGGTTTCCATATATGGTACCTTCGTGTCTCAACAGTAATGAACATTTAAAAACTGGATGCAACACCTCCCCACCCCAATCCCTCAGCAAACATGAAGTATCTGTTGTGGCGGGGATAGCCCCCCAACTCAAATCGGAGTCTGGAAGGCCCCCCCGCCAATGGTTCCCCAACCTCACAATACCCTCAACCATGGTTCTTTAGGGCGTGCAGGTCAAACTTTAGGGCTTTGGGGTCCATCAAGCCTAGTGTCTGTGCTAGAGTGGATCAGGCAGATAACATCCGTAGGTAGCCAGAACAGGATCCAGTGGCCGGTTATGAGGCGGCTCCCCCTTTTAAGTCTTCACCCTGTGTCTGGGAACGCCAATTGGAACAAGATCTATGTCGTCATGTTGATGTGAATTTCTTTGGGCAGTTCCTTCTGTTGCCTTGAGAAGAATCAGACTCCAGTGGACGCAGCATATGTAGCCTGGGGTGTACAGTCTCATCGGTCCAGCTGAAGATCACCTCTGGGGTGTCAAAGAATAGAGATTGTGTCTTATAGATAACTCTCATCCGTGCCGGGTAAAGCAACATATTGAATGTTGAATTCCCAGAGTCTGTTTTTGGCCACCGTAAATGATTGGCACAGTTGCTGAATGAGCTAGGTATGAAATCATGATTTACTGGGAGCTATAGATGATCTTGTCTCTGTGGCTCCTGGCAAATTGGAGGATAACATCTCTAGCCATATATAGTTCAACAATTTAGCGATGACGGGTTAGGGCGCTGCCCCGGGGGAGTTTCCTCGTAAGAGCTCTACGGGCTCACTCTACTAAAAAACAAGAGAGAGCAAGTCCTCTAGTAGGAGAGATCACAGCAACTGTATTAGGAACCCCTCCATCGAGGCACCTTCACATCCCTCCGAGTATCTCACGAGGTGTAGGTTATTCCCCATTGTGCAGCTTTCTGTGTTTCCCTCTCACTAAGCTTGTTCCTTTGTCACTACTGTGAGTTTTTTTACTTTTTGTTTAAGAGACATGACTGTGTCCTCCATGGACGACACCCTGGTTCCAGCCTCGGTGATGCGGTCCACTGCCTGTCTAAGATCTTGTCTGAAGAATGAGACCTCTGAGCCAACTTTACTGATTTTGGCATCCCGCATCTCACGGGATTGTGTGATTTCGGCAAGCAGAGTGGCATTATCCGGGACAGAGACCCCATCTTCGGCTCCTCTTGTCGCTTCAACACGCAGAAGCGGTGTACTGGTCAAATGTACTCGGTTTCGTAGGGGGGACCGATGATTTGTCTTTTGTCATAATGACGTGGAGGAGACCACATAGACCGGGCACAGCCTCTACTCAGTGTCTCTTCGCAAATATGGCCTGTTCTTTACTGCCGCTGGCCACTTTGCCTTCCCCTCAGCAGGGAACTGGGTGAGACTCCGCAGGCCGGGCCTCATGGAATCAGTCCGCTCCAGGTTGCTGACTGCACCAGGCCTAGCTTGGCCACCTCTGCCATCGAGGGACCAACCGCAGAGCGGACCCCTTAAGGGAAACTCACCCACTTGACCCCCAGGATCCAGCCCATGCCATGACCACTTTGTCAAGCCCCCTGGCCAACACTCCAGCCGGTATACTTCAAGGGCCGGGCAGCCCTGGACCGGGCACCAACCATGTGGCCCCCTGCCCCGTGACCAAACTACAACCCCACATGGTGGGGATTCTGATCCGGTCTGGAGCGAAAAGATGGTGAAAAGGCTTACAGAGCCCCTCTCACCCAAGCTGCACAACACTCTAGTCCCGCTCTATGGGCATACCTTGTAGGCTTGTCCGGTCGCTGCTTTTGTAGGTGAAGGGCCTCAACCAGGGCCCCCGGGGTGCATAGCCACTCACCGGGCCCCAGGGGATATTGTCACACACAGGAAGCACGGCAGACAGGCAGGCCCCTGTGCAGTTGGCAAACTCTTTCTGGGCTCTCCTGGGCCTTCACGGAGTCAACTATCTGCAACTGCAGCACAAGGCTGGATTCCCCGACACCAGCAACACCGTGCCATGGCTCAAACCTGCTCTGCTCCCTGAGAAGGGGGCCCGGCTGGCAACCTTGTCGGAGCCCCCACGGGTCATTCAGAACAAGGCTGTCACCCCTCCCTGGCCCCCAGCGAGATTGTATTTTTTGTATTGTAATTGCATTTATATAGCGCTTACTACCCCATACGAGGCGTCAAAGCGCTTTTTCGGCTGGTAGCACGCTACTCCGGGACCAATAGAGGATTAGTGTTGAATTAGTATAGTAAAACATGCAAGTACTTTTTAAGTGGTAGATAGGTTAGTCAGTTATTTGGATTTGGAATGATAGCAGAAGGATAGAGGAGTACAAAGGTTTGTATTTATTTATCACTTGTTGACGCATTCAGGAAGCCTATAAAGGATTAGTGGTGAATTAATATGGTGAAATATGAGGTAATTTCAGTGGTGGATATTAGTCAGTTACTTGGAGTGAGAAGGATAGCGGAGGGATAAAAGGGGAAAAAGATTTGCATTCATATAGCACTTGTTACCCCTGATGGGTGTTGAAGCGCTTTTCGGGCGAGTAGCACGCCACTCCGGAAACCTATAAAGGATTAGTGTTGAAAATTAGTATAGTATAAATATGAAGTAATTTGACTAGTAAATATGTTATTCAGTTATTTGGGCAGTATATTAGTATAGTTGAATATGGAATTTGAGAAGTGAACATGTAAGTCTGTTAATTTTGATTGAAAAGGATAGTGGAGGGATAAAAGAGTGAAGGATTTTTAGGTTTCGACCTGGCGAGGGCAAGCAGTGCCCCTTCCAGATCGAAAACTTTTGTCAACAGTATGGATATTCGGACTGCCTCTGTTTCCCATTGGCTAGCTCCATAAATGGACGCTAGCCATTGGGAGACAGAGGCTGTCAATCACGCTTTCCCGTGAAAACGCGATTCGGGGGCGTTTCTGGGTCTTTTTTTAAGCCCCGCCCCTTGATGCTGTGTGTCCCGGGCCGCGCTGTGATTGGCTGCTGGCCCGGGACACCCCCGTGACGTCATTCCCCGGGCCGCGCTGTGATTGGCTGCCGGCCCGGGACCTGACTTGTTTTTATGGCATTCCCTAATTGAGTAACACATGGATTTGGCAAAAAACAGAACTCTCAGATTGTTCAACGTTAAGCATGATTACTGAATCCAGTGCTGGATTTAATATTTGCATTACGTGCTTTAAGGTTTGTTTTTTTCTACTATGTTAATGGAAAAGATGCACTACAAATTCCGAATACAACGTGAATCATGTGTGCATCCGCTACTCCCGTGTGGCTTGGCAGGATGTGAGGTGTTGCAACAGCTGCATTTATTCACCCCGGAGGCTGCACCGCCTCTGCTCAAGCTCCTGCAAGAGGAACGTAGTCCAAAGTCGGTCGGAGAAGAGGGCGGCGCCACCTCCCTTCCAGCCTAGGCTGGGCCAGAGGCAAGAACCGATGCTGGGAGGCGCGGCCTGGCTGCACTATCAGTCCTCGGCTTCCGCGTTCTACTGGTGCCGGGGAAGCGCGGGCAGAGATGGCAGCGACAGTTTGGTGCTGTGGCCCGAGGGCTCCTCTCCTGGGGCATCTGCGGGGCTTCCTCAGGTCTGACCCGGCATATGATTAACTGCAGAAGCGTGGGGAAGCATGTGGCTATAATGGGGCGAAGCAGAGTGGAGGGGGCAGATACAGGCTGTGAAGATAGCTACGGGCGTGGGGCTGGTAGGTGATGGGAAAGGTGGGGGTTTTAATACCGCAGAAAATGGGCTGTGGAGGAAAGGAGCAGTAAAGAGTAATGTGGGTCTTCCTCCATGCATGTTTGAAACCCTTTGCAAATACTGGCTTTATAATCGGCCACCCTTTGCATTCTGGTATTTGTAATCTAGGTTGTAACCATTTAAGTGTGTGTTCCTAGTTAGGTCTCGCCTGTCAATGCGCATGCGCTTTGAGCTTGCGAGACTATGGGGGTTTAAACAGACTTTAACCAACTTGCGATTCCATGGCGATTCCTTGCAGTGCCCATCAAATTGAAGCTCAATGCGCAAGCGCATTGACATTAAAAGCGCGTGCACATGAAAGTGACAAGGCTCCCTCCCACGGCTATCCCCACCTCTAGCCGCCAGCACCTCCCCTCTCTCTCCCCGCACACAGCCAGGCTCGCATTTCTCCTCCCCCTCCTCAGCCGCCAGCACCTCCGATCTCTCTCCCAGCACACAGCCAGGCTCGCATTTCTCCTCCCCCTCCCCAGCCGCCAGCACCTCCCCTCTCTCTCCCTGCAGTTTCACGGCCGTGTCTAGTCTTAAACCCTTAAACCTGCACAACTCATTTTTTGCCCCACTGAAACAGACTATTTCTTAAACAAAATTCGCCAGCCTTCGCCATCTGTTCCCCAGCCGCCAGCACCTCCCCTCTCTCTCCCCGGGCACAGCCAGGCTCGCAATTCTCCTCCCCCTCCCCAGACGCCAGCACCTCCCTTCTCCAGCACCTCCCCTCTCTCTCCCTGCACACAGCCAGGCTCGCATTTCTACTCCCCCTCCCCAGCCGCCAGCACCTCCCCTCTCTCTCCCAGTACACAGCCAGGCTCGCATTTCTCCTCCCCCCCCCCAGCCGCCAGCACTTCCCCTCTCTCTCCCTGCAGTTTCACGGCCGTGTCTCGTCTTAAACCCTTAAACCTGCACAACTCATTTTTTGCCCACTGAAACAGACTATTTCTTAAACAAAATTCGCCAGCCTTCGCCATCCGTTCCCCAGCCGCCAGCACCTCCCCTCTCTCTCCCTGCACACAGCCAGGCTCGCATTTCTACTCCCCCTCCCCAGCCGCCAGCACCTCCCCTCTCTCTCCCTGCAGTTTCACGGCCGTGTCTCGTCTTAAACCCGCATTTCACATCTTCGCATTGAATACTAAAAGATGTTGGAAGCCTCATGTTCTTAAAATAATTTGGAATAACTAACACACATTAATTAGCCTTGTACCGAAAACAATAAATACACTACCCTAGATGTGTGCTAGTGAACGGCAGCATTCCAATGCTGGTGAGCCCAACAAAATCAAAATAAAATGGCAGCCCTCTATCTGTTTCGTGTGCCTTGATGGGGTGGGGGGCTGAGGGGGCTTTCAATGCGGCTTCCCTTTGCAGGCTCAGAACAATATCAAAATAAAATGGCAGCCCTCTATCTGTTTTGTGTGCCTTGATGGGGTGGGGGGCTGAGGGGGCTTTCAATGCGGCTTCCCTTTGCAGGCTCAGTTTGAAGCCCTGGTCTTAACTATGCAGCCTGCAACTTGCAAAACTCCACGACTCCAAGCGAGCATGCACAACTCAATTCGCCAGCCTTCCCTGAACAACTCAGTGCACACAGACGTCCTGTCTTGGTTTAGGCAAGATCAAAGATTTTAACATACCTCAGATGCCCTCACCTACACATATTAAGAGATGGCAGAATTACACACAACATAGTGAGGATAAACTTAATGACATTTTACATGATGGTTCATACAATTCATCAGAGTCCATAAGGAAGGGCTGGTTGGTTTGGCCTATAGATACAAATATGTGTCAGTCAAGATTCAGGGGTATCACAGAAGGGTTTAGTATCCATAAGCCTGACCAACGCTACGTACAACAAGAACACCCGGGGATGGTGACATCCTAAAGTGTTGGGAAGTTAAGCCAAGAGTGGCTAAAAACCTCAACACTGCCCCAGGTGAAAAAACACTTTTCCTCACTCTCAGAAGGCATGGATCTTAGGGATTTTCTGTTAGATCCCCAGAAGCTACATCAGAAATGCTTCTTATATGCTATTTAAAATGAAGTATGAAAAATCCTTCAACAGGAAGTTGCAGAGAGATTGCGTGAGATTAACAAGGTTAACCTAGAAAAGGCTTTGGAAGTGGTCGACAATGGCATGACCACACTAATATCCAAGATTTTTTTTACTGGGCAACATTGTGTCTTCTGCAATAGATATAATACAACAGGATGTTTCTATTTTACAACACGGACAGTTGCACTTGCGAACCATTCTATTAATCAGCTGGACACTACAATGACCTCTGGTTACGTACCCTGGCGATATATCAACAGTACGGCTCTGTTTTCAGCATACAATGTGACAGATGATAATGGCACAAAGGGATTCAAAATATACAATGCTGCACATTGAAAAATTGGACCAATTACCTGACACCATGGCTGAGTCACCCTCCACAGAAAAGTTGATCCATGCCTACATTACGCTGCCAATTGCGACACTCCAATTTCAATACTGTCTACAGTATCACCAAGTAGGCAGGTATGAAGCATTGGGTAAGGAATATATACATAAATCTTGGGAATTACCGTACAGATTTAGATGCAGGAATGGGGATTCTGAAGTCTCTCTCAGCGGTTCAGATTGCGAGAATTCGTTAGTGGGTCTTTAATTTGTCAGGATATTAAGCTTCACACAGCTTGTAATGCTTCAGTCGCAAACCTATTATGTCACCTAAAAGGATCTCCAGATGCCGTGATTTATCCAGTGTTCAAAATGCTGTTGAAGGGGAGTTATTTGATGTTGAATGATCAACGTTGTTATTAGATGCTGCCAGGCATCGCCTACTGGTCCCAGGAAGTTTCAGGGTTACTTGTTGTATGCAAATATTGTTTCCACCAACCCACACAGTCAGGGAGGCGCCGCTAAGGCCTTACTTGAAAGTCTCTTTATACTGTTTGAATCTCTGAGCAGACTGAAAGCCATGCTTTTGCAAAAAGACATGGCCTTAACCTCAGCCCGAGAGACTTTTGATCTCCAGGTTCAAGGTCTTCATCTGAGATACAGGCACTAGTCTATGCGAACTTCCCGCTCCATATCGAGGAGATGGTTCATCGTATCTTTAGCATGTCTGATACAAGGGGGATTGTGCACCTATTTAAAATCATAGTTTATAGACTATTAAGCACATTTCAGACAATCTTTAGAGTGATTCCAGCATTTATACACTCGGTACTGGTAAGCGGTTTTGGAGGGCTTCCTCTGGTCCAATGTAGTGGGTATCCTGGTTTTAATTTTCCTGATACGCAATGGATGGCCCAGTTCGTCTGGAAATGGAAAAAGCACTACGGGTACTACGTTGCCATGAACGTATGGTACTCCATCTGGGCACACCTTGGCTTCTGGAGCGAAGCGTGCATTGTTTACTATCATTCAGACCAGTCTGGGTTGACTGCATCTTGCCTGTGCTCCGTGGCCTATTTTGCGGATACGAATGCGTGTTGGACATATGTCTGACTCTTCCATTGGTTGCGCCAACGGACATAGACGTACTACTGGACCTCTTGAAAGGCCCATGTGTTACAGTGTCCTCAGCATATTCCCATGTTGATGGCGGCAATCCTAGAGTCTCAACGGAATGCTTCAATGGTTCTACAACAGGTTCACAGGTAGTGAGTGTTCCCTCTGCAGCTGCTTTTGGAACTTAAGTTAATCACCTTTGCTCCATTGACCTAATACAAGAGGTGTTACAGGGACCATCGTCTGCGAATGCGAGGAACAGTGATGTTGCATCTCTCACACAGGGCACAAACATCAGGCACTCCGTGCGATGAGAACGATTCAGCCCTTTTTCCAAAACAACCAAATAAGAATGTGAAATATCGAGTTGTGTTACTTTTCTGCTCTCACTGAGCACCATGGCTTTTGATGTGCTCAGTTGGTTTAACAGTATATGGACTATTTAGTGGACTTATAGAGCTTTTTTAATGTTAATAGCATAATTTTTACATACAACATGTTTTAGATGTTTTTAGACACTGGCTTTATGACAATATTTTAATGCTTTTTAAAACAGGCATATTTTAGCATTAGTTGACCTTATCGACCTTCGGATGAGGAGTGGGTGTCATGTATCCCAATCTAGGCCTAAGTAGCTACACGACCTTTCACCTACATTTGTCCTATCTTGCTCTGCATAACGGTTCTAGCACTGACCTTTTACCCAGTTATGTGCTAAATAAATTTCAATGGGTTTCATTAAAACTAGCTTCATTTATTATGCATGAGGATTCTTAGACAAGTCACCTGTACATGACGTACATAACAGGATTAACATACTCTGTATAAAAGTCATGGTCATCTTCATCCTAGGGCGAAATACCTGCTTTGCATATTTGCAAGTAGTGATTTAGGCTCATTTACATAATCGTACTCACAACATATAAATTGTGTCAGGAACCCCAAGGCTATCTTTATGGTATGAAAGAACCTTACCTTCACGAGATAGACAAGGGAGAAGCTTCCACGCTGAAACAAGAAACTGAGGTCCTGGCCCGCAGAAGCTACAACACGCAGTGGTCTGACATCCCTTGCGGGGGGTCCAACTCGAGACCAAGATGGGTTCCTTCATTCTCTCCCATCAGGTAATGTATTTGGCTCTTTTCTAGGGGATTATTGAACATATACCCACATACATGTTAGGTACACTTAGGGACACTTTAGTAGGGTCAGCATCGTAGGACTATGCTTGATTACTGTCAGGGTTATATGCCTGCAAATATTAATTGTTTTAGAACCATGGTAGAATCCTACCTTTTATTTACCCTTTGGTGCTTGCAATCTTTTACATTTGCTTCTATGTAGTGATTGTCGCAGCAAACATGTTTTATACTAGAAGGACGCTGGTTCAATAAATACTTATTGAAAATATCCCCATTGTTTATTCTGTGAATCTCTCCGTGACTAAGTGAGTACGAGTGACTGAGCAAAAGGTACTATACTATTTCCACGATCCCTGAAAGATCAATGGTTGTCATGCTTGATAGTTGCCAGAAACTATTTGCTCCTTGGTAAGGTTAGGGGGCTTATAGTTGCACTGTGACCAGGGGTGTAACACAGGCCCCCGCAGCCCCCGGTGGCCGGAGTGCTCCTGGTTGAGCTTAGAGGGGGCCCCTCCGCATACCTTGCAGAGAGGCCCCTTCAAGTTTCGTTATGCCAGTGACTGTGACTTAGCTGGTCTAAAGACTAACATATCCTTTGGGGGTGTCCGGAATCAATCTAGACACCAGTCCCTTAGTTTATGTTGTCTAAGCTTGCAGATCATATGCATTTTTTTAATCTTTCACTTTCTTCTTTTAAAATGTTGGCATGTAAGTAATTGCTTTTGTGAATCTGCCCCCAGGTGTTTGTACCACTTCACATGGGAAACACCCACCATGAGATTTACTTTTTTGATTAAAAACAGATATCCCTTTGGCTAAAGCACTTATTGTCTGATTTTCAGGCTGCGCAATGAGATAGCATTCCTCATCGCGCTCTTATGTTTTTTACTTGAGCTGATTGCAACACGCACAAAAATGCATCAGTAGAAGGGCAGAGCTCCAAGGCATTGTGCCATAAGGCCTACACAGGGCTGGCCGTAGGCATGGGCAGTGTGGGCAGCTGCCCAGGGTCCCGTTCTCAGCCCACGAACATGGGGGCCCACACCAGTGTGTCACAGCCAGGCCACGGCATACAGGTCCTGTCCTGAACCCTGCTCATATAATTTGAGAGCAAGGTGTCTCCTTGCAATTGTGCCCACATGAGGGGTCACCTCCCCTAGACCAAGCAAGCATGGTTTAGTGAGGCAAGACCTAGTGGAGAGAGGCCCTCCTAAAGGCCCAGTTGCAAGGAGACACATTCTACAGGTTTGCCCTGCAATCAGGTCTCCTGCCCTGCTGCCCATTCACAGGCACCATGAGATGGACATGTTCCACTGCAGTCTTAACCGTATCAGATAAAAAACAACTCTCACACTGGCAGCCCTTTATGAGCTGCTAAGAAGTGCTTGTAGGTGGCTGAGTGGGGGGGCCTGCAGCCCAGGAGGGGTCTGCACAAAGCAGCTTCAGGAGCATCTATTGAGAACCATACAGCCTTGAATGTGTCAGGATGTATGCAAATTAGAGGGACCTCGCACATTCCCTTTTTGCCCAGGGCCCCCAAAATCATAGAACTGTTGCTGGGCGTACAATATCAACTGAAGAGTCAAATCATGTCAGGGGAGTGGTGTCCAAGACGGCAGTGCTTAATTTGAGCCAGTGATTTCAGGTGTCAGAATCCGGCACTCCCAACGTGCATCTGCTTGTCTCATTTGCAGAAGAGCACAAGAACAGATTTATATTAAATGAACATACATAAAAAAATAGTAACACCTTCTGCCCAAGCCATTCTTGTGGCTTTGGGGGACTAGAATAGTCCGATTGTTACACTTGTAAGGGTTTGATGGTTAGTAGTTGTGTTAGTACTATCACAGCACATTATGCGCACACGCAGCAGATGCAGCAGTCTACCATAGAGAGCTGCTAGCTGCTAGTGCGCGTAAGACTCGTTTTTTAACTTCACTCTTAAACTGTGTGACAATATTTTAAATACTGTTTGTGACAACTTTTTACTTACTTGGAAACGTTTTCCTCTGCTCCCGCGCCCCGGTCTGAAGCGGTAAGTGCCGTTGTGCGGAGGGGTCCTGGGAGTCACATTCTTCTTCTGGTCTCAGGGGTTTGCGCTCCAGTCTATCGGCGCACCCGGACCTATTTAGCCAGCACATTATGCGCACGGTCAGCGGACGCGCCGGCAGTGCGCCGAAGGTGCACCAAAGGCAAGCCCGTCTGCGCCTGTCCGCGCCTGGACCAGGCCCAGGGCCAACCCCCTAGCCTTGCGTCCCAGAAAGAGATGAAAATTCATTACTCAGGCATAGAACTTCTCAAATTAAGACCTCCTGCCAATAAAGCCTGCCCACATTTAATTTTAGAGACACCGGCTGATACGCCAGTTAAATCCTGTTTAAACTGCACATTCAGACCATCCTTCCTTTCAATTCCTGAGGTTACCGCTCTACAGCACATAAATGAAAATGAAAATATCACAATGGCCCTCATTAATGCTCGTTCCTTAGGTAAACACAAGGAGGAGATAGCAGAGCTACTCACTCATCACAATATCGATGTCCTTTTTATAACAGAAACCTGGACAGATATTGCATCTGGACCAGACCTCGAAGCGGCCACGCCCGAGGGATACTCCGTCTTAAAGCAAGATAGACCACACAAAAAAGGAGGCGGGCTTGAAGGACTGGGTTCTTTTAGACCCAGCGGTGCCAGGGCACAACACCTGAAACCTTCGTGGGTAACCTGCTCCGGCGTACAAGTCACAGAGACACGGGACACTTCCTTCGACGTCAAAGATTCAAGGTTTATTAGCTGCAGGGAACACAGAAGTCACAGGAAGTACATCGAGTGTAGTTCGGGGAGACTGCTTCAAATTGGTTCTGTGGATCGCTCCTTTTATACAGTTTTTACCCATAGGATAACATTGAACACAAAAGTTTACAACCCGGTTCCCACATTTAACTCCCAGTGGGGTCGCTTTGGTCACTTAGAAACACATAAGATCCGGAACATAAGTGCGGAAACATTTGGCGGTTCCCAACTGTAAAAACCCATCTTCCCACCATTAGCGAATTCCAATCAGCAGTAAAGTAGATCGAAAATAGGAATGAAGACAGGTGCAGAGGAAGACGGAGACAGTGGGGAGATCGGAAGGGGTGTAAAAGGGGAGGTATCGGGAGGCACGAGATACAGGCATCAAAGGGACGTGCCTAATGAGATGCACGGCTGAGACAATAAGTCCATGCGGCAAGATGAGCCTCGTGCGGCGCCACCTGCCTTACAGTAGCAACCCCCTCGTCATAAAGACACTTACAAAGAACATGTGTCTTCCGCAAATATCTTGGGAGTCCCAGGGTCGCGAAGCGGACAGCGTCCGTTCGCTGGCTACTTGAGGGCAAGAGACAAAATGGATGCCGTATCTAAGATGGAACCCGTGGGTACAGATGAAAACCCACATAACAAACGAACGGTTTAAGTTAGCACAGCGAAACTGCGCACACTTACTAAACTCGTCATTTGCGGTTCATAGATACCAGACTCGACCATATTCGTGCGAGTCGAAAACACCGCTTACAATCGTCACGGAACCTCAGACGCTCCTTTTGCCCTCATGTAGGCAAGCACTAGTCGGAGTCATATTCGATATTCATCAGACCATCGAGATGTTGTTGTAGCATAGCTCTGTCCAACCGAGTCCCCTTGGTAACAGATGGTTGTCTCATACACGTTGTAGCACAGAGGCCACATAAGGCAGGACCACACTGCACGCAAAGGCAACACGTGAACAGGAACACTACCACAACTCCGATGATCATCAGAATCTTCCAACCCCAAGTCGACATCAGGCCCCAAAACCATCCAAGTAGCGTCCAATCCCCTACATCCACGTGTATGGATTCGGAGATCTTATGCAACCTCGAGATGGCTTGGTAGACAGTAGGAGCATTATCTGGGATGAAAATGCAGCAGCTCGAATGGATCACCTTACATACCCCACCGCGATCTGCTAAGACGACATCTAAAACCATGCGGTTTTGTAACGTCATAAGCCTCTCCGCCTGAAGTTCTGTGGTGATATTACCAAGGGCACTGGCAGTAACATTAGCTGTCGATTCTACCACTCGAGTCAACTGTCTCAGGTTCCTACTATTAACCATAGGTCCCCAAAACGGGAGGAAACCCTTGAAAAAGTCTCCTGCCTCTTGACCGGCAGTGTCTTCTTCGCTAATTACGCCTCGTACAACTCTAGTCTTATGATAATCGGCATCTACAGTGAACGTCGGAGGCAACAGATTTGCAATGAAACATGTGCCCATAAAGTCTGCGGGCAACCATGTGTATGCACGATCATTACAGATAAAGTAAGTACCCTTGGCAGCCAGAAACACAGGGGACGGGGTCATTGGCACAACGTAGGTTTCAGTGCAAGCACTGTCTCCAAATCGGGCTTGCGGACCTTGGCCACGACCCATGAGACACAAATTACCAGTGTGGGGTACGACCCATATTGGAGGCGAGCTTTTAAGCTGCTTTTCACTAGTGAACAAACTGTATTCCCCTCTACTTAGGACCTTATAAGCTCGTACCTCTTCTTCAGGGATAAGAAAAGGATCATGGATCTCATCCTCCATATCCTCTATTGCCATTGATAGCAGCTTCTGATACGAGGTAGGACCAGAGTTGGGGGAACGTGGTTCTCGATTGGGGTGGAAACCCAGTGCGCTTCGAAACATTGTTTGAAATGCTCGAGCTGACCCTTGGGAACTATACGGTAACACCAAATATGGAATTCCCTTACCCGTAGTATGTGGCATCAACCCACACACCCAACAATTAGTTGTGTTAACCACTAACTGATGCTGATGGAGGAGCTGAATAAAGGAATTGTTGCGGAATTCTACACGTCTAGCCTGTTCGTGTTCCGGTAACATGTGAAAGGAATGAGGAGAAGCAGTAGTGGTAATATTAGGGTGAGGAGTAGGAGTAGGGGTAGCAGGTAAAAAGTAAGACATAGTGTAATACACCCCACCTGTCAAAAATGCAGAAGCAGCCAGAAATAACATAAACAATTGAAATATAAAACATTTGATACGACTGAGTTGCTGCAGCTTGAATCTATAGACTTGAGCTCCTTCCAAATCATGTAGCTTCGAGAAAGCCATTCCCTACGACCGTCCGCAACGTTTCTTGACGCACTTCGTTCTGTGCAGCAATAGTCAATCCCCAGGAGTTCCTAGGAACCGACGGCCTTTAACCTAACGTCAAAACCCACTGTCCAGAAGGAAGTACGCGCGCGGCCCTACGGCCTTCGATACACAATATGTATATACAGGCACAATGTCTCTCAGCTGTGAAAGTAAAAAGATACAAGGAAGAAGCTTGACATATGCACAGAAAATTTTCAATGATACGAATGTTCAAAGTTGATCATGGGAAACGAGAATATTGCAGTTATCAATTTCAACAAAACAAAAAAAATTTATTTGTCCTTGGTGTGAGATCGCAAAGAATATCGATGTTTCCCAGGACGTGTCTGCTCGTTAAACAAAGGATCTGTTAAAGAGACAGCGTCCTGCTGATCAGTTCGTTGATCTGGTCTTGAGTCTTTCGCTGACAAATGTTCAACAGTGGCTTTCTGCTGCGCTGAGGGTTCTCCAACCAGCTGTGCGTCGCTAAACGGTACAAACGCCGGCAATGTTTCTGTTTCTGTTGACGCAATGCCTTTCCTTACCCACGGGTCTGCCGGCAGAGGAATAGGGACTCGCTTACAATGGGTAGCATGTACCCAATTTTTCCGCCCCTCAAGACGAACGGCAGTCCTCGTGGCCAGGAGTATCTGGTAAGGTCCGGTGAATCGGGGGTCCAGATTATTCTTGCGTGAGAAGTTACGAGTAACCACCCAATCCCCGGGCTGGAGCTGGTGGCCTGGACCCTCCGTCTGCGTTGGCAAGGCGTCGTAAACCTGTTGGTGAATTAACCTCAGTTTAGCAGTCAAGTCATGTAAGTAGTCAATCAACATCGGATACTCAAGATCAGAGAATATTCCTGGCCTAGGAACCCCCCATACATTCGCAGGACGGCCGAACACTATCTCATAGGGACTAAGCCCTATTCGGGAGTGTACAGTCGCCCTAGTTGACAGTAATGCTATAGGCAAAGCATCAGGCCACGAAAGTCCAGTCGTAGCCTGAATCTTCGCTAGCTTTAGCTTAAGGGTGCCATTGTACCCCTCAACCAATCCAGCTGACTGGGGATGGTTGGCGCTATGGAATTTCTGATTAATTCCAAGGCCCTTACACACACTCTTCATCACACTTCCAACAAACTCACTTCCGTTATCCGACCACACGACTCTAGGCATTCCATACCGAGGAAAGTATTCCTTCAGTAGGATTTTCGCAGTAGACAAAGCAGTATTATCTTTGAGGGGATAGGCCTCGATCCATCGGGAGAATGCGCAAACCACAACCAAAACGTATTTCAGGTTATTGCATCGCTCCATATGGATGAAGTCCAATTGGATCACCTCAAAGGGATACGAAGGAGGAGCAAAACTGCCAGGAGGAGTTGGGGTTCCTTTGCCAGGATTGTACATTATACATACCATACAATTCTTCACCAAACGTTCAGCACACTTTGTAATGCCATCATTCTTCCACACATCGGCCAACAACTTGCAAATGCCTTTCGCGCTAATATGCGCTAACCCATGTGCCATTGTCACAACGGCCAGTACATACGCATCAGGCAACATCCATCTTTTCTGATCCGACAAATCAATCCAGCAACCATTCACATCCAACTTTCCCGTACTTTCTTTCCACTTCGTCTTTTCAGTCTCAGTGGCCTCATTCTGAATTGCTTTCACACTCTCAACAGTATCTTCACACATACTTGATTCTGTAGGCCACCTAACCGAACTCGTCACATACATTCGAGTGCTAAGGTTCCGGGCAGTCTCCTTAGCAATCTCATCTGCAAACGCGTTACCACGACCAACATCATCCGTCACTTTACGATGCGCACTACACTTAACAATTGCAACCTGTGCAGGCAAAGTCAATGCATCCAAGAGATCGTTCACAAGCTGGCCATGCTGGATTTTCGTGCCATGCGACGTCAAGAAACCACGCTCTCGCCACAATCGTCCAAAACTATGCGCTACACCGAAAGCGTACTGGCTATCGGTGTACACATTCACACGTTTCCCTTTTGCTAACACACATGCTCTAGTGAGAGCAATCAATTCTGCAGCTTGGGCAGAATTCTGATTCAATCTCGCAGTCTCAACAACAGCATTCAATGTTACCACAGCATAAGCAGTAGTCACATCGCCATTTGACAACTTAAAACATGACCCATCCACATACAGGGTGCCATCCGGGTCTTCCAATGGGGTGTTTTTAAGGTCCACTCGACCTTTTGTTTCCTCTTCTGTCCGCAAGTAACAGTCATGTTCTGCTACTTCATCTGACTCTGCACTAATTGGTAACAAAGTTGCCGGATTTAGGACATTACAACGTTTTATCTGAATGTGGCTTGCCAAAAGCGTCAATTCGTACCCAGACAACCTCGCACTCGTCAAGTGCTGAGTTTTCGTTCGATTCAAAAGAGTATCGACTGCATGTGGAACCATCACCGTAAGCATATTATCCATGACCAATCCTGCTGATTGTCGGATGGAGACCGCAGCTGCCGCAGTTGCTCTCAAACAACTCGGCAATGCTCTAGCTACTGGGTCTAAGGTCGAGGAAAAATATGCACATGGACGTTGCTTACCACCAAAAGGTTGCGTTAAAACACTCAAAGCACAACCTTCCCTCTCGTGAACATATAATGTAAAAGGCTTACTGTAATCAGGGGTACCTAACACAGGAGCCGAACACAACGAATCACGTAATTCAGAAAAACTTTTCTGACATTCTTCCGTCCATGGTAAAGGAGTTGAAACATCCTTGCACGTAAGAGCCACCAATGGTTTCGCTAGTAATGAAAAATTAGGGATCCACTGCCTGCAGTACGATGTGATACCTAGAAAGGCACGCACATCTCTTTGGGTTTGTGGCACAGCCATTCGCGCAATCGCTGCAATTCTCTCTGGGGTCAATCTCCTTCCCTCCTTTGACAATAAGTGACCTAGATAGGTTACTTCTTGACAACAATATTGGAGTTTAGAAGGCGACACCTTATGATTTAACTCACAGAGATGTTGCAGCAATGACACCGTAGCAATCTTGCAAATGTCCTGAGTATCAGCAGCCACCAATAAGTCGTCGACGTATTGGATTAAGGCCGCACCAACCGGCAACCTAAACGCGTCCAGTTGACCCTTCAAGGCTTGACTGTAAATCGATGGACTTTCACAGTAGCCCTGAGGAGCGCGTTTGAACCGGAAGCTACGCCCACCGAGAGAGAAACCAAAAAGGTCCCTACTCTCTTCGGCAATCGGGATGCTGAAAAACGCATTCTTCAAATCAATCACCGAAAACCATGAAGCAGTAGCTGGAATCAGAGTCAGTAGCGCCGTGATGTCAGGCACGACAGGAAATTGAGGAACCACAATTTTATTTACCTCCCGTAAATCGATAACAAAACGATAAACAGGCGGTTTTGTAGGATCAGTACGTTTAAGAATGGGCAGTACAGGGCTGTTGCACACGTTTCCCCGGGTCTCCTCAATGACATCTTTCTCGATCAAATCATAAATGATCGCTAACAATGCTCGCTCACCATCGAGGGAGATACGGTATTGGGGAATACGTGGCAGCCGCACATTAGCTTTCAACTGAACAACATAAGGGGGGATATCAAGTAGGCCCACATCATTTGGACCCGTCGCCCACAAAGACGCAGGAAGAGAACTCAATTCCGGTGGAAGCCCATCGAGAGACAAATACATAGGAGAGACAACCCTTTCTCCTAACGTAAGCTTTACACCCGCAGGAGAACAATACAATGTTGCATACAGACGTTTAAGCAAATCCAGACCCAAAAGATTTTCGCCACAACCAGTGGTCAAAATCAACGGAGCTTCGAGCTCACGTGGCCCAATTTGAAGGGGCAAAGGGCGAGAAACTGGATTGCTAACGGGGGCGCCAGAGAATCCAACGGATACATTTGTTAAGCCAGACAAAGGTGCGCCAGGGAGTTTCGAATGCATAATAGAACTTTTCGCTGCACCAGTGTCCAACAGAAAAGGCTCAACGACGCCCGATGTAGCAACAGCGACATAAGGCCCTCTCTGATCAACCGGAACTGATACCACTCCCTCTCCTTGTCTTTGGCTGTCCTAGTAATTACTGTCGTCAGTTCCCTGATCGACGTAATAATCATCTACATTGTACTGTGCAGATCGTCCTTGCGACGATCCATGTTGATCGAAACAATTATTAGAATTAGATGAACTGTCTGATCGATCATTTTGAGCACCACGACCTCTACCACGTGATGCCTGCTGTGAACCACCACGGCCTCCTTTAGACGAATTACCACTATTACGTTCGTTTAAAGCAGGACAATTGAATTTAATGTGTCCCTCCTGTCTACAATAAGCACATTGATTATACCCTAACGAGGATCTTTGGAAAGAGGAATCATTACGCGACTGCGATCGATTCGATTGCGACTGCGATCTATTCTGCTGAGGCGCATTCTGATTAGAACGCGGCGGATACGCTTGTTGCAGCAACACTTTAGTTTTCAACTCGTTCGTCTTTTTAACAGCACGGTCATTCTCTTCTTTCTCCCTATTTTCGTAATATTGCGCCGTAGCCAATATCTGAGCTGAGGTAGAAACGGCCCATGCACTTTCCGAATTCTTTAATTTATTGCTCAAATCGGGCAACAGATTCGACACAAATTTATCCACAAACAAACTCTGTCCACCCTCAGTACCCATATCCTGTCCACTATGATCAATGAATGCTTCCTCGAACCTCGTGAAGAAGTCGGAAACACTCTCATCTTTCTTTTGTTTACAAGCTGACAACTTGTCCCAATTTACCCTCATAGCTGGCATAAGAGTCTTCATTAACGTTATTATCCGCTGAGGAAGAGCAGCAATCAATTGATCGGGCTTAGTAGCAGCCACTTGTCCAGCATCTGCCGCTGTAATGGCAGCCCAATCACCACCTAATTCATTCGTGTGATCTTGGTGACGAATCTTAGCCCATACTGGTTGCGGTACGACGTTGCCAAACAACATATCGATATCGGCAAGAGTCATTACCGTAGCATCTACGAGCTGCGATAATTCCTTATAATACCCAGTAGGATTTTTACGAGGATCGGGCAAAGATTGTTTCACCTGAAGCACTTCCGAACGTTTCCATGGAAGATGTATCCATACTCTCTCAAAATGTGCCGCTACTGGATGGGCAGCATTAGTATTATCAGCTGGTACCCAAACCGGCGGAACCTCGCGCATAGGATATTGGCCAGACTCGTCTTGTTTTTCAATATCCTCAACAAACAATGCATGAGGAATGGGAACGGGACGAAGGGATAGCAACTGCTCAATAGCGCGTCGGACATTAGTATCTACTATTAGTCCGGTTGCGAACTGAAGCCGGAGGTTAGACAGGGCGGTCAGCACCTCGTCAGGCGCATTGGCCACTATCTGATCATATAGGAACTTGCACATTTCGTCAAACACATATCTCTGAGTTGGTATGTTGAATTGACTAAACGTTTCAAGGACAACTCGGGGTGGATTTCTCTGCGGATTGTCCATCCAACCCATCGCCATATTATATAGCGCAGCGCGTTCCCTGTTACCAGGAAGCTGGCTACGTCTCTGAGGACCATCAGAACCAGCAGACCCAAAAACAGGTCCAAGCGACTGGAAAAAACTTGCTGCAATAGGAGAATTACGACTACGAGTAGATGGAGAGAGATAAGACACAGGACTGACAAGAGAAGGAGTAGAAACAGTAGCAACAACAGGGGTTAACAACACAGGAGCAGCAGCGGGAGCAGGAGTATGTGGAAGCGGAGGAGCAGTAGGAATAGAAACAAACAAAGGAGCAGGGACAGTCGGAGGAACGGGTGCAGGTTGAGGAACTGGTGGAGGAACAATAGGTGGAAGAACAGGTACGGCAGGGACCACAGGAGCTGCGGTACCCTGAACGTACGGAGGTGGCGACTTCATTAGGTAGGACAGTAAAGGATCCTCAACTGCCTCTTCCTTCTTATCCGACTCCGCAGGTAAAGCAGGATAACATTTATCTATGGTCATACGCTGTAGTCTCTCAAACACTTCCTTATCCTTATCCTCCTTATCACGCTGAAACTGCTCAGCTTTCTTTACAATGGTAGCAACATTATCTCGCTGACTACGTTTATTTTGTCTGATTTCTTTCTGTCGGGCTTCTTTGCGCCACAACCGAAAGGCATCAAACATGGCCGGCCTTGATTTACGTTCGAACAACTTCATTTCTAGATTATCTAAGATGGACGCCTCGAAGCTACCGTGAGGTGGCCAACGAAGGTCGCCGTCTTTCTTTGTATATTTAATCCAATAATCATTAAAAGCAATCGGGCCTAGCCCATGTTTGCTATATAAGTCATAAGTAGGAGTTCCAACTGGAGGTATCGGACACGAGTCCTCCAGCAGGGAATCCGCACCACAAGGTCTGAAACAACTAAACAAAGTACTACGACCAGGCATCTTGCGCACTAGCCGAGTTTCACAAACTTCAAGGGTTACGGGATTTACCAAGTCCCAGCAAAGAACAAAACCCTCGGTCTTTGGCGGCTGCAGTCGTCAAACAATACAACAACAAAGTACGCTAGCAAAGTGTCACCGACAAAAACACTCACACAGCGTGCACAACAAAGACACTCGCTGAAGTGTCAACAACCAAGAACTCTGGGAGCGACCCACAAATACTTAACTCAAAGATCGATGGCGTCACCAGGAAGGCCCGTCTATCGTCTCGCTATACCAAGGTCTACGCCAGGCGCCAAAACAGGTCTACAGTCAGGGCAGCAGTCCGTCGCAGCCGTCAGGAGGCGGGAATCTTCGCGGGAAAAGTCTTCGGGCCACTTATTTCGACAACAGGATCGATGAAGCGGGGTGCACCTTCCCTCGGAGATTTCACACGAAGTTCCTCACGATCGTCGGGCTTGGACCGGTACCACTGATGCAGCCCCACGTTGGGCGCCAACTGAAGGACTGGGTTCTTTTAGACCCAGCGGTGCCAGGGCACAACACCTGAAACCTTCGTGGGTAACCTGCTCCGGCGTACAAGTCACAGAGACACGGGACACTTCCTTCGACGTCAAAGATTCAAGGTTTATTAGCTGCAGGGAACACAGAAGTCACAGGAAGTACATCGAGTGTAGTTCGGGGAGACTGCTTCAAATTGGTTCTGTGGATCGCTCCTTTTATACAGTTTTTACCCATAGGATAACATTGAACACAAAAGTTTACAACCCGGTTCCCACATTTAACTCCCAGTGGGGTCGCTTTGGTCACTTAGAAACACATAAGATCCGGAACATAAGTGCGGAAACATTTGGCGGTTCCCAACTGTAAAAACCCATCTTCCCACCATTAGCGAATTCCAATCAGCAGTAAAGTAGATCGAAAATAGGAATGAAGACAGGTGCAGAGGAAGACGGAGACAGTGGGGAGATCGGAAGGGGTGTAAAAGGGGAGGTATCGGGAGGCACGAGATACAGGCATCAAAGGGACGTGCCTAATGAGATGCACGGCTGAGACAATAAGTCCATGCGGCAAGATGAGCCTCGTGCGGCGCCACCTGCCTTACAGTAGCAACCCCCTCGTCATAAAGACACTTACAAAGAACATGTGTCTTCCGCAAATATCTTGGGAGTCCCAGGGTCGCGAAGCGGACAGCGTCCGTTCGCTGGCTACTTGAGGGCAAGAGACAAAATGGATGCCGTATCTAAGATGGAACCCGTGGGTACAGATGAAAACCCACATAACAAACGAACGGTTTAAGTTAGCACAGCGAAACTGCGCACACTTACTAAACTCGTCATTTGCGGTTCATAGATACCAGACTCGACCATATTCGTGCGAGTCGAAAACACCGCTTACAATCGTCACGGAACCTCAGGCTGGCAATAATCTTTTGCAGTCATCTAACCACTAAAATAGACCCTGTCCCTTTTCCCATTTGTGAAGCAGTGCATTTTTCGATCCTGCTGCACTGTCCCAAACATTTAAAGGTATCTTGCTATACCGCCCCCCAGTATTCAGAACAGAGTTTCTGGCTGGTCTAGGCAACCTTCTTGAATCTACAGTAGCCGAAGATACCTTTTCTATCCTAGGCGACTTTAAGTTTCACTTAGAAAACCACCTAGATAAAGACACAATATCTTTACTTGATGACTTAGAGACAGCAGGCTTATCACAGCATGTTTTTAAAGCCGCTCATATAGCGGGACACTCTGGATGGCCATTTTATCAACCTGCGAAATCTTTCTGTTAACAAAATCCTTCCCCAAGTATGGACCGACCACCAGGCAATTTTCTTCAGCACCTCTACTGACAGCAAGCCTCCCCCCTAGCAAGCCTCTAACAAGCCAGACTCAGTCAAAGCATGGAAAAAGATAGATAACATTCTTCTTAAATCTCAGCTATCCACCACCCGACCAGATGCTTCATCAGACTCCAACACGGCCGTGGCCAACTATACCGACTGGCTGCAGAACACCTTTAATTTGCTGACCCCAAGCAAGACCATCTCTAAAAATCGAACTTCCCTGTCAGCCCCTTGATTCACGGAATCCCTTAGGGAACAAAAGAAAGTCTGTAGAAATCAAGAAAGCCAATGGCGCAAATCTTACACTAGTGAAGGAAAACGTCTTTATAAAGACGAGCTTGCCAAATATAAACGTCTGATCGCACAAGAAAAAAGCAAATACAATGTTACTCAAATTGAACTAGCAAAAAACTCTAACAAAAAGCTCTACCAAGTAGTGTCTAAACTATCAGGTCACATATCCATCGCTCCCATTACTCCTTCCCAGTCACTGTGTAACTCCTTGGCGGATTACTGTACTCAATAAAGTGAACGATATCTATGCTGAATTCGCATCACACACCAAGTTGGCCGACCAATTTCTGAACAACGGTTACTCAGATCACTGTCTAAAGCAATTTGAAAACACCACTTCTGAAGAAATTCTTATCACATTGTCCTCTATAAAGTCAGGATCGGCTAATGACCCTTGCCCCCCGGACGCACTCACACCTGTTGCTGAGCAGGTGGCAGCTGCTTTACCCAACATCTGTAATGTAATGTTCACTTCTGGTACCTATCCCACCACCTGGAAAAAGACTATCCTAAAACCACTTTAAAAAAAAAACAACCTGGACCCAGCTGACACCAAAAATTACAGGCCAATAGCTAGCCTGTCCTTTCCAGCAAAAGTTGTAGAAAAACTTATGAATACCCAACTCTCTAAGTACATAGAAGAATACCATCTCTTAGACGGCTCTCAATTTGGGTTCCGTAAAGGCCATTGAACAGAGACCGCCATAATCAAGGCATCAGAGGATATTAGAATCATCCTGGACCAGGGAGGAACAGCAATACTCATCCTGCTGGACCTCTCTGCGGCTTTTGACACAGTCAATCATACCATCTTGATCGACCGTGTCACTAAAATGGGGATCCAACACAAGGCTAGAGAACTGTTGCAATCCTTTCTCACCAACTGCACTCAGTCTGTTAATTTAGGCAATTTCCACTCTGCCCAATTAGCCCTACCATGTGGGGTCCCCCAAGGCTCATCCCTGAGTCTGACTCTTTTCAATATCTATGTGTCTGACCTAGCCAAAGTCATCTAGGCTCACGGAATGGCCATACCTCCTACGCTGATGACACTCAACTGGTGCTGGCAGTAAACAACAATGGAGAAAGGGTTGCAGCTAATTTTCAGAAGGGCATGCTCGCCATCAGTAGCTGGATGGCCAGCAATTGCCTCAAATTAAACTCGGAAAAAAGAGAGGTCATGATCTTTGGTAAACTACATCCTGGCTGGTCACAAACCTGGTGGCCTACCTCCATGGGCCCCCCACCTACTCCAGTAACTAAGGTCAGGAATCTAGGCTTCACATTTGACGATAAACTTCACTTTGTCCACCATACCATCTCTGTGGCATCTGCCTCATTCCACAAATTGTCCATGATCAGAAAACTTCTGCCATATCTCCCTCTGAGCGCTATAAAAACTTTAGTCAGCACCTTGGTTATGTCCTCCATAGACTACTGCAACGGACTGTTCGCAAACGCTCAAAAAAGGGTCATCCAAAAGCTGCAAACAGTCCAAAATGCAGCTGCTAGAATTCTATCAGGAACACCTAAGTTCAAACCCATCTCCCATGTGGTCAAGAACTACCACTGGTTGTCAGTAAAAAAACGGATAAAGTTCAAGACACTTTGTATTGCCTTTAAAGCATCGCGCAACAATGGACCCGAATTTCTAATTAACCACCTAAAAATCCAGACACCCAATAGGGCACTTCGCTCATCCACTGCCCTTCAGCTGATGGTGCCATGCACTAGAACAGCCTCCTGGGGTGACTGAAAGTTTGTGGTCACCACAGCTAAACTCTGGAATACGGTCCAACTGGAGATCAGATCCTGTCAATCTCTTCTCACATTTAGAAGAATGTTAAAAACCTGGCTGTTCAATCAATAAACTCTCTATCAGTTTCCACCCACTGCAGTTCGTAGCGTCTAGACACGCTCTACAAATCGCAAAAATAATAATAATAATAATCACTGGTTTCCTGGCATGGGCAATGGGTGTTGCAAGCTGCAGTAGCCTCCTAATAGACCCTGGCACTTAGGGGCAGATTTACAAGCTCCTTGCACCACTTTTGCATCACTTTTAAAATGGGAAGAGTGACGCAAAAGTGGCGCCAGGCGCTTGTAAATTTGCCCCTTAATGTTTTACAAATTACGCACTGCAAGAGTCTGCTCATTGGTTTGTCACTGTCCAGGGCGATTTTCCGTACTGTGACAGCAAACATTATATCATCCAAACTTAAAGCCACATTAAAGACTTTAGAATGTCACTAATGATGTAAAATAGGATTTAGTACGACAATGATCAACTAAAGTAGATAAACAAATTAAAGCGGTAAGTGAATTAAGGAAACATTGCCTATTACAGGGATCATGATGTTCATCAATATATACTGACTCCGTTAGAGCCCCGACGTGAGATTAGACAACCACTAGTAGAAATACTAAAATCTAGACATAGTTTGGAAAGGATTTCATTTTGCTTGTAGATTGATCTATTGATTTTATAGTATATGTTGCGAATTTCCTTCAGGTGTAAGACCGGCATGAGATGGAGAGTGGGTGAAGTATGCACTGCCCTACACCATGTTTTACTTTCATTACCGGCCGGGCCCCAGCCGCCCCACCATGATGCCCTCCCTGTTTCCAAATTATCCAATTACCACCCACTGAAACTCCGATGGTCCTTACGGGTGGGACAAGGTGGATGATCCCTTATGGTCAAGGGCCCATGCTGACCGAGCGCCTATCAGAGCAAATCCAGGACTGGATTCAAAAGCGGAACCCACTGAGGAAACGTGTAGGACCGAGGTGACTGCACACATTTTTGATATGGCTCGCACATGCCATGGAAGATCTTGCAAGACACTTAACATCTGCTCCCCTTTTTGAGAAGAGGGAAGCGTAATGCAATGGGGGACATTTAAATCCCACCAGCCCATATGCTACTCGAATATAGAGGGCTAGCACTAGAAGCTTAATGGGGAATGGCCCAATACTATTTCTTTGGTAAAGGACTGGTGTAAAAACCACACACTTGCAGACACAATTGCCCTGGCAACAATCATAAATGGATATGGGTGAGCAACAGCCAGCGAGAGCAATATGGCCGCATTATGAGGATGCTCACAATTATGCAGGCGAGGGCATTTTTAATCACACCGTCATTGCTGTGCCAATATCAGACACTTTTGTGTGACCATTTTCGAGTCAAATGCTACCAACTAAACCACCCAAATGACCCATCCACCCACCCACTTATCCAACCCCATCTATTCATCCATCCAAACCCTTTAACCATCAAACTAGCAAAACCCATCCATCTATTCACCCTCCAAGCCTTCAGCCAACCCAACACATTAACCCAACCATTCATTCATCCCCACCCATCCATCCTCTTGCATCAAAACACATATCAAACCACGACCTTCTGTACATATTATCATCCATTTATTCACTCATCTACCAACTCATCTCTTTAGATACAAGCTGTGAGCAAAAGATAAGCCTTTCGCAGGCACAATAGAAAACTAGGAGCCTAGTTTTTATTCTACCCCATGCCTGATTCTTCCACTACACACTCCCACCCTGCCTCTTAGCTCACAGCTGGGATTATTTTCATCCTGAATCCTGCTTTTATCACTGCTGCAGTCATATCCTTCTCTTCCTGCTTCTTTCTCCGTTGTCTGCCTTTCTCTCTATTGCACTAGGTCATTCTTTGGAAATGAAAAATAATTCTGGATGCCCAAATATTGAACGCTGAGTCTACAACATGCATCCACTGGGCAGTACAAACAGATCCCTGAGCATTCCACAGGGCAGTAGCACTATGGGGCAGTAAAAACAGATCCCTGAGCATTCCATGGGGCAATTGCACCCCCAGACCTAAGATCATTCCACGGGGCAGTACAAACAGATTCCTGAGCATTCCACAGGGCAGTAGCACCAACAGAACTAACACCATTCCATTGGGCAGTAAAAGCAGATCCCTGAGGATCCCACGGGGCAGTAGCACCACCAGACCTAAGAGCGTTCCACGGGGCAGTACAAACAGATCCCTTAGCATTCCACTGGGCAGTAACACTAACAGATCTAAAAGCATTCCATGGGGCAGAACAAACATATCCCTGAGTATTCCATTGGGCAGTACAAACATATCCCTGAGCATCCCATGGGGCAGTACAAACATATCCCTGAGCATTCCGTGGGGGTACAAACATATCCCTGGGCATTTTATGGGGCAGTACAACCAGTTCCCAGAACATTTCTTTGGACAGTATCAACAGATTCCAAAGAATTTCATGTGGCAGTAAAAACAGATCCAAACAAATTAGAAAGTCCCAACCGTTTCAAGGGATAATATAGGCAAACCCAAATAGATCTCAGACAATTTCATAGGACAGAACCGCATTTCTAAAAAGACACACAGCATTCCAATGCGAATTGCATACACAAATCGGAAAGTACACACATAAATCCCTGCAGACCTCATAACATTTCATAGGCAGTACATACAGGTCCTAAAGCATTTCATGGACAGTGGCGACACTTCCAAACCGTACCCCATAGCGCCTTAAAGGACAGTGCAGCATTTCTCAAGGGCCACCAGAGCGTTAAATGGACCGTACCAGCACTACTAGCTAGATCACCGCAAGGGACAGTGCCAGGCACGCAGAGACGTTTTAAGACATGGGCAAAGTGGGCTCTGGCCCAGGGCTCCAGCCTTTTTAGGAGGCTCCTTTTAGAGCCAGCTCTGCTATGTCTTACCCTGATGATATTAATTAAACATTTTTTTAATTCAGTTTTCCTTTAATTTATTGGAATGTGGTTGATTGTTATGCCCCTGTCATGTTGAAATGTCACTCATAATTATAAGTAATCTGAAACCTTGGCAGCTATGCTACGTCTACCACACACAGCACATTTGAACATCTCAAAATTCCATTCCACAGAACTCTACTATAAATGAATTAACCCTACAACATTCCATACCACGCAATTGCAATCCTAAAAATGAAAAAACACATATTTCCACTTCACGCCATACCACATAATTCCACATCACATAATAACATTCCACACAACTTAATACCACTACAAACCACATAATTATACTCCACACAACACAATTCAACTACAAATAATTCCACTTCAACCTATATAATTATACTTCACACAACATATTTACACTCCACTCTGAAACACATATTTACCCTCCACAAAATACAACTCTGCAACATGCTGCATAATTCCACTCCGCACAATTATACACCACACCATGCCACATATTTCCACAATTCATCCCCACACAATTCATCACACAACATAATTACACTACACATAATACCACTCAGCACCACGTAGCAACATTCCTCATACCACTCAACATAATTTTCAGTCAACAGTGCACACTTCCACGTCACACAAATTGAACTCTACACATTTCAATTCCACACCACATAATTCAACAAACTACATAATTCAAACCAACAACACAATTACGCAACACACCACATACATCTAATCTACACCACAAAATTCCACATCATGCTACAATATTTAACAGCACATCACATAAGTAAACACCACTACACTCTACAGCACACACTACCATTGCAGATATTCTCTCTCCAAAACATTCTCCAAAACACACAATCCCACTCCATGACACACAATCCCACTCCACATAATTCTAGTTTACTCAATCCCACACAATTTCTATCCACATACTTACACTACACACCATGCCACATTATTTTACTACACAGATCCAATCCACACAACACAATTCCACAGCTAACTATTCCAATCCAAACCATATATGACTTGCATATATGCAAATGCATATATTGCAAAACCATATATTGCAAAACCATATATTGCAAATGCTTGTTTACCTTCCAATGCCTTCCTGCAGTTCCTGTTCCTGGAGGGAGCTGCAATCCTTCTCCGGCCCCTGTCAGCTCTCCTCTGTGCTGCCTCATCCAAAGCTTCTCAGAGGCTGTGCCGTGTGGAGAATGCTGCCTCTGGGGGCCCCCACCCCCATCCTTGTCAGGGTCCTGAACAGTGCCCTGCCCTGTGATGAATGCTGTCTCTGGGGCCCCCAACCCCACCCTTCTCAGGGTCCTGTGCAGTGCCCTGCCCTGTGGGGAATGCTGTCTCTGGGGCCCCCACCCTTCTCAGGGTCTGACTCCTGAGCAGTGCCCTGCTCTGTGGTGAATGCTGTCTCTGGGGCCCCCACCCTTCTCAGGGTCTGACTCCCGAGCAGTGCCCTGCACTGTGGGGAATGCTGTCTCTGGGGCCCTCACCCATCTCAGGGTCTGACTCCTGAGCAGTGCCCTGCCCTGTGGGATATGCTGTCTCTGGGGGACCCACCCTTCTCAGGGTCTGACTCCCGAGCAGTGCCCTGCCCTGTGGGGAATGCTGTCTCTGGAGCCCCCACCCTTCTCAGGGTCTGACTCCTGAGCAGTGCCCTGCCCTGTGGGGAATGCTGTCTCCTCTGGGGCCCCCAACCTTCTCAGGGTCCGACTCCTGAGCAGTGCCCTGCCCTGTGGGGAATGCCGTCTCTGGGGCCCCCACCCCTACCCTTCTCAGGGTCTGACTCCTGAGCAGTGCCCTGCGGTGAATGCTGTCTCTGGGGCCCCCACCTATACCCTTCTCAGGGTCCGACTCGTGAGCAGTGCCCTGCCCTGTGGGGAATGCTATCTCCTCTGGGACCCCACCCTTCACAGGGTCCGACTCCTGAGCAGTGCCCTGTCCTGTGGGGAATGCTGTCTCCTCTGGGGCCCCCAACCTTCTCAGGGTCCGACTCCTGAGCAGTGCCCTGCCCTGTGGGGAATGCTGTCTCTGGGGCCCCCACCCCTACCCTTCTCAGGGTCTGACTCCTGAGCAGTGCCCTGCCCTGTGGTGAATGCGGTCTCTGGGGCCCCTACCTATACCCTTCTCAGGGTCCGACTCCTGAGCAGTGCCCTGCCCTGTGGGGAATGCTGTCTCCTCTGGGTCCCCACCCTTCTCAGGGTCCGACTCCTGAGCAGTGCCCTGCCCTCTGGGGAATGCTGTCTCCTCTGGGGCCCCACTCTTCACAGGGTCCGACTCCTGAGCAGTGCCCTGTCCTGTAGGGAATGCTGTCTATGGGGCCCCACCCTTCACAGGGTCCGACTCCTAAGCAGGGCCCTGCCCTGTGGGGAATGCTGTCTCTGGGGCCCCCACCCCTACCCTTTTCATGGTCTGACTTCTGAGCAGTGCCCTGTCATGTGGGGAATGCTGTCTCTGGGGCCCCCACCGTTTTCAGGGTCTGACTCCTGAGCATTGCCCTGCCCTGTGGGGAATGCTGTCTCCTCTGGGGCCCCCACCCCCTGCTCATCCTTGTTCCGGGCCTGGCTCTGGCTCTGACTGTAGAGAAACAATGTAACTTGATACTTTGTTTTTCTTCAGTCCTGGGCCAGCTCGTGCAGGCTGCTTGAGAGAGATGAGCAAGCCTCTCTCTCACAGCTCTCACAGAACAGTTTAGGGGGCCCCCTTCATTTACTGCAGAGTGCCCCCCCTCCACTGGCTGTGGTTACGCCCCTAGCAAGGTGCTTCCCGCACCATGTCCTTCTGTGTGCCCGCCCCCCCCATATTCACACAGTTCTACCATCTCTCTCTCCCCTCTGCATTGCTTCTTCCATTGAACTGCCCTTTGACCTCTCCTGATTGCTGCTCTCTTCAATGTTTCTTACTGCAATCCAGCCGGGCGTCTTTCCTTCCAGGCCTCTCCATGCTGTCAAGAAACTAATGCTAATAAATTGAAACTGTTTCTTTTTTGTGCCCAGCTCTTCAGAGCACTGCTACCTGCTGGTTAGAAAGGCTGAAGCTAAACAGATCTGATGCATTTATTGCTCAGGCCTGTGCTTCACCACTCCCTTCAGTGTGGGGCCGATGGGGCCCCCTCAATTGTAGGGTAGCCTTGGGCCCCCCTGCACCGCGGGGTCTGCAGGGGCCTTTGTTACGCCCCTGCCCTACCCTTCTCAGGGTCTGACTCTTGAGCAGTGCCCTGCCCTGTGTTGAATGCTGTCTCTGGGGCCCCCACCCCCCACCCTTCTCAGGGTATGACTCCTGAGCAGTGCCCTGCCCTGTGGGAAATGCTGCCTCTGGGTCCCCCACCCTTCTCAGGGTCTGACTCCTGAGCAGTGCCCTGCCCTGTGGGGAATGCTGTCTCTGGGGCCCCCACCCTTCTCAGGGTCCGACTCCTGAGCAGTGCCCTGCCCTGTGGGGAATGCTGTCTCCTCTGGGGCCCCCACCCTTCTCAGGGTCCGACTCCTGAGCAGTGCCCTGTCCTGTGGGGAATGCTGTCTCTGGGGCCCCCGCCCTTCTCAGTGTCCGACTCCTAAGCAATGCCCTGCCCTGTGGGGAATGCTGTCTCTGGGGCCCCCACCCTCACCCTTCTCAGGGTCTAATTCCTGAGCAGTGCCCTGCGCTGTGGGGAATGCTGTCTCTGGTTCCCCCACCCTTCTCAGGGTCTGACTCCTGAGTAGTGCCCTGCCCTATGGGGAATGCTGTCTCCTCTGGGGCCCCCACCCTTTTCAGGGTCCGACTCCTGAGCAGTGCCCTGCGGGGAATTCTGTCTCCTCTGGGGCCCCCACCCTTCTCAGGGTCCGACTCCTGAGCAGTACCCGGCCCTGTGGGGAATGCTGTCTCTGAGGCCCCCACCCCTACCCTTCTCAGGGTCTGACTCCTGAGCAGTGCCCTGCCCTGTGGTGAATGCTGTCTCTGGGGCCCCCACCTCTACCCTTCTCAGGATCCGACTCCTGAGCAGTGCCCTGCCCTGTGGGGAATGCTGTCTCCTCTGGGGCCCCCACCCTTCTCAGGGTTCGACTCCTGAGCAGTGCCCTGCCCTCTGGGGAATGCTGTCTCTTCTGGGGCCCCACCCTTCTCAGGGTCCGACTCCTGAGCAGTGCCCTGTCCTGTGGGGAATGCTGTCTCTTGGCCCCACCCTTCTCAGGGTCTGAATCCTAAGCAGTGCCCTGCCCTGTGGGGAATGCTGTCTCTGGGGCCCCCACCCCTACCCTTTTCAGGGTCTGACTTCTGAGCAGTGCCCTGTCATGTGGGGAATGTTGTCTCCTCTGGGGCCCCCACCCCCTGCCCATCCTTGTCCCGGGCCTGGCTCTGGCTGAAGAGAAACAATGTAACTTGATACTTTGATTCTCTTCAGTCCTGGGCCAGCTCGTGCAGGCTGCTTGAGAGAGAGGAGCAAGCCTCTCTCTCACAGCTCTCACCGAAGAGTTTAGGGTGCCCCCTTCATTTACCGCAGAGTGCCCCCCTCCACTTGCTGTGGTTACGCCCCTAGCAAGGTGCAAGGCTGAAGGGTCCCCAGGCTTCCTGCACACGTCCTTCTGTGTGCCCCCCCCCCTTATTCACACAGTTCTACCATCTCTCTCTCCCCTCTGCATTGCTTCTTCCATTGAACTGCCCTTTGACCTCTCCTGGTTGCTGCTCTCTTCAATGTTTCTTTCTGCACTCCAGCTGGGGCGTCTTTCCTTCCAGGCCTCTCCATGCTTTCAAGAAACTAAAGCTAATAAATTGAAACTGTTTCTCTTTTGTGCCCGGGCTCTTCAGAGCACTGCTACCTGCTGGTTAGAAAGGCTGAAGCTAAACAGACCTGATGCATTTATTGCTCAGTCCTGTGCTTCAGCACTCCCTTCAGTGTGGGGCTGATGGGGCCCCCTCAATTGTAGGGTAGCCTTGGGCCCCCATGCAACGCGGGGGCTGCGGGGGCCTTTGTTACGCCCCTGTACTGAGACAGATTTCATGACTTTCTGGAAGGTCCCTCAACAATGCAGCCTTACAAAGAAAGGCCACTCCAGGGTTAGCAGAGTTTTTTCTCTTAACTTGTTTACTGCTGCAGGATATACAAAACGCCCAATGATCTCAAAATGATTTCATTATAAATGCATTTCCTGGACGCATGAGACTCCAGGGCTCCCAGTTGATATATTTTATTAATTGAATAATAGTTTGTGATTTGTAGAGAACAACTAGTTCAATATGTTCTGGAAAGGTTGTGTGCATGAATTCACTCGACACGTTATTTAGATAATTACATAGAACCGCAAGTACAAAAAGCCCTGGAAAGGGTGTGGCATTCATTCAACAAATTAACACCTTAAAACCAAATGACTGAGCAACAAGGTACAGACCACTCCCTGCATGAACAATAACATAGCTCCTTGTGAACAAACGCTCTGCTGTGCTGTCAAGCGATCCACTCATTGGGAAACTTGTATTTAGCTAAGACTGGATTTGGCACTTTTGTGCATCTAAGGAGTAGGAACAAAACTAGGGTACATATGACCCAGTCTGTCTCTGTTTAAATACCATTGACGTGGCAACAGTCCATCTGCGCTCCTCAACCATTCTAAACCCAATATGTGGAATTTCATAAATATGAAAATCCCAGGGGCATATTTACAGGGCTCTATCGCCACGGGAACGTCACTTTTTGCGATGTTCCTGAGGCGATAGAGGCTTTGCCTTATTTACAAGGCAGCGTTAAGCCACCTAAATCCAGCACCGGAAACCACCGGCTCAAATTAAGCACTGGTGCTGCCACCGGAAAAAGTGCTTCCCCCTACTCGCAGCTGTTATTATTTTATTTATCCAGATGCCTGAGCCAGCAGCAGTATGGCTCCCTGAGCTTGAACTTGCAGGGGCACACACAGGACATTGTAATGTTCTAAAAATATCATAAATAAAAAAATAATTTACAGTGTTTGTTTGTCTCTGGCTGCAGCACAGATGGGAGAAGGGCAGGAGTCCCAGAGCCCTCCCCTCTCCTCATTAACATTAGACTTCAAAGTGCAGTCTTGTGTTTGAGAGCAGTTTGGGATGCCCAGGGCAACATGGATATTTAGGTCTGCCTTGAGAGGAAAACCAATTTTATATATCTAGAGGTGGAGTTGTATGATGGAACAATGAGTTCCTCAACCCCACATACCAAAACAACATGGTCTGTATAACGACCGCGTATTAACCATGCATTGCTTTACCATGCATACCTTTACCACTAATTTTCGTGGTAAAGGCATGTAAGGTAAAGGGGTATGCTTGGCTAAGGTAACCACCCCTCTCCCTACCACCGTAAGGTACAAATTCCCCCCACCCCTCCTGCCCTGAAGTGCAGTTACCCCTACCCCCTCCCAACATCGACGCTTTGTCCTTCCCTGCCCTAATGCCTAAAATCCTGTCCTAAATACTACCCGCCCTCCCCTTATTATTATTATTATTATTATTAAAAACATTTGTAACGCGCTCTATCACCATTGGTTTCTTGGCGCTGATAGACAAATGGGGTGGACCGAAAGCAGGAGGTTTAGTCAAATGCAGCTTGGAAGAGCAGAGTTTTTAAAAGTCTGCGAAAACAGTCAAGCTTTGGACAAAGACGAAGGGAAAGGGGAAGGGAGTTCCAAGTGGAGGGGGCCAGGACGGAGAAGCTCAGACCACCGTGCTTTTTCCTTTTAAATCTAGGCACCACAAGGAGGTTTGATGAGGCTGAGCGAAGGGCTCTCGTAGGGATGTGACGGGTCAGAGCCGAAGAAATGAAAACGGGCGCTGCATCAGATAGGTCTTTAAAGGTGGTACATGCCAATTTGAAGGTGCAGCGTTTGGATACCGGGAGCCAGTGTAGGCTACGAAGGAGGGGAGTGACATGTTGGTGCTTAGGCTGGTGGAAGATCAGGCGGGCGGCCTGATTCTGCACCAGCTGCAGCCGTTGAAGGTGGCAAGCTGGAATCCCTGCATAGAGAATATTGGCGTAATCGAGCCTGGAGGTGATAAGCGCTATGACCACTTGGGTCAGGGCTTCTTTACTGAAATACCTGCTGATCTTGCGGATCCGCCTGAGGTGGAAGAAACAGGCAGAAGTGACCGCGTTGATCTGGAGTCGCATTGACAGGTCCTCAGAAATAATCACCCCCAGGCTTTTGACAGAGCTCACAGGAGAGGGTGCTAACCCCAAGGAAGTTGGCCAGAACGTGGGGTTCCAGGGATGATTGGGGCCTCCTACCAGGACGAGCTCAGTTTTTGTGGGGTTCAGCTTTAAGTGGCTGTGGTGCATCCACTCTGCGATGGTCATCATGGTGGTCTGAAAATTAGTGCGGGAAGAAGGGAGGGAGTCTATGGGGAAAATTAACTGAAGATCATCGGCATAATTAAATATTTTGACCGGGGAGTTACGGAGGGGAAACTAAGCCCTAAATGTTTACCCAACCTCCCCCTGAGCCCTAAAAATGACCCTCTCTCCTCAAATCCCTATAATCTCCCCCCTCCCCCTCCCGCTCCCCCTTCCCCTGCCTGAGCCCTAAAAACAACCCCAAAAAAATACCCCAAACCCCACTGGAAAACTGCCATAAATCCCCAGCCCTGAAAACTACCCCGAGCCCTACTTTACCCCTGAAAACTACCTCACCAGCTGGGAAAGGATTTTTCATCTGTTTTCCTACCCTGTAACCTTTATTTTTTTCTTTGAATATATTTGTATATATTACGGTAGGGGTGTTCTTAGGGTTTTGGGGTGGGTGCGGGTATTGGGCGGCAAGGGTACTTTCAGAAATCAAGGTGCGTAAGAATATTTGAGTGGTAAAGGTAGTTTTACGGATTTGGGTGGATAAGGGTATTTGGGCTGCAAGGCTATTTTTGTGTTTAGCATGGGTATGGGTATTTGAGTGGCAAGGGTATTTTTATGGTTTAGGGTTGGGTAAAGGTAACAGGTGGTAAGGGTTCCTGCGCAGTGGGGGTGAAGTGAACATGTAGGTGTATCAAGCTGAAACAAACCGTGATGCTTAACCTTATGATAAATCCTGCATAATGAGACCGTAACAGAAGTTTGTGTGGTGTTAACATTCCTTTTCCTTCCTACAAGGGTTATGACCACACAAACTTCTGTTACGGTCATTTTGTGCAGGATTGATCATGCCTGTAAGTAATCCGGTTTGTCCAAGTGCAATACATTGTACCATATTACGTTTGTGACCTTACTAACGCTTGACCATTGTCTTCATTTATCCAACAGATTTCTTAATATGGAGTATTGGGATTTCCAGGACGATCTACAGTTATTTCGATCCACAAGTTGCCCTGATGATGTTCCCCGTTGTTTGATGTTTTTGTGTTGTTAATTTATGTTTTTCTAATAAAATACTGTTTTTCACTACTGTTGACTTCTAGACTTCATGACCTGGCGCACCCCCTTTTCAGTGACAATAATCTTGGATCTGGAGCACAGAGGTGTTAAGCAATGGATGGGGTTTGGGTTGGTTGTGCAGGAATACTACGAATTGGGACGAGCAGGTGGTGCGGATACAGGGGCCCAACATTGCTTTTGTGGATATGCATCCAAGACGTGTGAGGAAGTTTAACAGGGCTGGCTGTGAGACTCCTCCAACTCTGGCAGTTGTTAGTTAGAAAGTACCAGAGGCCAACAGGTGCAGCACAGCCTGCAGCTTTGTCTGCGGAAGGATGTTGATCGTCCGCTGTGTTGGGACTATCAGCCTGTGGGCAATGTGGCAGTGTGCATCAATTTGAGCATGGGGCGATAATTATTTTGCCACTTTTGCTGTGCTAAAGTGCCGATAACTCGGCGATACGTTCCAACTGTTGGGTTATAGGGTGACTCTAAAATGAGCTCTTGTGTTTATTAGGACTTTGTTGTAGCTACATGCGAATCACAAGAAAAAAGATGAAAAAACAAGACAAGTGGGCAGGGGACAAACACCCTGACCCCTTAGACCTGCTCTGGGGATCCCACACAAACCCCCATAGCCCAAAAATTATTATTATTATTTTTTCTCTTTAAAGTGGCTGGGTGTGCGAATCCGGCCAAAAAAATAAAAACAAATGATGGGGGGTAGTCTCAAGGACTTATTGCTGAGTTATCGGCATTTTAGTGCAGCAAAAGTGGCAAAAGAATTATCATCCCATTCTCAACCTGGTGCAAACTGCCGATATCGCCAGTTTTCCAGTGATACCTTCTGCAAAAAACATCACCACGAATGAGAGCGACAACTAACGCTAATGATATGCAGAGTAGGCATTCCCATGCAAAAAAACACAAAAACACCACTTCCTGCTATTTTCAATGACCAGCCAAATCTGCGATGCGATCCAAAAAAAGGCGATAAGCTGTGTTAGCAGTAAGAATATAACATTTGCCTTTTACTGATGTAAAGCAGGCCTACTACCTACAGTATGAAAGGGAGCCCAGCCCAAAACCACATCTGTAGGCAACAGACATTGCTACCAGTGCGGCCCGCCCGGACCATGCATCATCGCTGGCTGTGCACACACTGAGTGCTTCAGGTGCCACTAACTCAGTGCAAAACAATTCACCGCCACGTGGCCATATTGAGGCAGAATTAATTAGGCAAAAGACATTGCTCCCAGTGCGGCCCGGCTGGACCACGCATCATCGCTGGTTGTGCACATGCTGAGTGCTTCATGTGCCACTAACTCAGTGCACCACATGTCACTGCCATGTAACCTTATTACAGCAGAATTCATTAGGCAAAAGACATTGCTCCCAGTGCGCCCGTCTGAACCACGCATCATCGCTGACTTTGCACACGCTGTGTGCTTCAGGTGCCACTAACTAAGTGCATCACAAGTCACTGCCACATAGCCTTATTAAGGCAGAATTCATTTGGCAAAAGACATTGCTCCCAGTGTGGCCCGCCCGGACCACACATTATCGCTGGCTGTGCACACGCTGAGTGCTTCAGGTACCACTAACTGAGCAGCTTAACTCAATGCCACGTGCCTGTGGGCCCTTGCTGACCACTGCCTCCAGCCTACACTGCGGTCAGCAGGGCTCACAATTCGAATTCATTCTTGATTCATTCATTTCAGAGTCCAGTAGGCAACTAACTATAACGTCCCTGAAACCTATATATTTCGACAATGTATTCCATACATATTTCATCTTTTGTTCCATACACCTACATTGCAGTCAGCAGGGCTCACAATTCAAATTCAGTCTTGATTTATTAATTGCCGAGTAAATTGTACTCTATGTCCTCGGATTTTGTCAAGAGGAAGTGACAAAAAACATTCCTCGATGTCTGTGCTGACTACTGCCTTAGATCTATATTGCGGACAGCAAGCTCACATTTCAGATCGAGACGCAATTGCAGATGACACAGTCCAGTAGCCAGCAGACATTGCTACCAGTGCGGCCCGCCCGACCATGCATCATCACTGGTTGTGCACACATAGAGGCTTCAGGTGCCATTAACGGTGCAGCTGAACTCAATGCCACCTGCCTGTGGGCCCTTGCTGACCACTGCCTCTGGCCTACACTGTGGTCAGCAGGGCTCACAATTCAAATTCAGTCTTAATTCATTCATTTCAGAGTCCAGTAGGTAACTAACTATAACATCCCTGATACCTATATATTTCGACCCTGAATTCCATACATATTTCATCTATTGTTCCATACGCCTACACTGCGGTCAGCAGGGCTCACAATTCAAATTCAGTCTTGATTTATTGATTGCTGAGTGAATTGTACTCTATGTCCTCGGATTTTGTCAAGAGGAAGTGAAAAAAACCTTCCTCGATGTCTGTGCTAACTACTGTCTTCAATATACACTGCGGATATCAGGGCTCACAATTCAGATCGAGTCCTGATTGCAGATGACACAGTCCAGTAGGCAACATACATTTCTCCCAATGCAGCCCGCCCGGACCACGCATCATCGCTGGCTGTGCACACACTGAGTCTTCAGGTGCCATTAACAGTGCAGCTCAAATCAATGCCACGTGCCTGTGGGCCCTTGCTGACCACTGCCTCCGGTCCACACTGCGCTCAGCATGGCTCACAATTCAAATTCAGTCTTAATTCATTCAGTTCAGAGTCCAGTAGGCAACTAATTATAACATCCCTGAAACCTATATATTTCGACACTGTATTCCATACATATTTTATCTTTTGTTCCATATGCCTACACTGCAGTCAGAAGGGCTCACAATTCAAATTCAGTCTTGATTTATTAATTGCAGAGTGAATTGTACTCTATGTCCTCGGATTTTGTCAAGAGGAAGTGACAAAAAGCATTCCTCGATGTCTGTGCTAACTACTGTCATCGAGCTACACTGCGGATATCAGGGCTCACAATTCAGATCGAGTCCTGATTGCAGATGACACAGTCCAGTAGGCAACATACATTTCTCCCAATGCAGCCCGCCCGGACCACGCATCATCGCTGGCTGTGCACACACTGAGTCTTCAGGTGCCATTAACAGTGCAGCTCAAATCAATGCCACGTGCCTGTGGGCCCTTGCTGACCACTGCCTCCGGTCCACACTGCGCTCAGCAGGGCTCACAATTCAAATTCAGTCTTAATTCATTCAGTTCAGAGTCCAGTAGGCAACTAATTATAACATCCCTGAAACCTATATATTTCGACACTGTATTCCATACATATTTTATCTTTTGTTCCATATGCCTACACTGCAGTCAGAAGGGCTCACAATTCAAATTCAGTCTTGATTTATTAATTGCAGAGTGAATTGTACTCTATGTCCTCGGATTTTGTCAAGAGGAAGTGACAAAAAGCATTCCTCGATGTCTGTGCTAACTACTGTCATCGAGCTACACTGCGGACATCAGGGCTCACAATTCAGATCGAGTCGTGATTGCAGATGACAGTCCAGTAGGCAACAGACATTGCTCCCACGCATCATCGTTGGCTGCGCACAAACTGAATGCTTCTGATGCCACTAACTCAGTGTGCCACAAGTCACCGCCATGTGGCCTAATTGAGGCAGAATTAATTAGGCAAAAGACATTGCTCCCAGTGCGGCGCGCCCGAACCATGTATCATTGCTTGCTGCGCACATGCCGAGGGCCACTGTTGCCACTAACTCAGTGCACCACAAGTCAACACCACGTAGTTGTGGACCCTTGCTGACCGCTGCCTTCGGCCCACACTGCAGTCAGCAGGTCTCACACATATCCAATCCATGGACCCTTTATGATAGAATCTTTTGGGTATGGTTTCAGATCTGCTGCCCCTACCGCAGCGCACCACAAGTCATGGACCCTTTACAATATAATCTTTTGTGTGTTATTTCACATCTGGTGCCCCTACCTTAGTGCACCACAAGACATGGACCCTTTATGATTGAATCTCTGTGTGTGATCCGATAATCACTGTTATAGTTGTTTCTAGCACCAACCATTCTCTGAGGGCTGGCATACACTCACCCCACACGCATCCAGCACAGACATCACTGGGCATGTGACCCTGGTAATAAAAAGGTTCCGAGCGCACGTGCCCGTAGCCAGTTCCACTATCTATCTACCTGTGTCTGTGTGTTCATTATGTATGCATGATGGCTCTGGGCCTTACCACATTACATTGTGCTGTTGACTGCTCACACAACCATGTTACCTCTGGCAGTGAGGAAAACCTCGGTTATGTAACTTTGTCTGGGTCATTCTATGAGTACATAGGTAGAGACTGAATGATTAGAGTACTGCAAGGAGAGTGTATGGTGAATTCATAAGTGCTTGGGGATTGGCGGAGTGATTGGATAAGTACATATGTAGGCAGAGCCTAACCCCCAAGCTCTAATTGGCTGCCAACCAGTGGCAACCCCAGTGGAGCGTCAGGATTGCAAACCAACCTCGGGAGAGCCAAAGCCACCCAGGGAGCGTGAGTAGGCATCGCGCCAGTTCCTGAGAGATCTGCCTTCTTTGCTACATGATCCCCACAGCCTTTGCTCTAGTACCCTGGGTTCCCACCCACTAAAATCTGGGCCACTGGCTAGCAGGAATACTGCACGGATGCCTGGAAAACTGAATCCAAGAGCTTGGAATTCTCATTGTGGTATACTGCATTCTCATTCAGTGGATACCCTCCCAGGTCGTTGATCTCTGGATCAAGGAATTCTGACTGTTGGATCCACAGAATCCTGTCTGCAAGATATTCCCAGCCCCACAGCTGGATCATTGACATACAGCGGATAGAATCTACGTAATTCTGTAAGCGTAAGCAGAGTGGGCAGAGCCGGCGTACGCCAGTAAGGGGCGCAACTAGAATCAAATTTTAGGGGAGGCTGATAAAAATTTCGAGGAGGCTAATTCTTCCAGTCATAGGCAGAGTGGAGATATAGGGGCTCTAAGAAGGGGTGAAAACACAACGAAGCCTCATTAACAGGTAAATGGTCTTTTAAAGACCTGTGAAGTACTCGGGTGCAGGACCCGGGAGGCCCCTCCTGCATATTAAATTAAAGCCCCATGGGGTGGGGGTCCCTGGGGTTTAGGAGAGCCTCGGAGGCCCCCCACTAACTACAAAACAAGCCCCGGGGAGTTGGCGGTCCCCGGGGCTGTGGAAGGGCTGTTTACCCTCCTAATTTAAATAGCCTTGGGGAGGTGGCTGTCCCCGGGGTTGGGGAAGCCCCGTAGGCCTCCACAATATAATTATAGGATTGCCCCTGGAACCTAGCCCACCATGGGGCTCATTTAAATGAAGTGGGAGAGCCCCGCGTACTTTTTTTTTTACATTTTCACCCAGTTTCACGCACCAAGCGCACATTTGGATGTTTTTTAAAAAAAAGAAAACAAATTGGGGCCTGGGTGTCCTTGTGGAACCCCCTGAGCAGGACTAGGGGGTCAGGGTGTTTCTACCCTGCACCTTTTTCTTCTTTTTTAATCTTTTTTCAACTGCTTTCTTGTGACCAACACTTCCTGGTTTGGAGTGTTAGCAGCCAATCACAGTGAAGCTTGTGATTGGGAGGGTGCGCAAACCCACAGCTGCCCCAGATATCAAAACTTTTTTCTTTTAAAATTCTTAGCAACTACTGAACGGATTCGCCAAGAGGCTTATTTATCCGAGGTGGCTGTGGTTTATCTAGAACTTTACATGCAGGAGTTCCTTCTGACCCCCATCACTTCGGACGGCATTGTAGAGGCGATTGATGCCTTGCGCGCGTCCTCCGGCCTGGACTTGACGGCTTTTTGGCTGACTTTTATAAAGCATACAAGGACATATTAGTGCCGCGCTTGGTGGAGGTCTATGCCGAGGCCCTTGAAGTGGGTATCCTCCCCCCGACATTTCGAGAGGCGGTGATCATTTTATTGCCCAAACCTGGGAAAGATTCTATGTTATGCGGCTCGTATAGGCCGCTGTCCCTGCTAAATTTTGACTACAAGAATTTAGCCAAAGTTGTTGCCATTAGATTGTCCCTATTGATGAAATGTATTATTTCTCCTGTGCAGTCGGGCTTTGTTCCCCACAAGTCCACCTCTCTTAATCTCCGGACGTTATTTGCTGTGTTGCATCGTATTGAACCTACCACACCTGCTGCCGCAATTTTACTGGACGCGGAGGAAGCCTTCGACTCCCTTGAATGGCCCTTTTTTCTTTCAGCCATGCGTTGTATGCGTCGTATGGGCATGCCGGAGTGTTTCGTCGCCACTGTTACCATATTATACACTAAACCCACTGCCCGGTTGCGTCTTAACGGCACTTTGTCTGACCCTTTCCCTTTGTCGTGCGGCACCAGTCAGGGCTGCCCTCTGTCCCCTCTCCTCTTTATTTTAGCCATGGATCCTTTAGCTCAACAGTTTCAGGAGAAACATCTACAGCGTGGTTTGAAATTTCGCACAGGTCCTCTGTTGCTTCTCATGTACACAGACGACACGGTGCTGTATGTCCGAATGCCTCAAGATAATCTGTCCCCGTTGATTCGGGAAATCATACGATTCGGCAATTTTCCGGGCTCCATATTATTTGGCATAAATCGGTCATTTTCCCACTGACAGCCAGCACCACTCCTTGGCCGTGCAAATTTCCTCTGGAATGGTGTGATGATTCAATTAAATATCTTGGTGTCCACATTCATCTTGACACCGCCGCGGTAATCCGCCTTAACTATGGCTCCGCTCTTGGTACATTAGAATCGCAGGTCACCAGGTGGCTCTGATAACCCCTATCCATGGCGGCTAGAATTGCTATCAACAAAATGATAGTTTTGCCCCGCTTTTTGTATTATTTTAATAGCATTCCAATTCCCCTAACCGAGGTTTTTTATACGCAGCTCCGCTCTATTCTGATACGCTTGATCTGAGGGGATAAGACACCCTGTGTCAGTTGGAAAATCTTGACTTTGCCACCGGACAGAGGAGGGCTTGGTGCTCCAGATTTTTATCTGTATTATTTAGTCGCGCAGTGTTGCTACGCAGACGCCTGGTTCCATCCAGACGCGCGCATCCCGTATTTGAAGCCAGAGGCAGATCTGGTTCTCCCGAAACAGCTACTTATGCTTCTTCCCACCGGCTTCCCTCGGGACCCCCGGGACATCCAAACAGTCTCGACCACGTGCTGGGCTTGGTTCAGACTGCGTAGACTTTTGGGATTAGATCTTTTGTATTCCCCGGCCTTACCCTTGCTAACGCCTCCCTTCTCCCAATCACCGGGGAAACTTTGGTTGAGCGCACTTTGGTGAAATTAAACATACGTACCCTCGGAGACTTGTGCCCTAACGGGCATGTATTCTCACTGACAGAGGAGGCTCAATTTAGCAAACGATCCTTTATGGACACAATCATTTTCACCCGGATACGCTCTGCTTTGAGAGCCAAATTTCCCTCCTTCCCTTTGGCCCCGGTTGAGACCCCTCCCCTCGCTGATTCAGAACCCAGATGGTGCGCACCTGATTTCCAAATTGTATAAACAGTGTGGGACGCTTAAACCAATAGATGACTCAAGGCTTCGGGCTGCCTGGGAGGCGGACTTGGGTGGGCCAATCTCTGATGACCAGTGGGAACATTGCTGTAGAGCTACGACTGACGTCTCTCTGAACAGTCTTCATAAGTTGCTTCATTTTAAATTCCTTCGCTGGATGTATTTCACTCCGGCCCACGCACACAGAACTGACAATTCCAGACCACACCGCTGTCGGAAATGTTTGGCTCCTTTGCTGATTTTGCACATTTAACCTGGACCTGCCCTAAAATACACCAGTATTGGCTGGAAGTCCACACCACCTTTGGAGATATATTGTCCATGCTACTCCTTCCTTTACCCGAGATTGCACTATTGGGTTATGTGATGAACTTTCCTAAGAAGGTTCGCAGGTTAGCTGCACTTGGTTTCCTTTTGGCCAAACGGGAGACTGCATTGCTGTGGGGCAGTAAAACGCGCTCCTACGCTAGACTCCTGTTTAAGTAGCCTAGCTATTGTAATGTGAATTGCGAGGAATTTAGGGCTTCATTTATGAAAAGTGACGCATCGCTGTGTGAAAACAGTGATGCATCACTTGTTTTGCCTACGAATAGAGCGGGGGCTCTATCACCGAGCAATCGTCGGTTGAGGTGAGGCACACTCCCACAGAAAGCTGGGTGAGTACTAACTCATTTATAAAAACACAAAATTGCCTTAACGAAGTTACATAAAGAACTGGCATTGTCGATCACAATTGTAAATCAACCTCTTTTTGACTTTTGAACCTTTAAAGCTCTGAGTTTTCCTTTTCCACCAATTTTAGCTTGATCCTTGCACTTATAAAAAATTGTTTGTGTTTTAGGTATGAAGAAAATGTTTCCACCTACATACACATGAGAACAATGTCGGGTAGGGTGGTAACAAACCACTGATTGATTATTTTTCTTCTTTGATGTGCAAATCACTATGTACAAACTTCTACAATGATTGCTTTCCTTGCAGTAGCATTTTTCACAACTATTAGGTCCTGAAGAAAGCCGGGCAAGGCTGTCACACGGCTGAAATATGTCGACCTCACTACTCGCCGGGAGATAGTACATTTGCTATATACTATCAGGCGATCTATTTTTATCCAATGACATGTGGACAATACCTAATAAACTTTATTTTTGTCCTCATAGCCATTTTTAACTGCACCTGTTTTTCACGAGCACTGCATTCCATCAGTTGTCTCATACCTTGAACAACTACTTTAGCTGGGAACATTGAGAGTTTTTGGTCTGGTATCTACTTATGTTAGCCTTAGTGCAACATTTGGACACATTTGACCTTTCTCTCGTAGTCTTCCAAATGACGAAGTTCCGCCAAATGGGTGGGCTGATGGAGACTTCTCTCTAGCTAAGTATTGGGCAGGCTATTCGCATCTGGTGGACGGTTTTTTAGAGCTGATCAGGTTGTTTTGTCATAAATAATAGACTGACCTTCTCCTGGTATTTCTACTAGTCCTTTAGTTTTACATTTTTATAATTCCCTTTTCATTACTTTGGTTCCTCTCTTTTTATTTTCATATTTCTTAAGAGCATATTACAACTGTGAAGACATTGCAAACGGGTAGGCCACACAAACAGAAAGGAAGGGGTAGGAGGAATATATGTCCCACTTCGACCTCCTATAATAGCATATTAGACAAATTAGGACAAATTTCAGGTACTAGGAGACCTCAATTTACATCTTAATAACCCCTTAGACAGAGCTAGTAAGAATTTCAGCCAGGCATTAGGAGCCCTCCAACTGAATCAAATTGTTAGCGGTCCAACTCATCAGTTGGGTCACCTGCTGGAACCCATATTTGTCAACTGGGGGGAAGTAGAAGCCATGACCCCTATACCTATCCCCTGGTCGGATCACTATTTAGTCCCTTCTACCATACAAATTCCTGGAAGTAGACCCCCGCAGCCAACAACACTGTATCACCTCAGGCGGAAATGGGCCACCTTCTTCCAGCTCAAATTCTGCGAGGCGCTGACTAAGGGGGGGGTGCCCTGGAGGGGACGATGCTGACATGGCCAATACTAATCTTTGCAAACGCATTAATGAGGCACTGGATTGCACAGCTCCCCTTCTAAAAACCAAATATGGTGGCTGTGTTAAAAAAACTGCCCCATGGTTCAACGATGAATTAAGAGTCTTGAAAACTACACTGAAGAGAACCGAAAGAGAATGGCGCAGGACTTTCTCCAAAGAAACCAGAATCGCCTACCTGATCGAGAGGCGACTTTACGATGGCCTAATTAGAAAGTCTAAAACAGCATATTATACTACTAGAATCAGTGAAGCTAGTAATTCAGTGAAAGAGCTGTTTTCGCTCTACAAAACTCTCTCGAGCGGAAAATCAGCCACTGCCCCAGACGACTGTTCGCCCGAATCGTGCGATAAAATCGCAGACTTCTTCTCAGAAAAAATAGCCAAAATCTACTCGGCATTTCCAACGCAGCCCATAACTGGGACAGAATTTGTCGAAAGCCCTAGGGAATGGGGAGACAGACACAGACTGACCAACTTTGTTACCCCACCGCCAGAGGATCTCCTAAAAATCTGGAGATCTGTGAGGTCGGGTTCTCCACGGGACCCTACCACACCTAAACGTCTGGCAGATAGTTTGATGGTATTGGAACCTTACATCAGACATCTATTAGACGTGTCTCTTAGCACCAAGACCGTACCGAAAGATTGGAAAAGGGCGGTGGTTCTACCCTTAAGGAAGAAACCAACCATCAGTTTTGAGAAACTAGAGAACCTCCGTCCAATTTCACTCCTACCCTACCTGGCCAAAGTAGCCGAAAAAACAGTTAATATGCAATTGATGGACTTCGTGGATAAGACTGCCTTATTACACGATACTCAATTCGGCTTCCGTCCCCGCCATTCTACAGAGTCTGCGCTCCTAACAGCAGTGGAGACCCTACGTCAGGGGGTGGATGAGGGTCATACCATGGCCCTCATCCTATTGGACCTGAGTGCAGCATTCGACACTGTAGCTCATGCCAACTTGCTACAGTGTCTGAATAATGGAGGAATATCTGAAGCTGCACTCCAATGGATCCAATCCTTCCTGACTGGGAGAAGCTTTCAAGTCCGCCAGGGTGACTACTACTCTAGAGACATAGGACTGGGCCAGGGCGTTCCCCAGGGATCGTCCCTGAGCCCAACCTTATTTAATCTTTATGTCTCTCCAGTGGCTCAGATTGCCGTGAGTCATGGATTGAACATTGTGTCATACGCCAATGACACGCAGCTGGTCATCTCCCTCTCACGTGCACCCGGTCTTGCTTTGGACAGTTTCAGGACCTGCATGCAAGATCTTGCAACCTGGATGTCCACCAACTGCCTTAAATTAAACGGCAACAAGACCGAGGTGCTCGTGGTGGGGGGGAGTCCATCTGTCTGGTCATCGGCGTGGTGGCCCCCATGCCTAGGTGAGGCTCCTATGCCCCGTCAGGGAGTTAAAAACCTTGGTGTGTGGCTCGATGCTGATCTGTCTTTTGGACCCCAAACAGACCGAGTGGCAGGTGTCTGTTTCAGCGTTTTAAAAACCCTACGGAAGGTCCTTGCTCTCCTTCCGATGTCCGCCCGGAGAACGCTGGTACATGCCCTTGTTACATCACGCATGGACTACGGCAACCTACTGTACCTGGGAGCCACCTGCAAGGCAATAAACCGCCTCCAGGTACTACAAAATGAGGCAGCCCGCCTCATCTTAAAAACCCCTAAAAGATCGGATTCCAAAGCTGCCCTCCAGACCCTCCATTGGTTGCCAGTGAGAAGCAGAGTGGAATTTAAAGCCCTCGGTACCTGTCACCGCATTCTTGCTAAGAAAGCACCAACACCACTTCAGAACTTAGTCACCAAGTATGTTCCTTCACGCGCTCTACGCTCCTCACACGGAGGCCTACTTAAGATCCCTAGGGTTAAAAGGGCCCGCATGGGTGGACGCTCTTTTCGCCATTTGGTAGCGAAGAGTTGGAACACCCTGCCTCTTAATCTCCGCCTAGACCAATCTGAATCCAGCTTCCGGAAGAACTTAAAAACACACCTATTTTCTAGATAATTGGGCTCACTCTTTGCTACTGCTCAGAATTTTTCAGTTGTAGCGCGGGGACACGCTTCCTAGCGTAACCAAGCGCTTTATAAACTTTCCTTAATAATAAATACACAACAAAGAAGTAGGACTCTTAAAGCTAGATCGCTGTCATTTATTGAGGTACGGGGGAAAATAACCAGGTGTCTAAAAATGCCCTCACACACAGCAAGCTGTGTCATGATTCATCATAGGGCAGCTAACACACCTCCGCGCTCGCCAACGCTGGAGGTGGAGCAATAGGGAGGGGGAAGACAATACAACACACATTAAAGGGATCAAAATGTGAATAAAGGTGCAGAAATAGTGATATAAAACTGGATCAAAGGATGTCCTCAATCTAACTTTAATTATGGACTCCTTTGCCCAGAGTAAAAAGAAAGAGTTCAAAAATGTGTCCAGAGGATGAAGGTATGGCGAACTATAATGAATCACCTACCCCTCCAGTCTGCAAGCAAACGTTCCAGCCGAAAAAAGATACAATTAATCATTACCCCGGCTTTCTTCAGGACTTCACAAGGAAGAAAAGATCCCATGAGTACTACAACTACCTCCTTGGTCCAGGAGCAGGGAATAGGCAACCCTTTTCAAGGAATACTCCCTACAAATGTGTGGCCTACAAGGAGACAGGAGGGACAATTTGTTAGTGAACAACTTACCTTGATGAAATTTTGACTATAGGGAGTTGGTCTCACTCCCCCGCCAGTTCGAGTGTTGGACTACAATAAACTCAGCTCCCTACGGAAACCATCCTAACACTTTTGTGTGAGGGCAGTTTTAGACACCTGGTTATTTTCCTCAGGACCTCTATAGATTACAGCGATCTAGCTTTACGAGTTCTACTTCTTTGTTGTGTGTTTATTGCTAACAGGCCGAGTGCTTACTGCTCATTCCATCTAAAGTGTGCCACATCCCACGTGACCACTTCCTCTAAACCAGAAGACCATTATGACATTATGTTGTCCATAGTGTATCATTGTTTCACCATTTGAAGATGGCCAACACTTTGGTTCTAAATGTGGCAGCCATACAAGTACTTTAAAACATCAATAGACTGTTTACAATACCTCTACTTACCTTCGACACTCACTACTATGTTTAGTTTCATCATTGTAAGCATGCGCCTTCTGTGGCCGCATATTTTGTTTTCTCTACTTGAATTCTTTTAATTTATCTTGCAAATGTTGTTGAGTTTGTGTATGTTTTATTGCGGTTGTGCCAGAGGGTGAATGCAATAATGAGTCAGTAGATGGATGATTGGATGCACAAGCACAAAGATGAGTGACAAAGTGTAGGTATGGTGACATACTGAGTCTAAACCCATCACTGACACAAAAAGCACTTGCTTTCATAAGTCAGACATATTGCCATTGTCAATGCTTTCTTTATGTTTTCTTCTTTTTTATTTTTTGTGTCTCAAGCTAATAATAAGAAATATAACCATCGCACCATCTTGGTAAGGACAGTGAACTTTTATTTAATCTACAATTTAAGGACGCAGGGTTGCCTTCACACATTTAACAGCCCTCGCTCCTGTTAAAATTGCCTTGAGCATCTGCTATAAAGCCCATGTTTTTAATATTCAGTGTATGGTGTTCAGCTGACTAACTTAATAAGCTGTTAAACATGAAAATTGAGAGTCTTTTATTTGTTCGGTTCTATTTACAAATTGGCTCTAGCAGTTTGAACTACTCAGGTGCCTATTCCAACATTGGGCAGGAGCTGTAACCGACCAACCTGCTGTCGTCGGTTACAACCCTGCTAGTACGATGCGACCGAACAGGGTTCAGTCGCATTCGTATAGCTTACAATGCAAGTATGCTTTCCGACCGGAAAGCATGCTTGCAATGTAGAAAGCAGGGGTGCAGTTCATCCCTGCAGTCCAAGTTGCCTGCGACCGGGTTTAGGGATCAACGGAGGGGCCATCCGACGGCCTCACTCCCAAGGGGGTCCCCAGAAACAGCTTCTGACTGCCTTTTCGTGCCGGACACACCGGCACAAAAAGGCAGTGAAAAGCTGCCATTGTACTACCTAGGTCGCACAGAGGCGACCGGGGAAGTACTGGAGGATTTCCGGACGGCGGACAGAGCCTGTCGTCTGCAATCCGGAAATCCGAGTCGGATTTCTTCTTGACCGAGCCCATCGGAATGGCTCGGTCGGCAAGGAACTTGGCCGGCACTGATTGATTCGGTCGGTAGGGCTGTGAACATGGTTCGGAGCCCTTCCGGTCGAAATCGGAATCCCCCCCTTAGTGTGATATTTGCTGTCGAACAGTGTCTGACACTGAACATTTATACAGTTGGACCCCTTGGAAGTTTACAGATATGCACCGTTGAAGCTAGATAAAATATGTAACATTTAACTTAAGAGTTAGAAAACAGATTTAATTTTTTCATATCGCTCAACAAATGTAAGACCTTTAAACTTAAGAATTTAACTTTAGAATTTCAGATATTAACTCTCATTTTTTCAGGTAAGATGATTTGAAACCTTTCCTTCTGCAATGCATATTTGAATATCAGTATGACAAGTTTTTATGCTTTTTAGGATGCTTATATAGTTCTTGAATGACAATACAGCTCCGAAAAAAAGCAAAAACAGAACTGATTGGTAAATGTGAACATAAACAAGAATTTAGTGGTCTAGTTATGACTGGTAATATTAGTGGCTTCAAGGCAAATGCTGGAAATATTGTAACTTCCATGTATGTAGCTTGTGGGTAGATGTGTATGATGACTGTATACGTATTCATGTTTCCCCAATATTCCAAGAAAATGTAAATTCCTGATTCTATATTTTAAGTGTGTTTAAACAATCTTTCTCAGCACATGAGGAATCCCGGTGATAAAGGCAACAGGTCACAACCAAGAGATTCTTTACACCAGCTGGACCATGCACTCTATGGATATTGACACGGTTGGTGGAGGCACCAAAGCAGTCGAGTTTGGGTATGATGCTCCTTCACTATGTTCAAAAACAAAATAATTCACTTTCATTTGTGCGCCAACTTCTCTTTTTTGCTTGGGTTGGGCTCCTTGTATTATCTTAGACATTAATCTATATCTCATTGCGACTACAAAAACAGATAAAAACGGCCAAAGACATCTACTATCTCAGCTGGCTTCTTCTTTGCTCTAAATATTTTGGTGAGGTTATTTTCCTTATCCCTTCATACCAGCTGCCATATTCTCATCCGAATGAGCTTCGTTCCCCGTGCTGGGTTCTGCTGATGGGAGATGGCCCGCTCCGATGGCACTGGAGAGTCGCTGCTTCCTTACACTGGTACTGCTGCAGCCTGGCCTCCTATCATGGTTCCATGGATACATTCCAGCCACAGAACTGATATGTTACTCAGGAAATGTTGCCAAGAGTTTTGAGCAAGTTTATTGCTCTGATTCTCTAGCCCCAGACGCATCTGTTAGTGGGCCTGTCACTGGTGATGTATACAAAGAGAAGCCTACCTTCAGCCACATGAAATACAGAGCTTGAGGGGCTTCATCTCAGGGGCCGGGGGGCTGCTTTATGTGTGAGCCCCTTTCAAAGCTCTATAGCATCTGCTTCTACAGATCCAAATAGAGCGACATATAGGAAACAAAGGCCTGCTTTTTAGACTAGCCTGCACTTTGTCTTGGGGAGAGTTTCTTGCAAGAATTAGTCTCAATTCCCTGATGCCCTAGAGTTAGGATACATTTCTCCACACTTTTTCTCAGCTTCCTATCAAAGGTCAGATAGATTTAGGTCCAGGTCTGGCTGGGTCCCAGCGTTGAGGACTGCAAATTGTTCCTGGTTTTGGTCCCATACCTTCAGAGCTAGTCTCTTCAACTAATTGGGTTAAACCTGCGCAAGTTAAATCACCTGGTTTACCTTATTTTACTTAAGAACCACCAGCCAGAAGGAAAGTGAAACTGAGAGCATATTGCTTTTAAGATGTATGGACTATGAGAAGGCACTGACGAGTAAACAAAGATAAACTAATAGAAGAGACAATACTTCCTCTTCCCCCTGGGCCTGGTTCAAGAGACATAGGATACAATTGTATGGATTATAGACTACATACCATCCTTATTGAATTGTGGCTTTAATCTGCGTCCAGTAGCCGGATGCCTGGTTGCTGGAGACACTTATCACAAAACGAATGGGACATCTGTCAGAGTTCCTCTTCTGGGGTGTGGAACTGCAGGGGCAGCCAGAAGCCAGTGTATTCGATAAATCCCCCTGCCATCACCACTTCCGCTCAGTCACTGACATATCACATAAAAGATTGGTTTACAACACCTGATCAAAGCACTATTTTTTATTAAGGCTTAACGAGGAAGAGATGGTAAGAGACATACCCACATATTCATCCTCATTACGAAACCCCAGAGAGCTCTTTACGGGGAAAAGGAAATACAAGAGGGTAAAATAAAAGCCTATAAAAAATCTCCTAGTAAGGACAATGGGGAAGTCTCCGAGTTCTTCAATGTGTTTTAATGAAATATTTCATTTAAATGTGAGGCCTCAGATAAGTCACAGAAGCAAATTAACTTTCCCCGCGTAAATCTGGACCAGAAATAAGACGAGTTATCCAAGAAATAAATTTGGAGCATATACAACATCCTTTCCATTGAAACTCTAAGAGATCCAAAGGCAGGAAAAAAAGTTATTTCCTTCACTTCTGAAGAAACAATATTTGGAAAAACTTTTAAAGTAAAAAAAGATAACTATACTTGAACTCAGATGGTGCATCTGGTCCATTATTGCTAGCATTACTGAGAACTTTCTCGGTCCAATTATGCATACAGCCCAATAACAAAATGAACAATGTTCAATCCCAATATGAGGTTACTATTTCCTTTACTATCTATCTTGAATTAAATGCAGTTGTGTATTTCCTACAAATTACTATAAACCCCATTCATTTGTTCCGAGTCAATTTTGTTCGATGTGTTAGTAGAGTTACTTCAGACTCTTGATTTACTGAGAAGAGGAGGGAGGCACTAAGATGTTTTTGTTTTAAATCACAGAATATAGGGATTATGGGTACAGAGACATAAACTCAGAATTCTAACCCACATATGGTTCTCTACATTTTTTTTGTAATTCTTTATTGGTATTTTGTGAATTAGCATACATACAGTAGTAGGGTAAGTTAAGGAATATTGACAGTAAGGATATTAGACAATAATCGAAATATAGACATTTTACATGAATGTGACTCTGGTTAATTCCTAGCGTAGCACTTGTTTGTTGTAGAGTAGCTCTCATATATTGCAGGATCGTAAGTCCTATGTCGGACCCTTCAAACGTAATATGCAGTCTGTGAGTCTTGGCCAGTGCCAAAGAATCAGAATAGTTACGTGCCAGAGATATTACATGCTTAAACAAATCAAACTTAACATTACAGAGTTGCCTGGTCCTTTCTCAGCCCCCTACTGTGTCGACCCCTCCTTGCCCAGCCACCCACCCACTGTGAGGTACCCCCAGCCATTCACATAAAAAGCGATCAGCTGCAAAAGGGCCGAGCACACCATCTCTATTCCGGCCCTGTGTCCCAGGCTGCGGAGTCTTCGACCTCCGGGTGTGTGATAAGCTGTAAGGCCCCCCAGCATGGAATCCCAGTGTTTTGCAATTGGATATTTTCTAAGCCCCAGTGTGTCTTCTCTATTGAGCGCTGTACTTTGCACCCGAACCCCTACCAGGAGAGACTGTTTCCATACCTTATGATGTGGCGGGATTTGGGGCCATATGTATCAAGATACCAATTAGCGATTCTGTAACAGCGATTTTTAAGAAATCGCTATTTCAGAATCGCTAATTGGTATGTATCAAGAAAATCGCAATTTTTTAGCGATTTCTTGATATTCCAATTTGCGAATTCGCAATTAAGGAATACTTTCCCATTCATTTCCTATGGGCCTCCTGGCAAGGAATGGGAATTTATTCTCAAATTGCGATTTGCAAATTGAGAATAATTTCAAGGTTGCAGGGGTGTCCAAAGGACACCCTGTTGCACCCCATAAATAAGTATGGGTGCACATGTGGTGCATAATACATGCATGGCACTTTGAAAAATGCTGAAATGTGCATTTTTCAAGGAAATCGCAACTTACCACCAACTAGAAGTTGGTGATAATTTGCGATTCCTTAAGGACATTTTGGTATTTTTTTTCCCTTAATACATTACATTTAAGGAATCGCAAAATTTGCGATTTCTTAAATGTAATTGCAAAATTAGTAATCGCAAATTTTGCGATTTCTTATTTTGCACTCAAATTCTTTCAAACATACCATTTTGCGAAAATGAGTTAGCAAACGCCGAAATTCTGCGAATTTCGGCGTTTGCGAACCCATTTGGCCTTGATACATATGGCCCTTGGTGTTTCCACCTGCATGTGATTAATCACTTAGCTGTGTTCAACGCCAAGTCCAGAAATCTGGAAATTACTTTGTGTTTCTTGGATCTAGGATACAATTCCAGTATACATTCCTCCCAAGTGTGCAGTTGCGTTCGTTCTGTACATGTGGCCAAACAGGACGTTATTTCCAGTCTGTATTGTAGCAGAGCGTAACATGACCACAGCATATGGATGATGTCGGCCCCCACTAGGGTGCATCGGGGACAGGCCAAGGAGCTTGACTGGAAGTACATATTCAAGTTATCAGGGGAGAGATATGCCCTATGGACGATGTAGTGTTGTAGAAGTTGGATCCTAACGTATCGTGAAATTTGAGTAGCACTAGCAAAAACCATATCCCATTTTGTGTCTGCCCAAGGACTGACTCCCTCTGCCTGCTTCCCACTTGCCCCGCAGGAAGGTGAGCAGATCCCTAGAGTGTGCTAGTAGCTCCTCAATTAACCAGTGTATTTTATGGCTACCCGTCCCCATCACATGCAGATATTGTACAACTAGATGGGGCCAGGGTTTGGTGCCTAGGCTTCCCCAGGCCCGCAGTGGCGAGGCTATCAGTGAGTTGTATGTAGAAACTGGACCAGGGGAATGTCCAAACCCTGAGATAACCCCTTGTACATCAGTAATGCACCACCCTCAAATAAATCACCCAGTGTTGGTATCCACACCGCGAACCATAGCACCAGCCCCACCCCCATTGTGAGTGTGACCACCCTGCCCCTCGGCGTGTCAAGCAAGGACAGCGCCGGCGCATATGGGGTTGTCCCCCAAGTAAGATACAGACTGCGCCATTGGCAGCGATGGGCCAGAGCCAACAGCCCAGGCTGTGGCATGGGCGCTCTAGACACTGGGTGGAATAGATGATGTATGTTGGCCGGTAGTAGCGTCAGTATGTTGGCCAGTAGTAGCGTTGCTGTGTGTTCTAGTAACCGGCCTTCCAGTCACTTCGATACCCACTGTAATTAGGCGGCAAGGTAATATAGCTCCAAGTTGGGGACGGCCAACCCACCCTGCTCTACCGGCGCATACAGTTTTCGTAATGCCACCATGTGTCGCCCTCCGTTCCAGATGAAGTCTCGGGTCCATTGTTTTAATTCTCAAAAAGTTTCCTCTTGGATATATATTGGCAAGTTGGCAAAGTAAAATAACATCAAAACACACAAGGTAGGGGAGGGCCTAAGGGAAATCTTATTTATAGACTACTTTGGTACCTTGTCTCCCAACTTAGCAATGAACAACACGAGAGATACCAAGAGTCTGCGTACAGGAACCTAAATAGTGTTCCTCTGTAAGACAAAACCAACAGGTTAATGTGTAGGTCATAACAATCCTAAGAGATGTGGAACCACAGGAGAAGAGAGAACTAGAAGGATAGCCTCAAAAGTGCTAGAAAAAATCCCCATCAGCCCGCTCAATAGCGGATCATCGTCATCTGGGTAGTATGGTTGACAATTGTGGTATCCAGTGTGCCCTTCCTTAGGAACAACCTAAGGCTAGCAAAACTTGGACCATCATGTTGACCCTCAACCAATAGAGATGATCAAGTGCAGACTGAGAGGGTTAGGTTGCAGTGCTCAAAAAGTTGTGAGAAAAGAAAGGAAAAAACTTATAATCCAAGTGTTCTAAAAATACCTACCTTGATGTCATTAGGAAAACTTTATTGGGTCTGACCATCAAGGTGCCTCGCTCTGGGTCGAGAGCCGAGGGGGAGGTCGAGACCTCCCCCTCGGCTCTCGACCCAGAGCGAGGCAACGACGGAGAGTGCGTGGCCTCCTTCACTGTGAGCCAGTGCCAGGTGAGGTGAGGCTATTCCTCCCTACAATTTGGGAGAAGACACCCAACTCTCTAATTTTGAGGAGTTGGAGCTACTTATTAGTTTCTTTGACACAGTAAGTTAATGTTGCAGTAGTGCATCATAGGTCCTGAAGAAAGCCTATCCAGGCTGAAACATGTCGACCGAATAAGATTCATGGTGAATAGCAATTCCTTGCATGCTATTTTTCACTCTGCTTTTAACCATACCACCTTGATGGTCAGACCCAATAAAGTTTTCCTAATGACATCAAGGTAGGTATTTTTAGAACACTTGGATTATAAGTTTTTTCCTTTCTTTTCTCACAACTTTTTGAGCACTGCAACCTAACCATCTCAGTCTGCACTTGATCATCTCTATTTGTTGAGGGTCAACATGATGGTCCAAGTTTTGCTAGCCTTAGGTTGTTCCTAAGGAAGGGCACACTGGATACCACAATTGTCAACCATACTACCCAGATGACGATGCTGCGCTATTGAGCGGGCTGATGGGGATTTTTTCTAGCACTTTTGAGGCTATCCTTCTAGTTCTCTCTTCTCCTGTGGTTCCACATCTCTTAGGATTGTTATGACCTACACATTAACCTGTTGGTTTTGTCTTACAGAGGAACACTATTTAGGTTCCTGTACGCAGACTCTTGGTATCTCTCGTGTCGTTCAAAGTAAAATAACATCCTTGGCAGTACTATCATTTTAAAAAGCGCATTGCGACCCATGACAGGCAGTGGGAGAGTCCGCCAGAACTTCATCTGGGATCTGATCGATGTTATTGCTCTGGTAAGGTTGCCGTCTAGAAGGTCCTCTGCAGAGTGATAGTTGTAAATTCCTAAATACCGGAAGGTCATTGGTTGCCATTGTATATGGGCCCCGTTGACCATAAGTCCCAGGTCTTGTGTACGAGTACTGAATGGATATAGGCAAGACTTCCTTCAATTTATCCTAAGCCCCGACAGCTGGGTGAACCACTATAAGATCTCTGTAACCTGCTAGGTACGCTGTGGTACGCTGCTCAGGTATAATAACAGTTCATCTGCATACAGAGACACGACATGTAAGCCATCTCCCATGCGAATTCCCCAGTCCCCACCCCTGTTTCTTAGTTCCGCTGCTAGAGGCTCCATCGCCAATGAAAATAACAAAGGCAAGACTGGACAGCCCTGCCTGATGCCCCTGCCAATGAGTACAGCCTCAGATATTTGATGCCCGATGCAGACTCTAATAAGAGGGTCCTTGTATAATAGCTGCGTAAGCTGCATAAACCGTTCCCCAAACCCATACTGTCAGAGGACCGAAAATAGGTAAGGCCACTCCAGTGAGTCAAAGACTTTTTCCAGGTCAAGGACCAGGCAGCCCGTTGAAGGCCAAATCTGAGGAGCGTACTCTTCGAGTTGGAAGCACCGCCATATATTGAGAGAGGTGTTACGGGCCTGCGCAAAGCCATTCTGATCAGGATGAACAAGTGAGGGGAGCAAGGGAGCCAGCCTAGCTGCAATAATGCTGGCTAAGATTTTGTAATTGGTGTTAAGCATTGACAGAGATCTGTACAACCCTACTTATGTTGTGTCCCTATCAGGTTTAGGGAGAGAGACCAAGCGCAACTCCTGCTGAGAGGCCAAGAGGCAAGAGTCAGAGAGCGCAGTTTCTTACACCGTTTTCACACTGAGGTGCTAAAAGGGTGGCATAGTACTTTTAAAACTCTTTAGGGAGCCCATCCGGGCAAGGCGTCTTTCCTGTGGCAAGAGCACGGATACCAGCATGTATTTCTTCTGGGGATATCAGCTCGTCTTCCACCCTTTTTTCAGGGGTAAAGTGAGGGATTCTGATTGCTTTAAGGTGCTGCTGTATTTCTGCCAGGAAGGATACCGCTGTGGACTTGTATAGCGCCTAGTAGTGATGTGTGAATTTGTGGCACATCTCTGCTTGGGTATGCACCAGAGTGGAGCTCGAGGAGCGGATTGGGACAATGGGCGATCGAGCATCGCCTGACAGATGAGCCAGGCCAACAGGCGCCCACGCGATCCGCCGCGTTGTCTGTACGGGCAGAGTGTGACTTGTAATTTAGGCATCTCAGTCTCCGTACTTGCTCCAGCAACGTCCATTGTGCTTCGCTGTTGTTTGGCATTTGTTTGTCTGTTTTTTCTCTACTTTTATGGTGATTTTTCCCGCCTGACGTGTCTGAATTGCAGGCCTGTTGCTGTTTTTCACTGATTTTTGTATCGCAATTGGCCTCATTGCAGCTTTTTTTGCGTTTGTGTTTCTCATTTTTGCGGCGATGCGTTGGTCTTAACGTGGTTATTTGATGCGTCATCAAGCAACAATCGCATGGTACCGCCGTGTTGTGAATACTTAGTTAACACAGCGTAATTTTCCAGAGATCGACTGCGATGTTGCAAGTTGCGTTAAGCTAATTTTGCGATACGTATCATAAGTTCTTTAGAATATCCCCTTAGTCTGCCCATGGAGGAGGCAATACCCAACATCAGCTGTACTATCTAGCATCCCAATTGCAACATGCAGCGCACTGGTTGTCAGGTGGAGATAAGTGGGAGAAGAATCTTTTCCTCGACGATCCCAGAGTACTGAGCCTGCCGCAACTGCTCCACAGTGGGGGAAGAGGTAGTTCTGCAGTGATCTCTCAGGGACCCCAATAATTCAAACGTGGTTGTACCTCCCTCTAAGTCTTCCAAGGCTCTGGTGGCAGCTTGCAGTTTGTTAACTTGGGTTTTCAAGGTCACATTATCTGTTTTAAGAGTGGTGATTGAGTCCTCTAGTTACGTCTATCTAGATCTCATGTTTCGGAGGTCCGCTCTGACTAGTGTGACCCCGGTTGACAGTGGGTCAATTTTGTAATCCAAAGAGGTACAAACCCCTTGGCTAGCCACCTTAATGTATTGGACCATAAGAGGCCCTGCTTCCGTGGACGGTTGCTCCACAGCTGGCGACATTCTTTGAGCCCTCATCTTGTCACCGGTATCTTTGGGCAGTGCATATTTCTCTAATTTGGTTTGGTGTGTATTTCGTGTTATTTGTTTTAAGGGGATGTTGATTGATTGCAGGGCATAATAAAATACAGAAACTGGAGGGAGTGGCATCCCAGTATTGTATTGTATTGTAATTGCATTTATATAGCGCTTACTACCCCTGACAAGGCGTCGAAGCGCTTTTTCGGCGAGTAGCAAGCTACTCCGGGACCCATAGAGGATTAGTGTTGACTTAGTATAGTGAAACATGCAAGTACATTTTAAGTGGTGGATCCTATCTGGGGGCCCACAGGAGGTTTCATCTGTTGGGGGTAAGACTCGCCGCTTGTCACGAGGGAGAGGGAGATATTGTTTTGGATGTGATCCTGGAAGAGGAAACTAGCCCCGGGCTTGTAATTACAAAAAACATGCAGGCCGGCAAAGATATCCCTCCCTGGCGTGGGGGTGGAGGATGGAGAAGGAGCGGGCTCCAATGAGGACTAGGAGGAGGTGGATGACGAGGCTGAGGACGGAGAACCTGTCAATACCACAGCCGGTTTCTCCCAAGACACTTAAGTTTTTGATTGGCCGAAGGGAAAAAGCTAAATCCAAGGCCAAATTGAAGAATAAGAAAGGGAGAGCACCTACATCGGAGGGCCTACTGATCATTATTTCTGCCCCTACTTCGAAAAAGACTCTTCTTACTGAAAAAAGTCCTCTTAGAAAATGGCTAAAGGGCTTGTCAAAAATATGACTTTGCGGCTATCTGGCACAAGCCCACTGATTCCCGAGTCCCCGAAAAGGCATCCTGTGGCATCAAGGAGTCCCTCTCCTAGAGATATTGATAGCGAGAACGGAAATATAAATCCCTCTCCAACAAATATTACTACCCCGCCAGCTCCGGTGGCTGCACTATACGCCCCCCCGATCCCAAACTGGTTCCTAGACACCTGTTAGCAACCACTGTAGGTCCCTTACCAGGTCACATCACTCCCACAGCACCCTCAAATCCCCTGGGTCCACCTCCCCTTTCTAAACCTAGACCAACAGATATAATCTCTGATGCAGCTAATACAACCTCACCGCCGGCCATCCACGGAGAACCTGAATCCGCTATCTCTCTCCTTGAAATGATCCTGCAGACTCTAACAAATCACCGCCTAGAAGCTCAAGAACATTTTCTGCAGTTGCGGGAGGACTATAATAAATTACAGAACGCATTATCGGAGGTGACCTCCAAAATAGGGGGGATATCACAGGACATTGAGGAGTTACAACAGAGATTGGTAGATATAGAGGAGGACTGTGCTCACACTGAGGCTTCCCTGAGTCAACACGATGCTCAGATCACATCTCTACAGTTGAAAGTGGAAGACCTGGAAAATCGCCAACGGCGATCGAACTTAAGACTTTTTGGTATCCCGGAAGGGGTTGAAGTGTCAGATCCAAGGGCTTATCTTGTCACGTTATTACCTAAGGCTTTCCCTGACTTAGCGGACTGGGATTGGGATTCTCAGGTTCAGAAAGCTCATCGCCTCCCCTTAGTTCAAAGGAATTGAGAAAGTAAATTCTCTAGGCCCTTTCTTATTTATTTTGGCAATTTTCTTTTGAGGCAAGCAGTTTCTCTGAATGCATGTCCCAACTCTCCAGTCACTATTGAGAATCTGTCCTTTTTTGTACGCTCAGATCTGAGTAAAGCTACTATGGATAGGAGGTGGAAGCTAAGGAAACTTCTAGATCCTTTTAAATCGAAAGGGGCTCCAGTGTTCTTACAAGAGCCGGCCCATCTCATGGTTATCAAGGGAGGTCACACCTATTTCTTCAGGGATGAGAAGGAAGCAGAGATTTTGTTATCTAAATTTAGTTAATGTTCGATTTCTTTGTAGTATGGTACACAGACCCTTATATCTTATTGAGCTTGGTTTAGAATTTTTTTGTCTTATTTTCTTCTCTGTTTTCTTCTCTCTCTTTTCTTCTCCTTTTTTCTTCTTCTATGGGTGTATTTTTTCTCCTTTTCTGTTTATCTTTATGAAGAGTAGCTGGGCGGTAGGCAGTCGGCAGTCCTCAGGCTGCTGCTCTTCTTAGCTGCCTCTCCGACAGCAGCAGGTTCGGGGGGGTTCCCTCTCCAGATGGGGACAAGGATAGGGGGGAAAGGGGGGTCTGGGCTCTCCGGGGGGTGGGGGGGGGGGGGGGGTTTGGCTGTGAGGGGTAAAAATATTAAAAAAACAACACGACATGGAGTACTATTGAATATGACGGGAAGAGGAGATAAACTTGTTTTTGTAGTGGGCAGAATGTTAGAATACATTCAACTTATGTTTTGAGATGTATACACTACAATGTTTGGCTTGGAACGTTGCGGGCTGAACAGTAAGAATAAAAGACGACTTGTCTTTGAAGAACTTAGACTATATGACCCACATTTTATTTTTTTATCTGAGACACATATTGCTTTTAAGGATAGGAAGCTACTTAGTCAACTTGGATATGATGTCATAATCAGCTCTATGCTACAAATATCAAACAGAGTCGCCATTCTCAAAGATAGACGAATCAAAACGGAAACTCTTAAAACTACTTCAGATAAAAATGGCCGCTGGGCCATTGCTCAAGTATCCACAGGAAACCATAAATATGTACTCTGTGTCATCTATGGGCCAAACATTGATAAAGACCATGTCTTTGACCAATTAAATACAGAGCTTCTGGGGTGGGAAGGGGAATTAATTTTGATGAGGGACTTTAATTGTATTATGGAATACCGGCTAGACACTACTAGACAGGGCGCTTTTCAGCGTATGCGCAAAGTGCGTGCAGCAATTTTGGAAATTGGTCGGTTACATAATATTAGGGATATTTGGCGCTCCCTTTAACCTAAGATACCTGGCTACACTTATTATTCAGCACCACACAATCTATGTTCCCGTATTGACATGGCCTGGGCCTCGACTAATATATTATCTACTAGTTCCATGGAGATCTGCCCTGGGGTCACTTCGGACCACAATCCAATCTTACTTACTTTCAATAACTTACAAGCTCCGGCGGACTCAAGAATGTTTTCGTTTCCACGTTATTTATTATTGGATGCAGGATATATAACACAACTCAAACTACATATTTCGGAATTTATTCAACTCGATCTGAACTCAACTTCATGTATAATTGTTTGGGATGCCTGCAAGGCCAGCATTAGAGGGTTTACCCAACAATTTGTTTTCAGGCAAAACTCCGAGCGCCGTTATGCCAATACTAAACTGATATCCAACATCTCAGCACAAGAATCGCTTCTGGCAGACGCTCTACGAACCGGGTCTCCCAATGTAAATGAACTTGGATTAATACTGGGGCGTTTAAAAGTTAATCTAAAAACAACTTTCATTGAAAAAAGCAGTGCCAAGCTGCATAAATTAAGAATATCCCATTACGAAGGAGGAGATAAAATAGGGAAAATATTGGCACATAAAGTTGCGGACGATAGGGCTCAAACCATGATTAAAAGTATTAGGGGCTCTAATAATATTATACATGATCAGCCAGCACAGATACTGGCCCAATTCTATAATATCCTGTACACTCCGGAGAATCAAACTAATGTAGGAAAGATCCAAGATTATCTGGATAGTAACATCAAAGAGAAATATAATTTATCAGGGTCAGATCAATTATCGGAGGAAATTACTATTTTAGAGATTAGACAGGCTATTTCCTCACTACCATCGGGAAAAGCAGCTGGTGAATATACCATCCCAGTTGAGCTTCATAAATTGGGTATTGAAGAACTGATTCCTCTTTTTTTTCAGGTAATCCAATCTTTAGGGCAAAACGGGAAGGCCCCTAGCTCCTGGAATATCGCGAAAACATTTTTTTTTTCAGAAAAGGCAAACCGGCTGACGAGTGTGGGTCCTACAGACCCATCTCTTTGATTAACACCGATGCCAAGGTCTTTGCCAAAATTCTTGCTAATCGATTGGCTCCATATATCCCTAAAATAGTAAATCCTCAACAACACCGATTTGTAATAGGTAGGGACACCACGGTCCATATAAACACAGCCATAACCGCTTTCGATATAGCCAAGACGGAGTCCATCCCACGCGGTATGATTGTACTCGATGCCGAGAAGGCTTTCGACCGAGTGGGGTGGGACTATCTCTGGTCAGTCTTGACCTTTATGGGATTATGGGGTCATTTCGTTAGCTGGATAGGAGCCCTATATGATAGACCTACAGCGAGCATTAGCTATGCTGGGCTGACCTATTTTTTCCATTTCTCGGGGCACTCGGCAGGGGTGTCCATTATCACCCCTGCTCTTTGCTCTATCGATGGAACCCTTTTAACCGCTCTCCAGCTTCAACCTCGAATTATACCGTTTAGATATGGCCCCCATTCCTTGAAAATCACCACTTATGCAGATGATATTGCCATCTACTCCACTGATGTGGTCGAGGCATTAGAGGGTATCACTATAGAGGCCAGCAGATTCGGAGCGGTTTCAGGCTATAAATTAAACATTAATAAAACCCAAATAGTTGTGAATCATAAACCACAGGTCACCGTCACTGGAATTTGTAACGTTGCTAATTATTTAGGGGTTAAAATCTCATCCAAAATCAGCGAGGTCACTCCTATAAACTATGATGCGTTATTAAAATCTACAGCTACGTCACTGAAACAATGGCATAAACTTCCCTTAAATATTATTAGCAGAATCAATCTGATCAAAATGAAAGTGCTTCCTAAATTCCTTTATTTATTTCGTTCTATACCTCTAGTACTTAACAATTCTTTTTTTAAGAAGCTTGATAGTTTATTTAGCAGCTTTATCTGGGGATACAGGAAGGTCCGTAGATCTTTGACGTTACTTAAGGGTGCAGGAAATGTAGGGGGACTGAATTTCCCGGACTTTAAATTATACTATTGGTCCACCTTTATAGGCCGTTTACGCTCTTTGTTGAATTCTGACACTCAATTATTTTTTCATACTTTATGCTTAACTCAGACTCCAGAATGTTTTTGTTAAGATTAAACGACCCAAATTACTACAAAAGGGTCAAATTTAAGACGGCCAGAGACTCTGCTAAAATCTGGTTTAATAATATGACTTTCTGTAACACTTCATTTTTTCATTCCAGATGGCAACTCTGGGGAAATCCGGGTCTTCCCGGGATTTTTAATGATGGCAGGGCAAATAAATGGTCTGCTCACGGAATTACAACATTGGGGGATCTTTACGGCTCTCAAGGCTTCTTAGACTTTGGGGCACTTGAAAATCTATTTAAACTGACCGACTCAATGAGGTTTCAGTATATCCAAAGCCACGACTTTTTGATACGAAATATGAAAATCTTAGAAACTCTGGATTATGATATTTGGGACTGTTTCTACTCATTGAGGTCGAAGTCTTTAATAAGCAAAAGCTATAAATGTTTTAACACCTATAAGACAGGTGATTGTTCTAAATTAGCGGGGAAATGGAGTTCGAAGAAGGGATGTAATATAACATCTAATCAGATTGCTCACTCTTTCTCTAATCTGAATAACCTTGTTCATTCATCAAGCTTAAGGCTGCAATAGTTTAAAACCACCTGTTTGCTCTATTACACTTCCGAAGTATTTTCTAAATGGTCTACAAATGTTTCTTATAGTGATCGTACCAAATGCCCCAAGTGTGATTTAGATAGTGCTGACTTAGAACATATGTTATTTTCTTCCCCTGTGTTAAAGGAGTTTTGGTTAGCATTGGATAAGGATCTAAAAATGAAACTGGGTGAGCCACCTCTTCTGTCGGCTCCAATGATATTAAATATTCACTCTTCTCCTCTTCCTCAGCAGAACCTAGTCACTATATTACGGTCTTGCACCAAATTAACTATTGCTCGTGCCTGGATTTCTCCTCAACCCCCTCACATCTTGGAATGGTGGTCATTGGTCAACAAAAGATACTCTATGGAGGCCGCCCTGACTAAGTTTAGAGGGGTACAGTCATTAAGGAAATTCGAAAAAACATGGGGAAATTTCATGTAAAATCAAATTTATTCAAATGATATTTTCTCTTTTGAACTGCTATTTCTGTTCCCCAGTGATTGGGATTGCTTTTTTTCTCCCCTTTTTCTTTTTTTCATTTATCTTTTGTTTTTTTTTACATATTGGAATGATGATTTATCTATTCAATCTACCACACTATTGTTAAATGTTCTCTTCCCTACGGAATTATGCTTTGTATTTGTTTTTTTTCCTCCACTGTCGTGTTGTAAAAAAAATAAAAAGTGATTCCGGATCTGCGCTTGCTGGCGCGGAAAAAAGAACTGACTTCAACGCGCAAGGGCGGCGTCTAAGTACTCCGGCAAGGTCATCCCGGCGCCAAAGACGCCGACGACGGGCACGGAGCCGCAGACGACGCGCAGGGGGGTACTGCTACGCAAAACTTTCCGGATCCAGTCTGACGCCTGTGGATATTCTAAGGTAAGGAATCTAACACTAACCTGTTTCTTTCAGATATGGTTGTAAATAAAAGAGCTTACACATCATGTAGAAGGATGATACCCTTTTTTATCTCGAGGTTTTAAACAGAGTTGCGTGTATATAATTAATAATAAATTAGGATTAGTTGCATTGCAACAAAATATTAATATATTTTGTAACTTTGTGTGAGTTCCTGAATTTGAGTGCTCCTGATCAATATAAAACTCCTATTTTTCGGACTATGCGTTAACTTTAGGACTCTGAACTTTACCACTGTTAACCAGTGGTAAAGTGCTTGTGCTCACTTTCTAAAACATGATAAAAATGGGTTTCATCTAAATTGGCATATTTCATTTACTTATAAGTCCCTAGTAAAGTGGTATACCATATACCCAGGACTGGCAAATTAAACACTAGTGGGCCTGCAGCACTTAAGTAGCCATTAAAACATGTCCAAGGCTTGCCTTGCAGCCAGTTTTAAACTGCCAAATTTGACTTGGCTAATTAATCCCCTTGCCAAGCCTTTTTTAATTACATACAACCCTAGACAGCTGGTAGAGCAGGGTGCAATGTATATAAAAGCTGGAAAAATAATTTTAAGTTTCACACATCCTGGTACGGAAAAACTCACAAATTTGTTTATCACAACTGTGAGGCCATCTCTCCCATAGCATGACATGGGATTCTCTTTTTACATGTAATAAGTGGTTACTTTTGTATGGGAGCAGGTCGAAAAATCATGTTTGGTGTCTGATGAATTGCAATTTAAAATCCTCTTTAATGGTGAAGTCGGATTTTAAGAAACAATTCTGAAAATGTCACTTTTAGAAAGTTGGCATTTTCTTGTCCTAATCATTTGGTGCCTGCAGCCTGTTCCTGGATCACATAACTTAGTGTAGGTAGCCTTTATGCATTCCTCCCAGACAGGCACACAACAGAGGGACTAGGTGCGCCTGGATGGGCCATCTCAGGCAGGATGGTGGGGGGGGGGCTGGTTGGAGCTATGCAGCCTAACTTGTAACTCAAAAGACTGTGCCCTGCTCTCACAAAAACATTTTCACAATCCTATTGTGCTTGTAGACAGACTGGGACTAGGACAGGGAGGGAGGAAATTCCAAACACTTCTGTGAGAAGCATCCAGACATCTCCCACTTCAGAGAGGGTACCAGGTGTAAAATAGGACCCCAAGACCCACTCTACAGCTCACTCATGGACCTGCAGAAGGACTATCAGATAACTGCCTTCTGCTGAATACTTCAGAAGGACTGCTTTGTTGCACCAAGCAGGACTGGTCGCCATGATCTTCTACCTATCACTTCCAGAGTGACTCCAGGGGCTAGACTCCGGATCAGAGCCTCAGGGACAGAAAAGGCTCCAACCATCTTGAACCGGCACCTGGACCCTACCCAATTCCTGAGCCTCCAAGTGGTGCCTCTCTAATCCAGGGCCAATGGAAATGGTGCTAAAAGTGCCTATATAGCCTAAATCCAAAGCTTGGGACTTAAAAACTATTTATGAACAAAGTGCTCTGAGAACCGAAAGGAGACTAGGACCCATCTCCTCATTGATCCGCCCAAGTGCATCTATGGTTGGAAGGACTATGTGGCAGCTCCCGCTATGCTCTTCTCCGCAGCTGCAACTCCCGTGCAGCGGCTGCTCAAAGTGATATCCGGATTAATGGAGCCCCCATCACCTACAGCCTCTAGCTTCGTCCCACTGGAGATTTTTGACTTCCAAAAAAGAGACTAAGGCCGAACATAAGAATCTTTACCACAACTTTCTCCAGGGACTCCCTCGGACACCACCAGCTGCTTTGCCCTGCTAAGCTTTACCCTCACAAACATTTTTCTTCTAAAATTTCTTACAAGTCTGTAGGTAAGCAAGGACAAGGCCCAATCCACTTTGTGTATCCAACTCACACTCCATAGCGGCCTAATATTTAACTTTTCCCCTGTCTCGCTCAACTAGATGGCCACGGTTAGCGCTTTGATCTTTCAGTTGCTATTTTCTATTTAAAAGGTTTAAAATAACTCCAGATCCACTGGTTGGATTTGTATTGCTTTGATGTCAAATAATTTATAAAAATGTTCTATTTTATAAACTGATGTAGAATTTTTCTGCGTTGTGTTTTCACTTTATCACTGTTTTAAGTACTGCATACATTAACACATTGCCTCCAAGTTAAGCCAGACTTTGTCTGCACCAAGCTAACCGAGAGGAAAGCACAGGTTGATTTAGTGACTTTTTGTGGTTCACCAGAACAAGAGCTGTGGCTTGAGTAGGGTTCACACCCCGCTCAACCAACAACACAATTTCTCACAGTTACCACATACGAACATTAAGAGAGCAGTTTCTTTCGGATTACCTCGTTCTGGTAGAGCAAGTATCCTTGCGAACATAAAACAGTACTCCTCCCAGTAGCCACTGTATCACTCTGCACTTAATACACAGGAAGGGTGTAAAGTATTTTCTTAAGAGTTAGGAGGAAAAAGCAAAGGGTGGAAAACGTATTTGGCATTCTTGAACCTCCTGATTAAAGGCATCAAGCTCCCCCCGCCATCAGGGAAGATTAAAAAAAACGCCAAGTAAGGCAATCCAAGAGAAGAATCAACTGCAATAACCAAAAATAAAAGCCAATAGGGAGAAAACCACAATGAAAAGTAAGGGACTCCAAATGATTCAAATGTTAACTGACATCAAAAGAAAAAAAACTCTACTTCATCTTGGATTGGCACTTCAGATAGAATTCCCTGGACAGACCACCATCTTTGAAAGGTATGTTTTTAACAGTTTTATCCTTGACCCTTTCCTGAAACTCATGGACAGATAAACATCCTTTGCTCAGCGCAGAACTCCGCAGTCCTACCAGTACCCTTCTTGCCCGACACTACACATAGCTCGCGGACCACCCCTCCGGGTGATCACGGACGCCTTTACTGGCTTCCTATTTTAGGAAGAGCAGCTGTTAAAGTCAAGCCAAATCAAAACCAGTTAATACTTATTGGTGTAGTTAATGTAAAGAGAAAATGTCCAGTGAATCACACAAAATGAAAAAGGGTGAATTGTTCTTTTTGGGTAGTTCTCAGTCAACCGCAGTGCTTCAGTATAGCACTAGGACTGCAAACTAAATGAGTTATTTTCACTTTTTTGTGTAGATTTTTGAGTCATTAATATGATTGAACTGTGATCGGACACAACATATTACTTAAATAAACATTCAACTTTCCAATGCAAAGAAATGAAACACAAATTAACTTTCTTTTTCAGGAACCTTTATTGTGGCCAACTCGGTCGTTTGTGTTCCCAATGTACAATTAAGCAAACATGTGAAAGAATTAGTTACATTCACCAAGAAATGCAGACCGAATGAACACTGCAACGGTCGAAGTGTGATGGTTCCTGTGTTAGAAAACTGCTCCAAATTTTGAAAAAAAAAATTGCTTTTTTTTAGCATATCATGGAGCCCCTACCAAAATCTGCTTTTAAGGTGGAGACAGGGCAGGGAGTATGGCCTGTAACGTCCAATCATTTTTACAAGCATTCTTTGTGTATTACCAAAGTTTGGGATGCATTTTGGACCATTGGCGTCTTCGGGGTCATTGCTGTTCACATATCAAGCATAAACTGCCTGAGGAAAATTGTTGGCAGCAAAGCCGCTTAAACAAATAGACACATTTGATTGGAACAGTGGAGGAAAAGGATGTATTGAAAACGCGAGCACAAATTTCGGAATGTAACCAGCACCTTTTTGACACAAAAGGCGTTCACAGAAAGATGCAGCTCAGTTGTCAAAAGCAAAAATACATCTTCTAAAACATTAGAAGTAGAATAAACATCATAAATACGTTTTGTTTTTAAATAAGCAATTCTGAACCCCCCTAGCCACAGAACCCAGAAAAACAAATCTTCTTCAGAGTAAATCCTTGAGCACAGCCTACAGTTATTCTCACATGCCAACAGCACCACATGGTTGTACCGTGCTGGAGGAATTAGCTTATGAAAACAGCTGCATAAAGTGGCTGCCCTGCAGCCTTCCTATTAAGGAAAAAGGCGATGTGGTGTCCCACAGAAGTATTGTGGCAACCTATAGTCCCCACCAATCTAAATCCCTTTCTATGTCCATAACAACAGGGACACTTGCTCATTGTGACAGGCAGCCACCACAAAGCTAAAGCACATTCAAGACCCTCCTCATTAGCACATAGCCCTAAATCATCATCATCAGATGGTTACCTCATGCCCTCTAATGATCTGTTAGCTTAATTAGCCACAGCTCAAACCTGGTCCGTGTGCAGACCGGAGTATAGCAGAATTTGAGATTCAAGAACCCATTCCCGCTCTCTTAAAACTAGGAGTAGCAGATGTTAAGATAGTAGCACCACATTAAACGTGCCGTTTTGCCCGTAGTCATTTACTTTCTATCCACATTTGTACGTAAATAGATAGGAGGTGAACCACAAAAAAGTGACTTTCTACATATGCATTTTTCTGTACAGTTTCAAAAAGTGCACACTGCTTTGCATAGTTGTGGTGGCGAAAACTGGGTTTTCGTAAACTGTCCATCACCACAATGTTTGTCTTGGTTTCGCTTTCGGAATAAAAGCCAGCACCAAGTTATAATTGGATGCGGGTTATATTAAATAAAAATGTGCAATTTGCCAGTATACCGCACTTTAAGAGCTGTTCACACAAGCATAAGCCTTCAGACCGGCTAGACAAAGCATTTGGGTTTAGTAAATAATAAAGATGTCCATGACGTGCTGAGGTACAGAATTATTCACTGGAATACAAATGTGCAGTGTGTTAACTGAACTTTTTAGTCTGTGGCATCATCACAAATCTTGTGGCAGTCTGCTATTAAATGAGTATAAATAACACATCTGCTGGTACCTATACATGAAAAGGTCAGCTTCGGGCACAAGCAGCAGAGACTCCATGCAAAAGCACTGGCTGGAATGTCAAGGAAGTAGAACGCTTTAGCTTCCGTAAAGAGCATCAGAGATGACACCGTCAGTCCTGAGTGAGATCTGTATTCTTCAGAGGAAGAACGTATTGTACAAAAGCAAAATACCAAGACAGATTTCAGACACAAATGCTAATATTTGAAATCTTCCTCTAATAAATGTGTTGTGGTCACCCATAATCCTCTGCTCTATACTTCCAGAGTATTTTAATTTCACATTTGTGATTTAGGATACATACAACTTCACCCGCAACTTCGACTCACGATCCTTATCCTACCTAGGCCTACAATAGACAAAAGAGTCACCTGTCGCTGGGAAAAATGAACTTCTATGCCTTCAGGATAAACATCAAGTGTTCTGAAATCCACCGAAGTTAACACTAGAAATAAACAAATGTTGTGTAAACTTGAATATTGTATATTTGCCATCGTACAAACACTCAGGCACTTTTAGACGATGCGTCTCGTTTAATTGCCTATGCCACTGAAAGTCTGTTACTGTCTATTCTGAGAAAATGCATATGCCCCTAATGACAAAATGCCCATTGCTCAGCCAGCACACGTGTAGAAATCCTGCACGGGTCTAGGTTCTTAAATGTATCCAAAGATTGAGCTCAATGATTAGTGGCCATTTTATACACTCATAACACTGTTTCAATGGAAATGTAAACATGTAAAAGGAATTCCACACTTCGAATGATTCTGAACTCATGGATTAAGAAACTTCCCACAGGGCGGTCAGCATAGCAGGACATTAGAAAAATATGTTTTCTGTTCCATCCGGTCTGTTGCAGCAATGCTGACTTGATTGCAAGTTAAGCATTTTCAAAACTACAAAGCACATTTTTTTCATATTAGAAGTGAAAAAAATAAAAGAGTAACCAGGGGATATGTGCCTAAAAGGATCCACAAATTATTTAGAAAAATAAATTTTAATCTGTACGGTTCGGAAAAGGTGCAAACATGCTCTTAGGATCATAGGATATACATGTGCGACAGCTAAGTATGGTACACAGCTGACAACCATTCACGTCTTTAGTTTTGCCAATTTGTCCATTTTGTGTGTTTTCTCCTACAGTTCATGTGAGGATACCTTTACTATGCTCCAAAAGGACATTTTGGAAAGGATGCACTCTGAATACTGGCCCAATAGTCCTTGGTAAGCATGTTATTCGGCAGTGTAGCAATACAAAGAGGTACATGCATCCCACTCCGCCGGTTTGCCAAGGCCTGCTTTGGCAACCAGACTCGTAAGATGCCATGGCAGTCAGCTTTACATGGTTGGGGAGCCACAGAAAAAGAATATCGGAAGGCTTCTCTTCCAGCTAGTGCAAAATGACAGTTCTTTTCTATCACTTTTGCAAACTAAAGACCCTCTAGAAACCTGGAAAACTAATTGTGTGGATTCAGGGCTCCTCACAGGTGCTTCATGGTAAACACAGGTTGTCAAACTCCTCCAAAAACAAGCATCTGAACTACCGTGGGGCAACTGCATTTTTAAGTCTTATGTAAAACACTGACAATCAACAGCAGTGAATAATGAGGAAATAAAAGTGAACACTAAGACCTGCAACCCAGGATCCAAGCTTATTGAAATTAAATAAGGAATTACAATACCAACTTACGGCAAAATTAAGTGATACACTTGACTGAACAAATATTGCAAAAGAACGATACAGGATAACCATTTTAAGTAAAAAATGAGTTCCTTAACAGTGTAGAATGCATGTTCCACCTCCGCAAATGATGTGTACCAACCACGACAGTCAAGCTGACAAAGATGAAAACCTCGGGATGTGCCCTGGAGAACCTAGCCTTTCCCGAAAGCTTACTTTTCATGAATACCAACAGACAAGTCTCTTCTCATTTTAGTATTGCTGGAATACAAGCAGCTCTGATGACCAATAGCCAATGTACATTTTTTACATCTCATTAAAACATTTCATTGTACTGAAGAGATCTAGTTCCATTTACAATTCACAGCTTCAGCTTTGCCCTGTAGTTCCTCTGTGTTTTTTTCTCCAATGCTGGGGCGTCACGATGCTCAAGCAGCTTTTTTGGTGCATGTACCAGGGAGATTCTGCAGGTTAATTTTTGACCTAGAAAGAGAAAGAACCACCCGGGGTAAATTCTTAATTATCAAAGAGAATTCTACACATCTAATACTGCAATACAAATTACCGCCAACATCTGAACAGGTTTATTTGGGGGGCACTTACCTATTGTGGGTCATGTGGCTTTTCACTAGATGCCCAGCTGCCAGGGCTGCCATTAGAGACAATTCCCCAGCCATCACTGTTCCACATACAATTCTAGCAAGCTGACACGCATTTTCTCCTGGATTATTCTTGCTTGCGCCTTGGACACCCAGCATCTGAAAGCAATAATAAAAATTTGCTTTACAGAATTACCACAAAAATAAGAAGGATAATCCTCCTTTCCCTTCAAATCCATCCATAAATAATTTTATTCTGAAAATTAATGTAACTGAAAATAAATATGAAATGGAAAGGAGTGTAGAAAAAAAGTGACCTTTTTGTATGGTGACACCTAGTTATTTTCCAAATGCTGATGGTTATGACTCAAAGTGCACTGGAGCCTGCTAAATATACCCCGGCCCAAGTGCTCTGTATGATGCATGTGAGTTGGTAACCAGTTGGCAAGGATTTTAACCACCTAGTAAGTTCCTGGTAGACTTTGCCTTCTCTATGAGTGGCAAGGTCACAGCACTATTTTTAATATAAGCCAGTAACCCCCAAGATAGGCCTCCTGAGCCCAGGAGATAGGGGGTGTTATATTAAAGGTGTGGACATAAAAGTGCAAGCTTATATGTCCCTATAGCAGCCTCCTTCCATTAGAAGCTACTATAAGGTTTCAGAGGGCCATAGGATAACATTGGCTAGCACCTAGGCACTCCCCAGGTTGACAGCTCCACTATGGTCCCACTTAAAAGTGTCATGTTTTGTATCAAACAACGTGTTTCATGAATCCCGCTATTCCCTAAAGTCGGATTTAAAGTGACATGCCAAGGTAGCTACCTTAGAGATTGCCCACATGGTAGACCAAGCCTTTCCTGTGTACTGGCTGACAGCCTACCGCTGCCAAGAATCTGAGCCACCCCCCACCTGCCAGGAAGTATGAAAACTCTCAGTAGGCAGAAACAAATGTCTACCTGGGTGGGAGGTGTCACCTCCATTCCTGACAGGGTGGCTAGTGAAGTGCCACATCAGGGTGGCGAGCTTTAAAGCACCCACCACCTCTGATACGCAAGTAGGTTTCTCCCAGAGGAGCAAAAGTCAACCCCCTGGTCTAGGAACATTTACAACCCGGGCAGGCGGACAATGTAGGTAGCCAGAAGGCGAACACATCTAGAAGGCTAGCCATACCCCTAAAGTGGGCTACCTGGACTGTACAGCCAAAGAATAAAGAATGGGTCGGCCAATTTTTACAAGCATTTGCAATCCAATAGGTCTCGCATTTATGAGAGTTTGAGCTATTGGCATTGTAAATGACAATGCCTTTTATTTAGGTGTTGTTTTTAAAACAGATAAATAAAAAGGCATTGTCATTTACAATGCTAATAGCTTAAACGCTGGCAAATTCAAGGCCTATTGTATTGCAAATGTGTGCTACAAAAACACAAATAAAGCGTTAGGAGACAAAGCTATTTCAGAAAATAGTGCTTGGAGGCTGTAATTAAAGCCTAAAGAGCAACAACACACGTAACAGGTGTCGCCATGGGAGGTTAAAAAATAAGAGAAGGCGGTACTAATATGCCTTTTGACCAATGAACAGCCACAGTCTACAGTGGACAAGGATACAAGCCAATGAAAAAAATGGGCGGAGCTTCTAGTCCCTACCTCAATACAGCATGCCTCGCAGCATATGCGCTGCCAAGGCTCAACATAAAAAGTGGCAGAACATGGGCTTCTTGGTAGAAAAGGTGCCACCCCCCACAGAAAGTGGTCACTTAAGGGAAGATGAGCCGCTCGAGATAGTTGCCCATTAGCTACTGGCACCCACACCCCCAACGCCATGAAATAGAAGATTTAAAGGGCTACCCTGGCATCAGAACCTCAGATCTGAGCGACTTGTAACAAAAGGACACAGAAGCGACCAAAGTCTTTGACTTCAGCACACATAAAAGGCGCCAACGACTGCACCTGTGGCAACCACCTTGCAATTGCACAACTACGACTTGCCCTGGACCGGAGACTGGTTCCAAAGGAAACAGGAACCCCTCTGAAAGCCAAAGGAAACTCCAGAACTTCCTTGGACTAGAGATACTAGGCCACTGCAGCCAAGAACCGCTCCTGGAACCAAAGAATCACTGGCCATCGGTCCCGCCGAAGGAATCGCCCAAAAGTAAATTATCTATTGTACTGTGGGAAATGCAGTCCTGACCTCCAGTAAGTTTCAGGCGGCTACCCTTTCCTCCCTCGGATGTCGTGGTAACCGAAGGCTGGGCTTGCCGCTGCCAAGGCTTGTTGGAGGCCAGTCCGGCTACCACTACCCTTGTTTGACACTGCCTTGAGGGAACCTCACAGCTTCTTCAACCATACAATACTGTGGCACTATTGTCGAGATTGTGCACCCATTCTCTCACCAGCACTGTATAAGCAGCAAATCCAGCAAACCTGCGGTTTCCGCTTCAGCACCAGGGACAGCCAGGACAACTCTATGAGCCAGGTAAAAATCAACTGACTGAGCCTGGTACTGGGACCTACCTCACTTCTACAGCCAGTGGTTTCCACTGAACTCGACAAGCAAGAGACAGATTGTCACTAGTGTTTTCCTCAATGACCACAACATTAAAGCCTTGCAAGAGTGAAATGTGCAGATTTATCTTTCCTTTAAAAATCCATAACTCGGGTTACACACGTCTGATTGAGTTTGTTTTTGTGTATAGATATAGAAATCTGCTTTATTTTTCTAAATTGGTCATGTCAATTATTTATCGTCTACGTTGGTACTCTGAAATGCTTAACACATTTTTGTTTAGTAAAGCCTGAGACTGCTCTGTACAACACTGCAAGGATTAAGGTAGGGATTTATTGGTGTGAATCCAAAGGATCCATTGGGGTATCGTGAGAGTATTACATAGTGAAGCCTAACCAATTTCACTGCATAATACTCCACTTTCCTTCATTGGAGCTTTAGTAACAATTCAAGAATACAGCTGTAATGCTCTGGTATTGATTTGCGGGGTATCCAGCTGAACCCTGACCAGGATTTCTATATTTAAACATTGCTCTGTTTTCTTCCAATTTAACAAAAAACATTATTGGCATGCCTGACTGAATTCTCCTGGTGTCAGATGAAGACACAAATCTGATCAGTAACTGCGCTGAGAATGTAAAAAACATTCCATCACAGAAACGGAACATCAGTATCCAAAACCTGAAAATATATTTTTTGAATATTCTCCACCCTCTTTTCAACAGTCTAAGCAACAAAACAGTAGTTGCAACACAAATGCAAAGAGGAAGAAAACGAATGGATAAACAGAAGTTAAACAATTTAACTTAGAATGACACTGACATTATTTGTTTTTAAATATGATAAAAGAGCACCGTACCCGCAAACAGGACTGCTGTGGTAGTAAGTTAGTGCCCCCACCAACCGTGCCAATCTCTATAGAGGGCATAGTACAACTGATGTAGAGATCTTCTTGGCTAGGGCCTGCTGACTCCATCAGTGTAATGCAGTTAGAGCTTCCCACGTTCTGAGCAGCATCCTTTAAAATTTTGAAAAAACACAGTAACACATCAGAAATTCACATTGTTGTTGAAAATATGAGCACGTCAGAATAAGTAGAAGGGCATAATACGCACCTGGCCACACGCTATATAAATGGCAGTGACGATATTTGCTGCATGTGCATTGAAGCCACCAATACTACCAGCCATAGCTGAACCCACCAAATTCTTGTTTATGTTCACATCCACCAATTTTGCTGTGGACGTTTTCAAAACCTAGAAAATAGAAAGGAATTAAAGCCCTTATCCTACAAAGTAAATTAAGAATAGTTCATGGTGACTGGTGTTCAGTTTCTCTGCAATGGTCGAAATAGTGTTGCACAAGTGGTCAGTTCTGTTCAGTGGGACATGTAGTAGTCAAAGATTTCATGATCATCTTACTTATCAAACGTGCGGCTATGTAGAGTAAAAACATACAGTCTTGTACAGAGACACAACAATTAAACTAAAAGCACCTCAATAAGCACTGAAAAAGCAAACTGCTACCTTTTGTATAGCAAAACGCTCCTCTTAGTCAAAATGGAAGAGGGGGCATAAAACGAGAGACATAGTAATACTTTAGTACAAGACAGGGCAGACCGTGTACAACGTGGAAGGACAAGATGATGGAGGAGGTCAGTGCAGCCAGTTGGGCTAAGCAGACTGAGGTGAGAACTGACATGGGCATTGACAGGAAGAAGCAGGTGTACAAGCACATGGTCAATGGAGCCCACAAAAATAGATGGGTACCTGGTATGAGAGCAGCACTACAGGCTTGGCAGAAAGGCGTTTGTACCGGTGGACATAGGGAGAGTCGTTTGAAAGGGTTCAGAATGCCTGGTCAGGAATATTGACTGCCTGGTGGAAGGAGCAGGTGGTGAAGTAAGGGGAAGGTGGCCTACAGGATGTGGGAGGACACATTACAACCAGAGATGTAGACTGGCCACAAGATATCAATATTCTGCTTTAAGGAGAGAACATAACTAAACAAGTGGTACATATTGTAGGATATGGGTCAGCTGAGTGGACCTATCCACGCTGCCATTGCTGCCTGGCTGACGAGACGCAACAAAGCACAGCTCACCACTCAAACATAGTAAGCGAACACTTATGTGAATTATTTATCTACAAAGGGATGGCGAAAGGACACTGAAGGATTCAGGACATGTCTTCAGGAGTGTTAACAATGAATACCCAACACAAAAAAATAGTTTGCTCTTTCTGTTGTGCTCAGACAGAGCTAACAAATGTATGTAAAGGAATAATAGGTTAGAAAAGCTACAATCAAATCCTGCATCATGTGTCTAACTTTTAATTAGTTTCATAGAACACAGGGCTCTCGTCCCATAGGTACAACACTCTCACTTGTCTGTGTGTGCATTCGTTTATATGCGAGCTGAACCTAACCCATTAAAACATTTGGGGCTAGATGTAGGTAATAGCAAATTACCGAATGGTAAATACCGAATTTTACAGATTCGATATTTACTAATCGGTAATTGCTATGTAGGAAAATAAAATTGATAAAAATACAGAATCGGTAAGATTCGGTTTTCTTCTAGTCTAGCCCATGGGTATGATATAGCTGCTATACTGGACATTTACAAGTTCTAATCAGCTGGTGTAGATGGCCTTGGCCCATCAACAAGGCTGTGTAACTTTGAACCCTGTACCCTTATTTTCCCATCAATTCGACAAAATGCTTCCAGGTTTTTTTGTGTTGTCTGTGGAAAATGTGTTATCCAAGGTTTGACTTTAGCAAGTGAAGTTGCAGTTTAAGGGGATGCGCTCTCCCTTTTTTTTTTAGCAGGATTTTAACCTAAAAACTGGTTGAAATCCTCTACATCGGTGTCATTTTGGATGATTCAGATATCTGATCTCTCCTGAAGGGCAAGTCAAAATGGATCCAGGGTGGGATTTTAACTTAGTAGCTAGTGAGCAGAAGTCACAGGTGGACAAACATGCTGGAATGAGAGGCAGCTATTAATTCTCAACTAGTTTAGCTCACCAGCGATCTACATAAGCTTCTAAAATATTCCTATTTAAGTATTTATTGAATGTCGGCAGAGCTATTCATCAACCTATGTAAATTTATTGAAAATAGATTGCTAAGCTTTTGGACTCCAGTTATCCTTAGGCCAAATGTGAGCAGCCTTTGAACACGTTTGCACTTCATCTAAATATCTAGCGTATAACCGAAATGTAGTCAAAACGGAATATGACCATTTATGGATAGTTGACAGTGTATGGCCAATTTTGTTGGATAGTGACAACAGTGGCCTGTATTGAGAGCTTTCAATTGAGCCTAGACAGAAGCTGTAGCGTGTGTAAATTAGTTTAGATTGAGAGGTTTTCTTGTGGCATGTACCTCATGCTTTACAATAAACCCTAGCTTTTTTAATCCAGTTCTTACAGCGCAGTACTATCAAGTTTCAAACACTGTGAATTCGGTTTAATTTGTTAAATATGAAGTATGCTTGTACTAAGACTTAAATGCTACCCAGATTAAAAGCAACGCAAATTAACTGTAAGCAGACTCTTACAGTGGAAAACCTACTTACTTCTTTCACCACCTTTGCTGGAATGACTGCTTCTGCCACTACAGATTTGCCTCTTCCCTCAATCCAGTTGATTGCAGCAGGCTTTTTATCCGTACAGTAGTTACCACTAACAGCCAGTAGCTGCATATTGGGGAACTCTTCGTGTAACCTGGAAAGTGCTTGCTCTGTGCCCTGCGACAAAGAGGAGGGACAGATACAAATAAGGGGGAGATGTTAGTAACACAGTCCTGGGGCTGCAGCGCCACTAATCCCAAGGTTCTACAGGCGAATAGTTGACGTATAGTAGGCAAGCATGTTAAGGGAGCTAAAGACTGGACTTGCAATGCTGAAATACCCATGGAGGCCCATTGCAGCAAATGCGGAAGGAGCGCAGCTTTACCTTTGAGATCATGTTCATGCCCATCGCATCTCCGGTTTTAGACTGGAAACGGATATAAAGGTTATGACCTGCCAGAGCAATCTGTAGCTTTTGGAGACGAGCAAATCTGCAAGATTGAATAATACAACTGCTTACTGCACATTAGTGATAAAACGATTTTTTTGTTCAAACCAGTAATTAAAAATAAATTATGCAGGGTTTTCTACTAATCAGCCATTTCACAGGGAATCTCGCTGCAGAATTAAGAATGCACAACACAAGAAAGCGACAAGCGTACATCACACAAAACCTCTACCAATGAGTTTTGTTAAGGATAAAAAAGCGTACTTCTAACAAAATGATATCTGCTTGTTAGCCTTAATTTACTATTACAAAACGTGGATTTGCCCCCCAGCAATGTCTCACTGTACAGTGTGTATTACTGACCTCGGACATCAATGGGCGATCCTTCCAAAAGGAAGGAATTGTGGTAGTCCGTTTTCAATCCTGTCGTCAACAAATAGTTCCTTCACATTATATGTGAGGCTCCTATGCCTCTAACCTGCTCTGACTTTTTTTTTTAATTCCCTTCTATGCTCAGACATCTCAATTATTCATTACGGAAGGAAACCGCAATAAGGCTAAAAATCTGAGTAGGCCTTAGCACCTGTTCTCTCCTGGAGTTTTCAAGTCCAACTTTCACTTCAGCTTGCCAGACAAATTTTCGGAGGTCAATAACACTCTGCACATGTTTAACTCTGCTTTAACGGAAGCTCTGGACTCTACAGTACCCTACAAAAAATGTTGCTCCACCAAGCGTTGTCCGTCAGCACCTTGGTTTACCCCGAGCTAAAACTAGGGGGGAAATAAATAAATAATAAATAAAAAAAAAAAAAATTGGTGTGCAAGAATTTAGAGAGACGGTGGTGCAGAATCAAAAAGCCCTATGATAGGGATCTCTACAAACTAGGATTATCTCAATATCATCTAAATATTAAAATTTCGAGACAACTTTTATCACTAAGCAAATTGAACATGCAGATAATTCTCCGCAAATGCTTTTTAAAACTGTGCAACAATTAATTTCTCCTCGGGCATGTGTACAGCTCTCGATAGAGTCCCAGGAACTCTGTGACTCACTGGCTAATTTCTTTCGGGAGAAAATCTCCAATATCCATCTAAAACGGAATAATTCACTTCCCACAATAGCTAGCAGCGAAGCTGATCCGATAACAGATAGGACTAATTACTTAGTTAGATTCAAAGCCTTTACACCTTAGAGCAGAGGTCTTCAAACTTTTGGATGCCGAGACCCCCCTGTCAACATTTTGAGGCGTAAGGACACCCTCCTGACAAAAATTCCTAAACCTGTAGGCAGTGCTACTAGAACTATGAGGCAGGTGAGGACCAAATTACACGACAGGCTTCACTAAAATGTGTGGGAAGAAAATGAAGGTGATGTTATGTGATGCCACGCATTTTGCTTCATTATTTTGACATTTTTTACACACGATAACACCGAGGAAAGATTTCACACCATCAGTACCCGTTTATAACCAAAATGCAGCAATTAACATCAGAAAGATTTCAAGTCAACTTTGAGAAGGGCCTTCCACTCCGCAGGAATACGTGCTGCCACATTAGAAGCTCACCTGGCCCTGGCCAGGAGAAGCAGGGGTACCTTAAAAACCTGGCGGTTTTGTGCAGAGTTAAGCAGTTTACCCATGCAGCTTTCCTCTCACCCTTCCCTTCCATCCCCCTCTCCTCTCCTAACCCCGGATCCCTCTCTCACTTTGCAGGCCATTTTCTTTCACCCCTTTTTACAACTTCTGAACTCTCCCCATTCAACCTCTCACTTCACCTTTATTCATCTCTTGCCATTCTCTCTTTTCACTGCCCTCATCTCTTACAGTCTCTCGCTTTTATCTCATGGCCTCTCTGGTCCCGTCACCTACCATGCCCCTCAGCACTTCTCATTCACTTTGTCTCTCCATTCAATTTTTGTCTATTTGTACCTTACACCTCTACCATCCCCCATTCAACGTTCACATCTCCCCTTTGTTAGAACATAAGCCCTCACCTTTGGCTCACACTCACTTCTTATGTGTCCACACTTCTCTTCAGCAATTCACATTTCTCTCATCCCGGACCTCTTCAATCTAATTCTTTCACTCCCTTGCTGTACTCTCTCATCCTTTAATCTCTCCTCACAAAGCATATGGGTCGGACCCATATGTTCCTCTCGGCCTGTGCCACTCTGCTTATTGCTCCCTACTTCAAGAAGACATGAGTTGTCTGTCTCGCTGTTTTGGTGCAGGCCACGCAGTTATGGAACTTTCACCCTCCTTTGCTTTGCTCCACTAAGAATCTATTATCCTTTAGGAAGATCTAAAACCTTTCTCTCCGCTCTGTAGGTTACCCCATTTGGCTGGTTCTCCTTCTCCTTCTGTGAGTTTCTCTTTTGCCTACAGGCAGCAGATGGTTATTAGCCACAGGACATCTTTTGATAACAGTAGTGCTCTACAAATGTAAATAATAATCAAAGCCAGAAGCAGGGGAGTCACTAGGCCAGAAATTCGGAGAGGACTAACACTCCCAGCCAGGGTTGGTCCTAACACTGGTCGCACATGGTGCAACAGTCTTTTTTGGTGCCCCACCCCCGTTTCCTCCTCCTTCATGAATTCCTTCACTGTCACTCACCAACAATGCACCTCATCTCTCTATAGCACCTTTCTGACAAACATTTCATTTTTTTATAGCGCTACTCATAGTTTACTCACACTCAGTTCTGTTATCTGCATGGTACACGTTCTTTGTAGCAGGCACATTAACCCTCTGCACACTGTGTGGGTGACAAGAGTGCCCATGTGAGTGCACGGTGAGCGATGCAACAGTGCAAGAGTAGGGTAAGAGGAGTGACTGCAGGGTGAGTGAGGTGGCTTATGAATTTATGAATTTGGGTGCGAATGCAAGTTCAGAATGGGGCGAATGAATGTATGATTACTGATGGGCTTGTTTGAGTGAGTTGCATATTGAGCAGTGAGGGGGACAGGTGAGTGAGTACTCGTGTGCCTGCAGGGTGAGGTATAGGGTGAACAGCGCAAGTGCATTGTGAGTGCAGAGTGATCACTGTGAGTGCAGGGTGAGTGGGTGAATGGTGTGAGTGCATGGTGATCAGGGAGAGTGCAGGGTGAACGTAAAAGTGAAGGGCGAGAATGAGGAGCGAGTTGTCTGAATGCAGGGTGCATTCCCAGACACTTGAAGTAACTCAGCATGTTATTGATGGAGGCGCAGGGTTTAAGATCTAAGTTAAACTATTGCGGCAATAATCGGGGATTTAGGGTGGAGGAAATAAATAAAGTGCTGATCCTGCAACAAACTTACAGTCCTATTGTTAGCATTGCCAGCAGATTATTTTGATTGCCCAGTCTGTACAAAAATAAGCAACCACCTAAAGCTGCATACTTCAAACAGCAAATATAAATAGAAAACACTTTTAATTGTGTTCTAGGGCTGCCTAAATGATCCATGACTGATAAAGAGAAAAAAGACAGAAAAGTCACATAAAGAATGCATACATACTTTTGTAATTATAAGTCTATTTAGTGTCAAGAGGAGGTCTTTCCAGACTCTTTAAATAAAACGGGCAGGCATTTTTCTTTTTGCAACCCTACTTTATATTCCTTTTCATTAAATACATTCTCACAGTACAACAGTAATTGTGAAATACAAATGTAAGGATCAGGCAGAGTGGGGACCCAGGGGGTACTGGAACCAGGAAAAAAACTAAGCCTCTTTAACCAGTTTACAAAGCCATGTAAATATGCAAATGGTCTTTAAAGACCTGTGAAAAACTCGGGCTGCTGGAGATGACTCCAGACACTGCCCAGCCGAGCCCCCAGCAGCTCGAGTTTCACTGCAGCAGCAGCCGGGCTGAGACACACCATGAGGGAGGAGGGGGGCTGAAGCCCTTGGGCCTGGGCAGAAGTGTGAAAGTGAAGGCGCGACCCCCCTTTGCATCGCTTCACGGCCCCCCTGGGGGTCGCGCCCCACAGTTTGAAGACCCTTGACTTAGAGGAAGTTAGTAGGCACCGACTACTGCCAAATAAGGCTCTCCCTTGGACATCTGCCCCCTTAACCCCTTCCATGCTCATGACGAACCCCAGCCGTCATGCACTACGATGCTAGTGTGCTGATGGCGGCTGGGGTTCGTCACGGCCCGCCCCTGTTCGTGCTGTTTACAGCACACCAGGGGAATCGCGGCCGCATCGAAGGGGTTAAAGTAGTGGCATCATTATCCAACTGTCTTGCCCCGGCTATCTTAGGAGATATTTAATTCCTCGGTGGAAACAGGCACCATCCCTTCTGAATGTATGCTGCCTGTGTACTACCTATTCTAAACAAGCATTTGCAATGCAATAGGTCTCGGGTTAATTAAGTTTGAGCTATTGGCATTACTAAATATTGCAACACCAACTGCAACAAAAGCTATTGGTGTTGCATTATTTAGCAATGCCAATACCTCAAACTTTAATAATGCGACACCTATTGCATTGCAAAGTTTTCCTGGTTGTTGGTACCTGTGGTGGGGCACTACGTGCGTCTATGCGCTGTACAGCAGAACACAGTTCTCAAGAAGTGTATAGTGCCCCACGCTGGTATACCCCAACACACTACGAAGGCCGGTCCGATGCTGGCGTGAGGGGGGGGGAATATTGGCAGGAGAAGAGGTGCGGCGTCGACAGAGTGTGAGGTGAGGTGGGGGGGTAGGGGTGGACTGAGGGAGCTACATGGTAGTGGTTATAGGTGAGAACGGCGGGGGAAGGGCACGGGACAGCAGGGGGGGGAGGGTGCAGGGGCTGGGAGAGCGGAGAAGGGTGGTGGGGGTCGCCCGCTAGGGATGAGCATGGGTCCAGCTCCGCAACGGTCTGAGGAACGAGGAGGGGGGGGGTGGGAGGGAGAAAGGCCGCGCAATGAGGGTGCGTGGCAAGTAAGGTAGTGAGTGGAGCAAATATTGATGGCGGAAGACAAAGGCAAGTGGTGTCAAGGGGCATTGCGCGTCTTATATGGACCTCCTTATATACGTCTAGACCTTGTTAGTCAACAAGGGAGCAGAGATCGAGCAGTTGTGGAAGTTGATGCCCTAGAAATAAACAAAGGCGAAAGATAATAGGGAGGGTGAGATCATAGTATTCCGTGGGAGAAAGGTTTGAGGGTGAAGGAGTACAAGATCAGGCACTATCTCCTAATAAGGGCGGGTTAGAAGGAATGGTTTATGCCTCCAAACCACATCGCCCCAACCGCTCAAGTGTTATGCTGTCACTGCACGCCATCACCGTCACATTGTTTATAATAAAGGTGGCACGGACGAAGGATGCGATGAAAACACGATTCCTTCGTGCAGATTTTGCCCCCTGGGATTCAGTAGACACAGGCGCATTCCAAGTGTAATTGTCGTAATGAACGTTTGCTGGCTAGCAACATCCCCCAGGGTCGATGCAGTGCACTTTGGGGGTGTGAAGATGTTGCTTTTGAATACGGCCTCGGTTGTGCTGCTGGGTGGTGACTCGCATATACTCTGGTTGTAGTTTTCGCAACTGGTACCACCCTCCCCCCCAACACCCCCCTCCTACACACTCGCGAGTGGAGCTGGAGTATGGCACATCGTCCATGGTGTCGGGGATGTGGGTCGCGGGTGGCGGAAGGTCTGGAGTAGTGCTATTGGCTCTGCCTTATTCTCGGGTGCGCTTTACGGCGGGGAGGTTGATGGCTGGATGCATGCCTCCTCTGATGTGTGCGGTCTTTACTCGGGACAGGAGATGATCGGGCAAGGACTGATCCCGGTGTTCCGTTTGGGGAAGGGTTTTGATTGGTGGCCCATATCTCTGTTTTCGTTGCGAAAATACATTGAAATGCTGGATCATGGTTGCGGCGCTCAGCCTGCAAAGCCCGTTTGACTGGGCCGCCTCGGTGTTTGCCAGTGGAGGGGATTGTGCGCCGTTTGTCGGGGACAAGAGGCGGGGTCGATGTCTGGCGTTTTTTTGGTGGGTGAGGCGGGCCAGGTGGTTCAGTGGGCATTCGGGTGGCCGTGCGGGACGCGGAGGGGGTCCGGTATCCTGGAGGGGCGTTTCGAGGTGCGCATCGGTCTGCGGGTGTTGGGGCGCTGTTTGGAGGGAGGTGGGTGCTCGGGAGGGAATGGGGGGGGTGATAGGGTGCAGGACGGGCGTCTATGCAAAGTGAACAGTTGGAGAGGGCTGACTGCTTACACAGCACGGCATGTTGTGTGGATTAAATTGCACTGCGGACAGCTAGTCCAGACAGACGCTATTGTAAAGACGTGGTGCACGCGCACATATGCTTTCAGTTATCGCGGCCCGTGTCTGGCCACAATAATTGAAAAAAATAACACAGTGCTGTTATCAGCGCCGCGCGCCCCTCTGCAGACTCCCGCTGCATTCCAGAGAGGCGCGCGACGCGATCCGGTGTGCCATGCAATGCTGTGGAGACAAGACCTGGCCACGTTATCCTATGGGGAAATGCTGCGAGCGGCCAGGTCTTGTCTCACTTCGGCGTTCTCAGACTGCTGAGACGCAGACTATAGTTCTCTGGCGAGAACGCGCTTTCAGCGCGCCACTAGCCGAGACCTAAAAACCTACCCTGGACCAAAAGGCGCTGGCAAACTTCCACCGCATATTGCTACTGCCTCTTTTGGGCAAAATGCCAAAATGCTTGGAGGTTTAATTAATAAACAAATACCGCTAGCTGGAATCAAATCAAATCCTGGATTCTTCGCAATCCAGCTTTCAATCAGGCCACAGCACGGAAACAGCGCTTTTGCCAGTGGCTGACTCCCTGCGACTTTCACTTGACGCATGTAAGCCGGCCATGCTTGTGATATTAGATCTCTCGGCGGCATTTAACACGATCTCTCATGTCAGGATGTGAGAGATCGGGATAAAAGGCTTTGCGCTTAAGTGGCTCCACCAATTTCCACAAGACATATATTAAACGGTCATCCTTGGGCCATATACCTCTCACAAAATGCGACTAATCAGGGGTGTCCCACAGGGATCTTGTTTGAGCTCCTCTGTTTAATATCTATGTATCCCTCCTTGCTAAGATTGTAGAGCCTTTTGGCTTTGGGATAGTCTACTATTCGGATGATACTCAGCTGTTTACATTCGAGTCAGATCTAACTGCTACCAAAAGGCATTTTGCCTTGGGTATGCTAGCCAGCTCCAACTGGATGACACAATGATCTCCAACTAAATGCAGATAATACGGAGATCATGCTATTTGGCAAGGCCTCCCCTGTCTGGACAGATGACTGGTGACCTTCTAAATTGGGTCCTATTCCTAGCTCTAAACAATCTATTAAGAATCTTGAGAAGAAATTTTATCAGGGTCGTACAATGAAAGATCACATTCTGACCATTTCCAGATTATGTTATCAGCACACGCATCTTCTGCGCAGAATATTTCCATATCTCCCTACATCCGCCAGAAGAACGTTGGTCCAAGCATATTAGACTATGACAATGCTCCCTTGGCGGTCGCTAATAAAACACTGGTAGCCAAATTACATGTAGTCCAAAACACGGTAGCCAGTCTAATTTTCAACCTCCCTCCCGGCACCTCCTTTGCCCCGATGTTAAAGGAGCTGCACTGGCTGACAGTGAAAAAAAGGTGAATTTTTAAGCTCTGCTCTCTTACTTATAACGCGTTACGAGGCAAAGGACCCAGATGTCTTCAATCAAAAATCAAACCGTACACACCTGACAGAAGCTTACGATCATGTGATAAGACCCTGTCGTGTGTACCCCGCACTCACCTAATGAGATGTGGGGGTAGAGCCTTCTCTTACCATGCCCCCTTCTACTGGAACAAGCTTCCGCTACACGTTCCCACTTGTACTAAACTACTGCAAATTTAGGAAATTGCAGAAAGCCTAACTATTCTAATTCCTAAGCTCATCTCCCTACTGATACTTGTTAAACTGGCCCAGCGCAGAGATGCCCATGGGTGAGTCGTGCACTACATTAAATCTAAATAACATAACATTACCCAAGCAAAGCTGAACAGCTAAGCCAAAGTGGGCAGATGTACATTTTACCTAGCAGTGAACTGATGGCCTCTGGGAGAAGGATACCAATTGATAGTTTAGATTTTAAGACTTTGGAACGGACAGCGTGCCCAGTGCCAAGACAAGCATTACTTTAGCCACCAGAACGCCGAATAAAAACACCATTCTCTCCCACTTTCTCATTTGGTAATTCCTTGTTAGAATACGATTTTTGTACGCACTTTTGTTTCTGAACATGCATGCCTGTTTACTTCAAGTTAACCCCAGGTCTCTTATTTAACTCAAATGTCAGGCAAATCTGTACCGTGTCCAGAGACCCATCTGATCTTCACAAAATACTAAGCAATTTTGGGTGAGTCAAGCCTAGATATGCATGTTGAGCCCAAGAAGAAGTAGATCCAGTAATCTAAAGCACGGAGTCAGTATTCCAATGTTTGAGTAAACCCCACTCTCCAAGAAAGCTGATCCATTCCAAATAATCAGTCAGCGACAGAAGGAAGTGTCTTCGGCGACGGAAAAGATGAAACTATCCCTTTTAAAGCCAGTGAAATAACGATGGCCAATAATTGATTGCACTGTCTACCCCATTGACATTTTTTGTCAGGTACATTTACTAACCAGAACTGATTAAATATTTCACAACCATATCGCCAGACGCAATAAAACTAAATAATTAAGAGTTGGAATGTGAACACAGTTTAGGTATACAGGAGGAGAAAGAACAACTTTGCTGCTGCGTAAGAGACACTACGTTCTATAACCTGGAGCTAACACGGTTTCAGTATAAAAGTAGGATAAAGGTACATTTAACATGTTTCCAAATACTTTCCAGCTATTATCTGATCGTAATATCTGCAAGTAAACACATGAGGTGCCATAGCACAGTTCACTGATAAACACAGGGTAACTGTAAAGATACACGATGACTCAATCACAGCACTCTTTCAGTCTTATGCCTGGTTATCAGCGTTCTATAATGAAGGCTTAAACACCTCGAATGCATCCTTGGTTGGTAAGCCCAGCTAGGACATCATGTGGGACAGTATTCCCATTATTCCCTGTGAATGAGTGACAGTGCTACATTTAGAGTATAGTGGGTCAGTGGAAGCTATGGCCTATGCTCCCCCGTCAGAGGATCACCAACCATATTTAGAGACCCCTGCCAGGCAAGTAAGCATCTGTGTGACTTCAGTGGATCCACAGTGGCAGCAACTCCCGTCAAGGTACTGAAGCACCATGTCTGATGCACCGTTCAACGCATTTTTGTTTTTTTCTAAAATAAATTTCCAATTCCGATGTTTAATACTGGAAAAAGATATTTAAGATCCTAACACATGTGGGAGTTCTAACCACAAAAAAAGCATAAGGGGCCTTAAGAGCCGAACAACATGCCATAGCTAAAATGGAGGTATGGTGTAAGAATGAATGTAAAAAATACACCAAGAGTCAACCTGCTCGTCTTTAGAATTTACATAATGGTGCCTACGGCATTCATGGCAAAATATTGAATACAACATAAGACGATGGACTGGGGGTTGAAATTAGGAATTGCTATGGGACTGATTAAGAGAAAGCAGTATGCAAACATTATGGGTCCCACATCTCTAACATGTCAATCCATCATGTGACGTTGGAAGAAAAAAGTTTGTAGACTGGACTGAAGTATTCATCACTTTGTAGAAAATATTTCTCTGAGAAATGACTGCATGTTGACGCAAATTTTTACCGAACCTCACATTTTGCCAGCAAAAAGGAATAAATTATACTTGCCCATGAATCCAACACTGGCACACCCACCATTCTGTCTGTTCATCCGTCTGTGTTCCTCACAGTTTGAAGGCCCAGTTCCCCCCTGCCCGCCACTATAAAGCACTGCAGCCTACTTTCCTCTCCTTCAGCTTCTATTTCAGGGATAATTACAATCCATTTACAAGGCTGCTTCCTTATTTCACTCTCGTTCCCTTTCTTTCCACTATGCTGTCACACCTAGTACTTAATAAAACATATGAGCACCATAAACACTATACTTGCAATCAACATAACTAGTCCGTGTGCAAGGATGCTTATTTAAAGATATATGTGCATGGGTGTCTGTAGGTATGCTGCACTGTCTGTATGCCCGCATTTACGCATCACCGATGTCAATGGGTGTGTTTTGATGCAGTATACAAAATGTCAAACATATTGGCTTTGTCAATTCAAATGAGCCCTTTTTTTTTTTTTAAAAACATTTTTGTTTGAGCTCTCAAAATCACACCAGAATCAGGTACAAGCATTATCGAGTACACTTCTTCACACTCATAAATAACCTTTGACCTCCCAGGCACACCCTTCCGCCTCTCATCATGTCATCCCAGTTCGGGCTGTTCTTGGTGCGAGCGCACTGCCACAACTGTTCGGAATCTGCAGTTCACGGTCCATCTAAATCAACCCCTTCCAGCTGGTCTCATTTACCCCCATTTTCGGGGGCAATCTCGGCCTTTGTGGACCACTTTATCAGGTAACATACAACGGTCCGCAGCGTTCTTCCAGGTCTTGAGGTCCGGGACTAGTCCAGCACCCCGGGCTTTTTGCAATAGTTCTTTTCGCAGCCATCAGACCCGGTGACATCCATATCTGCTGGGACTGGTTATAGCCGTCGCCCCCATATATTTAGGATCCTGAGTTTTGCAGAGCTCATCAGTCCCCCTCCTGCCACCCGCCTCAGACACTTCACAATTTGTGTCCAATAAAACTGGATTACAGGGCAGTCCCAGAAGATGTGAAGAAGGATTCAGCCTGCCTGCAACCTCGCAAATACAGATCTGAAGCAGCCCTGTCCATCCTAAATAGGGCCGCCCTAAGGTAGGAGGAGCGGTGGAGAACTCATAACAGTCTGAACATCGACTTTTTGGGGGAGCCAGCAGCCTTTTTCCATTCCTAGTCCTCAAGGCCTCCTACATCTCTCGCCTGTCTCGCTTTGAGGTGTCGTAGGGTGTTAGGGGAGTGGTTTACAAACTTTTTATGTCAGGGACATGGCTTCATGGTGCAAGGAGTCTCCCAAGAGTCGGTCTTTCAGGGAGGAGGATTCCACTATCACCGTGCCTTTCAGTAGCACCACCTTCAACGCATGCCTCAGCCATGATCCCTTATTTTTGCCCAGGTTATGCATGTCAGCATGGATTACTCTTTTTTGCAATAATTCTTTCATTTTCAGTTTCGTCAAGACAATAGAAGACAGACATAATAATATGCAGCACTTTGAGAGGTATGAATCAACCATGTCACAACGAAATGTAAAACCTTCCATTATAGGTGAATATGTAACATGTATTACGCTTAACTATCACCCGTTTATACTAACCTACTGGTGCTATCAAATTCTTCTTTGATAATCTTAAAGCCTTCAGGACTTTCAAGCCAAGCCTTCACTTCAGCTGCTTGAAGAGCTGTCGGTAACTTAACAACCGGTCCTCTAGTCATTCCGTCACTTAGAACCCGACTCCAGGCTCCTCCGCCAAGCTGAAAAAACATAAGCACTGTAATTTTAAGCAAAATATTTCAATAGGCCTCTAAAATACAATGAAATGAGTCACCCCCTCACAAATGCAGTTTTTCTAATGCCCACTACTTTCAAACAGTAGACTGTCATAGGCACCTGGCACATGTGGAGTGTACACTAGGTATTCAATTACTCAGTCAGAAGATGGATAGTAGCACAGGCAGATTCAGTTATTCAAGTGTTTATCATCAGCTTGAAACGGCCTAACACCCTTCTGGCCATAAATGGGCAAAGAATAAATGCCTCAAGATTAGGACGCAACCTCTCTCGGACTGCGAGTTCTATCACTGGTTCTGCAAACAGCTGTGGAGAGAGGTGATGGTTAGACGTGACTGGAGAACGCTGAAAGGGCTACCAGCACGTATTACAACACAGATGAGCACCTTTTTTCTACTCCTGCATCCAGCACCCTGTATGCCCCAATGTTTGGGGACATGTTAAGCAGCAGGAAGTCATCAACAGAACTAAGACAAAAAACAGAATGGATTCATTCAAATGGGAGTACTAGTACTAGAATCATTCACCCACAAGAAGTGAATCAGAGGCGGATATGCTATAGGCCTTCGGTTTGATGGAGAAATGTTCGGAGTACGAACTACTCAAATGTAAAAACATTTTTAAAACAATCCACTACAAAGCAGCATACCATTACACCACAAGCAGCAGGAGCATGTGACAAGCTGCAGTCTTGGATTGAATTCTGAAACTCTGAAGAATAAATTGTGTATAAACTGCACTCTCTGGAGAATGGGGCCTTAGCACAAAGGAAAGGATATTTTCATTTAACTGATGTAGCAAATACAAAGTATGATTTTGAATGAAGACTGGATGCATTCAATATTCATCTGAACCTTGTGTGTAGGTTCAATATAAGTTGTGGTGAATAGCAAGCAGAGTTGTTTTACAGGTAATTAGTTACAAGTTAGCATTTTGCCTAAGTAAAAAAAATAGGACTTCCAAGATTGTCAAATAATTCAAATGCTAATGACGAATGGATTTAGTGCCTTGTTAGAACGATAGGAAATGCATGTCTTGGTAAGCCATAGAACATCTCTCCTTCATCCACAGGCTAATTTGTAAACCACATTTTAAATACCTAGATCAATCAATCAGGGTTTGTAAAGCGCGGCTACTGACCAGTGAGGGTCTCAAGGTGACAGGAGAGGGTTGGAGAGGCTGCTGATCCATCTGTGCGGAGGAAGGTGTTCAGACGAAGAGCTAGTTCTAGAGGTCCTTCCTGAATTGGGTCAGCAAAGTGAATTGTCTGAGAGGGGTCGGCAGGGTTGTCCAGGTCTTGGCGGGCAGGTAGGAGAAGGATCTTCCTTGGGTTCTTGTCCTGTGGATCCGGGGGACGGTGGCCTTCATGGCGGAGCGGAGGAGTCTGTTGGGGACGTGGAATGAGATGTGGTGGATCTTGTGGTGGAAAAAGGTTCAGACACTGTTGGCGAGGTCTTGGGATGGTGGAACTTCTGTGGTCTTGCTGTTGGGCCTGACAAACTCCTTGACGATGAGTTCTTTACGGTTGTGTGCGTTCGCGTTTAGTCTGTCCTGGAGGGCCATCTTCTTAGTGATTTTGAGGAGAAGGTGGTGTGTGGTGCACGCAGTGGTGGTCAGTCCAGAGGAGTTCAGTGGTGTGGCTATAGGTGTTGTATACGTGAATTTCTTTGTTACAGGGAAGTGATGAATCTTAATTTGCAAGATGCAAAAGCATGACAGCTTGTAAGTCCAGGAATTTCTGAAGATAGAACTTCTGGAGTCCCTATCTGTTTCTTCTGTATGATAGATGGGAAAACAGTTTCTGATCAATTACTAGGATAACCAGAATACAGTGGCAGCACAGTAATGACACTCTCACTGTCTCACTTGTGTTACCGGTAACAGACACCTTCTGCAAGGACAACTCCTAACTACAATCATCATGGTCTTTGTGGGAACATCAGGATTCTTTTTTCAGTTCACTGTTAAATCATTTTAGTCAGGCACTGCAGGTACACCTAGAATCGCTGGACGTCTTTTGACAGTCTAAATGCTGCATATGCCCCAATAAAATAGGACAGTTTGGAGAAGGTAGGCAATGATCATCGCCTACTGGTTAAACTATCACACATATCTTGCAAGCCTCCACAAAAGTTTTGTTCGTGGTTGTCATTTGCATAAATCAAGCATTGGCAACTGAACTTTGAGGTATTTTGCCAAAATTGCTGTTACGAGGAGTGTTAAGCACGGCTTCTTCAGTGTGATTTATGCCAATCGAGAAAGGTCAACCAAACATCCAGGAATTACCTGCAGGGCAGAATGACCAAGAAGTGTTTTCAGCCGGGATTGCTAAATTCTTTCTCCCTCTGTGTTCATAATATCGAAGTGGAGGTATTCCTCTCTTTACTATAACGGATAATGTGGAAATCAAAATTTTCTTTCCTAAGGTACAAGAAGTTTGCAAGTATGTTTGATGCAACATTAGTAGTTGCTGGCTAGAGATGCTGGTGTTCCTTGTTAATTCACCCTGGTAAAGAGGGAATGACAAGACTTCTTTCTCTTGATTCAGCATGAAACAAAAGGACATTATTGCGATACTGAGAGGAGGCTTCCACAGTGAAGCCATGAAGTAGCAGAGTAAGGGCCAAATGTATCAAGTCTTTTTCCTGTTTGCAAACAGGCAGATTCTCAGAATCGGCCCGTTTGCGAATTGGAAAAAGCCTTTTGGGATGCATCATTCCAAAAGTCCATCGCAAACTAGAGAATTGCAAAATTTGTGATTCTCTATTTTGCGAATGCAATTTAGGAATTGCAAATTGAGATTCCTTAAATGAAATTCTGGAAGCACCAGAAATTTGCAATTTGGCCTTAAGGAACTGCAAATTACCACCAACTTAAAGTTGGTGGTAATTTGTGATTTTCTTTAAAGAAGGACTTTATTGATTTTTTTGAAGTGCCATATGTTGCACGCAAAATGCGCACACATGCATATTTCAGGGGTGCAACAGGCTGTCCTTTTGGCACCCTTGCAACCTTGAAATTGAATTCTCAATTTGAGATTCTCTAATTTGTAATCGCAAATTGAGAAGGTCTTCCCATTCATTCCCATGGGCCTCCTAGCCCATAGGAATGAATGGGAAGGTATTCCTTAATTGCGAATCTCAATTTGCGATTCGCAAAATGTTTAGCAGATCCTAAATACATTGCATTTTGTGATACTCTAATTTCAATTCGCTAAAAATCGCAATCTGCTAATAGCACTACTCTTTTTTTATATATATGGCCCTAAGTCATAAAAATAGTAGTTATAGTAATTTTAGTAATCTTCCAAATAAAAGATGTGTTGCACAAATGCAGATGAGTCTGGTTTACTGTATAGATACAGCAGCTTCATTCCACATTCAGCAGCTCCCAGCATCAGTCAACAGTCCTTTATTTCTTGCAGTGGTTTGCAGTCTTGAGATCGCCTCTACAGCAAAAAGGCATCCTTCTCAGCTGAATAATTATATTCTGCTAACGCCTTAGATGCAAAAACTATAGTGAGCCCTTCCTCACTCTGAACTGATTTTAAAACTGCACACAGAAGGACATCACTAGAATGAAGTATTAGACAACAAGGTAAATAAGGCATACAACTTTGCAGATACTGTGCAGCTTCAAGCAGTGCTTGAATCTCCATATCCAAGTTAAAACATTCTCTTCTCTTGTGTGGGAGAATGTGGCTAGTTTTTCTCATAAAGTTAGGAATAAAACAAGAAAAATAATCAGATATCCCCAAAAGATCAAATTCCTATTTTATGAAATGGGTAAAATTTGAATAGTCTTGACCAATTCATGCTTCGGAATAGACTTTCTCTGAACAGGAATCGAGGTAGATTAATTCAGATCATTCCAAACGTAATTTTTTCTTTAGCTTTTAAACTCATATCATGTTTCTTCGAAACATTTCAAACTTTTCTGGTGTGTTGTTCCAAAATACAACCAAAAAGGAAGATGTTGTCCTGGAAAACTGGACTGACATCAGGCAAGTTACCCAACAAAGTATTCATGAGGCTTTGTAATCCATGGAATGGCCCCATATTTCCGCACCATACTGGCTTGCTTATCTCTACCGTTGGAAGAACTGGATACCAGGTGTCCTTCTTGGTGAATCGTGTGCACAATCAAAACCTCTAATCAACTATTAATGTACAGAAGTAAAAGGGTTCGGGTCAAAACAGAGCCCTAGCTAACTTCCTTTCCATTGGCAATTTTCTCAATAGTTTGCTGTTAGAGCATCAATGAATCCTTGCAAAATGCCCTGCATGTGCATGGAGGAACACAATATTAATAATCAAGTTGCAGGGAATTACTAGCCCAATAAATAAATCCCACAATTTCTATCTAGGGATCAGATCAAAAGAGCTCGAAGATCAATAAACGAAATGAAGAATGCCTCACCTACCCCTCTTCCACTCACCCATCAGATAGTGAAAGACCTAGTCAACTGTGCTGGTCGTAGATCTAAATCTGGCCTGCAGGTGAGAGAGAATCTGGTAATCGTCAATCCATTGCAATAGTTCCCCAAGACCTACCTGCAAAAGACCTCTGGAAGGTTATCTAACAGACTGATGGGGCCGTAATTAGTCGGACGTTTGGGGCTTCCTTTTTATATAAAAAAAGAAAAGAAAATCGGCTGATCTCAGCCCCTTTCCAGGTAGCAGACATCCCGGTACCAGTCGGGATTGTGTTAGAAACCACATTACTATAAGGCATCCACATATTTAAGTCAGATCTAAAAAGATCGCATGGGATTTAAAAAAAATATGTAAACCATAAAAAGTGTCAAAGAAAAAACAGGCATTGATCAAGCACCCTCACAAGATATGTAATCATCCAAAGTTTATAGAAAACAGTTCATTGATAGGCAAAAGACTTCCAATTAAAAATTGTTTCCAAAGCTTTGACGAGCCCACGGAGACAGGGAGGCCGAGATTTCACCCTTAACGGTTGTGAGGAATGGGACGTTAATATCAAGGACTTATGGTTGAGAAAAACGGTCCTCTTTAAAGTTACTAAAAAGGAACTCTGTCCACACTGCACTGACTGCTGAGAAAGAGCTAAGAACTGTCTACAGTGTCCTCAATCATCACATATAACATATTATAACAGTGGCTCCTGCGGAATTCAAAGTGATGAATTTTAACATTAAGACCAATAGACAAGCCATTGACAATTGAATTACGGGAGAAACATTTAATCATCCTGTACAGAAACTATTGAACTCTGATGTATAAAAAAACTCCAGATTTACTGAAACTATTTTAGTCCTGAGGAAGGTGGAAGGATTAAAGAGATCACCGAAACGCTGTGTCGATTTTTTAAATAGTTGTGATTAGATTGTAACCTAATTTGGGAGGATTGAGATTATGATTTTGTTTTAGTACAATGACTGTCCCCATACACATTTTTATCGCAATTTTTAAATCAAATAAATATGTTTTTAACTCAATTGTTGGTATTGTGAATAACCTGTGAGGCTCGACATATGTGATGAACAATATAATGAATGTTTTGTGATTACACTATTATTGGGTCGTGAGGGAACATTGAATTACGAGTGTGGCTCTCAGCACTTGGTCCAAGATATAACAGTTAGCCCTTTTTTAAAATATTATAGGGACTTGCTTATAATTCCTTTGAACTTTATAATAACAAATAAATCAAAGAATAAAACAAAGCCACACTGACATGTATCATCTGGGCACCAATTAAAAAAAATATATATATTTTAGAAAACCAAGTAAGGAATGGCCCACCAAACCACTTACCGCTATTGCTCTGCAGCCACGGTTTGTGCTTGCCACTAGGCATCCTTCCGTTGTTGCCATAGGCACTTGAAATTCTTTGCTATCAAGGATAAGGGGCCCGGCAACACCAACTGGGATGGGCACGAAGCCAATCACGTTCTCACAGCAAGCTCCCATTACCTGAAAATGGCACATGCAAAATATGAGAGATAATAGCAAGGCTAGACTCTAGCTCAACATGCAACAAAGGTGAATGCCAACTTCCTATGCAGTTGTAGATGGTACACGGAAGTCCCAAAACCAACCTCCACTGAAACATACCTCTCCTCTTTTAATACCTTTCTTAAAGTCGAATCTAACGTTGCACTGATTATATGTCATGACACTGTTGCAAACTGTTGTTTTGAAGCTAAAAAGGTGGTAATTCCTCTGTGAAAACTAGCTTCCTGGGAGCTTTTGTAGTCGGAAGGGAAGCACTGGATAGCTATCTGCAGTGTATTTTTTATCAAGAAGAATGATCTATTTTTAGATAGCATCATGGTGGGAGTTTTTTCCTCTATTTTACTTCCAACATAAAGGAGGTTATTCTGTAAACATGCTTTGCATGGATGCTCATACATTTCAAAGAAATGTTACCTCTCTGGAAAAATGCTTTGCTGTACTAATCATCACTGGTAATTCCTTTCCGTTACATGGTGAACTAGATTAGCTTCAAAATAAAATGCTTGTTCTCTGCTGGTATTCATAATGTGAGTTACTACCACTAGTATGGCTCTGTAGCTCTGTGTGAACATGTTCAATTCTTGCTGCAATTTGGAGCTTGCAAGGAGTTCTTTGCCGGAAATGGTACAAGTGTGCCCAGTTGCTTTGCCTATTTCGAGGCAAGCATGAGAATAAGCATTTGGTTGGTAGGATGAATGGTTGCAGTGTTGCCTAAACTAGCAAGAGTCAGTGCTGTGAGGGTGAGAGTGTTGCCCTGATCTTATCACGGACTCACCACTATAAGTATGTGCAGTTATGAAAAGCAGGGAGCTACTGACAGTTTAACTTGGCCTCGTGCATACTAAACTGGTACTCCAAAGCCTAGTGCATGTGAATTAACACAAATATTTCACAAATGCTATGATGCCCATGTCCAAGGGTACAAAATGACTATCTATACTCACAGCTATGGTATGCCATTAGCCTCAGATTATATTGCAGGTCACAAACTCACCAGAGAATAATCGTAGTTCTTGTATGGAAGATGCTGGAGAGCTGTAGGTTCTGCCAGCATCGGGGACAACATTTTCCTGCGTATGGACACACCACGTTCCGGAGATTCCATTGAACTTTCCAGTTTATAGGCAGGTATGTATTTTGCTTGCACAAGTTTAATAATCTCAGCATCACTTAGGAACTTTGCACCTTCCTGTATAGAAAATATATGAATAATTTCATTAGTTGCACTGTCCAGCTTAAATTCCTAGGTCCGTCACAAAATGTGTACAGTGAAAACTATGCAAAAAATGTTAAAGTGACCCTATTTTCCTTTCGGTTAGGTAAGCAGAATTACTGATCCCAACGATAAACTTTAAGACATAGATGGAAATATTTGCTACCAGATAAAGCCATTTGCTTCAAGTGCGGTTTCATATTTTACGTTAATGACAATGTCAGGCAGAGACTTTCTGTTATCAAATATATACATGATAAAATTAATGGAGTCATGAAAACGCCTGCATACCTGTGGATGCAAGGGGTATGACTCTACATGAATATTATGAACTGTTTCCCTAATCTACAAAACTACCAACAGTACATGTGATTGGCAAGCAAAGAAACTCATTACTTTCAAAACGTTTCCGAGTACGTTTTTCCTAATTCAAAATGTGCAGAGTCTATGTACTGTGGAAAATGCTCAAGCTGAAGATTAAACAATTTGAAAACTTAAATGTATACAGTTTTCCCTTTTGATTTAATGGAGAATGGTTTCTCAATAAGCCTTCTCTTCCCAAGTAACCAGTGTGAAAGGAAAACTGAAATTAATGGTGTGTTTGCCCACACTTACCAAATATTATTCTACCGTCCATGTATAAATGTGGGGAAACTGCATGGATAGATTTCCATAAAACCTCTGAAAGCAAATTCCTATTTTTAAATCAGTCTTACAGGGAGATTTAGACTTCTGCAAAAGCAAGTCTAATGTATGCACAGAAAAAGCATGTAGTTGTCTCTCTGTTTTTTTGCAGAATAATATTTGCTTTACTTCATGTGAAAGGTTTCTGGGACAAGTTTGGTTTTTTCACTGTAGATATTGCAAGAATGCACACTAAAATTGCCACGTTTACTGAAGTGCATTGTTGCCAAGTGCAGAGTAAGTACACTGTACCCTGGAATATTTATGAACCCAACTCTTCCCATACCCAAATTGTAAGTTCAAAAAAATTCAAGAACAAAATGATGGACCCTTTTACGTTTGCCCACTAGGCAAGTACATGGGAATCGGCCTCTACAAACAATCAGAATGTGGTTCAACACAGCATAATAAAATAATATTGTTTTCCATCTCCTTAAAGAATGTACCAAGCTGTCATACCTGTGAATTTCGCAGTATTTGAACACAGTCTTCGATAGACCGTGGCTCACTTGGCAATTCGGGTTGAAGCTGCTCTTTGGAATTCTCTGATGGTTCTAGTTCATTAACCTCACCAACCACAAACTTGGCCTTAGAAGGATTCACAGTAGGTAAAGGCTTTATGACTTCACCTGTTGAAACAACACTGTGTCAATACAAGAAGAGTACTGGGAAAGGAAATCTTGTGTCATAAGAGTAGTTGCAGAAAGTCCTATTTCTGTTCACAGTTTGACTCATAAATCATGAATTGTCATAGCACTCCTATGGGCACATTTTCTACAATTACTTTTCTTTCCTATTTAGATAAGACTATGGCAAAAAACTCAATCTACAGACAGCTCAGCACTCAGGAGGAAATGGAGCAAACAATTAACCTAAAGCAATAGCCATTGAATTTGGTTTGCTTTAAACTCCTTAAAAGGAAGAAATTACCTCTTCCTTCATCGGAAGCCAGATTAGCCACTGAAACAGGTGATACGTTATTCTGTTGCCATTTTGGCCGTTTCATGCAGCAGGACTCTGGAATCTTCTTCCGCACAGTAGTGTGAGAGCACATTGGATTCATCAACGAAAGGGTGGATTCAGTCTCCGTCTGTTCGAAGAAGATGTACTTAAAAGCAAGGAGAAGAGCTAATCCAAGAGTGATGACTTGTTCGACGTCCATGCTCACCATTCTACAGAGGGAAGTGGATACATTTAGCATGTGCTTCCATTTACACCACATAACTGCACAGCTCATAATTATGCACACACTTGTGAGCAACTATTTTGATACAATGTATACCTGAACATTGGGAAAACTTTGCATGTGACTGCCTTTGTAGAAAGAGCTCAACAAGGTTATGTAGGCAATCGGGACAGCTTAGAGAAGGTGTGCATGTGCACATGGGAGCTAGGTTACAGAAGGACCAGAACATTTAAACACGGTTTGTAATTAAACTACCCTTAAGCTCTATTCCACACTCAAAAAAGAATATAAACACATTTTGTGCCCTAGTCGTCACTAACTAACAAGATGGTAAGCCAGGAAATGTATGGTTACTCAATTAGCCCATTAGAAATTTGAGAGTAACATATTTGACTCATTAAATGTATATATAACCAACAAATCTTTCCTGTGAGGCCCCCTTACGTGGATTAATGGAAAACACACAGCACAACCCATGTGTTCTTAAAAATACAGTCGTTTAACAGTCTGTAGCAATAAGGATCTACTTACCTAGAAAGATAAAATTGCCAGAGGGGGACATTGGGTTCAATTCTTTTGGGCACAGTTTCATCTAGTTCCATGAGCATTTTAGGATCAACTGTGCTGTTTTGAGAGGAGGGTTCTGTAATCCAGCGATTGTGTGCATGAACAAGAACCAAGCCTAAAGACTTCAAAAAGAGAAAGACACCGTTAAAACCTTTCATGTAGGACATTAATGGTCAGTGCATGAGCTATTCTGAAAGGATAGGAACTCTAAATTAACTCTAATGAAATCATAAAGGTGGTTTAAAATACATAACCAGGTTTCAATATAATTAATATTATAGCCCAGAGCATACATAGGTAAGGGATCCCAGAGTATACTGGTCATTATTATGAGCAATAAAATGAAAGCCATAATGTACGACGTTTACATTACTGATTGAATGTAATGCACAAAACGACGCACAGGAATAACAAGGAAAAGTATTAATGTTTCCAAGAGAGATTAATTTTGTAGAAGGCAGTGCCTGATTAATGGGGGAGGGGCCAGCATGGCAAGAACACCAGGAAGCCTCACTATTGCTGTCTTAAGGAAAGTTCCTAACAATTAAAACCAGAACACTTCAGTACAGTGATACTTAATCTGTGCGCCGCAGACCTCTACGGCCCGTGACAGTGTTGAAAAATACATAATATTAGATTCATAAAGTATATATACATTTTAAAAAATGCACAACTGAGAATTTTAAAAAACTCTGTAAATGGGAAACTGGAGGCTTAAAATCAAGTTGATTCGTTGGAGCTACGCAAGTATGAAAAACCATGAGGACGATTGGCGGCCCTATTGAAGCACTAGTATGCGCTGCCTTAATAATTGAGGTTGCATAAAGAGCATAAAAGACAAAGCGATATGCGAGAGCCTAGTAGATCCCTTTGCTATTTAAAAATAAAAGCAGTTTGAAAAGTTTAAACCTTCCCATTAAAATTTGAATATTAAAGAAAATATTTCATGATTTGTTTATTTGCTTGATGTGTACTTGATTTTATAGTTTTGCAGGTTTTTTTTTTAGTTTCACGTTGAACAAATTATTTAGGTGAGGTTCCATGGCTTCCAATAGTGATCCAGTGGGGCACAGATGTAAAAAGTTTAAGAACCGCTGCTTTCGAAGAACTGGCACATTTTCAGAGACGACCTACACTTCTTCCTATAAATTATATTTTCAAAGTTCTCAACTTTTTTGTGAAATACTTCATTTAGCATGTGCACACTATATTTACTCTTACAAACTCTGCTGGTGATCAGCAAAACGTTGCAGATTGTATTCCCTTCTGCTGAAGCACAAGACTGCCCTAAGCAGACACTGCAAAGGTAGGTTTTCGGTTAACCTCTAGAGTGGATAGTTAATTTTGTTGCAGTATACACAAAAGCCAGTGATGTGCTTTTGAATATAACATGGATAAGCAGCAACACACGTTCCAATGTGGAACAATGCTCAAACGTGAAATATTCCAACACTTTTCTGAGATCACTTTCAGAAAGTCACCTTTGTTGTTCATGTAGTCTTTATCCTTTCAGGTGCTAAACAATAACATATCACGAGTAAACCTTTCAGCTGCTATATGGGCACAGATTCATAGTGTTTAATTACTCACATAAAATAAACAATATGCGGACCTAAAAAAAAGACCCAGAATGTAAGGTGTGTTGGTCTCCTAAAGTTTAGGCACTAACCCATTTACATGAAACATGGTGAAGTGGGCCCTATGTGACCGTGTTATATATCTGTATGCCTTCTTCATCTTCTTACCATAATCATTTTGACCCTTTGAGTGACGGGGTTTGGTTTGTTGTCCTCTTCTTCCTCAAGAACGCGGGCAAATTGACTCAGCTGCCAGATAGGACGTCCTTCGCGGCTTTCCCTGGATAGCTGTAAAGCAAAAAAAATAATAAAAAAAAAATAAAAAAATCAAGAAAAAAGATTACTACAAAACATTGTAAAATAAATATAAAACAATCCAGCTATGTTACAAAAAGTTGCAATTGGGACAAAGCACATGGAGTGCATACAGAGCAGACGATGTTGTCCACTGTTTCCCTAGTTTACGTCCACTTAAACATGGTCACGAAACAACAAATGGATGCAACTTTTATAATAATTATTACATATTTAAATGGTTTTCTACTCTGGGGGTAGATCCCAGCCGTTTTCACTGTGCTTGGTCATAAGAGCGCCTAGCCTTATGCAATGATGAAAGTACTTTACTGCCCCTGCTTCTTCTAAGCGATCCCAAAACAGGATAATGGAGAGAGCGTTTGAGCAAATCAAACACTCACCCCCAGTCAACTGATCTAGGTTTATTCCATCATCATTCTTTAGCTCACTCAGCCACCCCAGTTCAGACATGGCTATATGCAAATCAGTCTGACCCTGTGCATCATGGGAACAGTCCAGCCCGAACTACCAAGCCACGTCTTCCCTGGACCGGAAACAAGCATCCTGGGACCGGTTTCTGGCTAATCAGCTGTCATCAGCCAGGCTAGCTTGAAACCACTGGCAAAGTGAGCAAGGGACTCACATCTGGGCATACCCTGCCAACTTAGGGCGAACAAAGGGATACCAAAGGGGATGATGGACGGAGTGTTTGAGCTTCTTCTAATCCAATGATCAGAAGCTCATCTCTGTAAAAACACGTACGGTGTACAAATGAGAGGAACCCAGATGTTAAAACAACATTCTTTTAAAGTATGGGTACACAGCCTAAGGCACACATATTCAGAATGAGAGATCCATTATAAACCAAAGTATGCAACCTATACTCAAACAACTTTGCCCTGCAATGGTGAAAGACATGATCACAAACTGAGACTGGACAAGACTGGAAATAGTAAAAGGGCCACTCCTAGATACAAGTCCTAGATCCCCCAATTCCCAATGGAACAATTAGAACAAGATACTTCAAGGCAGCTTTTAATATTGAACACTGTAGCAGACCGCAGGTTTCCAGTCATCTTAAATATCCTCCCCCACCCCCCACAGTGTTAACGTAGATAGGTAATCACCAATGGGAAGACTACACTCCATAATGGTGTGCCTGATGCTCATGGAGTCTGTTCCATTAAACAATGCTAGAAACATCTAGCTAGCCCCGCTCTACAAGCATTTTGTTTTCTTATCCCTTGCTAGAATTAAACTTTTCAAGATTCAATCTAAACTTGTATGTATTCCAGGAAATGGGGTGGGAATTTTGCAAAAAAACAAGAATTATACCAAAGAAAACCCTATGTTAAAGTTACACTAAATTGTTTTCTGTAAAAGAAATAGCATGTACAAAATAACCTTTTATTTCTGTCTCAACAAGCACAGTAAGTTAAAGACTGCAATGTCCCTATGACCTTCAATCACACCCACTGGTGCAGCAGGTGGTTTTAAACCATACACTTGACAATAACAAAAGAGTGCAGGTGACAACTAGAATTTAATTTTAGAGTATTCGTAAATAAGATCGAAACAAATATTACAAAGTTATATTGTTGTAGTGAGTACAAAATTAAAACACTCATCTGATTTCTACTGAAAGAAAAACACACATATCTTACCTCCAAAACCAAGGACACACAAGCTGGGAAGAAGGTCATGAAAACGAAGTAATTGGCCAGGACTGACATGCAGCCAAAGCAACACATGATTTCGAGCTGTCTCACTCCTGCACGGGAATGAAATGAAAAGTTACTTATTAAGAAATAAGTTTTTAAAGTTTTTAATTTCAAAACTATGAATGATCACAGAAGTCAGAAACTGGAAAGCTGCAGTAAGGTACATCATTGCTTCACTACTACGTTACCACTATATAAACCCATGTGCAAACATGAACAAGCTTAAACTGTGTAGGTTTACGACTCTTTCAAGGATAGTATGTGAAATAAACACTATTTGAAAAACAAGGCTTAGAAATTGGTAAAACGTTTTCCTTATTTGAGAGTGTTGTAATTCAGAATTAAGTTTAACCTCAGGCTACAAGAAAGGTCTAGCAAGGATCTAGAAGGTAGAATGTCAATATAAAATAAATCTGTTTAATTCCTAATGACTTAACAATTAGAATTTTAGATCTTTTGGTTAGTAAGTTCACAATAACCAACTTTATAAATTGTGACACACTATGAGCAGTTCTATCATTTGCGAAGCCGGGCCAATTATTTTTTCAAACGGGGTGGGAAATGCTCAGGAAGTTTAAAATGGTGTGGCTTAGGGTGTCAAGATGGCAGTCGCACTCTCAGAGTGCTCCGGACCTCTCCATCACTCACCTGGTTTTATTAGGCAGTAGTATACCCCCAGAGGACCTCGCATCTTGCCAGCTACGGAGCGAGAGGCTGATGTCAGCATTGAGGCTGCTGGGGCCTACGCGGATGTTTCCCGAGGAGCACTCAAGATGGCGGAGTAGTGCGAGGCCTGGGCTTTTAGGCCAAAGCCTACCAGTGAGCAACCTGCCTCCAACCTCCATTGCCATGTTAGGCCCTGTGGAGACCCTGCGGGGAGTGTGGTGAGCGACGTCTTTCCCATCTGCTTCATCCTGGCAAATACGCTTTGACATACCAGAAGAGGATTCGGAGGCTTGAGCAACCGAACAGCTTCTTGCGGCTGATGCAGGGAGTCCTGCTCCGGTGGAGCTGAGGTTCGGTGCCTCGAAGGGTCTGCTGCCTTGACCCGCCTGACTGCTGCTGGAGGAACTTCCCACCTGCGATCGGAGTTGTGCTGGGGGAGGGATGGGGGGAGGTTGAGACTAAGTGGGCAGGCCTTGTATACATAGGGGCTCTAAAGGGCCCTTTGGACTTACTGCTGAGGGGTCCTTTTGACTTACTGCCGAAGGCACCTGCCGTCCTCCACTTCCTCACGACCCTCAATGGTGATGGTGGGTTGAACACTGGGCCCGGTTTCTCTTCAGTTGGGGTCCTATGCCCTTGATTGCAACATGGGCTTGGGCAGTGTGAACCCTTATCCGCATGTAGAGTGTGTAGTTGAGCTGCTGGACTTTTGGTGCGTTTCTAGTGAGGACCGTTGACTCTCCCTCATGACTATCTCACCGGCACCGCAGCAAACATGGGGAAGGAACAAGCTGCCAAGACCCACTTCTCTCAGCCGCGCATTGATCAGTTTACCACCCCGGTGGGGGCAACCGGGTGGGATGCCCTACACAGCCCCAGTGGAGGGAGATTTTGGGAAAATTCTAAAGGCTCCTCGTAAACATTTTTTAAACGAAAATAGGGGAGGTGCATGTGGATGTGGCGCTCCTCTGCCACGATCTCCGGAATTTGACCAGCAGCATCACTGAAGCAGAAGGGCATCTCTTAACTGTGGAAGATGGTCGCGGATCTTAAGACCAATGTTGCGCGCTATCTTGCTCGCATCTCACAACTAGCGGCGGAGGCCCTCCGCAGGGAGAGGTGACTCCTTGAGGGTCGGCAAGAGACTGTTGATAGGGAATTGACCCTGAATCAGGAATAGATTAAAACTCATTCACTTGAGGTTGCGAAACGTATCAGGCGTGCCTCCATCGCCCGCATATAAGGCAAGGGAGTTAAAAACAGTAAATTATTGTACTGGTTGGCATCCCAGTCTCTGGCTGGTCAAGTTATCCCTGATGTGGTAGACAACAGAGCACAACTGCATTGCTCCTTCCAGGATATTACCAAAGTGCTCGCAAACTATTATGCGAAATTGTTCACAGCGATCCCACATCCAGAGGCAGAAAGGGCCTCCCTGCTGATTGATGAGTTGCCTCTATCCAGTCTTTCTGTCGAGGAGTGACGGGTCATGGAACAGCCCATTGCGCTTGAGGAGATCGGCGAGGAGATCTCTGTGATGTCAAGCGGGAAAACGTCTGGCCCAGAAGGTTACCCTTCCACATTTTTTGACAGCTACAGGGATATCTTGGCACCTCAGCTCATAAATCTCTAGAACGGGGCGATTTCCTCAATGATCTTGACTAGGCCACCATTGCGTTTACACCCATGACTCCTGTACCATTACCTCATGTGCCGATTATCGGCCCATTTTCCTCATCAATGGAGGAATTAGAATCATCGCAACCGTATTGGCTACCCGGTTGCGGAGTGTCATCTGGTCCTTGGCTCAACCAGATCAATGTGGCTTCATGCACAGTAGGATTGCCAGACATTGTCAGCGGCGCCTTCATGTAGCTCTGGCCCACCATAATTCACTTTCAGCTCTGCTGGCCTTGCTCCTAAAAGATTTTGAAAAGGCATTTGGCAAGATGGATTGGAGCTATCTGGCATGTGTGTTGGAGGTGGCTGGGTTTGGACCCCGCTTTTGTGGCCTTGTACGTATTCTATACTTCAATCCGATGGCCCGAATAAAGATCCATGGGGTGGTTTCAGAAGAATTTTCTATTCGAAGGACCAGGCAGTAGTGCCCTCTTTCCCCCCTGCTTTTCACGTTGGCCATGGCGCTTTTAGCTAGACTCATACGGTGCAATGCTCAGTTTCGGGGCTGGGAATGGGGACTTGGGCCCTCCTCATTGACAACGTTCTATTCTACATTTCAAATCAGACAGACACTGGCCCTCGAAGTCTTCGGCGTTTGCAGTTATTTGGGGAAGCCTCCGGATTGATAGTTAATCCGACCAAATCTGGTTTAGTACCTCTTGCACCTATCCAGGACTATCAATTGGCAAACAACCATTCCAATACGTTGCCTTAGCTTTCGGTACTTAGGTATCCAAGTGGCCTTTATTCCTGAATTGACGATGTCCCTCCACATTACTCCTCTCACCTGTAAGATCAAGGCAGATCTTAAGAAATGACAGACACTGCCCATGACTGCCTATGGGGAGAGAATGTGGCCTAACAGCTAGGGTGGTCGACCTGGGAGCTGGAGAACTGGGTTCAAGTCTTGGCAGGGACGCTCAAGATTCTATGATTCTGGTCAAATCCCTTAATCTCCCTGTGCCTAACAAAAAAATGAATGTGCCCGTCTAACGTAACTGGTGCTCATGTAAAGCGCTCTGATACCTTTGCGTCTACTGCACGCTGTATAAAACTCCACCCAACAACATAAGGGAGAATCGCCTTTTACAAAATTATAGTTTTGCCCCGATTTCTATTCATTATCCAGAATGTCCCCCTATAGATCACTCGACACTGGTTCCGTGAGATGGACTCCATAGCCATCTCCAACCTCTGGTAAGGTACTAGAGCCTGTCTGGCCTTCCTGGTTTATCATCGAGCTCCCTACGAAGGGGAGCTGGGCATGGTTAATCTGCACTTGTAGTACCTGGCCTTGCACCTTTTGATAGCTAATGACTGGCTTGCCGGGCGTTGGTCGGACTCGGCCTAAGTACAGCTCGCAACATGGTGCTTCTCGAGTATTATGGAGCTACTCTATGGTGCAGTCATACCTAACATGATGCCTGAAGTGACTCGCCTAGTATTTACAGGATGAAGGGTAGCCCAGAAACATACGGGATGGTGGGCACAACGTACTCACCACACACCACTGTGGCACGGCACATGGTTGGGGGAGGTGGTGGCATTGGAGGGATCTGTGCACTGGGACCTAATCAGCATCACACTAATAGGGGGTGTTTAGGAAGGTACACATATGGTCTCTTTTCAAGACCTCCAAAGACCTATGATTTGACAAAAATGCAGTTCCACAGGTTTCTGTAGCTGAACCATGCCTTTCGGATACACATAACTCCATCCCTGAATTCAGTCCTGAAGCTAAAATTATGATGTGGGCCCTTTGCATGGGTGGGGTGTCCCAGATTTATTGTACCCTGATCCTTAATGCCCCTGGGATTTTAGATGACCTCCGATTCGGTGGCAAGAATGGATAGGGCCTTTGGACGACAACGATTGACGCGATGCACTGATGGCTACCGGGGTTCTCACAATCTCATCCAGGTTCCGCTTCGTACAAATGTACTAGCCACATTGTGCTTATCTCACCCCTCCCATGAGCCAGCAGAATTTTACCATGTGGTATGGACATGCCCCCTATGGCATGCTACTGGGACTTGGTTGTGGTGGCAGCGCTTTCAGAGGTGTTGGGACGGACATTGGAACTTTCCCCATTATTGATCCTCCAAGGGGTGGAAGTAGGTGTAGGGGGACCCCGTGCTGATAAGACTTTATTCCGTTCCACCTTTTTAGTAGCTAAAAGAGACATTGCCACACACTGGAATGCCCAGACACTGGTGTTGTGGCACCAGGGGGTAAACTGGTATGCGCAACAGTAAAAGCCAGTGTATGAGGCCAGAGAGTGCACCGCCAAACATGCAAAGATTTGGAGTAAATGGCTTGAAGCCTCAGGCAGGTACACTGGGCTGGTATGAACTGTATCATTACTTATGCTTATAATTTTCTTCAGTGTACAAGTCTGTATGATAGGACCATTTTGCAATTATTTGCATTTGTTATGGGATAGGGCACTTCATGGACGGACTGTGATTTGTTGTGATACTTATAAAAACAATAAACATGTGTTTATCAAAAAAGAAAAGAAGTTCAAAACTAGTGTGGATTATTCACAAAAACATTTAGGAGTACAGGAAGTGGTACTACAGGAGTACTTTTACCCGATACTCTTTAACACATGTGATACCTATGCAAAGAGGTGGTAGAAAGGACAAACTGCTCTGTGCTATTTTAGCTTAGAAATTTCTCATAAAAAACAAGGCTATTTGGACTGTATTTGTATTACTTGGCAGCGCTCTGCTTACTGTTGTTTCTCAGTTACACTCACCAGCAATGTGTTTCACAGGAAGGGCCACTTGTACAAGCTGAATGCAACCCTTCGATGCTCATGACGAGCTCAGCTCGTCATAAGGTACACCTCTCATACACTCATGACGAGCTCAGCTCGTCATGAACAATGGTAATCTATGATGGTCAGCGCACAGGGTAAATCTGCACCGCACCAATGGTGATAAAAAAAGATCACAAGACAAGATTGTTATAAACAGAAGTCTTCTTACCAGACATTGTACCGACTCCAATAACAAGACATTCAACAAGCGCATCTAGAGTGAAAGTGGGTCCAAGGATAGCCATACCACGAGCTATGTTGATTCTTACTTCATCCTAAAGAAAAAAAGCTAAGTTATTATATCACACTAAGCTAACACTATATTCTTTTATAACATAAGGACTTTTCAAGAAAAGGTAGCGGGTGCCTCAAATAACATCTGCTACCTAAAGCTTCTCTTTATCTTCTTTACATAAAGAGTTTGCTTCATAACCAACTTTCAGACTTCAATAACCATGAGACGGAAAGCAAAAAAAGCACCGGCTGTGATGGATTGGTATATGGGAATGGTTAGGTGGGGCAGGGCGGAAAGCGCAGAGTTACAGAGAGAGGAACGAAGAGGTATATGTAAAAAAAAACATATCGCTAGAATGGAATGTGATGCTGGAGGAGTTTGTAGCGACGGAAATACACACCCTGCAATAAAGACATACATAATTGCTTAATGTAACCTTCATTGAGACACAGGGTGTAAGGAAAAGCAGTATGTGGCTGAGCTATATTGTATATTAGGTGGTTACTGCTAGCAAAGTGATCTCTAATGTGTAAGAAAACTACGATGGTGCTAGATGCTATAACTGATGTCTGGAAGTATTTTTGAGTATGTGGGGTAATGGGAGGGGGGAGTTAAGTTAGAATTCGTTTTTTTGAATATGATGGAACTATGCAATACAGTAAGCAGTCTCTACTGAGTTATATGTACACACAGTAACGACACGGCAGTGAAGTCGAAATTTGATTTGGATTGTATGTGCAACTGTATACAAATGTGAAATCAATGTCTGATCAGCGTTGTCACTACTGTAATCATACAAAGGTCGACTAAATGTGTTCATATACAAAAATTAATACTTGGTACGTTGTACACAGAGAAACTGTTAATCAGAAAATCAATCAAATCGGTGTTAAAAAAACCCAGCTTTCAGACTTATTATATTTACAAGCAAAATGGTCTTCAGTAACACAACCAGAATGGCTAAAACCTTGGAATTTACTCTGTGCACAATCATGCTGCAAGAAATAAATTTATTTTCAAAATCATAAGGAAATAAATACTAACATACCTGCGAATTAGAACTTAGTGCAAATTTGGCTAACGCACTGGCTCTCGACAGGTCAATTAGTAGCAGGAAAAAGGGCAACGCTTCACTGCAAGATGAGAAAACAATTTGCTGCTTAAAAAAATATATACTGCAAATTATTCTACCAAACGTGGGCCATAATTATGGTAAAATACCAACTAAACAATTTTCAAACAGAATAGATTTTTGATAATGCAGCTAAGAGATTAAAGCATGCTGTACAAAACTAATTTACGATGTGATCTTTCTGGCCCCGAGTGAAATTGCCTTTCAGGATTGCCATCCTAATGCTGCTTTCATCTCTGGCACTTTATAATTTATTCACGTTTATGGTACATATTACAAACTTGCCATCTGACCTAAAAACATTTCTTTCATGTTTTAAGACACTTAAAATCACAAAGCTGTAGAGGCCACTACCCTCACATTATGTAGAACTATGACTCTGTGTCCCCTTGCCCCCAAGTGTCACAAGTAACCCCATTTGAATACTTTGCACTGGTTGCAAGAGTCTACTAACTTCCATTGCCAGTCTGTGCACATTGGTAAACCAGGCCAACCAGTGTGAGAAGTTGGCCTGGCACATGTTGTCCACTATTCTAGTGGGCACCTTGCACTAGTCAAAACAACCCTTATTGATGGTAGGTTTAAAGACAACCTATATAAAAAGTTATCCTAGTGGTAGCTGGGGAGAGCAGTCTTCAGGCTAAGTCTTGAAGAAATGTACAGCAGCTTGTTTTACCAGTCTATAATCTCATGAATGACCAAATGAAAGGAGAACCACCCCAGGTATATATATAAAATATATGTATTTATTCTAAACACATCTCTCTAGTCTCTTTATGAGGCTAGAGGCAAAAGTACATTCAGTAAACTTATTTAGCACACAGTACATTAGCACAATATATGTTGAGCCCTAGGGGCGTACCAAACCATATACTAAGAAAGTGGTATAAGAACCATGACTGACATAGATACAAGGCCTAGAGCCTTTAGAACCGCTGGGGCCACCAGGAACCACCAGAGTACTGGAGTTACAGGTGTCTTTTCGTGTCGGGTTTTGTCATCGATTTCTATGGCGAGCTGCTAAAAAGTGCTACAGGGGACCAAGTGGAAAGTGTCCGGGTGGATCGGAGATCTGAAGAACCTGAAAGCAGAGGGGACAGAGTCTGGGTCACTTGTCAGTGATCAGGAAGGTGATGAGAAGATGCCAACCGAAGTCGGGTGATTTCAGTTGAAGAAGGTGAAGCTTGCATCTTCAGCCACAAGGATCAGGAGGCGCAGAGGACGACCAGGAGCTGGATTTGAGCTGTCCCACGAAGGAGGTCGAGTGCTGCGGTGTCGGTTTCTAGATTGGACCCAACAAGCCTTGGCAACAGCAACCCATGCAGAAAGCAAAGATTTGCTTCGGTGCAGACCAGCAAGATCTGAGGGACTCACCCTTTGAAGGGGAGTCAGGGCACGCCTGGGGCAATCAGGAAAGCCCAAGAAACAGAAGAGTTACCTTCGTGGGGACACACCAGTAGACGGACCATGGATCGCAAAGGCGCCTCGAGCGGAAATGCTGGAAGCGGGCCCACAGAACACTTGTGAAGTTTAGGTCCACAATCTTCGGTGCAAATGGTGCTTGGGGCTTGGACTACAAGTAGCCCAATGCACAACTTCAGGAAAGCTCAGGAAATCTATGCACTTACAAATGTGCACGGTGTCCAAGAGTTCCGGTCCCACGTCACTCGTGAGGGCAGCGGGTCTCATCTTTGCTGGGATCTCGTGTCGGCCTCTGAGAAGTCTTGAAGTCAGTGTCCTGAGTCGCAAATCCGGCGGGATCCTTACAAGATGCTTCTTTGGTGCCCGTTTGAACAGGAACAGGAGAGTCACTCCTTGACCCCAAGGGAGATTCTTCCGTCTTCTAGTCGATGTAGAATGTCAAAGTTCAAGGATATATGTTGCAGAGTTTCATCCTAAGTACTGGGTTCCCACACTTTTACTAAGATAGGGGGTTGGACATACTCTGGGGACCCACCTTTGGGAGGATAAAGGGAGGGGGGTGTCTACACCCCTTTCCCTTTGTCCAGTTTTGCGCCAGAGCAGGGGCTGAGTGCCCCTGCAACCGGTTTGAACTGGGATATGCACAGGGACACTAAGTGTACCCCCAGCACGGTCTCAAAAGCATTCTATGAATGCACCCACCCAGCCCCAATATACTAAAGCCTGTCTGGGAGGTGGTTACACCTCCCTGTGACAGGCACCCTATTGCCCAGGCCTCCCCTGCCAGAGTTTCGTCCAGCAGCAGGAGGCCAGACTCGTGTCTGTGGCTGCAGCATCCATTTTGTGATGCTGGGGCTCTTTTAAACTAATCCCAGTTAGGTCAGTGTGTACATGTCTCTCCCTCTAGAAGGGTGGAATTCTACCCCACCCGCCAGGGCTGGCGGGGGGTAGGATTCCAAAGTATTTGACACCAAACACGACATGTTTCCATGCAGCCATTCCAAAGTTCGCATTAACCGCAGGATTATAATGCACTTAAGAGTATATGGTCTGGCTGCATCACAGAACAGCTACAGAGAATAGATTCCGAAAGCTGCAGAGGGTTCCTGCTCATGCATGGGCACCCTCTCACACAAAACCAAGCACTCTGCCTTGAGGACTGATAAGGCTTGCCATAGGAGTGTCTTGTAGGTTTATATGTGTCAGTGATATAAGGTAGATATGGGCAACCTATATCTTAGTAAGGGGTGCATGCACCATCTAACCCAGACTGCGGGAGCAGTCCTGTGGTGCCATTTTGGCAGGCTTCCCAGGAGTGGCATAATACATGCTTCAGGCTCTGGTAGGCCTCTGGGGTACCTATGCCCTTAGTATACCTAAGGTACCATATACTAGGGACTCACAAGGGTAACCTAGTAACCAATCTGGAGTGTACCTAGTGTACATGCAATCAATTTAGAAAGGAAGCACCTAGGCTGGGGTCCTGGTCAGCAGGGACCCAGCCAGACTAAAGTCGAAAAACAGTGAAACACCAGATCCTACTCTACTACAACCAGTACCACCTCTATTTTGAGGTCAGGGTTCAGAATCAGATGCGAGTGGCGATTTGATTTTTGGGCACATTCACTGCCCACTGGCTCTGGTCCAATAAACTATCTTTCCTGAGCCCTGTGATGAAAAGAAAACTAGGACAGAAGGACAGACCTATCATAGGAAGCTTACGGTTAACTGAAGCAGTCAACTTACTGAGCTGTAAATAGTATGCCATGATCATCATTAGTGTTACATGTACTACCATACATAGAGTTCTTTATACAATTTAAAATCAGAAATCCTGAGCGCTGAAATCATGGCTGGCTTTGTATGAACCCCAAAAGTACACCTCCTGCAGCTACACTTTGGTCCAATTTGAACTGGCCTACCTGTCATGCATATAAATGAGCACCTGTTGCTTACTTTTAGAATGTGTGGTAACAGTTACACTACACTTCAAACTACACACAGTACTAAAGCCAGGCTGGACTGGTTTGCACCCGAGGAGTCAATAGTACTAAGGAAGTATCTGGTCAATCAAGTGGGAGAGCACTATTTTGCAATACCATGGGACTCGGAGAGTAAAAAGAATCAACCAGAATATTGCACAATAACCAGTGAATTCCACAGGTCATAGAGAAAAAGACCAAGTACAAGATGTAAAAAATGTCACAATCAGAAACCAGAAGGCTTGGTGCTCTGAAGGTCACAGAGGGCATTGGTACAGCAACTTACAACAACTGGAGTGTACCAGGGTGATAACAGTGTATTAATGGCGGCCATGACAGAAGATACTTAAATGTGGGCTTGAATCGAAGTTTGACGTCAATTTTGGAAGCACAGTTTTTTATTCTCTCGGACAGCACAAGTCCATCTTTTAATGATTTCTTTTTTTTCTGGACCTGCGCAGAGCAATCTAGAATTATGTTGCCTTCATTATAACGTGAGGGTTCCAATCAATTAATAAAAAGGAAAGCGGATTAATTTATTTACATAAACTGAGATGCAACTGGCTGTTAATGAAGAAACAGTCAACACGAAGAGAACAGTCAGGGAAGCTACACACTGTGGGGACGATTCTCAAAGACACTAGGAGCACATGGAGTAGTACGGTAAAAGCACTAATTCACGCACTCCTACGCGCCTTTGTGAACTGGCCCTGAAAAAGACATTTAAGAGTACAAGTAGTAGCACCACAGGAGTAGAGCTTGGCGTACTCCCAAACACCTTTGTGAACTGGCCAAGCCTTTGTGAACAGCCCTGAAAAAAACATTTAAGAGTACCTGTATTAGCACCACAGGAGTAGTGCTTCACGTACTCGAAAACACCTTTGTGTTCTGGCCAAGTCTTTGTGAACTGGTCCTGAAAAATACATTTAAGAGTACATGCAGTAGCATCACAGGAGTAGAGCTTCACATACTTCTAAGCGCCTTTGTGAACTGGTCCCGAAAAAGACCATGAAGAGTACATGCAGTAGCAGCATCACAGGAGTAGAGCTTTGTGTACTCGCAAACACCTGTGTGAACTTTGCCAGGCCTTTGTGAATTGGTCCTGAAAAAGACATTTAAGAGTGCCTGTAGTAGCACCACTGGAGTAGAGCTTCATGTACTCTTAAACGCCTTTGTGAACTGCCACGGAATGTAAAAACTAAAAGTGCCAAAAGGGCCACAGTTGTTTCTATTTGTGCTAATTGTACAGGAGGAATAAAAAAATATTCCCTATGTAGATGTTTATTGCCACTTCACAAAAGCAGTTAAGAGTAAAAGTAGTGAGGCGGAGCTACGCGCGCGTCTTAAATGGCCGCGTAGGTCTGTAGCTCCGAGTGCCCCGCACCACGCCCGCATCAATCCGTGCATCTACTTGCTGCAGATCGGCGGTCCCTGTCAGTGCCGCTCCGACCCCGCAGCGTCGCCGGGTGCCGCCGCGGTGAGCTTGTGAAGTTTGGGCCTCCGCTTTGCTTGGCACGGGGACTGGCGTGAAGTGGCAGCCGGCCCGGAGTGAATCAGCATCGGTCGCCACTCCGGAGGTTTCCTGCGGCACTTGACCCGAGTCGGGCGATATGCCCAGAGACTGCTGATATGCCTGTGCGGAGCCTCAAGTGCCAGTATGCAACCACGAGGTGCTGGGGGGAGACCTGGCAGGGCCCCCCTGCCCCGAAGCTGACCGGATTCCTGTAGGGGGTGTGACCCGCGACTGGACGCCCTGGCTGGCGGAGACAACTGCTGAGCCCGGTCGCTGTTACCCGGGCAAACCCTTCTGAATGTTGTGGTGCCCCCGAACCAAAAGGGGGTAGGGGAAAGGGGGTAGGGGAAAGGGAGTTTCGTGCCTGGCTGAACAGTGTCATTCGGAGCGGGGCGGCGCTTTGTTAACTTTGCTGCCCCGTGTCATGAGCTGTTCCCGCATTTGATCTGGGCCTGTGATTACCAAATCAGGGCCGCCCGCTTGTTTATTGGAGGCGAGTTCTGAGGCGTGGTGACTTTGTTGGAGCTGGACCGGCAAGCGGTGAGTTGTTTGATCTGCCGGCAGTCCCGAGGGCATGTATGGGGAGCCCTGAGCCACTTCTTGGTGCTGTGGCGAGCTGCATGTGGTGCTCCCCACGGTGTGGACTGTCAGTATCTATTGACCCCTTGGCGACTGTGGTACCGTGACACCTGCAGCGGTCTTCTGGGTGCCCAAACGGAGCGAGTGATACAGACAGCAGTGGTGTCTGGTTGTCGGCCCTCGAGGTGCTGCCGGCGGGGGGAACTTATGTGGCGACAGGCGTCAAGGACCTCTCCTCGCTATTCCTGTTTAATGGTCTGATTGTGCACCCGCACCGGGATCAAAAGGAACCATCTTCTAACTTGGGACCCTTGCCTATCCGGACTGGTGGCGGATTGTGACATCTGGGTTGGCCTTCGTCTGGACGAGCAACTTGATCTGCGCCGGCTGAGGCCTTCCCGGCGTTCATTGACACTGCTGCTGTGGGGGTGATTTTTTCCCCTCTGACACGGACGTATTATGGCGGCTCGATCTGAGGGCGAGAACCGCTGGCCAGGGGATCTAAGGGAGCCCACTCCATCCAAACCAACAGGCTAGATAGATACATGCAGCCCAGGGGCTCGCCTTCCGGCTTGGGGCGGGCGCTGGATGGCCATAAGGACTCCTCGGATTCAGTGACGGAACCCACGCTGCAGGATGTGATGACGGCGATAGATGGTGTCCGTACCTCCCTGGGGCAGCAGATGCAGTTGCTGGATCATAAATTAGACACTGTGTCTATTGAAGTGAACGGGATATGGGCTGACCTTACCAAAAACCAGCAAGAAGGTAAAATCTCTAGATGTCAAGACTGCAATCCTGGTTGATAATGTGTCGCAGTTGCAGCAAGATGTTTGTGCTCTTCAGGCCTCCAGGGATCTGGCGATCGCAAACTTTATGAATATGAAGGGCGGGCTCGGAGGAACAACCTACGTGTCATCGGTGTTCCGGAGAAAGCTGAAGGGTTGGCCCCTGATCTCTTCATAGAAGACATTATCCATAACCATTTGAAACCAAAGGGGCTTGGAAATTTCTTCACAATAGAATGTGCCCACAGAATACCGGGCGGCCGACCACGACCGGGGCCCCCCCGCGTCCGATGATTGTGCGAGTGCTCAACTTCAGGGACAGAGAGCCTATCCTGCAGGCATTCAGGTCCGAGGGTCCCCTGAACTACGAGAATTCCACCATCACCCTTTTCCCAGACTTTACTCAAATGGTCCAGAGGCAGCGCCAGAGTTTCCTTGGAGTCAAAAAGCGGCTCCGAGATAGAGGCTTGAAACATGCAATGTTGTATCCTGCCAAGCTGCGAGTTGAGGCCGCGGGGAAGGTGGTTATTCGATAACCCCGAAATGGCTTCGGACTGGCTCGAGGGTCTTTCCCCCCCAGGAGGAGCTCCGAGATGGTGGTGGCGATGACAGATCTGGAACACCGGAACGGGAATGATAAGTATAGTAATGGCCCGTGCGGCGCTAGCTGGGAGTGAAAGACTACACACGAGACATTCTCTTGGAGTGACCCCTTGGGAACTGTTAATTGTGTCTGGTGCAAATAGGATTCCTTGGGCGGGGGCGGGGGGTTCAGACGTCCGCCTCAGATCTATATTTAGATAGTTGGTTAGTTAGAGTATGGGGCGACAGGCACACTGTGAATTGGGGGTTGGCGAATGCCGCGAGCAGGGGTGCAGGGTGGGGGGGCGGTGGGATGGGAATGTGGTTGTGTTGTTGTAGATTGTATATTTTTCATTTTTTGTTATATGTCAGGTGATAATGTTGCGGAATGGCTGATACATGGGTTAAATGGCGCAGAGTAGTCGAGGGTCTGGGATAAAGGTGCTAAGTTGGAACGTAAATGGCTTGGGTGACAAAATCAAGAGAGGGACGGTCCGCCAGCTTATTAGGAGACACTCTCCGGATGTAGTTTTGCTGCAGGAGACGCACCTAGTCGGTAATAAATGTATGGCACTGCATAAAGGAGGGTATAAACTAGTTGCACACGCTGGGTTCACCACTGGCTCTAGGGGGGGCGGGATTTTGATCAAGAATTCCTTCCCCCTGTCTGTGCAGGCCACATGGCTGGATCAAAGAGGCAGGCACGCGGGAGTGTCAGGCCTGGTGGGGGGCAGGACGGTCACCTTTTTATCTATATACATACCTTCGGGACTTCAGGCTGACTCTTTCCGTGATTTGAGTGCAGTTTTCTCACGCTGCCCCTCTGTGGTCTAGTCCTGTGAGGTGACTTCAATTTAGTATTGGATGGGGAGATGGCCCGTCGCCCACTGCGGGCGCTTAGACAATCACAGAGAGGGCTTTCAGATTTCTTGGATACGCTTGGGTTGGTTGATAGCTGGCGGATACGTAATCCTACGCCGACGCATTTCACTCATATCTCAGCAGCACACGGTAGCCTCTCTAGACTACACTATCTGCTGTTGCCCGCGGTAATGGTAGCTATGATTCAGGAGGTGAAGTACTTGGGTAGAGGTGTCTCTGATCACTCCCCGTTGTGGCTGCAACTCGCCTTTGGTCGGCAGGCGGTGGGTAGGATAGCTCCTATCAGCGCTTGGCAGTTAAAAGACCCAGCTGTCAAGAAACAGGTGCTCCAGGTATCGGGCAGATATTTCCCGGAGAATGTGGGGTCGGTTGACTCGGCCCAGTCTCTTTGGGAAGCGTACTAAACAGTGGTGCGGGGGGAGGTCCTGTCTTTAGTGGCGGGGAAGAAGAAGGAAAGTCAGGCAGAGGTTGCCCAGAAAGAGAGTGAAGTCATACTTTTGGAGCGGGTATTGCCAGTTCGAGCACGCCTGCGGAGCTTCACCTTCTGAGACTCCGACAGGAGGAATACAAAAGTTTGGTGAGAGAGAGCGATTGCTTGGAATAATGCTGTACAGAGCCGTATATATGAGCAGGGGGATAAGGCCGGAAAACTTATTGTGTGGCTTGAGCATGGAGAGCGGGCGTCCAGGCTTGTACCGGAATTAGAGGGCAAAGACTTGCGCAATATTACGGAGCCGCAGGAGGGGGCAGACGAATTTGCCAGGCACTATCGGCGGGTCTACACCGCTGGTAGTGCCTTCACGGAGGCCGAGAATAGCAAAATGGTTAGGGACATTGGAATGCCGAGTTTGTCGAAGGAAAACAGGTGCTATCTGGACTCTCGGCTCTCTGACGAAGTTGCACAGGCTATTAGGCAATTAAAGTCCGGTAAAGCGACCGGCCCCAACATGATACCTATTGAGCTGTACAAACTAAACGCCAATATACTTGCTCCACGCGTCCAAGCCATATTTCTGGAGAGATGGCTCAACTGCCATATGGCCAGCGAGTGGCTAATGTAGTGGTTATACATAAAGGGGGTAAGCCAAAGACACAATGTTCCGCATATCGGCCTATCTCGCTCCTCAACGCAGAGCCCCAAGTATTGGCGAAACTCCTTGCCAATCGGCTGGTCATGGTAATTACGACACTGGTTCACCCGGATCAATCTGGCTTCATGCCCCGTCGTAACACAGCGTTGAATCTGCGTAGACTCCATGGAGTACTTGGGGGCTCCTTGAAAATCCATGAGTCAACAGTATTGGTCTCGCTGGACGCCACAATAGCCTTTGATAGGGTGGAATGGAAATATTTATTTGCGGTCCTGGCGAAGTTAGGTGTCGGGACTGAATTTATTGGCTGGGTTCGGCTCTTATATGCGGACCCCCTTGCCAGAGTGGTCGTCAACAACTGTAAGTCCAGTGACTTTCCGCTGGGAAGGGGCACGAGGCAGGGGTGTCCGCTGTCCCCATTGCTCTTCGCACTCGCAATGGAGCCTCTGGCGGCCTGGGTCAGATGGGACAGATCAATTCGAGGCATACGATGGACGCCCGACTGGGAAGACAAGATCTTGCTCAATGCGGACGATGTTTTACTTTATCTCACCAACCCCACGGCATCATTATCCAATTTTTTTGATGTCTTGACTATTTTCAGTAGGCACTCTGGATTGGCTATAAATTGGGCGAAGTCAGTACTCTTTGTCCTTGTTGGGGACCGGCCTGTGATCCCATGATCGTGCCCAATCCAGACCGAGACAATAGGATTCAAATACTTAGGTATTTACATTACGCTCGACTCGCAGCTGCGATACTCCAATAATCTTCTTTCCCCGTTACAAAGGTGTAAGAAAGATGTGGAACGTTGGAGGGCGCTCCCCACGCCCTTGCTCGGGAGAGCCACGCTCTTCAAGATGATGGCTTTGCCTCGGTTCTTATACGCTCTGCAAAACTCAATGGACCCTGTACCGGCCTCTTTTTTCAAGGGAATCGAGTCTCTCCAGAGACAGCTCCTGTGGGACGGCCAGCCTCGTATATCGTTCGCAAAGCTAACGCTCCCATGGTACGATGGTGGAATCGGGCTCCCGGATTTACGGAAATATTATCGGGCCTCACAACTGGCTGCCGATAACAATGTCATCTACGGACCTCCGGGTTATCCGGGATATGCCATGGACCGGGGTCAGGCCCCTGGTGGAACTCCTGATAGAGCCCTATATTCTAGGCCTGGTAGGTTTCCGTTGACGGGCCCAACTGCATGTGCAGGTGTGGCATGCGGCTAATGGGTATTTAGGCTGGAAGGGCAGACTAACTTTAGCTAACCCGCTACTGAACTCGGAGAGACTGGGTAGCTTGTAGAGAACTAAGGGATTCGATAAATGAGACCTTATTGGCATTACTCAGATTAAAGATGTATGGGCCCAAAACGCGGTACTTTCGTTCGAGTCCCTCAAAGAGCAGTATAGGTTACATAACAACGAACACTATAAAGTAATCCCCCCCCCCCCCCCCCCTTACGCGCCTTGAGACCCTCTGGGTATGTAGTGCGCTATATAAATTCTCTGACTTGACTTGACTACCAGTATCGGCAAGTGAGGCACACACTCACCACTCATATCCCTAAAGGTGCGGTACTACCGGAGGCATCGCCTCTGGAGGACCGAGTATTAGATGGGCATATCCCCGAGAAAACTATTTCTTTAATATACAGGAAATTGGTTAACAACATGGAGAACCCGCTGGAGCGAGTCAGAGCTCAGTGGATTGCAGATGGGTTGGAACTGGATGATGAGGATTGGGTGGAGGCGGTTTCCTCCCCGAAGGTAGTGGCTATCCAGATGAGACTTAGTTTTGTCCAGCTAAAGATTCTACATAGATCCTATATAACTGGGCCCCGGCTGGTTCGAATGGGGTGGGGAGGGAGTGGTGAGTGTAGGAGAAATTGTGGAGACATTGGTACCCTAATGCATATTCTCTGGCACTGTGCGGTGATACAGGTCTTTTGGGCAAAACATGATGAGCTGGGAAAAGTTATGGGTGCCGAGATGCGACCGGAGGTTCGCAGATGTCTGTTGAATGTGTGGGAACCCACAGATCTAAACGTGTATCAGAAGCAATGGGTGATACTGGCATGCATGGTGGCTAAACACAACAAACATAAGGAGTCGGAAGGTCTGTTAAGCGACGTAGCTGAGTCTATGAGGTCCTAATGAAGTAACCCTTTTGGATTGCACTGAATCAGGCCAAGTGGTCACACGACACGAATAAGTGTTAGATATCCTATCAGCCCACCCATCTGGCGGAGCCTCGTCATGTAGGACGTCTAACCAGGGTGGTGAGTCCAAGCCCAGATGTATTGGCCAGACAACACTCACTACTGGTTCATCTTGTAGAAGTGTCCGTGCCACAGAGTGGTGCTGAAAAAGTGCAGTGCAAAACAGGGAATAAAGAATAAGTGATCTAAAATGGCGGTTGAGGCAAAGAAAAATGTTTTTATTAAGGATATTCACCAGGACGCCAGATTAAAAAGAAGTGTGGAACAGTGTGAAAGAATCACTGTGATGCTTTGCTGTTTTATAAATTAGGCCAACATGTTTCTGCCGAAGGTGGAACTACACCGGCATTCTTCAGGGCCAACTACAAAAAGATGTTGCTACTGCAAAGATACACTCAGACAATTTATACAAAGTGAAGCAAAAAAAGGACAGACCAAAATATTTGTTAAAGACCTGTCCAGACTACTGGTGTGGTCATCTAGACCATCCTACCATATCCTCCAGATCAGAAGTTGATAGAGGAAGTAATCCTAAAAATGAAAACACAAAAAAGACAACAAGTGTTGTACATTATACAGTCATGATAGACTATTCACAATATCAGGACCAACATATGAACTCAGCTCGGCAAGTCCCAATTAGGACGGCCATATGTTATAAAGGTTTCATATTAAAGTAAACCATCAGTCATTGCTGAACGTGAATTACAAACAGGATATAGAAGGACTTACCCAGCAATATGTGGGAGTCGAGCCTCACCTCACCCGGCAACGGCTCGGAGATTGAGGCCCCGCTCTGTGCACAGAACATAAAAATAGAACATGTCAACCTGAGTTGACTCAGAGATCTGTAGTCAATGTTTAGGTTGTACAGTCTGTGCATAAAAAAACTGGTTGTGTAACTGTCCTCACCGAACGCTGTCCCATGGAAGACATGGAAAGGACTGGCTAGTGGACAAAACTAATGTCTAGTCACTGGCTAGCATAGTCACCCTGGAATGAGCACCTGTATATAACTAGTGCCTATTCTGTGGTTATACAGTCAGTTTAGTACTACCACCCTGAGCCAAGGAATAGATGTAAAAAGTATGGCTCAGGGTTGACTATTTAAGAATAATGGGTCTAAGTTAACCAAACCCCTGTACTGTGCTCATATGGAAGAGTACATAAAGTAAAGTGAGCCTGGAACTAACCCTCTACTCTGTTGGTGTACAAGGAGTTAAAAGAGCTCAAGGATAAAGTTATAGCTCAAAATAGCGTCTACCTGGAAGGAGCATAACCTACAGATGAGCTAAGCATGAAAAGGGGGCCACAGCAAGACCACAGGACTAAGCGCTGCGCATCATGATCCAGCTACTCACCTCTCCGTCGGTACCCCTATGCAGACACCTAAACCGAAGGGGAGGCAACGAGGAGAGGTGAGGCTCATGTATTTATACCCCATATGATTGGGTAATCGGCAGCGGCTGTGTTCCTATCGCCGCTGCCGGTGTTGCGATGACAATCACAATGCGCATGCGCGGTCAGGTAACACTTCACCGCGCTGTGATCACAATACCGGGCATGCGCGATGAAGTATCCCCAGCCGCGAGCGCCGGTCAAGGAACAGCGCATGTGCAAAAGAAAAACGGAGTAATCTCGAAAACGACTCGGAATCTCCGTGAATACGCGCATGATCAGTTATGCTTAGCCAGTGCCAGTTGTCAAGAGAAACCAATATAAACAGCGGGCATAGCGATGCTGTGCTAAAATAACCCTGCCACTCGCACCTAACAAATGAGGGCTTACCAGACGGCGGCCACATGGAAGACACGGTGAATCTCTATGTATTCTAGTCCCTGAAATAAAACAGTGCATCCTGGGGGCCAGTAAACATCAGCATCCTAAGCCTATACTGGCAAAGATATAGATTGCTAAAGACCATAGTTGATTAATAAACTATGTAAATATGGAAACATTGGGTGTTAAGTGCATGAAATACCAGGATCCACTTCCAAATACAGCGGAAGGGATTCAAGGCGTGGTAGAGCAAGAGAGTGCTGACATAGAACAATGGTCGTTGGCTATGTACTAGGGTAAATTTACCAGGGACATAAAGGATGGCGCCAACAGCGTCTGACCTAATGCGGTTGTCATGTTGGAAGTGGAGTTGTCAATTTACCGACTTGTGCTACACTATATCTAGTAAATGCAGTGGGTCTGTATCATGTAAAGTATAAGTGAAGCCAACTAATGATGTTTGACATACTGGAAGTGGGATTGGCCAATTTTTGACATGAGCTATACTATATCTACTTGACGCTATAGGTCTGTATCATGTGAAGTATGGGTGAAGCCACTGGTAGTGTATTGAGTTATCAGTAGGAGATGGCGTCCCGAAGGCACACAGCTGGTCAGATGGACACCCAGGGTATACTATCATTCAGACCGGAGATGTCAGTTTTCAACTTGAAAATCCAACGTTGTTCCTTGATGAAAAGAAACCTTGAGACGTCTGTGATATGCGGTTGGATGAATGGTTGATCCAAAACAATCCACCTAAGGTCTTCAGCTTTATGCTTTTTAGTCAAGAAGTGGTTTGTTAGACAGGTGGATTGTTTGTTGCACCGTATTGTGCTCTTATGCTCGCTGATACGGGACTTCACTTTCCTGGTGGTATGTCCAATATAAGCCAGACCACACGGGCATGTGATCTTGTACAAGACCACGGACACAAAGGAAGGACACTAACACCACCCTTGACACCATTTGGAATACCACTCCGGTTCAAGGGCACCACCCCTGTGGTAACTGTGCGTCATGCCCCCAGACTAGCAAGACACTCTCCGTTGAGATTGGAACTGCTAGACCATGGAAGTTGTTGAACCATACCAACTGCAACTCGGAGAGAGTGATCTACAAGATCACATGCCCGTGTGGTCTGGCTTATATTGGACATACCACCAGGAAAGTGAAGTCCCGTATCAACGAGCATAAGAGCACAATACGGTGCAACAAACAATCCACCTGTCTAACAAACCACTTCTTGACTAAAAAGCATAAAGCTGAAGACCTTAGGTGGATTGTTTTGGATCAACCATTCATCCCACCGCATATCACAGACGTCTCAAGGTTTCTTTTCATCAAGGAACAACGTTGGATTTTCAAGTTGAAAACTGACATCTCAGGTCTGAATGATAGTATACCCTGGGTGTCCATCTGACCAGCTGTGTGCCTTCGGGACTCCATCTCCTACTGATAACTCAATACACTACCAGTGGCTTCACCCATACTTCACATGATACAGACCTATAGCGTCAAGTAGATATAGTATAGCTCATGTCAAAAATTGGCCAATCCCACTTCCAGTATGTCAAACATCATTAGTTGGCTTCACTTATACTTTACATGATACAGACCCACTGCCTTTACTAGATATAGTGTAGCACAAGTCGGTAAATTGACAACTCCACTTCCAACATGACAACCGCATTAGGTCAGACGCTGTTGGCGCCATCCTTTATGTCCCTGGTAAATTTACCCTAGTACATAGCCAACGACCATTGTTCTATGTCAGCACTCTCTTGCTCTACCGCGCCTTGAATCCCTTCCGCTGTATTTGGAAGTGGATCCTGGTATTTCATGCACTTAACACCCAATGTTTCCATATTTACATAGTTTATTAATCAACTATGGTCTTTAGCAATCTATATCTTTGCCAGTATAGGCTTAGGATGCTGATGTTTACTGGCCCCCAGGATGCACTGTTTTATTTCAGGGACTAGAATACATAGAGATTCACCGTGTCTTCCATGTGGCCGCCATCTGGTAAGCCCTCATTTGTTAGGTGCGAGTGGCAGGGTTATTTTAGCACAGCATCGCTATGCCCGCTGTTTATATTGGTTTCTCTTGACAAATGGCACTGGCTAAGCATAACTGATCATGCGCGTATTCACGGAGATTCCGAGTCGTTTTCGAGATTACTCCGTTTTTCTTTTGCGCATGCGCTGTTCCTTGACCGGCGCTCGCGGCTGGGGATACTTCATCGCGCATGCCCGGTATTGTGATCACAGCGCGGTGAAGTGTTACCTGACCGCGCATGCGCATTGTGATTGTCATCGCAACACCGGCAGCGGCGATAGGAACACAGCCGCTGCCGACTACCCAATCATATGGGGTATAAATACATGAGCCTCACCTCTCCTCGTTGCCTCCCCTTCGGCTTAGGTGTCTGCATAGGGGTACCGACGGAGAGGTGAGTAGCTGGATCATGATGCGCAGCGCTTAGTCCTGTGGTCTTGCTGTGGCCCCCTTTTCATGCTTAGCTCATCTGTAGGTTATGCTCCTTCCAGGTAGACGCTATTTTGAGCTATAACTTTATCCTTGAGCTCTTTTAACTCCTTGTACACCAACAGAGTAGAGGGTTAGTTCCAGGCTCACTTTACTTTATGTACTCTTCCATATGAGCACAGTACAGGGGTTTGGTTAACTTAGACCCATTATTCTTAAATAGTCAACCCTGAGCCATACTTTTTACATCTATTCCTTGGCTCAGGGTGGTAGTACTAAACTGACTGTATAACCACAGAATAGGCACTAGTTATATACAGGTGCTCATTCCAGGGTGACTATGCTAGCCAGTGACTAGACATTAGTTTTGTCCACTAGCCAGTCCTTTCCTTGTCTTCCATGGGACAGCGTTCGGTGAGGACAGTTACACAACCAGTTTTTTTATGCACAGACTGTACAACCTAAACATTGACTACAGATCTCTGAGTCAACTCAGGTTGACATGTTCTATTTTTATGTTCTGTGCACAGAGCGGGGCCTCAATCTCCGAGCCGTTGCCGGGTGAGGTGAGGCTCGACTCCCACATATTGCTGGGTAAGTCCTTCTATATCCTGTTTGTAATTCACGTTCAGCAATGACTGATGGTTTACTTTAATATGAAACCTTTATAACATATGGCCGTCCTAATTGGGACTTGCCGAGCTGAGTTCATATGTTGGTCCTGATATTGTGAATAGTCTATCATGACTGTATAATGTACAACACTTGTTGTCTTTTTTGTGTTTTCATTTTTAGGATTACTTCCTCTATCAACTTCTGATCTGGAGGATATGGTAGGATGGTCTAGATGACCACACCAGTAGTCTGGACAGGTCTTTAATATTTTGGTCTGTCCTTTTTTTGCTTCACTTTGTATAAATTGTCTGAGTGTATCTTTGCAGTAGCAACATCTTTTTGTAGTTGGCCCTGAAGAATGCCGGTGTAGTTCCACCTTCGGCAGAAACATGTTGGCCTAATTTATAAAACAGCAAAGCATCACAGTGATTCTTTCACACTGTTCCACACTTCTTTTTAATCTGGCGTCCTGGTGAATATCCTTAATAAAAACATTTTTCTTTGCCTCAACCGCCATTTTAGATCACTTATTCTTTATTCCCTGTTTTGCACTGCACTTTTTCAGCACCACTCTGTGGCACGGACACTTCTACAAGATGAACCAGTAGTGAGTGTTGTCTGGCCAATACATCTGGGCTTGGACTCACCACCCTGGTTAGACGTCCTACATGACGAGGCTCCGCCAGATGGGTGGGCTGATAGGATATCTAACACTTATTCGTGTCGTGTGACCACTTGGCCTGATTCAGTGCAATCCAAAAGGGTTACTTCATTAGGACCTCATAGACTCAGCTACGTCGCTTAACAGACCTTCCGACTCCTTATGTTTGTTGTAGTTTGACTTAGGGGTATAGAGTTTGGTAGGTCTATAAATATAGTCACCTTGGCCCTCCTTAACCTTTGTTTTCCTGGTGGCTAAACACAACATAGCACAGCTCTGGGGAGCCAGCCAACCACCTCAAGTCTCCAAGTGGGCAAAGATCTAGACTGGTGTATGTTTAGAGAGAGATCGGTTTATGTAGCAAGGGGTTGCCCGAAGAAGTGGGGAAAGATATGGGGGGGCGTGGAATACCCACCGGGGTGGGATCTGTGAGCCGCCTGCGCCGAGAATGGAGCTGGAAGCGCCGGAATCCCCTTGACCCGAGTGTTAATTATTGAGAGTATAATTCTGTATTTTGCCAAGATGACTCATGTGATGGAACTATATGTGATCACCTGCGATTTTTCTTTTTTTTTGTAATGTTTTTCTTTTGTTTTCTTAATAAAAATATAATACATTTTTTTTAATAGAGTACAAGTAGTGAATCTATGGAGAAGGGTTTTTGAAGGCCAGGGATTGTAGGCGCTCTGCTGTGTAACGCAAATCGTTGCTCGGTAAAAACAGTTGGATGGCGCTACTAGGAGAGGGGAAGGAGCCCTGTAACCCCTCAATGTTGTGTGGGAAGAGGTACTCATATTTCTTCAATGTACATCTAAGCCTAGGCACAAATCAGGGTAAATAAACAGTATGTATAATCACTACAAAATGAATGCACATTCAAATCAATGATCCATAAACATAAAATGTGATGTTGCTTTGTCTTTAATTCAGTTTCCATTAGACCAAGACAGAACCAACAGACATGTGTTTTGTCGCATTTGGAAATAGTTCAGCGACATTCTCAGGGCTGAATGGTGAAGAAAAGGTCTTTGCAATTGCACTGCCGGTGATAATTCCATCCCGGCTGGGCTATTTTCTAAGAGTACAAGTAGTATTACTAGAATACTATTTCACATACTCATGAATGCCTTTGTGTAAGGACCCATATACTGAAACAATCAGATGGCACCTCAGCTTTTGAAAAGGAACAGGAGTGTCACAAGCAAAATTCCAAGGTACATACATAGTAAACTCTCACCTCACGGATGAGGTTTCAAAGTGTTAGATTAGGACGCTCAGCCCCAAGGAACTACAACCAGGCTTTAACGCTTGAAGGTTAGAGCTTCTTTGGGTTACAATATACGCTTCTTGCTTCTTGCTTATAGAACTTCCAAAGTTGGGTACCTGGGTGACTTGGTTCTTAAACTGTGTAGAATGAAAGTCTGTTCTAAAATCTTCTGTGTAATGACTACAAATGATGAACATACTTATACACAAATACGGCCAAAGAAAGAATTTTCAGTGTGTAATACTCACTTCAGGCCTGTCAATTCTTTGTCAAGAAAGTGAATAACTACTGTGCTGAAGACAAAGCTTGAAAAAATTGTGAAAAGGCCAGCAATACCTAAAGCAATAAAAAATGACAGTGGAGTTACACACTTACATTAACAGACTCTTTGTTTCAAATATTAATGATTAATAACTGGCTCAAACATTTAAACTTTTTTTTTATATGAATCCAAGAATAGTAAAATAACCATTTGACAAAACCATAAACTCATGTTTAGGTCTTCCATTATGAAACTGCAAAAAAAACAATACCTAAAATATACTTTGATCCAAGTTGTCGTAAATTCTGGAACTGAAAGTATATGTAAAGGATTGCTATACATCTTGTGATGGTCAGGATTATGATGTCACTACTCAACACGTCCTGTTTGAGAAAACAAAAACAGACATGTATTAACTTTAAGACACAGACTTTGCACAGATAGAACAATTTTAGGATATACAGTTACTTTTTCTGGTGGACTGCGATGTTACTTTGAAATAACAAAGTATTTTCAAATATTAAACCGATGAATTATAATTAAAAGGTATAACTGATATTTGTATCATTAAGGGAATCACACGACTTGCTCAAGAAGAAGTGAAACAGTTTAATTTGTCTGGTTGACTTGACTGCTCAAAAATTAATTTGGGGACGAATTTCGCAGAAATTACATAATTCTGGTGACGTGCAGGTTTCAATCAATGGGAGGCTTAATCTAACCTTGATTTAAATCCTTTCTGTTACTTAGCCTCATTACGATGGCAGAGGGACCGCCACTGCCAGGCAGTCGGCGACGGTCCCACCGCCATCAGACACCGCTTAACTGCCCGCTACATTACAATGGCAGGCGGATGATAGGAGGTCGGAGAGACCAACCACCATGGATCCGAGGGACTCAGGGACTTGTACCCCTACAACAGCGGCAGTGCCTGCTCAGGCACTAGGGATTCCAATGTCCCTTTCTGCCGGCTGTTTCATGGCGGTTAACCGGCCATAAAAATGCAGGCGGAAAGGGACTTTGGGCACCCCTTTCCCTCTTGCTCTCAGCCTTGAGCATGATGTCTGCCACATAGTGCAGGGATATGCAAAATGTTTATTTTTTGTACTGCGTCGTGTGCTGGCAGCCCGCATCACAATCTGAAATACAAAACATACACATTGCGACTGCCTTGAAGGCGGTCGCATTGTAATCCCTATGGTGGGACCGCCAACAGCTAGTCGGGTGGTCCCATCCCCGAAAGGATATCGGTCGGACGAAATCAGCCCCTAAGTCTCTAAGCATGAAAGAGCATATATATATATATATAGATGGTGAACAAACATTTTGTAACTAGATGATCTGGTTAAGATGTTTTTGTTGCACGTTGGAACCCACGAGCAAGCAAGTAATCCCAACCCTTCTAAGAAGTGATAGAGTGTGAATCCAATTTTTTTTTTTTAGCCTAATTTGTCAGTGAATGATCACAAGTGATGTCTTTTTTCGTGTGTCAGCACTGGGACCAATATAATATAGAAATCAGACTAGAGGTGAATGGTTACTTGTCACAGCTAGGGGGAGGTCTTCTTCTGTAGTCAGAAGGGTGGCTCAGAGAGCTGAACGTCTGCCGCAGACAAACTGGAGTACTTTTGAGGGGATCAGTAAGAACAGGGGTCTCCAACAAGAACCACTTATGTTCAATGAAAAATACAATGAGCTACTAATATTATTAGTGTTGTACACATCCGACAAGATTACATTAGTGACCACCGTAAGCAAGATTACCAGCCGTGATCACCTCAGTGATGTAAAAAAAGGCTTGGTCAATTTGGAATGCTTCTACAAGGGCAATACATAGCAGCCACATTTGCAATGCTTCATTGCACCAATCTCATAATATTGGTAATAAGTCTCCCAATGCTGCATTATTCAAATTCAAATATCAGCTTTAAATAGATTTTGGAAATTACGGGCTCTGAAATTACACCCATTGTCATATCAGATACACACTTTGCAATGTTGGTATACATATATTAATTCAACCAAACAGCAATTTAGGAGCCAACTCTACACACAGGAGAGCTATTCACAGGCAACTGGAGAGCTACCATTAGCTCACAAGCTACTCGTTGGAGAAGCCGGAGTTAGAATCTGGCAAGGCAGACTCACCCGTCTATCATTTGGAGGTGGGTATGTTGGGTACTGATAGTGCAGTATTCAACCGTGCATATACAAAAAACAATATTCTGATCAGCACCCAGCCCAACTATTCTTCCAAGATGTGCACTAAAAAAGCATCACGATATCAGTGAATACATGGTGCAATATGGTACAAAGAGGCATTGATAGAACTCTGTGGATGTCTGAATATAATGGTAGTTCTATCAGTTTCAAGAATGAGTTCAATGGGTGGTGTTGATCACTACACATTCCTATTAATTCAATTAAACAATAGACATTGGAGGACTACAAGTTGCAGACTAATCATTTTGGAGGGCTAAAGCAGAGCTCTCTATGCAATCGACCAAGCATTTTATGCAGCGAACCCTGTGTACCCTGCTGCTCGGAAGTTCTTATCTTGGAAAGTATCTTGGGAACATAATTGTGTACTGACAAAGAAGGTGATTGGGGCTGGCACTGCCTTGTGTTAATCAATTATAATCCAAATAATGGTCTGTGGCGTGCTACGGAGGAATCGCTGTCTTGTCCAAGCAGCGTATATGATACAAAGTCTATTACGAAGCTACCCCGTGGTGGGGTACGCATGTTTTGACAACACCGGCACCTATGGTCAGTCACCCTTTGTATATTTATTAACTCTGGCGATTTCATACCCAAGGCTGATAGCAATGCCCCCCTTTTTCTTTTTGTAGAGTATCCCCTGACGGAGGGCCACAAGAGAGCCCGAAATGCATTGGGACACATGAGAATTTAAAGTAACTTGCATTGGACGCATTAACTAAAGAATCACCAAATGTGAAAGCAAAAGCCATGAAATTAATGGATTGTTGAAAATATGATGAACTTTTGGTGTACTAACAGTGATTAAATAATATCTAAGCTCCGTAATAGACTTTGTAACATAATTGTGTAGTCAAGAAAAAACTATTAAAATTAAACACCCTTTGCTTTGTTAAAACACACATTCTCTGCCTCTACAAGTGAGAGCCTGGTAAAGCTCTTCTCTGCAAGGTGCAGCCAACAAAAGACAAGGATTGAAATTCGGATGTGAAGGCTTAGCTTGCAAACCGGAATAGAATGGGGATTAAACACTATGCAAAGATAAAGCTGCACAGAGTAGTTTTGGACTGTCATTTCGATATTCCCATATTCCACTAGGAAAATAAAGTATTTTCCATATTCACAGGAACGAGCGATTAACTTTCCAGAGGACATGGATTTCTGTGAAATATGGTTTTCATACCACTCCAATTTGTGCAATAAAAGCATCCACATTTTTGTACATATAATATCCATAAACATTACTGAAAGCATTTTTGGATTCTTTGTGCAATCGCACTTTCAAATGAAAATGCATTTTTGGATTGCGAACTACTTGGGTCTGTTTGACAATTCTGAGGAGTCTGGCAAATCAGCAGAGATGTGTGAACACCCCGAACGAAACTGGGTACGTCAGCATGACAAGTTGCAAGCACATCAATGCTGGGGGAATAAAGTTAAGGAGGCAGCAAAAAAGATGCATTTCGCATTTTAGGTCCAGATGTAGGTCAAATCAATTTTGCGAATCCTTAATAGCGAATTTTACCGATTCGCTATTAAGGACTCGCAAAATTGAATGTAGGTAGGAATCGCTAAAATATTAGCTATTCCTTAATAGCAAATTGAGATTCGCTAATAAGGAATACTGACCTATCCATTCCTATGGGCTGGGAGGCCCATAGGAATGAATGGGAAAATATTCACTATTTGCAATTCGTTATTAGTGAAATCGCAAATAGCGGGTGCTATTTCAAGGGTGCCAGGGTGTGAAAAGGACACCCTGTTGCAACCCTGAAATTTGCATGTGTGCACATGTGGCGCACATACATGCCCTAAGGGCATGAATGTGTGCCAGATGGCACTTTAAAAAAAAAGCAAAAAAGTGTTTTTTTAAAGGAAATCGCTAATTACCACCAATTTGAAGTTGGTGGTAATTCAGCAATTCCTTAAGGCTAAAGTGTACTTTCTTTTGTGCTACTTACATTGCATTTAAGGAATCGCAAAATTGTGATTCCTTATTTTGCTCTTGCATTTAAGGAATCACAATTTTGCGATTCCTTATTTTGCTAGTAAGTTCAAACTCACTGTTGGACAGGCCTCGTGGTAGGCCCGTCCCCTCCCCACATGGCGGGTCACGGACCCCTGCTCCTCCTGTTCCCCGGACAGGAACAACCCTTGCAACCCACCGGGGCAACCCCCGGCCCTTCCCCGACGGAACCCTGGCTCTTGCACACCACCGCATCGGCTGGCCCGGGTCCTTTCCAGAACCCCGGTCTCCGGCCCAGCCGCCATTTTGGACACTACACGACCAGGCCTCGTGGCCTCGGGTCGACCTCGGACCCAGCCAGGCCCCGACATCGAGGCACCACCACCCACCCAGGGGGTGAAGAGACCACTTGGCAGGTCAATGGGAGAAGGAGAGTCGATGGCTCCCCTCCGCCAGGTGTCGATCGCCCCCAGCCTCCCCGGGCGCTGGCTCCACCCCCCTGCTGGGTGTCTGGACTCCCTCATCCCGGACCTCCCGACCTCCAAGTGCGAGGGTCCGGACATCAAAGGGGGCCAGACCTATAACTGGGGCAGCTCCAGAGCAGGAAGGCAGTTGTATCCTGGAGTAGAGAGACACCGAGACGAACTCATCCTTGGAGGCCTGCTGGCGCTGCCGCGGCTCCTCTTCGAGAACCACCTTTGAAGGCCTGCTGGCGCTGCCGCGGCTCACCCTCGTCGTAAATGATCTGCAAGGCCTGCTGGCGCTGCCGCAGCCCTCCTCGTCGTGAACCACCTTCAAGGCGTGCTGGCGCTGCCCTCCTCGTCGTGAACCATCTTCGAAGCCTGCTGGCGCTGCCGCGGCCCTCCTCGTCGTGAACCATCTTCGAAGCCTGCTGGCGCTGCCGCGGCCCTCATCGTGAACCATTGTCATAACCTGCTGGCGCTGCCGCGGCCCCTCCTTGCGAACCCTCCAGCTCGAGGATTGTGAGCTCCACCTTTTGCTGCTCCTGTATCAGACCGGTATTCAGACTGTCCCGCTACCCTTTACCCCAAAGAGACTAGAATTGACGGGATCCTTGTATCCTAGTCCTACTGTACCGCTCATCACCTTGCCTAAAGATCTATATAAAAGTGTGCAGAACTTATCCTTGTCTGGTGTCTATCTGTGGGGGGGGAAGTTACTTGTCTGTACGATTACCGGAGAGGGCCCTCGCCGGAAGCCTCTCCCCCCTGTACTCAGCCGACCCTCCGGGTCCACTTCTAACATTGGTGGGTTTCATCGTGGTGGGGAGGGAGAGTTATGGTATGTGTAGCAAACGTGGGTTTTTAGGTCTGGTTAGACACCACAGAGGGTATAGTAAGGGACACCAAAGAATTTCTTCACGGTCGTAGCATTATAAAGCCATACTCAATTATATTCAGAGATTCATCAGAAACACAGAGCTGCTTTGACAAATATTAGCTATGACAAATGCTAGGTGAAATGCATTTGTGGATAACAACACGCATCTCACCACATACCCTAGAAACCTCCACATCAAATAGGTGTAGCCTTCGGAGTAGGGCCAGAAAGCACCGCCCAAGTTGGACGCTTTTTAGAGTGGTTTTGCACCTCCGCCCACAATCTGTAACTTTTCTCCTTTATAATAACTAATTGCTACCAGAGAATGGCTAGATCTGACTGTCCTAACAAAGAGTGTTGAAAGGTGGTCTAATTTGGTTGGCAGCGCTGTGTAATAGCAAGGATGCGTGGCAAGCTGGATTTGGGATACCCGTGTTTGAAGATTATTGCCATGCGCTGCTGAGCGAGGCGGCGGCAAGAGGGCTGGGTGCTGCCTTTTTGGGAGGCCACTGGTGATTTATCGCTTGAGGTATTAGTGAGCTCAAGGGATTAAGAGGAGTGCCCCAGGAACCCATAGTGCGTACCTTCATTGGTGTCGGAATGGCCCTTGACTGGTCTGTTGAAAGATGGGATTGTGCAGCATTTGCATAAGGTTGGCTGTTTCTTAATTGCGCATACAAGTCATCATTTATAACACAGTGGCACTGTACCCTCCTCAGTCTTGAATCAATAGTCTGCTAAGGCCTGGCAACGAGGTTGGCATCATCGTCACGGAGGACCACAAGCAAGGTAAAGTGATGTTTGAGTACAGAAAAATGACTAGAGGCCTATAGGGGGAGGAGAGGACGCCTATGGCACTGATACTACAGGGTCAGACTGGGACACAGCTGATGCAAAAACATTCTTTCTAGAGATGAAATGAATCCTGCAGACTATAGATCAGAAAATGGACACCTTGACATCCAGGGTCGATCCCACAACTCCAACTTGAAAATAATACTTACAGTGTGAGAGGAGGCGAGGACTGGTAAGGGGGTCAGGGCATAAAGCGCTTTTATGCAAGAACAGTTGTGGAGCAGGGTTTTATGGAGAGGTAGCGTGGCAGTGTACCAGCATTGGTCATGAGTAACACGTATCACTCCATCCAAACAAACATGCTTCTGAGGCTACCATCGATGTCCTGGGAAGTTGCAAAACCCCCGACATTGGCTATGCAGAGTCTCCTAGCACCCGCTGAAAGCCAACGCAGTAAGGTGACCGTTTGAAGGGAGCTGCTATCTCGTGACTCACATTGTGGAACTGTGTGAGTAGGCAGGTCTGCAATCATATGCAAGATTGCCTGGATACATGTGAGGAAAGGATGGAGGGTGTCAAAAGGCGCATATCTGATATAGAGGATGATTTGTGGTGCAAAATACTTTGCTAGAGTATATTGTCCTTCTGCACTCTGAATTGTTCTGTTTAATCCTGGACATTTTTCTTTTTCAGGTAAGGCGCTAGGTCTGTTACACGGTGCCTTCCGTGCCTTATCAAATACACTGCTATGTGTCAAGAGCACAGGCCTCTGTGAAGAGTTAATTCCTCTTCACACATAGCAGTGCAAAAGACTTTGCAACATCCTGAGAAACTACTGGAACTCACACGTCAAGAATGAGTTATTAAGGGAGCGTTCATGACGCAATAAGCTGTGCATACTAGGGGGTCTATTATAATAGCGGGCGATCCGCCCGCCATTATCAACCGCCCGCCTCCCATTTCCCCCCACCATATTACGATGGCGCGGAGGACCCCAGCGGACGGAAAGACCGTCCGCCGGTCGACGAGTCGACTGAGCGGAAAAGTGGCTGGATATAGCAGCGGTGTTTCCAAGACACCGCCATACATATTACCATACAGGCGAAGTAGTGCCTTTCCATGGTGTTGCCGCCATGGAAAAGCACACGGTGCCTGAATGTGGGGGCCCTTTGTGGGCCCCCAGGGTGTTGGGGGGGGGGCCTAGGGTACGTTGTGCATGCAAATGCACAGGGTGTTCCATGGCACTGTGGCAGGCAGTGCTGTGAGCACCACCCGCCACAATGTTGTTGATGGGGCATGCCACTGCGGCGGTGGCATCCTAATTGCCGGTGCAGGACCACCGCACCACTGGCGGCCAGCCCCAGCACCGCTTAGTTCCAAGGAGTTCCTGAGATAACGAACACAGTCAAGACGCAGATCTACTTTGAAAAACATCTGAATTATCTTTTTGTAGCGACAAACTTGATTTTCATTGTGGAGAGAGACCATCAAGAGATATTTGCGATCCCTACAAAGCCACTAATCAGTGGGCATAAATAGGAACTTTTTCACAGAGGACACTGGATAGCGAAGGAGATCATACAACTCGGCTGTTCCTCCGTGCTAAAAAGCAACTGGAGTACATTCCAGATAATCTCCCTGCACAGAAACCTGCCACTACTTACATGGAGGAATTACGATTCAGTGGTTTGTTAAATAAAAGGGCAGATAGGCAGACGTTCTCTTTTGGTGTAGGGACAATCTATGTAAAATAGTTTTTTACCTAGTTTATTATACCTAGGTATCAACATATCGCTTTCCCTAACCAGAGCCTTTTTTGATCTGTTACGGTTCGTGTTTTTGAGCTCTGTATGGGCGAGAAAACCAACCAAGGGTTAACTGTAATACCTTAACGCTTTCAGTACACCTGCAGGGGATTGCTCTCCGCACCTTGGAACATTATTGAGTAGCCCAGGCCAAATATATGTTCCATTCAGTCCATCCACAGTATTGAATCGATTCATAGGAGCTAGATCGTGATATGGCGGGCAGCCCTCGGACTATGATGATGGCGACTGCACCCTGAAACCATGGCATGTACTGTATACACCTGGCATATGATGACTGCTAGTGCAGGACTGGAGAAACTGGATTTCCCCTGGCTTCCAATTAGGAATAACTAGATGATAACGGGTGCATATGAACCTAAGACCCAACAGCAATTAACTTAGGGGTGTGGACACTGGGGGACATATTTGTGTACGGTCAGTTTAATTCTATGGCGCTATTCAACCACAAAGGGGAGCTTCACCTCTAAATATCTTTTTATATCGGAGACTTAGACATACGTTGAAGGACTGTATTCCTGGATTCCCAGCTCCTCCTCCTGCGCAGTTAGCTCCCACACTGGCGCACACCTCCACAAATCCATGGTGACTGACAACGAAACTGTATAATGCGACTACCTGAGGCTGGCAGGTAAAGGCGCTGGGAGAGGAACCTCTGGGTAGAGATCACTGACACGATACAGAAATATTGTTCTACCAAACTCAAATTTCAATCAATAGTAGACACCAATTGGTTCTCTTTAAATTCTTGCACACAGCATACTATTTACCACCTGGACTTGTGAAATTGGGTTGGGCGTGCACCCAGCATGCCCCAGGTGTTGTTCACCCACAAGAGGCTCCACAAATTTGTAGAGTTAGCTTATTAGCGGAGTGTATGGTGGTTATCGGGTGGGGGGACCAGTTCAAACTAATACAGCCTGGATTGCTGATCGAGTCTACTGTAGTGAAACAGTAGATGAGTACTCCTCCAGCCTGTAAACCACTTTGCAGCCTAAGTACATTAGTCTCCTTTAACAAAATAGTTATTGGAGAAAGGGACTCTTTATTAACTACACTCTTATGTCACACGTGAATTGACACTGGCCTTTGGGAGTCTGAAGTGGAGTGGCTAGTTTAACTCTGAAACCGTTTTCCACGCCACCTAAGAATTATTTGATAAAACTTATACTGATGAGACCTTGTGAGCATGGATGGTACGTGTCATGTTCAGGAACCCCAAGAAACACACAGGAAACGATGGGGCTTTTCAGGTACACTTTTATTTCTTTGTGTACAGCGTGCAGATACCCTGACCTCTTGCCTCGAGGTCCTACCCAGGAATGTCCCTGTCCCCTCCCTTGACCGGAAGTGGTGTCCGGTGTCCCCTGGCCTTTGCCCTGTGCCCCAAGGTCCTAGTGCCCCTGTCCTGGGCACGACAGTACGGACTGACCTTTTTTGTTACTGTTAATTTTCTTTGATGCATTGTAACTATTCTAGAATCACAAATATTTAGAAAAAATATGTCCAGACTTAGTTATATGAAGGTGCTGAAAAAAGGCCACCACATTATCTCAATTCATCATGAAATCTGCCTGGGCCTGTCGCAGATTTTTTTTAAAAAATACTGAAGTAACAACATGCCCATCTTATTTCCCCTCGTGCCCATAAGTCACGGAAACAGAGTGAGTTGTACGCCGCCAGCTCAAAGTCCTACTGTTTTGTGTATGGGTTTATTTAACCCCTCCTCTGCTGATGACGGAACCGCTCCGTCATCAGCTACAGTTGAGCTGTGCTGATGATGGAGCTGTTCCCTCATGGCCCAGCCGCCGCGCCTGCGCGGCGCTGATTTTGCGCCTGCGCGGGTGTTCTAATGAGCGGGGCGGGTCATGACGGAACCGCTCCGTCACCAGCATAGCTCAACCGCGGCTGGTGACGGAGCGGCTCCATCACCAGCATGCGGCCGCCACGCGGCCGCCCCGCCCCTTTAGCGCTGCGGCGGAATAGCCGCCACAGCGAAGGGGTTAAATACACGAGCAGCACCAATACAAAATGGTTGCCACATTAACACTGCAGTTCGGTGGGGTCAGTGGCAGACGCTTCCTTCGTCGATCTTTTATTTTCACTACTTCGCCAGCAACAGCCAAAGAGCATAAGCTTTGCCTGGCATCATCCTGATGGCTTTAAATTCTCCTTCACTTTCATTATCACCATGCTGGTCCACAGAACTGGAGCAGGGAGAGTGTGCAAATTACCCCTCCACTTGTTCACATCATCAATACTCAGCAGGTGAAAATCTTTTTATTGCATTCCTAATTTCTTGAACTGCCTGAATCCTACATGTCTGAGCTACTAAGCTTAAAATGTTTTTCTAGTGGAGTTACATTAAGATTTTAGTTCATAAGATTAAAAAAAAAAAATCTCTCATCGCTTCCACTCACTAAGCTGCTAAATTGGTCTTAATCATCAAGGGACGGGTGTACCAGCTATAACGTTTTACAGAATAATCTCTTCACTATATGCACGAATGTTTTGCTGATCCCCCGCCCCCCTTCACAAAAATTACTTTGTTATTTATTGAAGTCCGGCCTAGAACCAGCCTTCTACAAAAAAAAAAAATCTAGCAAAATATATAGATCTATACACATACATGGAGGGGCTATGGGTACCCACATCATCCATTAGTATATTCAGCTGTGCTTCGCATATTGCTTCCACCCACCATCACATATAGCACAGGGCAAGAGGTCGGCCCACTACAATCAACTGGGACCAAATGTGCAATTTGCCGAAAAATAAGCGCACTTCAGTGCCCTTCCGGGTCAATATTTTACTCTGTCAGTGTTTTTTTCTTTCCATTCTTTTTAATTGTTATAGCCATCTTTGCGTGTCTAAACTTTCTTCATATTACAGTATTTTAAAGGCAATATTATCTCTGCTTTGCTCTAATAAGAATCTTATTTTCCCGTGATGTGCATTAAAAATAAAATTATGCAACAGAGCACCACACTCTTATACTGAAATGTGTATATGAAGTTTTCTTTTAATAAGTAATTTATCTGAAGCACGAGGCTGCCATAATGTGGCAGCGCGTTTTTTCTCCTATTTGGGTGACATGGTTTGATAGTTAATTTTTAATGTATTTAAACAAAAATTAACGCAGCAGCTTGCAAAGACAGACCGGTTAGCCTTTTCAATGTGTGTTAGGTTTTGTTTTGGAACCATTTCACTGTGTGCGTTTGTATCGGTATTTGTCCCCACATGTGAATGTTACAGTAGTTGGACCATAAAATGTTATGTGTTTCTCGGGATATAATATATACATATATACACACACAAACCAAACATATACACATGATTTGAATCGGGCAAAATTGATTAATTTAGGAAATGTCTCTGAATTAGAGCCAATACATTACGGATTTGACATAATTCCCACACATTATGGGTTCTGAGACTACCGTTTCTGCACTAGCATGACCCACACGAGGCATGCACCTACATTAAGTATATGGTAAAAGATCAATGTATTTGAATTAACTCCTTACTTCTTCCAATTTTGGACACTCGTAATTCCAGCCACAGATCTGGTCATTTCCTGTGAACATATTCATGGACATGGTACAGATGGTGAGCGTCACTGTGCCCACAATGACCTCCCAGGGGTGGGATGCAACAAAAAGACCATGAAGCCGGAACAACCGAGACAACATTTTCAGGTGGTTTTTTTTCAACCTAAGAGAACAAAAAGAAAAATTGTCCTGGAAAGGAAAAAAACAGAGGAATCACTGAAATATAGTAGCATGACGCATGCATAAACATTTGCGTTTCCCCCACTGCTCTTGGTTCCATCTTCTAGTTTGCGCAGGTAATTATGTTGCATATTACAATAAAATCGTTTTTTTCTGGAGAATAACGCATACAAATCTTTGTACCGGTTTATGTGAGAAAATGTTGGCGGTTAACGAAAAATAAAAAGGTTTAAAGAACCTTCTTCTTAGTTAGCAGATAATACATGCTTCTTCAGTGATTCACAAATGAGTGAGGTACGAATTCTGTCCTGTAACTAATATCCATTGCATTTTTTTAATATAATTTCACTTTCACAAAACAAATAAACAAAAAAATAGTTCCACACAATTAGTCAGATTTTTCAACTGTGTCTAGGCTGTAATTAACCAACATAATGCCTTGGCGCCGGGAAACCCTTCTTGGGTAGCTGTTGCGCCCTATAAATTGATAAAATAAATAAATAAATGAATTAAAAAAAATATTCAAACTACCAATGAGGCCGAGGAGACTGCTTTTCATTTGAAGTTTAATAAGAGACAGCGCGAAAAATGAATAAAAACTGAGAGTCAAGAAGTGTATTCTTTGCAGTGTCTCTCATTACAAAAAATCTTACATTGTTGCTGAGGCAACTCTGCAACAGGATTTCAGCCAACATGCTGCCAGTTATTCTTGAATGCACTATAGCACGACTTTGAACAGTGGAGTTACATTACCTGCTAGAGGTCTACGTTTGTCCAGCTAGATTCAGGATATAGCAGTGGCTACTCTGGTGGTTAACATGCCGCTGTAATACCTCAGTGATTCGTACACCTGCATTAAAGAGGGGCACATAACCTGCAAAGCATAAATGTAGAACCTTGCAGGTTTTTTCTCTCAAGCAGTCATACTAATGCTGTTAAAAAATGAATTCATTTGGGTAGCTATAAACATTTTTCGATCATTAAAATGCTTTCACTTTTAGGAGATGCCAATCCAATGAGATAATGTTATGTAGTAAATCGCTCCTTTTCGATCTTGTTGGTTGCCCATTGGAGTGCATCAGGCCGCGCTGATACAGCTGGAGTTCACTCTGACGGCCTGGAGGCAGTGCAGCATGTGTCCCGGTGTTTGCACGCTGCACCAGGACATGGTAAGATGCACATTGCACACGGGACCGACCCAGATCCGGCTCAAATAAGTGCCGGATCCGAGCAGTGCTAACAGGGACCTTTAGGCCTGTGAGTAAGTGTTCAAGCTAGAGTTACCAGACGTTCCGGGTTCCCCCAGCGAGTAAAGTCTTTTGAACTAATGCCTTTCCTTCCGATATTAAAGGGTAGGTGTAGAGCACAGTTTACAGGGTTCTAAGAGGTGAGGGCCACCACTCTCGCTGCAGTTTTTACTTAGGGAGGTGGCTTCAAAAGCAACACTAGCCACTGACCGAATAGCCGCACTATCAGTTACTGCCAGCCGAGCAATGAAGCGGCCACCAACGACCCCTGCACAACAGGCAACGAATGCTGGACGTGGTGACTGAGGTCCCAATCTAGCTTTAATAACGTATTTATACCGGGCGCTTACGTTCCATTCATTGGGCGTTTTACACCATTTATCTCAAGGATCCAAATGCCCAGATGCCCAACCTAAGCAGGTTCGATAAAATCAGCTTCCATGGTTTGCCTCAAACAAACATGCTGTGGAGAGTGCCGTGCCCACACATCGTTCGTACTGCAACATTTGGAATCAATACCTGCACCGCGCTGTCACTGACCTGAGGGACGGGAGATCTCTCCTCGGCAGAGGCAGCAGAGCTGTGTGAGGGAGGGGCTATCACTGCCTGAATTTTATACAGCCCCATGAAAAGGGAAACTCCCAGGGAAGTCCCAGCGCCGCCCCGCCCCCCTCCCACGCGTCACAGGCATTTCCCAGCTCACTGCGGACTACGCGCGCCAGCTGTTCACAGCTCAGTCGCACCCACACACACAAACTATGAGCTGCCCCCGCCGGCTTCCACAAGTGCCAGTTTCATTCTCAGAAACGAAAGAGAAAGCCACGGGCAAGTCGATCCAACTCCTGAGCTGCATTCCCCAAAGTAAGAGGATACCTTCGTACGAACTTGTGCTGGAATTACTAACTGCAATAGAAACAAGAACTGATGCGGCAGTGATTACAACAATGTGCAGCGTCGAAGAAAAAGTAAACGTAATACATTAAAAGCAGCGCTGAAAGCCACTATTAAATCTGTTCTTTCCAATTCTCACTGCACTGGCTTGTATAAAACATATACAATGCCTACGCGTGCATATTTTTTGTATGGAAAAAGAGGAGCTCCTTTTTTTATTAGGGTATCAGCATTTGTGCAGCTGCTTCTATTATTTTTTAGGTCTGGCGTTATCAAAGACCTTTTCATTTTAAGAATTTATATCTGAATTTCAAATTGCTGGGCCCAAACTCGAACGATGTGGTGAGTACAGAACAATGGATGTATGGCCAAATCTCTGGCTGGGGGTGAGTGCTTGATATTGTTCAGCATTCCGTCCATCACTGTTCATTTTGCATTTGTCACCCCCAAGTGGGATAGTGTATGCCCAGTCATGGTCCCATGCTCACCATTACAATGGGATTCAAGCTATACTGGCTGATGAGAGGTGATACCCCTAAACCAGTCCGAGAATGCTAGTTTATGGTCCAGGGAGAACCTGGCCTGGTAGTTCGGGCTGGACTGTTCCAATGGGGAGCAGGGTCAAGACTGATTTTGGAATGGCGTGGTGTGCAAACAATGATACATTTTGGCCAGATCTCTGACTGGAGTGGAGTGTTTGACATTGTTCAGCATTTCGTCCCTCAATTATGTTTTTGTGTGTGTGTAAACTTTGCCATGTCCACTAGCATTTGCCCTGCAACATCTATATGCTATAAATAGCTTTCAAAATGGTAACTTACCTGTTGATGAAGGCGTGAAGCCGAAACGCGTCCTGCGAGACCGCTGTTTTGTTGGTTGACCTGTGAGAAATAAATCCACTTGGAACAGCTTTGAGTGCCCCACCTTCTTTGTGATTCTTTATGAAGGACTCAAATATATATTCTCCGTGGCCAACTAGCTGTGGATTTTGCTGAACATGTGGTTTATTGGTATAGATATATCAATGATTTTTATCTGGAAGGGCTCTGAACAGCAGGACCTTGATTTTATCACTGTGATCAATACCAACTCTTTGAATTTACATTTCACAGGCCACATTAGCAATGACAGAATTTATTTCCTAGATGTAGAGGTTTTTGTTTACAAGTGCCAGCATTTGTTGAACCAAGGCACTTGCCTAGTATTTATCAGTGTTTCGTCTAGTTCTATTGATCATGTGCTGTATGCCAATTACCTTTTGAATACACGTAGTACTTTAAATTCTGCACTTTTCCTCCTGAAGCGTCATGTGATAAAACCCTCACGACGGCCGAAATGAGTCATGGCGAACACGAAGGGTTTTCTATAAACTAAAAAAACTTCGCACCAACTTTGGGTCTTAGTTCGTCTGTTGTGGTGAAGGCTACTATATATCTATCCACAAAGTGATCCTTCATACAGCGCGCTCTAGCAGTGGGTGCGGAGCCGGATCCTGGCTCCTAATTCAATTTTGCGGGCAAAGATGCAAAGCACTCCGAAGTGAAAGTCTTAAACTTGTTTATTCAACAAAATGAACCCAACCAACGCGTTTCAGCCTACTCGGCTTTGCTCATGTGAGCAAAGCCGAGAAGGCTGAAACGCGTTGGTTGGGTTCGTTTTGTCGAATAAACAAGTTTAAGACTTTCACTTCGGATTGCTTTGCATCTTTGCCCGAAATTAAATAAATAAATATATATATATATATATATATATATATATATATATATATAGTCTGTTTACACAATGCGCTGCTATGTGATCAAGACTGCAGGCTTCGGTCGTAACGCGTCATCATGAAATGTTAATGCAATAAACTCTTCATTTGGAGTCTGTGCCCATGTCTGACCCAGCGTGGTCGTCGGTGGGATTCTGGAGATATATATATGGTAATGTTCATCTAGGATTACAATATTTTTTGATATCTGCATAAATGCCTGTTTGTTCTGAGTTTATGTCTCTAAAGTGTGTTGTAATTGTGCAGTTGCGCATGTGCAAAATACAAATAAATACATTGCAATTTCGAAAATAGACCACTGTAAATATACACATGAATATAAAAAATTCAATAAATATGTATATAAAATCTAAATAATTTCTTGGTTAAAAAAAGTAATCATGTACATACTTAAAACCAATATACAAATAAATATATTATTTCATTGAATTTCATCATTGTAGTAGTACCATTTCAAATGTGCAATACAATAGCAATGTAAACCTCACTGACAAATGTGCAACATAGCGCAAAAGATTTAAGTGCTTTCCAAAACTCAGTCTGTATTTAGAATCAAAACATTCATATTTCATGTATTTACAAAATACCCAACATTGGGGACATCAAATTATAGTTAGCTGAACTAACTATAACTGGGAAATTTCAATGGTTTTGTATGAGTGAAATGTCCCGCTAACTATAACATGTATGAAAGCTATGGTTTTTTCAGTGAATTTCTAAGGATTTTTAAATGCTAATTCCCAACTATAACGTGGGTGAAGCCTATTGTTTTTTTCAGTGAATTTCAAAGGTTTTGTAAATGATAATTTTTAAATGTATTAATGGTTATATTTTTATACTGATTTACTACATTATTTTACATTGTTTATTTTGAGATATTTAATTTTTTAAATTACATTACATATTTTTTATAGAAATTGAAAAATAAATGTTTAAAAATATTGAAATTGTAATATATATTTTTTTTAAATATTATTTTAAATTTATATATTTTTTTACATAGGCAATGATATCCTATGGAAGGAAATTCAAGTTACTGTAACTACGATTAGAATTTTTTTAACTTCAAAAACTCCACACTTAGAAGAATTTCCAAGTGAAACCAGTCAATGTTAGCCTATGGAAGAAAATTCAAGTTACTGTAACTATGGTTAGAATTACTTTTCAGGATCAGTAGTGGGCTGAAAGATGCAGCACTGAGGTCTCTCCTGATAACAGATGAGTAAATCGCAATTCATAGTTCGGCTGATTTTTGCGGAATTTATTAAAGTTGCAAAACTCCACACTTGGGCGGGAGCCGCGAGGCTCCCGCCCTACCAGAGCAAACAGCAGTGTCCCGGGGGTGGGCACCCCGGGACACTGCAGGAGCCGGCCCTGGGGTGGTGGTCCCCAGGGCCATCAAGGGCTCCAGGAGAGGGGGGGGCGCAGCCCCCCTCAAACCTGTTAAAAGCCCCGGGGGTGGTGGTCCCTGGGGCTGGAGGTCCGTCACGGACCCCCCCTATTTTACATATTAGAGCCCCGGGGAGGTGGCAGTCCCCGGGCCGTGTGGGGGGGCTTGAGCCCCCCCACACAGGTTTTTTTATTTTTTTTATGAACAACGAAGCCCCGGGATGGTGGCGGTCCCCCCCACCATACATACGCAAACCCGGGGGTGGCGGTACCCGGGGCTGCGGGGGGGCCCTGAGCCCCCCGCATACTTAATAATAGAGCCCGGGGTGGCGTCCCCGGGGCTCAGGGGGCCCGTGTGTCCCCCGCTATTATAATTACTTTGCCCTGGGGGGTGGCGGTCCACGGTGCAGTGTGGGAGGGATTGGGGCCCCCCACACTTTCTTTTTCATTATGCCCTCGGGATTTGGCCCCCCGGGGACTAATTTGAAAAAAAGCAGCCCTGGCTAAAGGTCCTATGGAAAATTGCATGGGGGAAAACACGTTTTGGGACCCCCCTTTTTACTCGGCCCCCGCTTGACGAATCAACCCCAAACGTTCAGGGAAGGAGCAGAGCGGAGTAGGCCATTTTCTTGGAGAATTTTGCGAAGATTCGTTCACCGGCGCCAAAGTTATTCCAAATAAAATGTTGCGGATTTCCTATGGAAACTAGGTCCTAACTATAACTACCTACTGGCAACCGCCAGTAGGTAATATATACACACATATATATATATATATATATATATCTGTAAAGAACACGTAGAGCTTACTACTGTAACTCACTTGTTGATCTGCAATTACCAGCATGCAAACGTGGCAGCTACTGTGAGCCACGCCCACTGTGGGAGGTTGCTCTTAACAATAATAAAAAGGAGTTAACTAACAGGTGAGCTTTTCCATGCCTCTATGTGCAGCCCATGACCAAGAGGCGTTGTCCTTGAAACGCGTTGGGCATGATTTTACTTAAAGGGCATAGGTAATGTGTGCAGCCTCGAGGAGATTACTGAGAGCATCGTTGAGTGCAAGACTGAACGCAAGGGCGTTTTGGTGGAATAAATATGTGCGGCTGCCCGAGCCGCGAAAACAGGCAGTGCACCACTTCATAATGTGAAAGACTGGGAAAGGCACGAATGCCTTTCGGAATGATACAATGTTCCTGGGCTAAAAAGGGCACACAAAGCCAAAAGTCACTCCCTACTAAAGGATGTTACAATACTGTAAAGACACACAGAGGCACGGAGCCTACTAAGGATGGACACTAACTCACACGGTGAACTGCAATTACCACCATGCAAACGTGGCAGCTACTGTGAGCCACCCCCACTGTGGGAGGTTGCTCTAAATAATAATAAAAAGGAGTTAACAGGTGAGCTTTTCCATGCCTCTATGTGCAACCCATGACTAAGAGGTGTTGTCCTCGAAACGCGTCAGGCATGAATTTACTTAAGGAACAGAGGTAATGTGTGCAGCCTCGAGATTTACTGAGAGAGCATTGTTAAGTGCAAGTCTGAGTGTAAGGGCATTTTGGTGGAATATATATATCTCCACCACAATCGTTTGTTTGTAGTCCAAAATAAACGATGCCACAGCCACCAATCCTTTTAAAAACGTGTTTATTTTTCTTTAAGTTTCGGCCAAATCACTCGACGCGTTTCGGAGAAGACTTCCTTGCTCACGAGTAAGAGTGTAAAGTAAAATGCAATGGGGGACAAAGAGGACGTGGAAGAGGAGGCAGAGAAGACGGAAAATCAAACCCCTCAATGAGAGTGGAAATCACAAGCCCTGAGGGAACAAGGACAAGGGGACAGAAACAACAATCAAAATGACTGATAAAAAAACGGTGGCGAACCTCTCCAAGCGCAAGCTCAGCGACACGGAAATAGAGGTACTATCTTTTGGTCTTTCTTTCTGTCCCACGGCGGACTTTAATTACACACAAGGCCACACTGATTTATTCCAATTCACCAGGAAACTCAGGTTAAAGAAATGGTTTGCCACTAAAGTCAAAGAACAGATGCCGTCCAACTCTGATACACCGAGTGAGCTGGCAATTCATGACATTGATTTTCTTCACATGCTCCATGACCTTGATGGCAACCCATCCATTAACCAAAACCCTATTCTAAACCTTGTTAATGACATTTGATTTGACCTGAACCATGATAGTGGATTCCGGCCCAAATCAATATTCTTACCCCAAATCGCAAATGAAGCGATAGATGTCTTTGAGAAGGGAGTCACTAAGGAACTGAACAAACTCTCGGAACACAGAAGTTATGCCAGAAACAATTTCACCAAGGCCCAGATGTCAGCATTACAAACCCTCCAAAAAGATGAGAACATTGTAATAAAGAAATCAGATAAGGGAGGGAACATTGTGGTGCTCCCTAAAGAAATGTATATCAAGGACGGGCTAACACAATTGAAGGATAGTAGTAGGTACGAGAGAAGTACTAGGAAGGACTATGACACTGAAAATAATAAATTCCAGAATCAGCTACAAGAATGGAGACACAGGGGCTTACTAGAACCAGAATAATTTAATATTCTCAGATATAAATACCCGAAACTGCCAGCCCTGTACCTCCTCCCGAAACTGCACAAGGACATAGCAAATCCCCCTGGAAGACCCATGGTGTCATCCAGAGGTAGTTGCCTAGAAAATACCTCAAGAGACGTTGACATCTACTTACAGCCTCTAGTCCAGAACCTCAACTCTTATATGAAAGACTCAGGGGACTTTTTACGACTGATTGACAAGATTGAATGGCACCCAGGTTGTTAACTTATGAGTTTAGATGTGAAGAGTCTGTACACAAGTATCCCCAACGACATGGGAATCTAGGCTGTCAACACTTCCTGGGAACAAGGTCCCTGTCTTTTCTTGTCCACACAGAGATGATTTTAGATATGATTTACACCTGCCTTACGCAAAATTTCTTTCTATTTGATGGAACTATTTATCGGCAGAAAACACAAAGAATAACTGTGGGTCTAAGACGAAAGGAAAGCTATGTGTGTTTAAATATGTCTATGTGTATGCTTCCAAATTTAAGCAGACTACTGGACATTTACCCTTTGTGAAAAAATGTCCATCAGTTACTCTTCCTGTACCGCTCAATTCATCATATGGTCTACTTCACAGTAGGTAGTCCGTATTTACCATCTCCAAAGATGTTACTAGGAGATGGTTAGTTTTGATGGAGTTACTATACAGGATGATTGGTGGATGTTGTTTGTTCGTAACTGAAAGCCGTGCATATGTGATTTGTGAATAGTGATAAAGAAATGTGCTTGCGATAAAATTGGATAGTGTACGCAATATAGCTTTATTCTGGAACCAACATACACTGGCCTTTCTCGATTTGTTAATCACAGTAACATCACAAGGTCTTAAATCTGAGCTATACAGGAAGCCTATGGCCCGCAATTCCCTGTTACAATATAACAGTTGTCCCCCCCCCCCCCCCCAAGTCACTATGTGACAATCTGCCAAATGGGCAGTTTCTACGAATACAGCGGAATTGTTCAAACAAAGATGATTTCAATAAGCATTCCAAGGATTTGGAAGAACAACTCGGGGAAAGGAATTACCCCAAAAAACTCAAACGCTCCAAAAAGAGAGCAGTCAATAACAACCGGGAGGCATTGCTAGAGCCAGCAGTTCCAAAGGAGAGAAGTAAAAGAATGACATGCGCTAATACCTTCAGCACAAGATCTAACGCAATCCAGCGCATAATCCGAAAACATTGGAAGATCCTGAACACTGGAACTGATTCTCTTGAACAACCTCTCTTTGCTTTCAAATGAGGCACCAGCCTGAGAGATCAATGGATACATACCAGACCACCAACGAGAGAGGCCCATCAAGTAGGCACATTATGGAATATGCCTCCGGTAACAGGGCATCATCCCTGCGGGAATTGTGCTGCATGCCCCCAGACCAAACGCTCTACAACCATTGATATAGGGACTGGTCGGCCTTGGGAGCAAAGACGCTTCACAAATTGCAATAGTAGTCAACTGATTTATCTTATAACCTGTCCCTGTTCACTCAGGTACGTCGGGATGACTACCCGGAAAATAAGAACAAGAATTTCTAAACATAAAAGCACGATCAGGTGCAAAAAGCAGGCCACCCGATTAACAAATCACTTCATAGAAGCAAGGTCACAAACCAACCGACTTCGAATGGACCGTACTGGAACAACCAAATATTCCAGCACATATAACTGACGTGTCCAAACACCTATTCATGATAGAGCAAAAGTGGGTGTACAAGTTAAATTGTGACAAGGCTGGTCTAAATGAGGACATCCCTTGTATGTCACTATGAAACTATTGATCCCAAGAAGCTGCCCTTGTAGCAGAATACAATGGAACACAAGCATCCATATAAGCCTACTGGATGTACCATATCGAAGAGAAGTCGGACCCCAATGCATTACACCTATGTTGTCATCTCTCCGACCCAGGGTACATTCCCTCCGTGACATACCATTGAGCCAATCGCTGAGACACTATATACCATTCATTTGGCCTTTGCCTCTTTAACACATACAAAGCCGGTTTTTATTTGGTTAAAACGTTCCAAGTGCGCCATGACAATCGAGAATCCTGGTTATCTCCTGATCTTGGAAAGGTGAAAAATTAACTCGGTATACAGGTTTAATACATTTATTTAAACAATACAACTCAAAAAGTGCAAATTTAACACTCTGCCCGATACTCGTAATTGTGGACCACATCTCCCATAATTCTCAGCTGTGGGAGCGCGTGGTCCGCTTCATCCAATGAGAATCGAGTGAAAATCAATAAGGAAATAGCTAGCCCCTGCCGCGGTACCTCCCCAACCAGCCCAGAAGGCTGCCAGGGGTACCGACGGACAGGTAAGGGCTAGACTTTGCAAGTAAGAGAGACAAAGCACTTTGTCTCTAATAAGCGTGCAAGTCATTGAGTTACGGTTGCGGAGACAGAGAGCAGCCTGACCTCGCATTTTCACTGCGTGCTGCCACCACAGCTTAGAACACAGATCCCAGCCTTAACAAACACGCTAATTGTGTTACAACGCGCTAGTCATCAAATAATGGCAAAAGCGATATAGGGAAACTGTATCTCGCATTCTTAATGCGGGCTGCCTTTACGGCTTTGAATACAGAGCCCTGTCTAAATAAACGCGCTAATCTCTTAACAACGTCAGTAACTAAAAAACGGACGGAGCGTGATCGCGATCTTCTAGCATGGGCCACCACCTTTTGTCTAAACATAGAGCCCGGTTCATGGTATACACGCGATCTAATCCAACATAAGTATTAGATAAAAACGCAATGCTAGCCGTGTGTAGTAACAACTGTTTGAGTTTGCCGGATTTGACAAAAGAGCACTAGCAAATCCGTCATTGACCCAGGAGAAATGCTTTATAACACTAGCATGATCCCTGACAACTAGTTCATTTACCGACAGGGATGCCCACCATTTACAAATCATGTTTAAAGAGAGAACAGGTCCATGTATTAATTAAAACAAAGCAGAATGAACACCAGGCCTGTTTTTTAACTTTGTCTAATTGTTTGATTCTGTGAGTCTCTAACTGCCGAGCGGTCACATAGTTTATCACAGCTATTTCATTTTCTGTACTATAGAGCGGTGCTCCATTGTCCTGAGCTGCTTGCCAGGTGAGGAGAAACACGTTCCCCTTGAATCTAAGGTGAGCCTATGACACTTTGATAAATAGGTTATAAATGTAGGTCACTTGACCTTATATGATAAGAACAATAATCCAGTAACTTCAGCGGTAACCCATACTAATGATGGCTTGTTATCCTATTCTGTTCTAGTGTTTGTCTATGTGTGTGTGTTATGGCGATTTGACATCTGGACCTCTTCCATCTAACCAGGAGGAATACCAGAAGTGAACAGGTGACATTTACTATTGTTGTTCACTATTGTTTTTGTTTTTTAGTTCATCACGTAAGAGCAGTAGCAATTAAGTTTATGGGTCTTGAAGAAGCGGCAGGTACCAATTTGGACCTTTAAATGTCCGCAGAAACATGTCGACTAGATAACCCAGTCAGAAGTTATTTGTTTGAATCATCTGACTTTTTTGCACTCTATTGTTTTTATTGTTGGAAGTGCACGACTCCAGAATAAAGTTATATTGCGTACACTATCCAATTTTATCACAAGCACATTTCTTCATCACTATTCACAAATCACATATGCACTGCTTTCAGTTACGAACAAACAACATCCACCAATCATCCTGGATAGGAACACCATCAAAAACAACCATCCCCCAGTAACATCTTTGGAGATGGTAAATACGGACTACCTACTGTGAAGTAGACCATATGATGAATTGGGCGGTACAGGAAGAGTAACTGATGGACATTTTTTCACACAGGGTAAATGTCCAGTAGTCTGCTTAAATTTGGAAGCATACACATAGTCATATTTACAGACACATAGCTTTCCTTCCGTCTTAGACCCACAGTTATTCTTTGTGTTTCCTATAGCTTGCCAGGGGGATTATAACTGTGCTGAGGTCGTTAAACATTCTCTCGGACCCTCTACCTATCTTTTTGTTTGTTGTAGTTCCAGAGCAGCCGAGGCTGCGGGTCCTTTTATGATTAAAGTGAGAAATTTTGTTTCTCTCTATCCACATCTACAATTGATGTGGTAAAGTAGCAGTGTTGACTTTTGTTGATAGCTTTTTAGTGACTGTGACTCCAGGGTTATAAGATACAGGTCCTTTCCGTATATACACACAAAGGTCGTTATAGACTGAAAAATTATCCACCGTTTCTTGAGTGAAAATGGCGTCAAATGTAGGCTTAGCCTATGATGAAGCAGAAATACAAACGATTCTCGTAGACAATCCGAGTATGCTTGATATTTTACCGAAACCCCAAGATACAAGTGAAGATGGGTTCCCTAAAATCTTGATACTAAAAAAAGAGTCATTCCCACATTTGTATCTATGGAATCACTATGGCTGAATATCTCCGGGGAAATGGTGCTCCCTCAGGATTGATTGTCACAAATTCTCCACGACTTTTTCTGGACGATGAAGACTTCATAAGAGACTGGTATCTCATCGCCTGGAAATGCACGCGAGACTGGCTCGTGCTAATTATAAAAACTGCAAAAAAAGCTGCAGTCCACTTACAGGACCAGGAAGCAGCCATGCTCCCTCCTCTAAGACAATCACAATGCTGCAGTGCGTTGTGACTGGTCTGAGCGCAGTGACACAGCACTTAGCCAGGGGCTCTAGGGGTGGGCATGTTCTCCCTGCAGGCTGTAATGCGGCCTGCATAGAGAACAGGGAAGTGCATATGACTGCTTTGGGCGGCCCGAGAGAGCCGACCAAGCAGTCATTGCGCACTTGAGTGGGCAAACCACTCCATCTTTGCCATGCTTCCTGAGCAGAGCTGCCCCGCCCGCCCTCCCAAAAGCAAAGGAAACAATAAAATAACAGAGTTATCATTATCATCATCATCATCATGTTATGTTTCCCCTTCTCGTACTGCTTGAAAGCAGTGGCGCGACGCCCCTCCGCCATAGCGGAGATGCCGACACTGATATTATAGCCTTATAGCCCGCCGTAGCGGGCTATACCGGCTATTAAAGGCCAGCTGAATCGTTAAAGGCCCGAGCCACAGGCGAGGGACTTTAACGAGACAGCGGGACTTTAATTGGCAGTAAAGCCCTGCTACGAAGGGCTATAAGGCTATTAGAACATTCTGCCACTAGAGGGCAGAATGTTCTAACAGATTCAACAAAGGGTTCTCGAAGCTCGAGGGGATATAAATCCCCTTGAGCTTCGAGAAGCCTTTGTAGAACATTGGAATGTTGCTCTGCGGGCCTTTACCGGCCCGTAGAAGCAGGGAGCACTCCATTGTCTGCAATAGAGCTCCCAACATTCCAATGTTCTAATATAATATATATATATATTTGTTGTTGTGTTTCCGTCACAGTTAACCAGTCGCCACACCATGAGGACCATCAGTCAATCCGCTGTGAATATCCACAAATACCTACAATTTATCACATTCCAAAAATCCCTAGGGACCCTTTAAAGCCACGGGCCGTCCTATTGTATCTCTGAAGAGCAGTCCTTTGGAGATTGCTTCAGTTTATGTAGACTCTTTAGTTGCATTTGTGAGAGAGCTCAGTTCTTATGTGAAGGACAGCAAGGACTTTTTGAGGATAAGTGAAGGAATTGAGCTGGAGGAAAACATGCTAATAATAACATTGGACAAAACAAGCTTATATATGTGCATCTCTCATGACAAAATCCTGCATGCAATACAATCATTTTTGAATGGAAGAGCCCTGAAATTTTAGAAACACAACCAAATTATATTACAGTTGGCATCTTTCTATTTAACTAAAACATTTCTGTCTGCAGGGCAGTCGTATCAGCAAAAGCAGGGGACTGACAAGGGCTTGTGCTTAGCCCCCAGCTTTGTAAACCTTTTCGTAGGCTGGTGGGAGAAGCACGTGGCCTGGGCTGAGGGGAACGAACCCTGGGTTGACAGCGTGGCCCTAAGGGCACGCTATATCAATGATTTGTGTATTGTCTGGAGGGGCAGCAGGAGATGGCAGAAAAGTACATTGATGTATTGAACTGTAATTCTTTAAACCTCCAGTTTACCAGTTGCATGAGCAAAATTAATGGGCCATATTTGAACCTGATTGTTTATGTAGGACAATCGACTACAAACGACACTTTAAATGTAAACCCAACTTCAGGAAACTCTGCGTTGCACACATACAGCCCATCATAGGGAAAGGGAATGCACACCTTATTGAAAAACATTTCCTCATGGTTCGTGAATGATCGTTCAAAATTGCCTGCTCACTGGTGGAGTGCCTTGCCCTCTTAGCACTGGGATACTAAATATATAGATGTATGGGGCAACTTTCTGCCCCAATACCAATGGCACAGCCGAATAGAACTTCTTCAATTTCAGTCCGACGGACTGAAATTGAAGAAGTTATATTCGGCTGTGCCATTGGTATTGGGGCAGAAAGTTGCCCCATACATCTATATATTTAGCACACATACAGCCACCATCCTCAAAGTCTCATAAATAGTATTGGGAACTGGGGACCAACGACTCCCACAACAACAATGTTTTACAAAACTACGATAAAACAAAGCAAGCACTAAACAAAGTAAAAAGGCTATCAGCAAATAAAAGACCTGCTGGCTTTACCAATGCTAGTTTTAGGATTGCAGTTATTTCTCAATTAGGAGGACCGCTTCATGTGGTCTTGGATTTCCATTAATCAAGCCTTTATAGTTGCATGTGACTGGTAGAGATTTCTGAATAACTGTGTTGGTTAATGTGCAAGCAAAATTAATTTGCGCCTTCTGATGAACTTTGAACTGTATTAGGTGTATGGAGGGGTGTGCACCAGGGCTCTGCAGTTTTCTTTTGAGCTTAGCCTATTTGAGGATACATCACTCGCTATTAAAATATCTATGATTCAATTTTATCTGAATGGTTCTAGGATATACGTGGATTCTGTGGGAGCAGTGCTATTGGTTTGGCACTGCTTTTCATCTGTGTTGCATGGATGAGGCAAATTAGAAGTGTGACTAAAAAGGTGTTTTAGAACGGTTGTATGACGTTACAACGCGGGGTTTTACCCCGCATGCCATTACAACGCGGGGATTTACCCCGCATGCCATTACAACGCGGGGATTACAACGAAAGTCGTTACAGCCCCTTTCGCTGGAGGGTGCTGGATAGTGGAATAGTTTAATTTTCTATTCCAACTCCAGCCCACGTTGACAGTAGGGAAGGTGTTGGGATAGAAAATTAAACTATTCCCTATCCAATAGCGCCCTCCAGCAAAAGTCGTTGTAACGACTTTCGTTGTGATCCCTGCATTGTAATGGCATTGCGGGGTAATCCCCGCGTTTTCATGGCTGTTCCCCTTTTAGAACGAGTACTGTTGGAGGTAATGTCAAATACGTTTTGATACTGCACTAGCCAACTACATGGCATATCTGGGCTGGGCTGATTAGTTGGTTGGCAAGTTATATCCAATATGTTGCTGGATGTATGTGGTGTGGGAAGTGCTGTTTTGAGCAGGTGACAAACACAAAGGCATATCTGACCTGAATGCATGGAAGGTGGTTTAGCTAACATCTTCTTTTTGAAATTAGTATTTTTATTGTTATATGTAACATGCCATCAATTAATGACTGCCAGCAGTCACTTTGGTTTCTTGCTGGTGTCTATATAGCACTAACCTAGACGAAGAAAGAGCAGACCAGTGTGTGTTTACACCAAATGAAAAGACATAATAGATCCAGTTATTCAGACAATAACATACACGGAACTAATGCAACTGTTTGAGGCATGTCATAGCATTCTTTGCTTTTTGGTGACAGGTATTTTGTTTTCTCGCATGCTTATAGGTACCTACTTAACACCAATCTAGCCAAAAAGACTTCCGAGAATCTGTGTATTTTGGCACCAAAAGTGCATATAGTGCACTGTAGGTCCAATATTCAAATAGTAAAGTGCACAAAAGCTTTAAGGCAGAAGTACTCTCAAATGTGTGAAATAGCAAAATTGGAAGAGCAACTTATTAGCAACTACACAATCTATAACAGGCCCAGATTTATCATTTTCCTATTCCAAACTAGGCCTATTCTGATTAAAGGGTTTTCCATCAAGACCCTCTCATAACCCAGAAACTTTCTAGTATGTTTCAAGGCATGTCTCCAAGTTCCAGGCTTACCCTTAGTTCACATTATATGGCTTCTGAAAAGGCCAATTTCCATTAAGAAACAGCTATACAGAACAAATGCTCTCAAAAGCAACAGTTTTTGAATAGTGCACTCACTCACATTACAAGAATCCAAAACATGGTGGACCTAATTCTGAGATAAGATACCTTGCATCTTAAGTGCCTACGTGGAATACAGAAGTGTTATGTATGCAACAGGAAGGAGGTTTAAGAGCAAGGCATCCGATATCAAAATAAGGTACAACATGTTTGGGATTCTTGTGATATGTTTGGGATTGTGATATGGCCGGGCCCTCTTAAAATATCGGCTGCCCTGAAAACAGTACCAGTGATGTAAACATGAGTATGCATGAACAGTAAAGCAATACATTACATTTTGCACTGCAAACTGGCCTCCAAAAATCGCCTCCTCCACTATCAACTGCAAGTAAAAGGTTAGTAGGTGGAGCTATTTTAGCACCTACTAGTCCCACCTGGCAGTGAATATAGGCTGGAAAGGAACAGGTGTTCTGTTCACTCAAAGTGAATGAGCAATAAAGATGCCATTAAATCTTGTTTTCATCTTGACACATTTGCTGCCTGTTCAAGGAAAGAGGTCAAATGTCAGTTTGTCTTTTTACTAACGCTGCTTGGAAAATTGAGTTTATTTTTCTCTCTCTTACTAGAGTTAGAGGTTTTTGTCAAGTGAGCTGTCTGAATAGGTCAGTTATTTTTCTCTAACACAACATGTAAATAAATAGCCTTTTAATAGATATTACATATATTTCAAAATGTATCAGGAATTACAAAAGCACATTTTTTATAATTAAGAAGTGTGATACTAACAAAGAGTTTATATAGAAACAAAACAAACCGTAACACTTTACTTGGAGACATGCAAATTACATATATTTGCCAAAACTATTTCCCAACATTGTACACTATATAGCTTGATCAATAAAAAAACATGTCAGTGGGAAAGTTTGTGGCTGATTAAAGCATGAAGTGGTAGCTCATTATCATTTGTAATTATGTATTTATTAAAAGTTATTTTTTTTAACATGATTTGAGAAACATTCCGGCCCCCGCCCTAGTGACAATGCTGTTAATAACCTAAGAGGCAAGCCAGGGGTCGTGTGTATCCTGTGGCTAGATGTGTATTATATATGGAAAAAAGTTGAGGCTATTACATCGAAAAGAGTTTTTTGTACAGCAGACTTGTTGAACTTGCACATTTGAAGCTGCTCTCATGTGATAATTAAGAAAATGGCGGCTCAATGAATTAAAATCTTTACGCACAATCACAATTTTTAGGTCTCGCCTGTCGATGCGCATGCGCATCGAGCAAGGCGAGAGTATTGCGAGTTATCCACTCTTTATCCACACTGCAAGGAATCGTGGCGATTCCTTGCAGTGCCCGTGACTTTTAAGCTCAATGCGCATGCGCATTGAGCTTAAAAGCGCGTGCACGTCCGTCTTTGTTTACCCGCTCCGCCCCCTCCCCTTCCGCCCCCTCCCCTTCCCGCCGTCTCGCATTTCCCCTGCCGCATCAAAGGCTTTCACGGCCGGCCGGCCATGCTTTCAGTTTCACGACCGGCCGGCCGTGAAAGCCTTTCACCTTGCCGTTTCTCTTTTTCTTTCATTGTCTGGTTGCACGTCTTTATTTCGCTTTCTTTCTCATTTTGATCTCACTGTCTTTATATTTTCTGTATTTCGTTCTTTCCTTCGCCAAAATACCCTTTCTTGTGTAAATAAATTGTATCTGTAAAGCTTAAGCGCACTCGGGGGTTTTTTACCCGCTCCGCCCCCTCCCCTTCCGCCCCCTCCCCTTCCCGCCGTCTCGCATTTCCCCTGCCGCATCAAAGGCTTTCACGGCCGGCCGGCCATGCTTTCAGTTTCACGACCGGCCGGCCGTGAAAGCCTTTCACCTTGCCGTTTCTCTTTTTCTTTCATTGTCTGGTTGCACGTCTTTATTTCGCTTTCTTTCTCATTTTGATCTCACTGTCTTTATATTTTCTGTATTTCGTTCTTTCCTTCGCCAAAATACCCTTTCTTGTGTAAATAAATTGTATCTGTAAAGCTTAAGCGCACTCGGGGGTTTTTTACCCGCTCCGCCCCCTCCCCTTCCGCCCCCTCCCCTTCCCGCCGTCTCGCATTTCCCCTGCCGCATCAAAGGCTTTCACGGCCGGCCGGCCATGCTTTCAGTTTCACGACCGGCCGGCCGTGAAAGCCTTTCACCTTGCCGTTTCTCTTTTTCTTTCATTGTCTGGTTGCACGTCTTTATTTCGCTTTGTTTCTCATTTTGATCTCACTGTCTTTATATTTTCTGTATTTCGTTCTTTCCTTCGCCAAAATACCCTTTCTTGTGTAAATAAATTGTATCTGTAAAGCTTAAGCGCACTCGGGGGTTTCTTGGCGCCATGTAACAAATGTTTATTTTCACCGAAGAAATGGTACGCGTTTTATCGACCCCGGGAGTATGATGGGCCGAGCATACCGTTTCCAGCTATAAACGGATGTTGTAGTATTTTGCTGTGGGAACCCAAGAAGATGCTCCATTCTGCTGTACTGTCCTTCCCTGGCTCGGAAACAGTTGTGATTCAGATTTGTACATCTTTGTCGAAAGCATGCCGAGTTACTTTCCTCTAACCAGTGCAATAAAACTATAATTCAATTGCTTTGTGCTTTAAGAGGGTCAGCGTTGCTCATTCTACTGAATAGTCCCCAAGCCCTCCTTTCATGTTGAGTGGCCTCGGATTCCATGGCAAGAAATGCTCCAAATTCTTCGCGGGATGGGTTTGCATGTGAACCAGGAGAGGTCATTGTTTGGTTTCTTTCACAAGCCCTGCCTAGGGGGTCTGCATCAGCCTTGCGTGCTCCTTCCTGCAGTGTCTGGACCCTTGAATATTAAAGGGCTGGGCCTGGCTGGGTGCGAGAGAGCGAGGCAGGAAGACCCCTCCAGAGGCTCCAATTTGTACTACAAAGGAGGTGTGTGGGGTGTGTTGATTACATCAAAGGCTTTCACGGCCGGCCGGCCATGCTTTCAGTTTCACGACCGGCCGGCCGTGAAAGCCTTTCACGTTTATTCGCAATTTTTTTAGAAAGAGTATCGGGAACGACGCTCAACATCCTCTTGATTCTTGATGATGTCCTTTGGTGTCAGTCTATGGACCCAGTAGGGAGGCAAGTAGGAATCTATTTAGTTGTCAGTTTTATTTTTTATTCAGGGTTGTTTTCTGGGCGATTTTGACCGGGGTTTTACAAAATTGTTACAGGCCATTAACTTTTCTAGATTTTGAAAGTTGGCCGTTTTCACCAATTGCTGGGTTTGTTCAGCATTGCATAGTGACTGTTGGTATGTAATGTTTAAGAGTGAGGTTTAGAATATGCCAATGGCAAAGTTTGGAACTTTCGGTTTGGGGACACCCCTCACCCTCAAACCCTCACCCTCACTCACCCACCCTCAACCCCTCACCCTCACTCACTCACCCTCAACCCCTCACCCTCACTCACCCTCACTCACCCTCAACCACTCCCCCTCGACCCCTCCCCCTCAACCCCTCACCCTCACCCTCACTCACCCTCAACCCCTCACTCACCCTCACCCTCAACCCCTCACTCACCCTCAACCCCTCACTCACCCTCACTCTCACTCACCCTCACTCTCACTCATCCTCACTCACCCTCACCCTCAACCCCTCACCCTCAACCCCTCACTAACCCTCACTCTCACTCATCCTCACTCAACCACCCTCACCCTCAACCCCTCACCCTCACTCACTCACCCTCAACCCCTCACCCTCAAACCCTCACCCTCACTCACCCACCCTCAACCCCTCACTCTCACTCACTCACCCTCACTCACCCTCAACCCCTCCCCCTCGACCCCTCCCCCTCAACCCCTCACTCACCCTCAACCCCTCACCCACTCACCCTCAACCCCTCACCCACCCTCAACCCCTCCCCCTCAACCCCTCACCCTCACTCACCCTCAACCCCTCACCCTCACTCACCCTCAACCCCTCACCCTCAACCTCAACCCCTCACCCTCAACCCCTCACTCACCCTCACTCTCACTCACTCACCCTCACTCGCCCTCACTCGCCCTCACTCGCCCTCACTCACCCACCCACTCACCCTCACTCACCCTCACTCACTCACCCACTCACCCTCACTCACCCTCACTCACTCACCCACTCTCACTCACCCACTCTCACTCACCCACTCACCCTCACTCATTCACCCTCAAACCCTCACTCACCCTCACCCACCCTCAACCCCTCACCCTAACTCACACTCACTCTCACTCACCCTCAACCCCTCACTCACCCTCAACCCCTCACCCTCAACCCCTCACCCTCAACCCCTCACTCACCCTCACTCTCACTCACTCACCCTCACTCGCCCTCACTCGCCCTCACTCACCCTCACTCACCCACCCACTCACCCTCACTCACCCTCACTCACTCACCCACTCACCCTCACTCACTCACCCACTCTCACTCACCCACTCACCCTCACTCACCCTCACTCACCCTCACCCTCACTCACCCTCAACCCCTCACCCTCAACCCCTCACCCTCACACAGTGCAATAGGTCTCGGAGCATTTGAGTTAGAGCTTTTAGAAATGTTTATGGCTTTTTTTTTTTTAAATTCTTTAGCATTGGCTACAGGAAACAAAAATGCTAAAGATTTACAAAAAAACCCATAAACAATTCTAAAAGCACTAACTCTAATGCTGCGAGACCTATTGCATTTCCAATGCTTGTTAAACCAGTTTACGGGTCAAGAGCATTACAGATAGGTCGAGTAGATTATTTAAGTCACTAGACCTGCAGTTACAGCATTACAGATAGGTCGAGTAGATTATTTAAGTCACTAGACCCGAGGCCTGACAAAGAAATAATAATTCTCTCCACCCTGAATTACTTGAACTTTAAGTAATATTTGTTCCCTGCTGCAAACAAAAGACCTTTCTCACAATCCAGCAATTTATGAGTGGAGGCAGGGATTAATATCATTCCCAAGTATAGCAACCAACTACTGAGAGGTGGTCAGATATGCTTTAGAAAAAATCTAGCATTGCACAGCTCCCTGTATGAAACATTTTAATATCCTTCAATCTGTATCATAGAACGGTATTGTTGCAGAAATATGCAACTACTCAGTAGATAGTTCAGTATGTGGCAAGTTTAGGAATACATAGTTAAGTAGAAAGTGGCCCCAGAATCACATAAGTCGAGTGGCACTGCCATATACGAGTTTGGTGCATAGTTTTGGTTCGTTTTCAGTAACAGGCTTAAAGTGAGATCAAACGCAATAGTATGTAAAGTTCTTCACCGCTACAACAAATAAACAAAATACTTTTGCACTATTTTTTGGATTGCCTAATACCGGGGAGAGAACACAGGAATGGAACGCTATCTTTGTGCATTTATAGGGTAGGAATTTGATCTACTACATTATGGTCTATTTTTCAAATGTGAAAAGCTAATAGGAAAGCATGAAAGATTGCGCAAACTAGGCTAATTTTTAGACACAAAATCTGCACCATTTACATTACGTATGCAGTTAAAAAAAGGCCAAAAGTGTTATGAATTTTACACACACAAAAAACACGCATTTGCAATGCAATAGGTCTCACATCAGTGAAACATTGAGCCCATGGCATTGCAAATGCTAATGTTTGTTTGTTTTATTTTGTTTAACAATATCCCAGTAGTGGCATAAGTATTAGTAAATGAAATTCCACAAAGGAAGGAAATGGTGTTACTAGGTGTCCCTGTGGAGTTGTAAAGGGACTTTTAGTAGCCACTTAAAGGACTGCACTCTTTATTGAATTATAAAGAAAAAGATTGCTGCCAAGCGCCCCACTTTTTATTTATTTTTGTTAGTCAAATAAAGCTAAATAAACAACAATGGTGCATTTTCAAATGTAAGGTTACAAAAATGGAACTTCCGATAAAAACAAATGGAAATGTATGCGGAGCTAAGCGAGACCTAAAATAATATGATTCCAGGCAGCTACTCTGGGTACGAAAGGGCATGAATAGACCTTCTGTGTGAGGTGAGATAGTCGAGGTAAGTGCATGGACTCGTTAGCAACTTCAAGAATTTTCCACCCAGGCTAATGTGTATGCTAACCCCCACCCTAGATTACGCAAGATGAAGTGTACGGAACTTACTGAAGTCTCAGTTTTTTTTTTTACTTGGATTGGAAGTTTGCATTATTTATATGAACAATCTACACCACGTTTATTACCACTGACATTAATAACCCATTACTTATTGATAGGCATAGGTTAACCTTGGCCATACAACAATGCATAAAGGCAAAGTGGCCTAATTGAACAAGGATCTTGCTTTTGGATGTTGGTGTATTGCTGCACCGGCCGGTGAATAACCGGATAAATTAACAGCTTTTAGCTAACGTGCAAATATTTATTCATTCATCAAACTTCAAGTGTACTAACACAGAGACTAAATGTTCACTTTTACTTTACATGTGTCGTTCAAAATAACCACATGTGCCAGGGGCACCTGAGCCGCTGGAAAGGCTCTGAGATGCACCAGACACACAGGCATCCGCCTGGCTCATTTTCCCCTTCCCAGGCCATGCCAAGGCACCCTGGCAGCATCGAGCGCCAAGGAGGAGACAAAAGGCACTATAACACCCCAACCGCGCGGCACTCACCATCTTTCCGTACGCATCCCTGCTGAGCCGCGGGGTGAGCTTTATGGTCCCCATAAAGACTAAGAAGAGCCCGAGAGCCAGGAACAGGCCCACGATGGTCCCGGTCCTGGGGGAGGCCATGGGGAAGACTGGGTGAGCGGTCTGCAGGTCTGCTCCGTCAGGGGGTGGTGGGGAGCCTCACCATCGAGCCCGAGCCCACAGCGCGAGGAGTGGAGACTAGCGGGCGGCTGCACGGCGCTAGCTAGAACCTTGGCATGGCCGGGACAAGGAATCCACTGGGTCCTAGTGCCTACCACGCACAAGCCAGCCTAAGGTATTGCCCAGGCCAACTGAGGCGACTTTACTAATCGGAGACATTATTTGTTCCCATAAAATGATTTTTTCCCATGCATATGACTGAAGGTCTGATATATAGGATGATTTCTTCAACTTTGAAGAACCTACATTACCGTTGATGGATATAAAAAGAGTTTTCCAACTATTGATGTGGCGCATCAATTCATGATTAACACATGATTTTTGCTATGATTCCAGCAACCACTCTGTTTTAGCGATTTGTCTATCCCTTGATGTACAGCTCATATTTCCTGCCTAGCAGACTGCCGCCAAGAGGGTACATTTTGAATAATATCCGTGATATTTATACAGCAGTTTGACACATCTTAAACAAGAGGCGTGCACGTCACGCCTGTGTGGGCACAATCCTAGCTCCTCACACGGCCTATTGGTGTCTATTACGCGCTTGGTGCGCGTAATAGACACCAATACGCCATGGGAGGAGCTATGCACGTGCTTCGGGCCAATTACATGCAGTCTTTTACAATAAGACGCACGCAAAGGCCAATGGGAGAGCTGAAAAGGAAACGCACATGCACGAGCGTGTGCGATTCCTAGGTCAGCTCACAATCCAGTTTTTTACCTACTATAGCTCACGCGACTTGCGTGAGTACTGCTACGCAGTGCACCACAGGTGGCGAGACCTAAAAAGGACTCAAATACCAATATTTACTTCTCAAAGGTTTTCAGATGTAAAATGATCGTAAGTAGATAAGTTTATTATTTACAATGGCTCCAAAATTCTTTTCTACTTTTTTTGTACTGCAGAACTTCCTCAGATGGGTTATGGAGTGGCATAAAAATCCACTTGCTCCGTTCCCAATTAGGTAATTCATAAAAAATGCTGCAAAACGGAAATGGACTGCCTTTCTCTTTAAAACAAATGAAACTGTTACATACTATTGTCACAACTGTTTCTACCTGTGCTAGATCCCGAGGGCATTCAATAATAAAACACAGGACAAACTTCCTGCCTGACGACCTATAAAGTCTGAGAAGTTTTTTACTCCTGAGGTAATTAAATCAAGCTAAACCTTTAGGAATTTTTCAGAATTTGAAAGCAACATGGCCTTTTTCAGTTATCAGGACACTACCTTTGAGGGCAAACATACCCATGTAGGGCAACATCTTTGACTTTGAGGTGCACACAAATTTGTAATACCACTTTAAAAAGACAAGTCTATGCAGCCTAAGAACACTGCAAAATCAAAGGGGATGATGGACGGAGTGTTGAACACTGCAAGCACTCACCCCAGTCAACTGATCTGGGTTTAATCCATCATCATTCTTAAGCTCACTCCGCCACCCCAATTCAGACATGGCCATATGCAAATGAGTCTGACCCTGTGCCTCATGGGAACACTCCAGCCCGAACTGCCAAGAACACCAACCAAAAGATGCATAGATGTGCATTTGATTCAAAGCTGAGCTATAAGATAAGAAGTTCAGAACTGGAGAAACAAATCACAGTGTTACTCTATGTTAAATAATCATTTGACTCTGTTATAAGGGGGTTAGACTAAACCTTCAATTATTCTAAAGCCAAATTACTTAAAATCTATTAATTATAAGGTATTGGTCTTTTAAAAACCATATATTTTTTCACCTTTCAGATAAGCATGGTGTAGATTATATGTAAATACTGCCATTAGTAATGAGGCCTACGCCAGGATGTACAGCTCTGCTCTACATCTTTAGATAGGAAATTTGACTTTGTGTTAAATCCAACAATGGCTATTACTCCGGCAACATAGCATATCTTTGAAAAGTGCTTCAAGTAACTATTTGTCGCCGACCATGCTGAATTTTAATCTGAGCAATATACATGGTAATACCAAGGTCTATTGATCAAAAAGACTAGAACATGTGGACGCTTTAAAAAAGATCCAAGTAGAAGACTGGGTTAAAAGACTGACAGTTTTTTAATTTAACTGAACATTTAGTTTATCACCTGGGATCAGGTGGAAAGCAGAGTTCAAGCGCCATGCACTTGATATTTCAATATGTCGTGCATTTTTGCAAGGAACCTTTGAAATCTGCGCCTTTTTCCTTCTCCATCAAAGCGCTCTCTCAGGCATCTGTTTTTCATGTAAACTGAAGATGTGTGGATTTTATTACTCTTTTCTGTTATATATGTTTTGAGTATTTGTTTTTTATGTTCAATATCTTTATTCTGCATGTGTAAGAGAGTACGTACAAAAGTACTACAGGTAGTTATTTACGTATTCCAAAAAGCATTTGTGAACAGGCTCTAATGAGCATATTTAAGGGCTACTGTTTCCTCCGCCATTTAGGCGACACTGCCATCATTCACAAGCACTGCTCCAATTCAGAACGCACATTCGGTAGACGCTGCCAAAACTCAAGATGTATATTTATCAGGCACCATCCCTAGGCCGCACCTACTATTCCAATCCAATAATATTCCAACATACTCGGTAACCGCCATTCCGAATCAGACGGTACTGATCCAAACCAAGTGGAACATTCAGCAGACGCTGCTCAGCCTCTATGTAACCAGTTGTTTCAATTCAGTGACATATTCAGTATGGATGGTTCCCATCCCACCCATCATGCTATTTTACAATTCATATGGCTGCGTTCAACAGGCACTGCTCCAGTTAACGAAGCAGTCCCGTGGCAACCACACTCAACTAGGACGTATTGTTCTAATTTGGTAAACATAATCGGTAATTACTATCCAAATTCTGTACTCACTGTTACAATGAATTGGGCACATTTAATAGGATCTGTCCGGTAACATCAAGTACTCGGAGAGCTGTCAGGTGACTAAAGGCAAAATATTCAATGCTACAGGTCTTATGGCATCTTGGAAACCATTCAAAACGGTGGCCAATGGATATCAACAGACAATGACAGGGGCGCAGGCCGCACACTGATGAGCTCTACCGGAAGGTCACCGCGATGACCTAGGCAGCAACAAACCGATCGCGGATCATATGCAGTGCGCCACGACCGCTCACCTACCGGTTTTCTGGCTGGGAGGCGGTGGGAAGGCGCTGGTGGTACGCGGAAGAAGCTATGCCTCGGCCGCCGCCTCAGTACGAGTGACAGCGGCTCGAGCCAGGATTGCGGAGAAAAGACCCAGCCGCAGAGAGGCGGAGGCCGTGGCCACCTCGAGCACGCGCGATGGTACGATGCGCCAGCCAATGGCGTGCTGAGCCGCCGCACGTCACCTCCGTTGCTAGAGACAACTCAACTAGTCGGCTTCCACTATGGGCGATCAGACGGCAACGTACCATCTCGCCACAGATTAGCTATCCAATGACGGAGCCGAGCGCAGCTGGGAGGGGCGTGTGTCTATAGCTGTGCTGGGGCGGCTGAGGGGGCGTGTCAGGACAGCGCACGCGCACTTTGTGAGTAGTGACCCAAGCGCACAAGGACACCCAGGAAGGCCTGACAGGTCAGCCTGTCCGTGTAGGACGAGTGTTCTACACCCACAGCAGGCACGCAACACCCATTGAACTCACCGGGCTTCCCTACAGTAGTGAATTCGATGCTACTGATTTTAGAGCTTGTATCCTTGCCTGAGCGTTCTAAACAAAGGACAGGGCATCAGCTTTGTCCTCGTAATAAACGTCTATTACCAGATCTACGCTTATGCCTAGAGCCGGGTGAAGATGGGAAGAGGCATTTTAAAAACAGCAGCAGTAAAGTAGGCATTGAACTATGGCTACTTTACACAATATGCTTCTACTAACATTATAGAGAGAAACCTTCGGGAGAAAAAAAGCACCAAGGGCCAGATGCATCGATGATCCATTTTGCGATTCCTTATTAGCGAAAAATAAGGAATCGCTAATAAGGAATAGCAAAATGGAATGCATCAAGCAATCACAACAAAAATAGCGATTCCTTAGAATTCCTTAATTGCGACTCGCAAATTGCGACTCGCAATTAATGAATACCTCCCCATTCATTCCTATGGGCCTAGAGGCCCATAGGAATGAATGGGAAGACAATCTCAATTTGAGAATCGCAATTAGCGATTTGCAAATTGAGATTGCGAGTTCAAGGGTGCAGGGGTGTCCAAAGGACACCCTGTTGCACCCCTGAATTTGATCTGTGCACACGCAACATGAAACTTTGAAAAATGAACGAAAGTGCATTTTTCAATGCTTTTGCAAATTACCATGAAGTTGTACTTCGTGGTAATTTGCGTTCCCTATTAGCGAATTCGCTATTTTTGAAACTTTCATGCATTGCATTTAAGGAATCTCAATTTGAGATTCCTTAAATGCAAACAATCACAATTTAGCAAATTCTCTATTTGCGATTTTTGCATTTGGGATGATGCATCCCAAATGCAAAAATACCGGTCGCAAAGGGGCATCTGCATCTGCCCCATTGCGACCGGTTTTTAGCTTGATGCATCTGGCCCCTAGCTCGCTTCATCTTCCCTCAGGGTCAGCATGCAAATGACCCCGCCCCACACGGGGTTCGTAACACACGTCTATTTTCTTCGACATGCACCTGTTAAATGAACACTAGTCAGATATTATTGACCACACCCAGACACACCGTAAATTTGTAAGGTGTCCGATGAAGACCACAAGGGTCCTACTATACATAATCACACACCACTACATCTCCTCTTTTTTTTAAATAAAAAGCAGGAACAACATATATACAGTAAAGTTTCTTAATGAGTCGTCAAGGTGCTCACACCAATCTTTTATGTTGGGGTGGGACAACCCAACATATGTCGTTATCCAGGGACAGTCGCAGCCGGCACGACTTGCGGGTGGGGAGGCACGGGGTCGTACGGGGATGGGTGGGTAATTTAATTTTTTTTAAAAAGGTAATTTAACTCACCTTGTCGGGTCCCACATCTTCTCTGTTCTCCTGCTCTCCAGGAAGCAGAAGCAGGCAGCCAGGCTCCCTCCCTCCCCAAAGCCAATCACAAGGCAGCTCCAGCAGCGTTGCAGCATTGTGATTGGTTGGTACGTCAACCAGCCAGGGGTGACTATTTTCTCCATGTAAAAAGGCAGAGTGAGCATGACTGGTTTGGGCGACCCCAAAGGACAGACCAAACAGTCTTTGCGCACTCAGGAGTGGGCAGGCACACCACCCCTCTCCTGCTCTCAGAGCAGCCCTGCCCGCCCGCAACCAAACATAAAATGGTAATAATGATAGTTATTACCATTTTGTGTTTCTGGTTCTCGTACTGTGAGAAGCAGTGGGGCAAAGCTCCTCTGCCCTAGTGGAGGAGCCGCCCCTGCCTAGGGGTGTTTCATAGTTGGACTCTGCTACCATCAGCAACAATGGTTGCTGCAGTGATGTCAAGGGAACGAAATAAACGGAGCCGGGGGGCTAACCTCATGGTTCATTCTGGTTACTAGTTACACCAGTGTCTGTGTTGTCATTTGCCTCTGCATAGCAGGTTAACAATGAGCTCTAGTTTCCGTAAACCCAACAACTGGCGACAATGGTACTTGTCCACTGACCCTCATGCTGCGATCTCTGCTCGCAGTAGCGTGGGGATCCTGCTTGCCGGCCGCCTGTAGGATGTGCCCTGCTGCTCCGCTGCCCTGTTTGTGGCCCAACCACACTGAGCCGCTCCTGGTGTTTGCTTCTCTGCTGTTCCGGCACATCCACATGCAGCGGTGCCTTGTATGTCCTGCTCACTTACAGCGGGAAGGAGGTGTTCCTCTGCTCCAGGCCTCCTGCACACAGTGGTGCCTGCAGGGACTTGGCTTTACGGTGGGGCAGCCGTTCGTGGTCGCATTTCTCTGCCCACTTACCCTTTCACCATTGGGCTGCCAGGAGAAGTGTCTGTCTGCTGTTAAAGCACCATCGATTGTGCTTCTGGAACATATCCCCCAATGCAGAGTCCCTTCCTCCCTGTTTCCAGCCTGCCCTACATCTGCCAGGTGTGTGTCGATGAGATTGCAACATCCGGGACATCAGCGCCGGGACATCCCCGTTGTGGGTAGCTGTCGCGCTTTATAAGCTTCTATATAAATAAATAAATCCTACATTTGAATTTAGGGGTCTGAGTGTATCCCTTCCGGCATACCTACCGGATACACGCCTGACAAGAGCACAGACCTCACACATATCACTGGGGCCTTCCCATTTCACAGGAAGATGATGGCAAGTGACAGAGCACACCTGGGACAACCGAGCCAGCTCACAGGTCAGACTTCTAAGTGATCTCGCTGGCTCCATATTTCACCTTACTTTGGCACAACATCTGGGGAGATACTAACAAGACATTACCCTGGGCTGGTGGTCAGATTTCCTACATTGGCTGAATCAGACCTGCTGTCTGACCTATCATGGCTTCAGTACCTGCTCTGGAGCCGTTTGTGGTGGATGGCCCTCTGCCAACTCAAGTGACAAGGTGGAAAGACTGGGTTGAGCCGCTGGAGACCTATTTGCGGCTGTGGCACTGAACAATGATAGACAACGTCCCATACTACTACACTTGGGAGGTGTGCCATCCATAAACTGGGAAAGTCTGTTGTGGAAGCCGGACCACCTTTCACATACACTACGTTAACACAGGCTTTGGCCGTGCACTTCAAGCCCCTTGCAAACCTTGATCATGACAGGTTCTTCCTGCACCAAGCTCGACAGCAACCTGAGAAATAGTTGGACACCTTCTATGCCCGTCATAAAGACTTAGCCAGCACATGCACACTTCCGGATGCTAAAGATGAGATTCAAGCTCAATTTATTCAAGGCTGTTTTTCGGTCAAGATTAGGGAAAACATCCTTCAGGTCCCAGAGATGTCCATGGCGGACAAGCTGGCAATGGGTTGGTCGAAAGAACTCTCCAAAGTGCGAGCAGCGTATATGGAAGAGGCTCTGCAACGGCAGGTGAAGACTGAGCCTGTTAATACAGTAGCTGCCGTGGGTAGAACTCAGCTCCCAAGACGTGTTAACAGATGCAGAGGGTCCTATCCCCACCAATGATCCTGTCCCGCCCAAGGATAAAGGTGTTCGGCCTGCAACAAACCCAATCATTTTGCTAAAGTGTGCCAAATTTCTCTGAAATAAAAGGAGCTAGAACCAAAAGCAGTCAATGGCATGCAGATACCAAGAATAATGGGTAGTGAAGAAGCTACGAATGATGATGCAGAGGGAGCTGTTCACGTTATTCATGCCCTGCAACTTGGTGGATATCCTCGGAGATGCATTCCCAAATGCAACATCCTCCTAGCAGGCCATCAGTTGTCAGTGTTGATCAACACAGGAGCTCCAATTAATATTTTAGCGCAGGCTGTCCTAAAGACACTCCCTATACAACACTCTACGTCCCACCTCGACCCAGGTTTTTACATATGGATCATCAACACCACTTCCGCTAGCAGGAGTGCTCACAATGGAGATCAAACATGAGTCTCACTCAACTTGTGCTGAGGTGTACGTACCTAAAGGTGGTTCTAGAATGTTGTCAAGTTGCCGGATGGCAGAACATCTTCAGCTAGTCACTTTTGCTTTCAGCATCCACTTAGGAAGCGTGGACAATTTGGTGACTGAGTTTGCACCCCTGTTTTAAGGCCTAGGATGTCTCAAAGACCATCTCAAACACTTGCAAATTGATGATTCTATCAAGCCTGTCACACTAAAGCATTGGAGGATGGCATTCCATCTGCGTCCCAAGGTGGAGGATCAACTGAAGAAGTTAGAATAGGCACACATAATCGAAAGGGTTGATGGCCCTACACCCTGGGTGTCTCCGATCGTGGTGGCGTGAAAACCTAAGCAGCCAGGAAAAGTCCAAATTTGTGTCGATATGCGTTTACCCAATCTGACACTCCGGCACAAATGACACCTAACGCCCACTGTTGATGACATTTTGGCAAAAGTCAATGGCTCAAGGTGGTTTTCCAAGATGGATCTCCACGCAGGGTATCACCAGCTAATGCTTACCCCGGAATCACGAGCAATCACCACATTCTCCTCCCATGTTGGTTTGTGGAGGTATAAACGCCTCAGTTTTGGAGTTTCAAGTGCATCAAAAGCATTTCAATACACGATTGGCCTTGAAGGTATTATCAATGTCAGCGGTGACATTTTGGTGCACGACCCTATGCAGGACGTACGCCTTGACTGGCTGAGAGCGACGATCCAAGGATTAAAGGACAATGGACTCGCTCCACAGAGAAAACTTGCATTCCTCCAGAAGGAGATATCATTCTTTGGATACAGTTTTTTCAGACGATGGGGTTATGCCATATCCCGCAAAGGTCACAACAACCAGCACCAACAAAGACCAGTGTTACAGGTGTTCAGTTTTTTAGGGATGATTACATTATGGACTACTGCAATAGCCTGTTTGCAGGGACCAACAAAACAGTGCTTCACAGGTTGCAGTTAGTCCAGCATGCCACTGCCTGTTTAGTACTTCGGTGGTCTAGAAAGTCATCTGCCTCGGCCGCACTAAAAACTCTCCACTGGCTACCTATACACAAGCGTGTATTGTTTAAGGTGCTTGTAATCACTTTTCGAGCCTTCCAGTCACAAAGACCCAGATACTTGGTCAAGGGCTTTAAACATTATCAGCCAGCACGTTGTCTGAGGTCGGCTAACCAAAATCTTCTGTTAATCCCCAGAGTTAGACTGGCCACTAAAGGTGGAAAATCTCTTTTTGTTCTGGGTTCTAGGGCCTGGAACAAATTGCCACTTCAGCTTCGACTTATGTCCAAGGAGAGCCAATTTAGGAAATCCTTGAAGACTTGGATTTTTTCCCTTACTGATGCTGCATGCAGGGCTCTAGTGTAGAGTGTGTAATGTGCTTGTGCTGCTCTCAGTCCACCAACCCTTTCGAGCTGGGTTGGCTTGAGCGCCAAGATGCTCCATGGAGTGGTAGTAGCGCTATATAAATGAGTTCTTACATTACATTACATTACATTACATTATGTGGGTGTTTCATCTAAAACCTGACTATCCTCACTGCTCCCCTTCGAGAACTGACAATGCCACATGGAGCTGGGGACCAGCCCAAGAAGAAGCATTTCATGGGACGAATACAGTTTTGTCAGCAGACACTACAATGGCTTATTTTGACCCTAGCCATGAGTCAAAGCTGTCTATAGATGCGAGCCCCACTGGTTTAGGGGGTGTATTCTCACAAAAAAGAAACAAATGTAGACCAGGCTCTAGTAGAATATGCCAGCCGTGCCATGACAGAGACCGCACCGCGCTACCCCCATATTTTTTTTGTTTTTGTTTTTTTGTGTTTTGTTTTTGGAAGACCTTTATTTCACATTTGTCCATCATCATACAGGGTGCATTGCATGGCCCACAGAGGGGCAAATCAAATAGTCAAGAAAGAGAGTGATACGGCATGGATGACACAGCCATTTAGCTGGCAACCCGGGGGTCCAGCGGCGATATACTTGATGGAATCAGTATTGTCATTTGGAATTGTCTATAATAAATGATCAGTCTAATTTTCTCTTTTTTTCTTTTGAGTGTAACAACAGTAGAAATGTGTCATTCAGGCAAGCATCGTGGTCGTCGCAGCCTGTTCCCCGGGACCTCACCTAGGTGTGTGTAGAACTGCATAAGTGCATAGCAATGCGTGGGTCTCGGGGTGGTTGTGGGTATGTCTCGCGTTTGCAATGCTCTACCGTGCATGACAATCAGTGTGTGGTATAGCTCACTGAGGCATAAAACTACTGGTGAAGGCTCGCGAGTCCAGGTCACAGCCCTAAAAGCGATGTCCACATGCGCAGCAGCAGGGCGTGCACACTAATCCTCAGGTCCCAGGCGCAGCGGTCAGTCAGTGTTAGGACAGGCTCACTTCGCCTTGCCGCGTGTATGTTCACTGCATGCGCCGGAGCCCTAAGCGTCAGTACCTCTTCGTACTCCAGGTGTAGCATGCGTTTCGTAGTGTGCTGCCGCCTAGTGTTCGCTCTATCCTCAGTGTCCATATCAAGAGCTAAGTGTAAGTCTGGTCGGGGAACTTGACCAGCGGGTAAACTATCCCCCACGTGCCATAACGGCAGGGGAGAACTGGGGTCGGGTAATGTATCGCGGTCAGGGAGTGAGTGGAGGGGGGGCATGAAGGAGATCATCGTGTGATGTAGCGGGGGGTAAGCAGCCAGAGGGATCAGGACTAGGAGGACAGAAGCTGTGTGTGGGAGGGGGGTCCGGGGGGGGAGGGGAGATGGTGCACTTCCAGGCAAGGTCTCGGCATGTGAGTGCGCCCAGCGCGTCTATGAGGCAGGCGGTGGTCGCCTTAGGTCTTCTCTTGTTCCTGGCAGGCCTCCTGATACGTCTTGAGGAGATCGTCCCAGAGCTGGACGATGGGGAACTTGCGTAGTCCCGCCGTTTCCTCCCTCAGGAGCACGGCACTTTCCGCTCGCGCCCAGTTAGTGAAGGACGTTCGCCAGTGCTGTGTGTGGGGAGGGGTAGCAGATTTCCAATGCTTGGTGAGCAGGCGTTTGGCTGTGATGAGGCCCATGTCCCAAAAGCGCGATTGCACTTTGTTGGACTTAGTGCGTTTGTATAACCCCAGAACGCACGCTTCCCAGGTGTGTGGTAGCCTCTCTTCAGCTCCATGTGAGAGGAGTTTCAGGACTACTTCCCAGTATTCCCTCACCTCAGAGCAGTGCCACAGCATGTGTAGCAAGTCCGCTCCCGCTAGAGAGCAGCGCTGGCAGGCCGCATCCGCAAGCGGGAAGTACCTATTGATTTTATCCGGCGTGAGGTATGCGCGCTGGAGCAAATAGTACTGTATAATCTTAAAGCAGGGGTTTCTAGGGATGTTGGTTGGTCCCGCCAAGACCATCGCCCACTCCTTATCGGCCCAGTCCCGACCCCTGTCCGCCGCCCATTTGTCACGCAGCGGCTGTGTAGAAGGTTGCGAGTGTGTTTGTAACGCCTGCGCCAGCCAATGTATGATGTGCGATCCGTTGCCCATGACATGCAGGTACTGGATATAGCAATGCATCGGGAGTTCTTCCGTCACTTCACCCCAGGAGGCTGTGAGCGTGCGCAGTAGCGACGCGTGTTGCAAGAACTGCCCAGCCGGGAGATCTGCGCTGTCAGCCAGGGCTGCGAAGGTAAGCAATTCTCCTTCAGCGTACAGGTCGCTCAACGTGTCCACCCCGCCCGTGCCCATGCTTCCAAGCGCGTTTCCGTGAGGATCCCCGCCGGGGTCGGTGTGCCCAGCAGTGGTATGACCGGGGCATACGGCTTGGTCGCTCGGGTAAGGCGTAGGCACCTCAGGAAACATTTCCGCGCCACCGCCACGTGCAGCTGGGAGGGGCATCGTGCTTGGGTGAGCGGGTGAAACAGTGTATTAATCTGTGTTTGCGTCCATGCAGCCTCGTCCGAGGCCGTATCCTCAAGATATTTGCCACTCAGCCAGTACGCCACCCATTGCGTCTGTGCCGCAAGGTAATACAGCTCTAGGTTGGGAACTGACAATCCTCCCGAGTCAGTTGGCATGTACATCTTCGTCAGTGCTACTCGTGGGCGGCCGCTGTTCCATATAAGGTCGCGGAGTAGCACTTCTAGGTCTCTAAATCTCCTGGTTGGGACATAAGTGGGTTTGTTCGGGAAATAGTAAAGTAGCCGGGGCAACACAATCATTTTAGACAGAGCTGTGCGGCTTGGGACATTAAGTGGGAGGGTATTCCAAAAGCGGACTTGTGCCCGTATCGAGGCGATCGTCCTAACGAGGTTCCCCTCCAAGATATCCAGCGGGTTCCGATAAATCTGTATTCCCAGATAGCGAAAGGAGGTGGGGTACCACTGTAATCTGCCTCCGCCCAGTTGCACGTCGCACTCGGGCGTGTCTGGGCCAAAGGGGTAGGCCCCAGATTTGGACCAGTTGACCCTGAGGCCCGACATCTCCTCAAATGCAGCAAAGACGTCAGTGAGAGAGGTGGGGATTGCGGTTATGTCCCTGACGTATAGGAGCATGTCATCTGCATACAACGACACAGCATGTAGACCATCCGCCAGCGGGATGCCCCAATCTGGCCCGTGTGCTCTAAGAATCGTGGCTAGAGGTTCCATGGCCAGGGAAAACAGCAGCGGGGACAGAGGACAGCCCTGTCTAGTGCCTCTGCGCACCCGGATGGCATTGGAGTGTAGTTGGCCCGTGCGTACCCTGACCAATGGTTTGTCGTACAACAAGTCCACCATGGCCTCGTATCCTTCTCCCAGTTGGAACTTCTCCGCGACCGCTCGCAGGAACGGCCACTCTACGGAGTCAAAGGCCTTCTCCAGATCGAGAACAAGGCAGCCCGCTCTGGGCCACTGCCGGATGGCATATTCCTGCACTCGGAAGAGGCGACGGATGTTGTGGGAGGTGTGGCGCTTTGGGACAAAGCCATTCTGATCTTGATGCACCAAATGAGGCACATGGGGAGCCAGCCTTCGGGCCAGTGTGGAGGCCAGTATTTTGTAGTCCGTGTTAAGCAGCGCCAGGGGGCGGTATGAGCCCACTCTGGTGCCGTCTTTGTCCGGCTTCAGGATGGAGATCAGATTAGCCTCGTTCAGCGTCGGGGGCAGGATGGAGTCCTCCGCTGCTGCATTGTACATCTTTAGAAGCTCCGGAATAAGAATATCCGAGCCGGCCTTGTAAAACTCCGCCGGGAGTCCATCAGGGCCCGGTGCTTTGCCGTTGGACAGGTGGAAGATTGCCTCACGGAGTTCGTCCGCCGCAAGAGGGGCCCCTAGTTCGTTCTGTTCCACCACTGTCAAGTGTGGCATCTGTAAAGGGGCAAGGTAGCCGGCAATGTCTGGATGCGGGATTGGCAGTCTGGAGCGGTACAGCAAGGTATAATGCGCAACAAAGGTGTCGTGTATGGGGCGCTGTGTGTACACAGTAGTTCCGCCCGCCTCCTGTATGGCCGTCACAGGGGCCGCGCGGTCCTCCTGAGAAATCAGCCAGGCCAAGAGCCTACCAGGCCTGTCACTAAGGTGATGTGTCCTCGCCGAGTGTGCAGTATAATTGATGTGTTTGAGGCGTTCCAGCAGTGCCGTGTGCTCTACGCGCGCCTCCAGCAGTGGAGCCTCGTCACCCTCCACCGCGTCTCCCTCCCTGGCAAGCAAGCCTGTTTCTAGTCTGGTAAGGTCATGTTCCAGTTGGTGCTTAACACCTTGGCTGCTAGGCGTTTCCCCCCCCTGTGCTGGAAATTGCACTTAGGCTATATTCATGACGAGCTCAGCTCGTCATCAGCACAGCTCAACTGTGCATCATGACGAGCTGAGCTCGTCATCAGCATCGAAAGGGTTAATCTGGCCCTGTGTCCGCAAGCAGTGTCCGCGCACCACCACCTTAAACGCATCCCATTCCACTTGGGGAGAGGAGGCCGTGCCTGTGTTGTCCTCAAAATACTGAGCAGTGCATGTGAGTAGGGAGTCGCGGAAGGGTGCATCCATTAGCAGCGCGGGCTGCATTCGCCAGGTGGGCACAGGGGGCAGCGGCTGCTCCCAAGTGATAAATAGAAGGTGAGGGTTGTGGTCGGAGTGAGTGCGGCCCATGTAGTATGTGTCCGTCACGTGGGGCAGTATGTCAGTGGCCGCCATGAACCTATCAAGGCGGACGTGGAGGCCATGCGCGCCTGAATAGTACGAGTATACCCTCGCACCTGGGTTGCGTGTTCTCCAGATATCATGTAGGTCCCATCGCGTCGCCCACTCTAGTAGGTCTTTCGTGGCATTTCTCGTAGGGGCATGTAGTGGGGGGGCAGGGAGCGGTCCAATGTCGTGTCCAAGGTGCAGTTGTAGTCGCCACCCAACACCCATGAAGGCTCCCGCCAGACCGCCATCGTTTGCGAGAGGCGGTCCAGGAAGCCACCCTGATCAACATTAGGGGAGTATAGAGATACCAGCGCTACCTGATGCCCATCTAGCCTGCCCCGCACGGCTGCAAATCTGCCCTCGTCGTCAATCGCAGCTTCCTCGCACACCCAAGGAGTCCCTGGGCGGACCCATATCAGCGCCCCTCGCACGTACGAGGAATACTCCGTGGCGTACAGTTTCCCCCGCCATCTACGGTGTAGTGCCCTCACTTCTGTCCCGTTCAGATGCTTTTCCTGTAGCAGCGCGACGTTAATCTTGTGACGTTTTTCAGGTATGAGTATATGTGGTAACGCCTAGCCGGTGTGTGCATTCCCCTAACATTCCAGGTACATATCTGTATGCTAGCCATCTGTGTCGTGGTAGCCAGGGTCTTCAGTGTCCGCCCCACATCGCCCCCACAACAGTCCATCCCGCCCGCCGCTATGTAACACCCCCGCTTCTAAAATGTAGTCGATGTCTCTCGTACTGTGCCTTAGCCTCCAGCAAGGTATGGGGACAGGGAAGGAAGGGAAAACATATAGCCACAACATGGCAACAGGGAATGTAATTCCAAAAGGTCGGCTGCACAACATGTCGCCGTCCAAACACTCTAATGAGCTCGCAAACTATACAGTTCTGGGGGGTAAAAAGTGACTTGTAACTAGCAACAGGTACAGCATTGTAGTCCCTATGGGAGCCATGTGTCCTTCCCGGGCAAGGTATGGAGCCCGCTGCAAATCAGGAGCTGCCTAGCGACCTTCACCCAACGCGGTGTCAGCGGCCCGCCCCAGCATCCAGAGGAGGGGCTATAGTTCCATAAGGGGGGGGCGCCTCTCCCACCAGCGGCTCCCGTTGTGGCAAATGTTCGAAGCAGTTCCGCAAGCCAATTGTTCAAGTCTGCGCTGAGGGCAGTCAGATCATGCGCATAGAAATGAAAATAGTACTTACAGTGCCTGGTGTCTCCCCCAGTGGCAGCAGCAATGTCTCTCACCATTCAAGGGGTCTGTAATCCACCCAGTAGGGAGCCAGATCAGCCAAGCGGTGGGTCGTACAGCGTCGCATCTCGTGGTGAGCAGGAGGGGGCAATTCTGATCACATGTTAACCAAAGAGGTCCACCGTTTGGGGTGTGACGTCCGGGGGTCCCCCGATTGCTGGGTGTCTGGGATGCCGTAGATCGCCTCGTCGTCCGTCAGTGATGCAACTGGGCTTGTGCCAGGGTGCGGCGATTGTGCCGGGGAGATGTTAAGTTCCGCAGCTCTGCATAGTGCATCCCGTTGCTCCTGCAAAATAAGGTCCACGGACGGGGAGTGGGTCGAGGCGGATCCGGGCTGCAGCGGCGTCGGAGTCTTGCGGCGGCGCCGGCGTCGAGGTCCTCGGTTCTATTCCATGGTAGAGGTCCCCTGCGCTCTCCGCGGAGCCTCAGGCATTCCCCCATCCAGCCAGGCCTCCACCTCATTGGGACTCGTGAAGAAGTGCGTCTTGTCCTGTGCCACCACTCTCAGTTTGGCAGGGAATAGGAGCGAATACTTCAGGTTCACTTGGCGCAGTCGCTTTTTCACCGCCAGGAATTTGTGTCTCTGTCTCTGGACCTGCACTGTGTAGTCCGGGAAGAACATCACTGTGGCGTTCTCATTGGTAACGTCTCCCATCTTCCTGGCTTCACGAAGTATGGCGTCGCGGTCCCTGCAGTTGAGGACGCGAAGGATGAATGGTCTAGGATTGGAGCCGGGGGCAGGGGTCTCGTGGGAACACGATGGGCTCTCTCCACCACAAAGTAAGGCGAAAGTGTACCTTCCGGCAGCAGATCTCTCAACCAGTCTTCCACATGTCGGGCTGGGTCCGTCCCTTCCCACTTCTCCGGAATACCCACTAGGCGAATGTTGTTTCGTCGCGCCCTTCCTTCCGCATCCTCCGCACCACCTCGACCTCGTTGAGTACGGTCGCTCCCTCCTGCCCTCGCTGACTCCTGCCCTGAGCTGCCTGGTATCGTGCACATTGCGCTGCTGAGCTTTCCTGACGCTGCTCTTCACTTTCTCTTTTGCCTGCATAGCGCTGGTGCCCTCGTTTAGCGCTCGAACGTGCCTGCCTGCTTGTGCTCAACTGTGCCTGCATTTATTGATTATATTGAAATCCTTTGCTGAAACCTGCATTTGTTGACCATTTCTCAGCGTTTTTGGCTAAAACCTCTGCTCCTTCCTTCAACCCGGTCAGAAATCGCGTTATAGCCGCCATTTGCTTCTGTTGTTGTTGTTCTGCCCTGAGACCGCCCCCTCCACCACGCACCCGCCTCCCATCTGATCCTCCCTCCCACTTTGTATGTAAGCTCACCCCTGTCCACCATAGCGCTGTGACCACCTCGACCTCGTTGAGTACGGTCGCTCCCTCCTGCCCTCGCTGACTCCTGCCCTGAGCTGCCTGGTATCGTGCACATTGCGCTGCTGAGCTTTCCTGACGCTGCTCTTCACTTTCTCTTTTGCCTGCATAGCGCTGCTGCTCTCGTTTAGCGCTCGAACGTGCCTGCCTGCTTGTGCTCAACTGTGCCTGCATTTATTGATTATATTGAAATCCTTTGCTGAAACCTGCATTTGTTGACCATTTCTCAGCATTTTTGCCTAAAACCTCTGCTCCTTCCTCCAACCCGGTCAGAAATCGCGTTATAGCCGCCATTTGCTTCTGTTGTTGTTGTTCTGCCCTGAGACCGCCCCCTCCACCACGCACCCGCCTCCCATCTGATCCTCCCTCCCACTTTGTATGTAAGCTCACCCCTGTCCACCATAGCGCTGTGACCACCTCGACCTCGTTGAGTACGGTCGCTCCCTCCTGCCCTCGCTGACTCCTGCCCTGAGCTGCCTGGTATCGTGCACATTGCGCTGCTGAGCTTTCCTGACGCTGCTCTTCACTTTCTCTTTTGCCTGCATAGCGCTGCTGCCCTCGTTTAGCGCTCGAACGTGCCTGCCTGCTTGTGCTCAACTGTGCCTGCATTTATTGATTATATTGAAATCCTTTGCTGAAACCTGCATTTGTTGACCATTTCTCAGCGTTTTTGGCTAAAACCTCTGCTCCTTCCTCCAACCCGGTCAGAAATCGCGTTATAGCCGCCATTTGCTTCTGTTGTTGTTGTTCTGCCCTGAGACCGCCCCCTACACCACGCACCCGCCTCCCATCTGATCCTCCCTCGCCCCTCCCCCCTCCCCAACCACTTATGACAGTTGCTATCGCGCACAGCGATCACGCGCAGCGACCGCGCCCTAGTCGCGCCGAAGGTGCGCCAAAGGTAAGCCCGTCTGCGCCCGTCCGCGCCTGGGCCGCGCCCAGCGCCAGACCCCCTGGTTCCCGTAATACCCAGTCCAGTCGCATCACTTACGATGCCACCACCCTCCTAGCCTTTAACCCCAGCCGCTCCCCCAACTGCGTCCAAGCCGCTCCTGGACACACCCATGGACCCTTCTCGTGCAACTCCTGCAAGTTCGACGGCACCAAAACCAACTCCTCATCCACCAACACCGATCAGAGACCTGGCACCAACCACCTAAAATGCATCCTGCTAAACACCCGCTCGGTCCACAGACACGCCATCGACCTCTGGAATCTACTAGACACCATCTCTCCGGACGTCGCCTTCCTAACTGAAACATGGATGAACGCCTCCTCAGCCCCAGACATCACCATTGCCATCCCGGAAGGCTACAAGATCATCCGTAAAGACCGCACCATACAAACAGGAGGAGGCATCGCTATCGTCCATAAGAATTCCATCCGCATCTCTACCAGCTCAGACGTCAACCTTGCCAGCGCCGAACACCTCCACTTCCAGATCCATACCGACCCCAAGACCACACTCAGAGGCACCCTCCTCTACCGGCCACCAGGAACCCGTGCACAATTCAGTGACGACATCACTGACTTTATCACCCCACACGCCCTCCCCTCCGAGGACTACATTCTTCTGGGAGACCTCAATTTTCACCTGGAAAAGAGCAATGACAGCAGCGCCACCACCCTTCTGGACAATCTGGCCAACCTCGGACTCAAACAACTTGTCACTACCCCCACCCACATTGCAGGTCACACACTCGACCCCATCTTCACCTCCAGCAAACATGTCTCATTCAGTCACACCACAGCTCTTCATTGGACGGACCACAGCTGCGTTCACTTTACCTACAATAAGACCACAATCTACAACCATCCTCAACCTACCCTACAAAGAAACTGGAACAAAATCACCACCGACCAGATCGCCTCATCGCTTCTTCTAAACCCCCCCGCCCACTCCTCAAACCCCGACCAAGCAGCCATTAACCTCACCCAATGGCTATCCAACAGCGCCGACATCCTAGCACTGTTGAAAAAATGTCAAAGCAAACCAGGCAGCAAAAACGCCTCTTGGTTCAATGATGATCTTAAGAAATCGAAGAAACTCTGTCGTTCCCTCGAGAAGACCTTGAAAAAAGACCCAAACACCAGCAACAAGGACGCCTTCAAAAACGCCACCCGCATACACCACCAACTAATCCGATCGGCCAAGAAAGCCGCATTCAAAGACCGACTAGATAACAACGCCCACAACAGCAAGGAATTCTTCAACATCGTCAAAGAATTTACCAACCCATCAGCCAACTCCAACGACATCACCACCTCCCAAGCCCTCTGCGACTCCCTAGCTTCCTTCTTCCACAACAAAATCGCAGACATCCACAACAGCTTCGACAACCGACCCGGAGACCAACCCACCCTACCTTCTGCAGGACCTTCACCCCCCTTGAACATCCTCAACGACTGGAACCCAATCTCCACTGAGGACACCATCCGCCTGATGAACTCCATCCACTCAGGATCCCCAACTGACCCATGCCCTCACCACATCTTCAACAAAGCAGACTCCATCATAGCACCACACCTCCGAGATGTCATCAACTGCTCCCTCAACTCCGCCACCTTCCCGGAAAGCTGGAAACATGCAGAACTCAGCGCCCTTCTGAAAAAACCCACAGCTGACCCCACCGAACTCAAAAACTACCGCCCCATCTCGCTTCTCCCATTCCCGGCCAAAGTCATCGAGAAAGCTGTCAACAACCAGCTCGCCACCTTCCTCGAAACCAACAAATCCCTCGACCCCTCACAGTCCGGCTTCCGAGCCAAACACAGCACTGAGACCGCACTTATCGCAGCAACAGACGACATTCGAACTCTACTGGACAATGGAGACACAGTCGCCCTCATCCTCCTCGACCTCTCCGCAGCCTTCGACACAGTCTGTCATAGCACCCTACTACAGCGCCTCAGAAACGTCGGAATCCAAGGAAAAGCACTGGAATGGATCACCTCGTTCCTCACCGGAAGAACCCAGAGAGTCCGCCTCCCACCATTCAAGTCAGAGGCCACTGAAGTCATCTGCGGAGTGCCACAAGGATCGTCACTCAGCCCCACCCTCTTCAACGTATACATGAACCCCCTCGCGACCATCGCTCGCCAACACAATCTCAACATCATCTCCTACGCTGACGACACTCAACTGATCCTCTCACTCACCAAAGACCCTAACACCGCCAAAACCAACTTACACGAAGGAATGAAAGAAGTAGCCGAATGGATGAAGCACAGCCGTCTGAAACTGAACTCAGACAAAACAGAAGTCCTCATCTTAGGCACCTCCCCCTCCGCCTGGGATGACTCTTGGTGGCCAGAGGCCCTTGGAAAAGCACCCACCCCGACGGACCACGCACGGAACCTGGGCATCATCCTGGACTCCTCACTCTCGATGACCAGACAAGTCAACGCCGTTTCATCATCTTGCTTCAACATCCTTCGCATGCTCAAAAAAACATTTCGCTGGATCCCCACCGAAACTAGAAAAACGGTCACCCACGCACTGGTCACGAGCCGCCTGGACTACGGAAACACCCTATACGCCGGTACCACCGCAAAACTCCAGAAAAAACTCCAACGCATCCAGAACGCTTCAGCCAGGCTCATACTAGACATCCCGCGTCAAGAACACATATCGGTTCACCTGAAAAAACTCCACTGGCTCCCCGTAAATAAAAGGATTACTTTCCGCCTCCTAACCCACGCACACAAAGCACTCTACGAACTTGGACCCGAATGCCTCAACACACGACTATCCTTCTACACCCCCTCCCGTCAGCTACGATCCTCCAACCAAGCCCTTGCCACTGTACCTCGCATCAACAAAACCACCATGGGAGGTAGATCCTTCTCTTACCTGGCAGCTAAAACCTGGAACTCACTTCCCGCTCACCTTCGCCTTACCCAGAACCACCTAGCATTCAGAAAGCTACTTAAAACTTGGATATTCGACAAATAATTCCCCACCCTTCCTCAAGCGCCATGTGACCCTATGGGTATGTAGAGCGCTATATAAATTTCCTGACTTGACTTGACTTGACTCCAGGAACTCCACTCTGTTCAGGAGATCTTGTACTTGCCTGTCCACCTGTGTGACCTTGGGTTTAACGGTTGTCATCGTGCCTTCCAGCGCCGAAGTGCGGTCCTGTAGCTTCTTGTGGTCGGCCCTGAGGTGGGTGAGATCTATCGCCACTCCATCTATCCTAGCCTCCAGGGAGGTGCGTGTCTGCTGGAGTTTTCCATGCGTTCCATGGCGGCTAGGACACTGTCAAGCCTCGACGCCACCTGGTCCGCATTCATCTTGGCCGTCGCCTTCGTCTGCTTCCCCTTCGTTTGCGTGTTGCCTGCTCCGGTACGTGTTTTCACGCCTCCAGACATAAGCCAGGCAGTGCTTGTGTCCCCAGTCCGCCAGGTGCACGGTCCAGAGATGCAGTCTGGCCACTACAAGTGTCCAAGCAGGTGGGGCGCCGGGCTATGCGGCGTGTCTCAGGGGCAGGCACGGACCTCCCGCCTTACCTTCAGTCCCGAGGCAGCGTCTGTTCCCGCCCCGCAGCAGGCCTCCGCCGCCGTCTCCACTCCAACGTCATCAGGGAGTCGCCCCGGGGCAGCGGTGCGGCAGTCGGGCCGGTCCGCCCGGCGCAGCAGCCGTAGAGGCAGTGGGCGGTAGCTCGGGCCAGGTCCACCAGGCGCCGCGTCAGTACTCGCGGTCACACCGATCGTAGATGCCGGGAGTCGGGCGGCCCCGCCCGTGTGGGCCAGTCTGGAGGCAACCTCCAAGTTGTGCGTTGCTGGGCCCCGCTAGTGTGTCTCTTCGGGTTGCCTGTAGGGCTCCAGGTGGTCTCCGGTCCGCCGATGGGCCCGGGTAGTGTCGGGCAGTTGTGCGTAGCCTCCGCCGCCGCGCTTCCTCCGGTAATCTCCCTCACGGGGCCTCCTCAGGAAGGTGAAGCCCCGGCCTCTCGTGATTCCTCTACCCGGCAGGGTCCAGGGCCGGGCGGCCACAGTCTCTCGGCAGATCGCGGTGCAGAGCCCCGCCTCCAAAGTCCCCAAAAAGCCAGCAGGGCCTCAGGCGGTCCCCAGCCTGTAGTCGGGTGTCGGGTAGTCGCACGGCGCCTCCGTCGCCGCGCCGCTACCAGCAGGCCTCCCCACGGGGCCCTCACAGGGGAGTGAAGCCGCGGCCTCGCGTGATCTTGCCTCCCGGCAGGGTCTAAGTTCGGGCGGCAGCTGGCACCCAGGAAATCACGGTGCGGAGCCCCGCGTCCAACTTCCTCGAAATTCGCACAGCTTGTGCCAGTGGGTCATGGGCAGGTCCGCCCGCAGTTTCGGGGCTGCAGAGGCAGAATTGGCGGAGAAATGGCCCGGTATAGGGAGGCTCAAACCGGAGCTCTACCCAGGCACGCCCTGCAGCATCGCGTGTCAAGCCACGCCCCACCGCGCTACCCCCATACTGAAAAGAAAGCCATTGCGGTGCACTGGGGCTGCCGCCATTCCCACATATACCTGTGCGGTCAACCATTCACGTTTCATATGGATCACAAGCCACTAGCTCCTCTATTTACTAGATCATCCTTTATACCTCAAGGGGCTCAGAGCAAGGGTAGGATAGACTTATGTCAGCTGCCACCTTTTTCTACAGAGCAACAACGTGCTCTGCCTCCCCTGTTAGTCATAGGCTTGCATACCACAGGTCTCCTACCCCGGTACCGGTTTAATAGGGTACCTCCCATTGCGTCTGGTTATCAGATTTAATTACTAGAACCAGACTCACGTTAGTGCACCACCCACTCCTTAGTTTTTCATGGTCCTGATGAAGTACCATCTGTCCCGTTAGAGGCAAATTAGGCACGAAACATGTTGACCGACTACACCACAACAGCCCTTTATCCATTTACGGCTCTGACATGTTTAAATTAAGCCTGAACCACCACAGCAATCAAAACATATGAGAATAGGACAGCTCTAGACTAATTTTAACCCACCACCTTGTGCACTACCCAGCCCTCACACCCGCACGCACCCTACCGCTTCTTAAAAAGATCTCCGCAGAAGAGCCCCATTTACAGGAGCCCGTCGTGCATTGCAGCGCCGGCCCAACGAAGAGCTTGGCCCAATGATGAAGCATGACATCATTCGGGGTGTGTGAGGGCATCACAAAGAAAGACGTCCCTTTCCCCGTCCCTCTCTCTAGGAACTGCACACCTCTCTGATACACAGTCCAATTTGGAGTTTGTTTGGACCTGGTTATATACAGCTCCTGGCCCCCCCTGTTTTGATATATACTTGTAAATAAGCCCCCCGGTTTGTAGGCTGATAATGCCCTTGCATCGCTCAAGCTCGAATTTTATCCTGCACACAGAACATAAACTATGAAATATCAGTGATCTGGCTAAGTTGGCTCCACTTTTACTGTGGATTAACATTTGGTCTAACCCCGAGGCAACTGTAAACAGTGAAATTATTATAAACTGTCTGAACTTATATAAACGTCTTGATATCCCGTGGTTAGTAAAATGTGTGATGTTCTGAATTTATCAACTCTGTTTGACTCACTGGATACAATTAGAAAATGCCTGAAGGGAAAGACCACATGGGAGTGGCTCACTGCCACTCCCAGAGATATGCAAGTGAAAAAAACAAAAATACTGTTTAACTGTATCCTGATTTCCATGAATTTGAAAATAATGTCCTCTTTCTCACTTTACCTTTGTCACGGTGGGAAAGGTCTCTCCTTTTCTGTTTCAGGTTTGGGACTGTGGTACAGCTTTTGAGTTTCCCGGGGTTAGACACACATGTGGCACTTTCAGGAACAGTTTGCCCCTGTGATAATTACTCAGAGCAATCCGTGATGCATTTTATGTTTTTCTGTACCTTTTTTTAGATCATATTTTAAAGCAATTTTTAAACCACTTTTAAAATATTTAGGGGCAGATTTACAAGCCCCTTGCGCCACTTTTGCATCATTTTTAACATGGGAAAAGTGACGTAAAAGTGGCACAAGGGTCTTGTAAATCTGCCCCTTAGGTTTTAGGAAAAGCAAGGATGCACTCTTTTACCTCCTCCTGTTAAATACTTACTTACAAAGTGTGTCACAGGGTTTGTGCCTTTTTAAAAGCCGCTGTTAGATCGCGGAGATCCGTGGAGGGGTAATAGCTTGCACTATCCCATCTTGGAGAATGTATTGGCTGCCAGATTATATGTCTTTTATACATATATTGTTATGGGTCTCTTGCAAGGTGGTGGTTGCTGCTGTTTGATATATTGATTTTTATGCATTTTTTATTAGACTTTTCTCCTATTTATGTTTATGTTTTTAGGTGTCTTTTATAGGATATGCATTTGCTGAATTAAGTAATCTTGACTGACTGACTATTAGTAGATGTCAACTATCATCCTTTGAGGTTATTGTTAATGTGACTGTCTCCACACACATTGTTTTTAAAACCTACTTTAAACAGCAGGCATTTGCAAAGCAACAGGTCTCACATTACTGAATGTTTGACCTAATGGCATTTCAAATAATAATGCAACGCCAATAGGTCAAACGTTCAATAATGAAAGACCTATTTCATTGTATATATGTATATATATATATATATATATATATATATATATATATATATATATATATATATTCACAACACGCTCTCCTGGGAAAGCAATTTGAGACGCACACAAGACTTCTTTTCTGCCGCTTTATTGTTTTTGGGTGATTGAAACAGCATGTGGCATTTTCCTGACGCGTTTCGTTCGCTTCGAACTTTTTCAAAGGTAAGCCATAGTTCCTGGACACACCATTTGGCTGCTGCAGTTAATGTTATTTTGAAGTCGCTTCCTCTGATGGTATTTAAATGTTAGGATCACTTCCTGTAAAGCGCTGCATTATGGAGCCTGTAGTGCCAAAGGCTGTGTCGTATTTTAAAACCCTCCAGTGGGTAGTGTCATTCACTGCTGTTTGAAATTTAATCACTGTTCATTTCATGGGCTGAAGTTTCCCCATGTCAGCTCACTTTGATAGCTGACTCGGGTCCAATACCAGGGCAAGTCCTTGGCGGCACCGCATCCCCCTCTTCGTTTTCACGATGCAAACTGGAAAGCTCGAGGTTGGAGGATAATGGCGCTCTTCTGGTGGTGCGTTTCTCTTCGGCGGAGCCAGCCGATAATTATTCACAACACGCTCTCCTGGGAAAGCAATTTGAGACGCACACGAGACTTCTTTTCTGCCGCTTTATTGTTTTTGGGTGATTGAAACAGCATGTGGCATTTTCCTGACGCGTTTCGTTCGCTTCGAACTTTTTCAAAGGTAAGCCATAGTTCCTGGACACACCATTTGGCTGCTGCAGTTAATGGTATTTTGAAGTCGCTTCCTCTGATGGTATTTAAATGTTAGGATCACTTCCTGTAAAGCGCTGCATTATGGAGCCTGTAGTGCCAAAGGCTGTGTCGTGTTTTAAAACCCTCCAGTGGGTAGTGTCATTCACTGCTGTTTGAAATTTAATCACTGTTCATTTCATGGGCTGAAGTTTCCCCATGTCAGCTCACTTTGATAGCTGACTCGGGTCCAATACCAGGGCAAGTCCTTGGCGGCACCGCATCCCCCTCTTCGTTTTCACGATGCAAACTGGAAAGCTCGAGGTTGGAGGATAATGGCGCTCTTCTGGTGGTGCGTTTCTCTTCGGCGGAGCCAGCCGATAATTATTCACAACACGCTCTCCTGGGAAAGCAATTTGAGACGCACACGAGACTTCTTTTCTGCCGCTTTATTGTTTTTGGGTGATTGAAACAGCATGTGGCATTTTCCTGACGCGTTTCGTTCGATTCGAACTTTTTCAAAGGTAAGCCATAGTTCCTGGACACACCATTTGGCTGCTGCAGTTAATGTTATTTTGAAGTCGCTTCCTCTGATGGTATTTAAATGTTAGGATCACTTCCTGTAAAGCGCTGCATTATGGAGCCTGTAGTGCCAAAGGCTATATATATATAGTGAGTACCAATGAGACGGCAACTACACCGCCGGATAAAACCTTAAAACAAATGTTATTCCAATACGAGAAACTGATGAAAAAATAGATTAATCGATGGTGGGAGGTAACCTCTCTGTTCAATTATATAGAGGTCGGAAGAGTGCCGAGGGGGCTGCGATTATGATCACCACCACTTACCAGAACCCCCATCCCAAGTTAATCTCTGACTGGTCTGAACTGATGGCAGGTACCTGAAAAAATATGCTTAACCTATTGTCTAAATATGCTGCCATGGAATTGGAACAGGTCATCATAGACATTGGCAAACTTAAGGATGAACTGGATAAACATGATGCAAAAGATGAAATAACCAAGGCCAGCGAACAAATGGAGAAGAGACTTGATAAATACGAAGAGGAAATCAAGCAAAAGAAGAAAAGCAAATTCCTGAGAGATAAACAGGATTATGCCAGTAGGCGGATCTTGACTTTTGGCAAAACATACGATGGAGCCATAAAGCAGATCAAACAGCTTGGAGCAAATGCACAACAACGCAATGTCACAGTATCAGAATCAGACTCGGAAACCTATTCAGACATGGATGAAGTATTGGATACAAGCGGGAGGAGCTTACTCTCCTTCAAACCTTTGGAAGAGTAAGATTTTTTACAATCGGCAATGACACTCAGGGCCAGACCACCAGAGCGGACATACGGAAGAGGAAGAGGCGGAAACACAACAGGAAGTCACAAGGCGCGGGGGGAGGAAACACAAGAGGAGCAATGTCGCATGGGAAAACAACACGACAGACCAAGCAGCAATGATGGGTGAGGCCAATTTGACTATCATTAACATTTCCTCCCACATCTTGACATTGGCTGAGAAATCGGTTTTGGAGTTGGGCTTGAGTTTCTGCCCAATGGCCAATTTCAAGGTCATTAAATATTTTCCCACCCTTGCCCCCTTTTATTGTGTTACAATTTCGATTATAGCCAAACTAGAATCAATGTATTTCTTTTTGTCCGCAAACTAAAGCTAATGAAAATGTTTTTACTAAAGAAAAAACGTGCGCTTGAGCAAAGGAGCAATGATACAGATTGGAGCACACAGTTGTCTAATGTATTACAAATACAGGATATTGATAGTCTGGCAAGTGCGTTTGAATTGTGTGGAGAAGATGTGAGTGGTCTGAGTGACTCGGAGATACTTGACAGAATGGGATTGACATTAGGAGGACGTAGTGTGACAAATCACAGACCTAAATAAACTTTTAATCCCATCACACCACATGACAACCTAGAGACGTTTCATGATGTTGTTACCAGAGATCTTCTCTCTTTATGGGAGAAGAGTAAGAACAGACACGCGCATAACCTCTCTACAGACCAGAGAAAAGCACTTGGCACACTTAATGCTGACCCATGTTGCATAATTAAACCTTCAGACAAAGGTGGGAATGTTGTCTTTGGGATGTAAATCTGTACAGACAGGAGGCAAAAAATACAATTAGAGTTATCAGGTAACTACAGGAGATCAAACAGGGAGGAATACGTAGCAAGTATCACACTTTATCATGAAAAACGTAAAGACTGGAGAGGTAAGAACCTGCTAGCGGAGTCAGAACTGAGATTTTTATGTGTGAAGCAGCCAGTCTCCCCTTGTTTTTACATGTTGCCCAAGGTCCACAAAGATGAGACCAACCCACCTGGTAGACCCATTGTATCTGCTAATGGCAGTCTCCTGGAAAGCGCATCTATTTTTCTGGACACCTTTCTTTTCCCATATGTACTCTACCTCCCCTCGTACTGCAGGGACAGTACGGATTTCATCACCAAAATAGAGGGTATCAGATGGGAGGACAGTTTCTGGTTGGTTACAATAGACGTGGTCTCACTATACACGTGTATCAGACACGCTGATGGTTTAAAAGCATACAGACACTTTTTGAGGGACAGGTCTATTTTCTTTTTACAACAAACTGAAATGCTGCTTGAAATGTTGGAATTCTGTCTGATGAATAATTTCTTTTTGTTTGATAACAATTGGTTTAAACAAGAGGTTGGCACTGCGATGGGAAGTTGCTTTGCTCCCAGTTTTGCCTGCATGCTGATGGGTTGGTGGGAAGATCAAGTCCTATGGTCAGAGGATAATATCGATGTCACTCGTCACATTGCCTTCTACACCAGGTATATTGACAACATCTTCCTGATCTGGGATGGCCCCAGACTTGAGCTGAACAAATTCCTTCTTAACATCAATAGGAATGATGTGAATTTAAAATTCACCAACAAAACAGACCAAATAGAAATGGATTTCCTAGATGTCACAGTAAGAGTTGTGGAGGGAGCCATCCAGACCAGCCTATATAGGAAACCCACCTCAGGCAACAGCATTTTACATGCTAGAAGTCACCATCCCAACAACCTCAAGAACAGCATCCCATATGGAGAATTCCTGAGGGCTAAGCGCAACTGCAGCTCAGATGCCGCTTTTAAGGAAGAGCAGACCACCATGACCCAGAGGTTTAAGGCCAGGGGATATTCTGACCAGGTACTGCTAGTAGCTAAAGAAAAAGCCTAAGCGAGGAAGAGGGAAACACTCTTAACTAAAACAACGGTGAGAGACCATGACAACCTGGTATCCAGTAATGTCAGGATGATAACGACGTACAGTGTAGAAGCAGGCAGAGTACGTGAGATACTGAAGAAGCACTGGCACATTGTAAAGAGTGATCCAGTTATAGGAAAAATGATCAATAAGCAACCACAACTCACATACAGGAAGGCACGCTCTCTAAAAGATATGCTAGTGAGAAGCTGCTCCAAGGCCCCTGTGAAGAAAAAGAATTGGCTGAAAGAACAGAAAGGCTTTTATAAATGTGGCAAATGTAAGGCCTGTGCCACCAGCAAAAATGTAAAATCCTATCCCCTTCCCACAGGCAGGAGCGAGTTGATTGGGAAATTCATGAATTGCAATACTGACCACTGTGTGTACGTGATTGTCTGTGTGCAAAATTCTATATTGGGAGTACCATCTTCCCAATAAAAAAACGTATACTGGAGCACATGAGGGCAATCAAGAATGTTGACATGAGCTATGCCACTGCATGTCACTGGTTACGCTTCCATAACAGCGATGTTAATAATTTTTCCTTCTTTGGCATTGACAGAATTCCTGCGAACCCAAGAGGGGGCAACCGACTCAAACAGCTACGTGTCCTGGAATCCCAGTACATCATTTGTCTGGATTCAAGAAACCCCTTTGGCCTGAACGAGGATGAGGAGTTACACGTGCACATTGGCTGAAAAGCTTATGTTAGGCCGTAACAATCTATCTACCCTTGCACTTGACCCTCATCTCTACCCCTCCTCCTTTCCAGCTGTTGTGTTTGCAACGTCCAACTCACACTTTCCTTCAGAGAGGGCTCTCTCTGTCGACAGATGTCTAGTTAGGAGCTTCACATTAGAGCTTAGACCAAACGACCCCCTCACGACCAATAAGGTCCAGCACATGGGCGAGTTCACACTGATGAGCAACCCATCACCACATCACTCTGGTAATAATCTCCCCTATTCCCTCGTAGGCACACCACCTAACCCCACGTTCTATCTGCACAATCACAACCCAATTGGCAATTGGTGTAGGTCTGGCTAGACTCACGACAGTCAGTATAGGGCTCACCTCCTGCACAACTCACAGTGCTGAAAGACTGATTTTAGCACCTTTCATTTTATTTTATTTTATCCACATCTAGTCACTTCCCTGGATTGGCTTTTCAATACATGGATATCCCCTCACCCCCTTTGACCTGGCCCCATCCCATAGGACATACCAATTCTGATACATTTCCTTTTGCATTGGTTCAATAGTGAGATAGACAGAATGGCCACATGGCCGTGAACGAGACCCTGCCCCTTATATTACCACTTGAGCTCTAAACCACATTGCTTTGAATTCAATCTTAATATGGACTCAATGTGCGAATATATGGACACTGATCTAGTGCCTGGAATTAGGCCATTTGGCCGTAATGCAAATTAATTTAATTCAATTTAAATTTGACTTAAATATAATGACACATGTAGATATGTAAGCTACAGTTGTATTGTTTATTTATTTAAACTTCATATATGTCACTTACCTTTAATTTCACACACTATTGTTTTATAATACTGTGCACCATTGAGTCTTTCCTTTACTGCATTTGTAGTTTTTTAAAGAATTGTAGTCCTAAATGGGTTTGTGGTTCTATGTCAGTTTCCACTACTACCCTTGTGCACTTTAAAAATGGTGATTGTGTGTTTATGTGGCTGGCTATCGAAGAAGACCGCCTGGTCGAAACGCGTCGCCAATAAACGCTTTTTCAAACACGGACCCTGGAGTGCGAGTCTTTTGTGGTTCCTGGGACTTTACCTTGTGTGGGGAACCCCTTCTAACATATATATATATATATATATATATATATATATATATATATATATATATATATATATATATATATATATATATATATATATATATATATATATATATATATATATATATATATAGTTGGTCCAGTCGAAGGCATCAGCCGAAACGCGTCGACTGTCCTGTTTGTTTTGCACACGGTGTAATGTAATGAAATAAATTACCTGAATAAAGGAAAAAACGATGTGGACTCCCTCTGTGCTGGAAACTATGGTGGGAACCTTTCCAAGTTTTTCTTGAAGATATATATATATGTATTAATTTTGAGTTGGCAAAGTGAGTTTTATGATGAACTCTGGGGTTATAGAGACTACGGATCCCAGAATGCTAAAGTGTGATCATGTGACCCCGCAACTGAGGGTAATTAAAGGATCTGGTGATGTTATCCTAAATTTCTACCATTTATTTTTTGTCGCTCAGCCTGTGAACAAGGACGAAGTGAACGTCTGAAATGTGTAAGGCAAAGCAATTGATCTTGTGCAGAGGAGGGACTGTGTTACAGCCTGATGTTACTGAAGTAAGCAGATGGCGAGTGCTTCCTAAAGCTTTGAGCACCTGTGAAACTTGATATATATTATATATATATATATATATATATATATATATATATATATATATATATATATATATATATATATATATAATATATACATATATATACTAGCTTACCCGTCGCGCGTTGCTGCGATCTCAGAAGAAAGGAAATTCAAGGAAACTCGTTATGATAACATTAAATTTACATTGTGTTATTGTTATTGAAACTTATTCATTTTATTTTTGAAAACATTTCTAAGTGTGGCTTGAGCAGTGCGTCCTCGATTGGCTTCCATTCTTGATTCTGGTTGCTCTCCTGTTTCATTCGAGCGGGCTTGAGCAGTGCGTAATTGATCGTTTTCCAATCTTGATTCTCGTTGCTCTCCTATTTCATTCGAGCGGGCTTGAGCAGTGCGTAATCGATCTGTTTCCAATCTTGATTCTCGTTGCTTGTTCGTTTGAGAAGAACGAGCTTGAGCAGTGCGTACTCGATCAGCTTTCAATCTTGATTCTCGTTGCTCGTTCATTTGAGAATTAGGGGCTTGAGCAGTTTGTATTCGAACAGCTTCTAATCTTGCTTCCCGTTGCTCGACTGTTTCTGAAGCTCGTAATGCCTTTTTCTTTTGTGTTTCTGATGTAGATTGACCATTGCGTTCACGAGCACATGGTGTACAAGGTGTGCAGCAAAACGTACATGGAACCGCAAAAGATGGGAGTGGCGGCAATGCCACAAAAAGCGGAACAACGACAAAAAAACAATACACCAAGAGGATGAAAAAACTATGGAATCAGTAAAAGATTTATTAAAGCATACAGAGGAAGCACAAACTGTGATAAATCTTACGGATGTCAATCTAACTGAAAGTGAAATCACTACTTTATCATTGGGTCTGGCATTCTGTCCCAAGGGAGACTTCAAATATGCGGACTGTCGAATAGATTTATACAAGTTTGTGCGAAAAATCAAGTTGAAAAAATTCAATCTCCTACAAGGAACAGGGAAACAAAAAACATCATTGACTACAACAAATACAATGCCAGCTGGTATAACAGTACAGGATGTAGGTCTACTGCAAGATCTTTATGAGTTACGAGTTGAAGGAAACATTACATCTGAGACCGTCAGCCAAATACCTCGAGAACAAGCACAAGGACCGTTGACTGCATTTAAAGTGAAATCAAAATTTTGCCCGGTGATGATACGTGAGAAAATCGATGTCTTTCATGAGAAAGTGACACAGGAATTAAAAATTCTGTACAAAAAACAAAATGATGCCAAAAAACGATATACAGCTAAGGATGACGCCTACTTCAAATTAATGAAGAAGTTAAGATCAAACATCATCATAATAGTGCGTCAATCCGATAAAGGAGGTAACATCGTCCTATGGCCGCGCACTATGTACATGGCAGAGGCAACAAAACAACTCAGTGATACAGAATGCTATATATGCGCAGTGACATGGGAATTGTGAAAGCATCCTGGGAAAAATTCTACTCTTGCCTTATAGCATGGAAAAGCACTGGCCTATTGATGAGTTTTGCTTTCTTAAGAATGACTATCCGGTAATGCCGGTAATATACTTTATACCGAAAATTCATAAGAACAAAGAGAATCCACCTGGCAGGCCCATAATATCGGCATGTGGAAGTCTAATGGAAAATGCAAGTAGTTATGTTGACTACTTCCTTCAGGAACTTGTACAAACTCTTCCCTCTTTCATATTAGATACAGTTGACTTGCTGCGAAAATTGGAAAATGTGGTTTGGACTGAGGATTGTATGCTCATTTCATTGGACGTCTCCTCATTATATACTAGTATTCACCATAGAGATGGACTAAAGGCGGTAGACCATTTTTTAAGAAACGACCAATTTGCTATCTGGAGCATAACAAAATGTTGATGGCAATAATAACCCTGTGCCTAGAAAACAATTCTTTTTTATTTGCAAAGCAAGTGTACCAACAAATCAGGGGCGTAGCTATGGGGGCCTGCTTCTCCCCCAGTTACGCCTGTCTACACATGGGACTGTGGGAGAAGCAGGTCCTACTGGCAGACAACAATGAGTTTGTGAATGATCAGGTAGTTCGGATGTACAGGTACATTGATGATTTATTAATCATATGGAAAGGTACAGAGAATGAGGCACAGGTATTTATTGACTCTCTGAATGTGAACAACATGAATTTAAATTTTACCAGCCACATTAGCAGGTCATCTGTATTTTTCCTTGATGTGGAGATTTTTGTTGCTGATAACCATTTGAACACCAGACTGCATAGAAAAAATACTGCAGGCAATTCAGTGTTGCATGCGAAAAGTAGCCATCCTGCACATCTGATCCGCAGCATCCCCTACGGGGAGATGTTGCGGATTAGGAGGATATGCAGCCTGGATACTGATTACATTAAAGCTCAGTCAGATTGTCGTTCAAGATTCATTTAGAGGGGATACTAGTAATTGATAAAGCCACGAATAGAGCAAACTCGCAGGGTAGAATTCAGGCATTGGCAACCAGGAGCATACATGACAATATCCCTAGTGAGGAACAACCATTGAGGCTCATTCTAACATGCAGCAACCAACACCTTGCTGTGAGAAAAATTATTTGCAAAAATTGGGCTCTTATCAGAAATGACCCTACACTAGGTGAGAAGTTGACGTGTTCTCCCAATTTAACCTTCAGAAAGGCCAATGCCATGAGTAATGCATTGGTCTCAAGCAGTCCTGAGGTGAAAACAACTTCCTCATGGGTTTTGGGAAGCAAGGGTTTCATCAAATGTGCCTCCTGTAAGGCGTGCAAACAGGGTATGAACAAGACAGAGTATCAAAGCCCTATTGTGGTTCGAAACGCGTTGACCCCAAGCCTAGGAAAAAGAAGAAGGGTGCCACTAGGGTCGTTTAAAAATTAATATATTCTGTTATCCCTAGTTCTACACCCCTATAATTTACTTTCTTATCCCCGGTTCAGTAAGACAGGCAGGCAGCACTCATGAACTGTTTGTCCGCCTGTCTTCTTGTACCTAATACAAAGGACTGGTTCCTAGCGTGAAATAATTGTTAGGTATTTGATTAAATTGTTTTTGGTGTTGTTTATAAGAGCTGATAGTATTGATTGTATAGATTTTGAGCACTTGTATATTTATGCACACTTTCTTTGTCTGTATGTATTTTTCACTGTTTGCTGACTGTCTGTTTGATGACATATACAAATCAAATGGTAAAATGTATTTCTAAAAATATATAAAAATACTAAAATAAAATAGGTGATCCCCCGGAACTGATAGGCTGGGTGGTATCGAAAATTTAAAAATAAATCTGTCTGGCTATTTTGTTTGTTGAGTACAAGAGAATACTCCAGCACATGCGCGCAATCAAAAATGGGGATGAATCATACCCAGTGGCCCGTCATTTTGATGCTATGCATGCCAAAAACCCTGATGAGCTGAGATATTATGTGGTGGACTGCATCCCCCCGCTAAGACGTGGTGGTGATCGCAACATGCTATTCAGGAGTTTGGAAACAAAATACATACTTGAAATGGACACTAAGAGCCCCAATGGATTGAATTCCAGCGAAGATTTTTATACTTATTTATGAATCATTTAAAAAATTTGTTTTTCTGATAATAATCTTCGCTATGTGTCCATCAATGAACAAATATTTGCCGTACGCAACAAATAAATTACAGTAGGTTTATGGTAGTTTTTATACACATCTGGTTTTAGGATAGGCACATATCTTAAGAAACACTTTTGCACTTTATCTTGGACTGATAACTGTGAAATGCCCACTTGGGCTTCATTTCAACTTGTTTACAACCATGTTTACATTTGAAGCTGCTATTATCCATTGTGTACAGTATGCTTTTATCTCAAATTTTAATAATTTTGAGATATGTTCCATTTTTGCATTTTAGTAATTTTTACACAGATTTTAATTAATTGTGTTTAATAAATAGGATTGCTTTTGAAAGGCGAATGGATGAAATCAGGTTTTATCATGGATATTTATTACAAATATTTATTGATGAATTGCACATAGGAGTTGCTTTGCTTTGCACAAAATATGTAACGTATTACACAGCTACTTTGTAACATGACAGGTTGTATAGTCTTTTGTCCATGTTTATTTCACATATTGTCGCACTGTCACTTTAAATTTGTGGCCTGCCCCATGTAACATGTCATGTGATCAAGGTCCGAGTTGGGACCGAAACGCGTCATGGCGGCGGTGCTGGGCGAGAAAAACTAATAAAAAATTCAGCACGATACTGGGTTCGCCTTGTCTCTTTGGAAAACGGAATTCCAGTGGTGCGAGACGAGTGTGGAGCGTCACTACGGAAGCAGCAGCATCTGAGGAAGGTTATTTTACCGAAATGCATCATGCTGTGCTGCATTCATTAAAAACGGCTCCCGAACGTTTCCCAGTGTGGCCTCTTTCCTTTTCCTACCGGAGGGGTTTGTTTCTTCATTCGATTTGCGTGCTAGCCAGAGGCACGCAAGAGGCTCCTCTCCATCAAGTGACAGAGGTATGCTGGCACCTGCTGTTTATCGGCATTCTTCAATTGTTCGTGTTATCGGAAAACCTCTGTCCACCTCCTATGTGTATAAAAGCTATGGTCCACTGCCAGCGGCAGCCCGTATACCTACGAGGAGTCTTCAATCACTGGATTGTTTGCTGGGCCGAGCAGACGTCATCATACGGGGTCGGAGCTGAATGGGAAACCAAGGGAGCCTTAGACTGACATTTTTCCGCGAGGCTCCACACTTACTTGCCGCGCCTTCACCCTGAAACTTTACCCCCTATTCACGCAGCATCCACTTGGGCGCAATGCTGACTGGGACATGGAGTCCCCATTATGGACTACATTTTCGCTTGCAACATCATGTGACTAGGGGTGCTACTTACCTTCCAATGAGGGCAAGCCAGGACACTTGAAAGGCGGGGGTGGAGCGTCACTACGGAAGCAGCAGCATCTGAGGAAGGTTATTTTACCGAAATGCATCATGCTGTGCTGCATTCATTAAAAACGGCTCCCGAACGTTTCCCAGTGTGGCCTCTTTCCTTTTCCTACCGGAGGGGTTTGTTTCTTCATATATATATATATATATATATATATAGATATAGATATATATATATATATATATATATATATATATATATATATATATATTTATTTTTTATATATATTTATTTATATATATATATATATTTGCTATCTCTTGCACTAACCATTAAAATGTGACCTCCAATGTCCCCCCCATTAACTTAAAGTTTTTCAGAAGTCATATGTTTTCCTGTTCCCACACGCCTCTTTCAGCTTGCTCAGCATCAAAGGCCTTAATAAAAAGCGTTGTGTTCTAAAATATGCGCACATGCATTGATCTGTTTCTGAGACATATGGTGCATAGTGTACATGAGAACCTTGTATCTAGTTTCTGTCCTACACTATGAAAGAGTTTTTAGGGTAAAGGGTTGGGAGGCATTGTTTAATTAATCACTTCGAAAATCTACTTTCCTGTGAAGTCTCTAGGCCAGAAACTGTGTTTTGTATAATTGAACACATTGACAGAAGGGTAGTGCCGGTGAGTGGAGGGCGCGAGATGTGAGGTGCGACAGATCTGAGGATGACGGCACCCGACATAAAAATAGTGCTCCCAGCGGGGGAACCCCCGTGGAGTCCTGCGCCGTTACAACCACGTCAGGGTCTGAACTGAGTCTGGGCGTCAGTGGGGGCCCATCGGCGGGAAAATCTGAGGCGGCAAGGAGTAGTTGAAGCTGGGTGCCTGACTTTAAAATGGCGCCCGGCGGAGACAATCCATTAGCAAACAGGCAACAGCACCCGCCTTTGGGAACCCCAAAGCCATACTCACTGTCAAGGTTCCCTGAAGCTAATTTGTGGTCCTGCCTTCGCGCTCACCCATGATCCCGGCCCTGATTCAGTCCATTGAGATCCAGAGAGTGAGCGTACTGGCCCTAATATGAGCAAAACGAGAGAACAGATCAATTTGAACAAGTCCATGCTGAGTCCACATGAAAAGCGACTAAGGAACCACAGCAGTTAATACATACAAGGGAAGAGAACTCTGCAATCACACCACTGGTCGCTAAAAGAAGCGCACAGTCCCTAGGAGAACGCCAACAAGGAACTAAAACTAAAGACTTTGGATAGCGCTATAGCGAAGTGGACAGAGGCATCAGAGCGCTTTAGCATCAAGGGTGAAGAGTCATACTGCACGGAAAGAGAAATGACGCCTTAACAGATCCCAGAGTGACTACACATTTTTAAAAGTCAAACCCCTTCACCACTCTAGGCAGGGAGAAACTAGACACTAACGAAACCAGGGACGGGAATGGGCTCATCCATGCCGCCAAAAACAGCAAAACAATAGAGCTTCCCCTTACTTTGCCCCCTGGGCCACCAAAGAAGCGCAGGCATCAGCGTCAGGGAAACACAACATGGCACTATCGTGTCCTCTACAGAGAACCCTGCGGTCCAAGATTTGGCCTTCACATGATCGTCTCCCTCAGCCTCATGATTCTGAACTAGCTCCCCTGGATGATGAATGGGTTAAACACCGTTAGTTCTGAGCATCATCCTCTAAACCCAAGAACTTAATATGAAAACATCTGGATTGCTGATGTGCAGCGTACTATAAACTTCTGTGAATTGTGAAAATGAATTTGAATTACAAACTGTGTGTGTCATGTCCTGGATGGCAACGCTTCTGGAATGGCCTGTGCTAGGTTTTTACCTTAGAGATGGGGCAAACTCATGGCCACAGAGAGAAAACAGTCTGTCCCCCTAACTGATGCTGTCTGTTCCCATTTAGTACTCTTTCTTTCTTTGTCTACTTCCTTTGCTCCTATCCCCTCTCACCTGAATCTCTCCCCTTGCCGGCTACACCACCTAGCCACCTGTCCTTTTTTGCCCTTTGACTAAGCACTTCTTCTCCCCTTGTTGGGGAAAGATCCAATATTTATACTCTGGAGTCCACAGCGCCAAGGGAGCCACTCACAGTAGAGGTATGGTATGGCACCCCTAGCAAAAGCACTCCCTCTCCCCTTTTTGGGGAAGGATCCAGTATGTAGGCCTTGGAATCTCAGAGACCCCTCTGAGAGAGTCCACTGCGTATAGGGAGCCTCTCGCAACAGAGATGGGGTAATGATACCACTTCCCCGGGGATCACAGCTTACTGGACTTTGGACGCAGCTTTGACTCATCTACCGGTTTGTGTCCCCGTCACCCTCCCCTCCTCTTTCCATGCTGTGTCTCTCACCCTCCCCTACGCTTTCCCTCCTCCAATCTCTGTCTTCTTTCCCTGCTCCTACCCCCTTCCCCTGTATCTCTCCCCTTGCCTGCTTTTTCCCTTACGTATATGTCCTTTTTGTTTGTCTCGACCTTACATGTAACTATGTTTGCCAAGGTCCAATAACTGTGTAACCTTTGTAACGATGTAACCTGCAACTATGGTCTGATACTCATGTAAAGCGCTCTGATACCTCCGGGTCTAGCCAGCGCTATAAAACCTTAAAAATAAGTGTATTTCTCAGTGCAAGAGACAGGAAGGTTGCCAGCATGATCGTCCTCTTCAGTAATGATAATTCATGTTAAAGCATGGCCCAGAATCCAAGGGAAGAATGCCTGGGGACCGCGAGGGAGTGTTTTATTCTGCTTGGGTGCGTTGCTGCTCATGCAGTAAGTGTTTGCGCTATCAGCCCCTGCCCGCCTGCCTCGGGCCTCTTCCGGCTTGTGATCCTCTGAGGAGATAGCTTGGTGGAGTGACAGGCTGTACGGTGATGAGTGCGGCAATTACCAAGGGCCGAGCCGCCGGCAGAGGTAAAAAGCAGGGTTGGCCTGGTAGTGTTTAAACTTCACTTTGAAAGTACTCAAGGAAACAGAAAAAGAAGTCCAACGATGTAATGAAATTAAACCGAAGAGCAATACTACACATAACAAAGCCAGTATCCTGGGACGGGAACCACCCACCGAAAGGCGGGATAAACGGTACAATTAGCCACTGAAAGGAAGGGAATTTTTAAAAGCAAAGGAACCAATGGGAAGCCGGAGGTGTGATCAATGCCCATAGATGAGATACTGCATGTCTCGCATTGAAGCGCATACGCGCTAACTAAGGTTCGACCTAAAAAAAGGCTTATCAATGTGTTTTACAATCTTCTTCAAACGACATTTTTTTAAATTATATCCAAGTTTCCTATATGCGAAAAGGATACTTTATCTTGATTACAATTTGGCTTTTCTGAAAAAAAGAACAAAAATACGATGTAGGTTATTTGAGATTTTAATTTGTCGGTTTAAAGGGTCGTCACAGGAACCAAGGTCAGAAGGTAAATCATGTAGTTATGTAACTTACATAAGTAATCTGTATGTACCCAGCTTTTCTTGATTTTAAAGAAAGTTATTACGCCTGATATTTATTAACTATGTAGGCATAACAATCACTGAAGATAGGTCTGTCGTAACAATGAAATCAATAAAAATATTAGTTTTATGTCCTTTCTTAATCACGTGCTTATGTGGTAGATCAAGTACTGGCTTAACACTTGACTTACATACACTCCATTTCTAACCTTGATTTTGACTGTATTGGACATATCAATGAACCAATGGCAGAAGGGGATTCACTCAAATAAGCCAATGGCAGATTATACATGATCTAAAGTCACTTTTGTGAGACAGCGGGGTGTCTGTGTGTGTTGTAAAAATAAGGAAAGTACCTAATAAACGGGTTGAAATGGCATCATTATACCTATAACATTCCCAGCAAGTTGCAACACATTCTGGAATGAACTTGTCAGGGTCATCAAGTCACTGCTTCAGTTTCAAATAGAAATTCAACACTAAGTAGATCTCACGCATTCTAAAAAAAACATTTCTCGCACTTACCTTCAAAGAGTATGATATAAACTTTCCATTTGTCTGGATCTGCGGAGAAACTCTCGTAGTATTTACAATCTGCCCACACCCAAGTCTTTTAAAAAGCCGAAGAGAACACACCATGAAATCCACTGGAGTATTGTATATATGTGCAGTAGTTTTAAGATGCAAGGAAACTAGTTAACCTCACTGTTGGTGGCCATTACTAGAATGTAATTTAATTCAATATGTACCTGCAGTAGATTTTTTTCTACATTTGGAAACAGTGTATTTTACAAACCGATGAGCGTGAGCCACTGCTTAGAACAAGGGAACAAGTGCTAAAAGAATGAGCAATTAGCACAGGAATATGCAGTGACGTTATCAGGGTGATGACACTGGAACTGACACCTCACCTGTATTATAACCCTGTTTTTAAATAACCGGGAACTATTTTACATTCAGAGGTGGAACACACACTTTTCACATCCATGTGTGTATGATCGTTTGTCTGTGATTACAAAGAAATGAGCGTTGTAGACAGTAGATAAGTGTACATTCACACTAGAGCAACCTGTATATTGAGTAATCATTTATACAGAATGAGCTCATGAAGAAATGTACATTACCATAACAATGCAGTTTAGGTTTGAATACATTTTTTTTAACTTTCGATAGCAATATCATGAAATTATAAAGAAAGGCAAAGACATTTCCTTAGTGGACAACAGGTAACCTCCCAAACAACTCCTCTCTCCTCCTTCAGTCGTGAAGTTCCTCCAAACACCTTCCACACCTGCCACCCATCGACAGTTAACAAGGATTGTAGATCATGTGGACCCACAGTCCACTCAAATTGCAGGCAGACTAGCATGTTAGACCTGTGGCCCATCATCGTGCCGTAGAATCGCAGCATAGTAATCATCTAGATTAGAGGGGTCTAGAAGTTTCAAGACCCAGAGATGCTTCGGACAAGGCAGTTCTTTAACGTCTATGCCAAAAGGTTTTAATAGCCAACCCCATTGTTTGGTGAAGCCTTTCTCTTTGCCAGAAGCTGGTTTTGGCAATTTGTCTATACTCCGGAGCCACCATAACCCTTCGGTCTCTTGACCGTCAGAGGGCAGCATCTATTGTCTCTAGAGTCCAGGATCGCTTGTTTAGAAGCTACGCAAAGGCGGGAAATCAGCCTACCAAGGGAGCTATAGACTCTGCAGATATCTGGAGCTGGTCGTCCTAGTAGGACTACTTTGGGTCATTGAGCTAGATCGGACCGGATGATTATATTTATTATGGTAAACACAGAGGACCAAAAAAGGAGGAATTTTTGGATAAGACCGATGCATATGTCAAAAAACCTTCCTCCTTGCAGGATTTCTAGCATAGGGGATCTTCCCCTCTCTTCATTTTGGCTAGGCGCTTACGGGTATAGTGCCTTTCGTAGTGGATTTTGATCAGTGTTTTTTCCCCCATGTGTGTTGCAAAGTTGTTAGTTCAAGCTAAGATTTCCTCCCAGCGGTCATGGTCTCATGTGATGCCTAGTTCTTTCTCCCAGGCCTCTTGGTAGGTATGTTTGGCTGTACCCCGGTTAACTGTACGCACATTATTTATAGTGGATGTGGCGTGTTTGCCATGCGTGAAGTGCAAGAAGTAGTTTTCAAAGGGTGTGAGGGCTCTTGTGCCTCCCTATTTGAATCTAATGTCCTGTAGCCAATGACGTAATTGCCAGTAGCGGTACCTCTCCATCTCTGGGAAGGAATACTCCTCTTTCGGTTGTTCAAAGGATTTAACTGGCACCCGTGCATACATATCTCTGTGTTCTGCACCTTCCCTCTAACCATTTGTCATATGGGGTTCTAGCCAGGCTTGGTGCAAATTTACGATTCTCCCATAGGGGGATATACTGGTAGGAGAAAGTAGTGAGGCTGTGTTTAACCCCCACACTATCCCATACCTCCTATGTTGCTCTTGTGACTGGGGAAGTGTAAGGTGTCTTCAGTCGCTTGGTTTTGGGCTGCCAAGCGCTTTCCTATAGCGGACCCACCGCCATCATATGGTCGACCTGCTATGCAGTTTAATATGCATTTAAGAAAACTGTAATCTGAAGCTGTTATCATACATATTTCAAACTTAACGAGTTGATGTCAGGGTTCATACAGAAAGTAAACACAATTATTTTTGTGAAAGTGTAATTTTTTATAGAGTAAATTTACTTATATAACTTTGCATATATAAAAAAAGTCTATATTACAGGTCTTAAGTTTGTCATGTGCCAGCATGAGCCCTGTAACCACCAGATGCAAATGGTACATAAGTTATTTACAGCATTTTGAAACGGCAGAAGTGCAGATAAAGAACTAGAGGTGGGTGAGCCAACAGAATAACAGGGCGAGCCGAGCCAGCGCTGAGCCAGGGGCCTGGCTTGTCTTTTAGAGCCCTTGCACGAGCCCTGAAAATATTTGCAAAGTAAATCCTGCAACAAGCCTAATGTAAAATATGATAAACTCTCTTCAAAATTCAAAAAAGTGCTTTTTTTTAACACGTGAAAGCTTTGACATTAATATGCCACAATATGGAACTGCACTCAGATGTCCTTAATACAAATTATAGTTTTTAAATAAAAATTATCGTTTTTAAACTTTGAGGGACATATTTATGTAAAAGACATGCAGAGCATCAAGCCACCTTGCTGCGCTGCTTGACAGAGAAAGGACAGGAATGTGCTGTATTTGACATATTATGATGCATTCCTGTCTTTTGCTAGGATTGGCGCACAATGTGCTGCCTAGCGCCAATGCAGGCACCCGTGCACCATGGGGCAAGTATGCCTGCATTGTTAGCCGGAATATTATTGTGCAGGAAGGAACATTGTCCTTGCCAAAAACAATCCCCTGAGGCATTTTCTGTATGGGGCTGCAGAATGCAGCACACCTAGAAAGAGGAACACCAGGGGAGAAATGAGGATATTTCTCCTTTGTACGTCTCCCCTCGGGATGCGTAACATTCTGATGCATTTCCAGGTTTACCAATAATGGTAACTCCTGGAATGCGCCAAAATCCATGGATGTTGCGTGAGAACACCCAAGCACCACCCATGGAACGCATCCCCGGCGGCAAAGTAAAACAACTCTGTGATTTGCGCTGCATTGTAGTAACTCTGGTTTTATCAATCCACTCAAGGGGTCCTTGGATTGCTTCGCTTTTACCAACCCTGTTGTGTGGTACAAAAATGTTGAAACCCTATGTAATATATGCCTCTTAGACCCATATCCATAATTTAGAACGATTCCTTCTCCGGTCCTGGCAACATTGCCATTAGTGAATTAAGCGGCAAGACAATTATCAGGTGAAACCTGCCTGTGGCCAAAATTCTTATATCTAGAGCAACATTCTAATCTATGAAATCAAACACAATTGGTTTTGTTCAATAGCTTTTCTTAAATCACGTATCTGAAAGTTTTTTTACATGCAATAACGAAGAACAAGCATTGGCATAGCCAATAGGTCTCGCTTATGAGACCTTATAAGTATTTAGTTATGCAGCACAATATCCTTGGCGCAACAACATCGACTGTTCCATGGCTAAACAGGTATAAGGTCCCAAAGGTGAGACCTATTGGCTATGCCAATGTTTGTGACTATTGTGTCAGTGCAGAATAAGCGGAAAGCGCTCAACGACCTCACTACCAGATGTCTAGGTGGCCGAAAAACAGCATCCAGATGTGCCCTGCAGTGTTCTGCAAAACACACAAACTTGTATCAGCTGCCTGACAAGTCATGCTGGGAGCTTGTGATCCGCAGACCCCCTGCCTGTCTCCTGTTTTGACAGCACCCGGAGGTGGCCAGGCTGACGGACACAAGGCCTCCTCTCGGGCCTGCCAGCACAACCGAGCACACCAGATCACCTACGCACACACACACACACACAGGAAGTACTTTTGTGCACTGACGGCCAAGTGTGGCCATGTTACTGTCAGGACGTCCTCTCCTGCGTGGGAGTAAATGGTTAACATTGTACGGAGTGCACAGTGGGCCATTGCTCGCCAGCCCTTGGAGTTCGGGAGATAGGATTCCTCAAAATGTTTAAATAGTCCACACGAACAACTAGGATGTCAGTAATGAGAGGGTATGTCTGATAGAAACTGTCTCCATCCTCAGCAGGATTGGAGTAGTGGGAGGCAGAAGCCCCCAACAGATGCCCCCACCCCACTGACCGCCTTATGCCCCTCCTGGCATGTGTGGGGTCTGCAGGATGAGGCCGCTGACCCCTCAAAGTACACCCACCATGGCAGGAAGGAGAAATGTGTTAAGAAGCAGAAACCGGTGGGACGAGGAGCCTCAAATTAGATCAATAATGCTCTTTTTATCAATTTACATTAGGAGTAAAGATGAGAATAGGAAAGATGGGGGAGAGAGTGAGGGAAAGTGGATTCAGAGAAGGGAGAGGGGACAATGGGACAGGAGAGGGGCAAGGGTAGAGGAGAGAAGCCAGGAGTTGAGAAATGGGAATAAGGGGAGCGAGGAACGAGTGTGGGGGAGAGAGGGACACACACACACACAGAGTGGAACCGAGGGGAGCAGTAACACGGAGTGGCAGGAAAGACCCAGAAACAAAGAGTAGAAGGAGGGACACAAAGACAAAATGAGAAAACTGAAAAAGAATGGGCGATAGAGAGCAAGAAACAGAAGGAAAAAAAGAGGAAGAAAGAGTGAAGAATGGCAGAGAGGACCACGAGTGGGGGGGGGGGGGGCGTATGGTTGGAGGTGGTTGTAGAGAGAGGCAGACAGAATTAAGAAATCGAGTGCCAGGCATATCCCACCTAAAGCGCCCGGAAACGCCTGCAGATGGGTATATCAAGTACTAGCCCTGCTGCTCACACTCGATTATCAAGGCGCAATTGATAGCATTCCATCTGGTTCTGTCACTAAAATGGAAATAAGGAGTCCAACCTAAACACATTATTTCTGAGACTGGTCAACGGTTGTGTGCTAAATGTCACAATGTGGTAGTTTATTGCAGAGTACTTTGTGTGAGGCGCAGACTGCAGCACAACAGAGTGTGCCTGAAAACAAATTTAACAGACTAATTCGGATTTTACAGACACAGACGCCGTACCGAGGACTACCTATAAAAATGTTTATCAGATTAACAGAGTTGCATGTTTAAAGTACACTCTGGCGTTTAGCAAAAGGCCAAAGGTTATACCAGACAACTGAGTAGAATGTGCACATGGAACCTTTGTTGTTAGGGGTTATGCTATTGGAGCAATATGCAATGTGTAATAGAATCTAAACTTGTAATTTATGTTGGGAAATCTATAAATAAAGTTTAAAAAAATGAGGGGGCTGTGTTGGGCCGGTATTGAAGGGTGGGGTGAGCCCCATTAACAACGGCTCGAGAGCCGCACTGAACATGGGCGCATAAGAGGAGGCAGCAGGGCTTGGTCTGGAGTCTGCATGAATGTGAAGTCATGGAAAGGAACGGATATCACCCACCACCAGGGCACCGCCCCACATGCAAGCTGCCACCACGGGACAATAGCTGTAAGACATGAGGGGCTGCCCAGCCACAGCTGCACCCCGGAAGCACACCTGAGGTCAGGGAAGGAATGCTGGGTTCAACTACAAAAAGACCACGACCCACAACCCCCCACAACCTATTCCCCGAAGAAATTGGAACAAAATCACCACCGCCCAGCTCTCCTCTTCGCTTCACCTAAACCCCCCTGCCAAATCATCAGACCCAAACCAAGCAGCCACCAACCTTACTCAATGGATCACCCTCAGCACCGATGAACTAGCACCCTTGAAACACCATCAAATCAAGCAAGGTACCAAAAAAGCCCCCTGGTTCAACGATGGCCTTAAGAAATCCAAGAAGTTCTGCCACACCCTCGAGAAAGCCTGGAGAAAAAAACCCAACCACTGACAACCTGGCCACCTTCAAGAACGCCACCCGCAAACACCACCAACTGATCCGATCCACCAAGAAATCAGCATTCAAAGATCGACTCGACAACAACGCCCAAAACAGCAAAGAACTATTCAACAACGTAAAAGAATTTACCAACCCCACCGTCGGCACCAACGACATCACTCCCTCCCAAGACCTCTGTGACTCTTTATCCTCTTTCTTCCACAACAAAATCGCCGGCATACATAACAGCTTTGAAAACCAGTCCGAAGAACAGTCCACTCCACCCACCTCCGAACCAAAACAGCACTCTAACAACCTTTGCGCCTGGAATCCAATCACTACTGAAGACACCATCCGCCTGAAGAACACCATCCACTCGGGATCGCCAACCGACCCATGCCCCCACCACATTTTCAACAAAGCAGACTCCATCATCGCACCCCATCTCCGCGATGTCATCAACTGTTCCTTCAACTCTGCTACCTTCCCGGAAATCTGGAAACATGCCGAACTCAGCGCCCTTCTGAAGAAACCCACAGCAGACCCCTCTGAATTTAAGAAATACTGCCCCATCTCGCTCCTCCCACTTCCTGCCAAAGTCATTGAGAAAGCCGTCAACAATCAGCTCGCCGCCTTCCTTGAATCCAACAAATCCCTCGACCCCTCACAGTCCAGCTTCCGAGCCAAACACAGCACCGAAACCGCCCTCATCGCAGCTACAGACGACATCCGAACGCTACTGGACAGCGGAGAAACATCTGCCCTCATCCTACTTGACCTCTCCGCCGCCTTCGACACAGTCTGTCATAGCACCCTCATACAACGCCTCAGCAACGTCGGAATACAAGGAAAAGCTTTGGACTGGATCATCTCGTTCCTCGCCGGAAGAACCCAGAGAGTCCGCCTCCCCCCATTCCAATCAGAGGCCACCGAAGTCATCTGCGGCGTACCACAAGGATCATCACTCAGTCCCACTCTCTTCAACGTTTACATGAGTCCCCTCGCATCCATCGCGCAACAACACAACCTCAACATCATCTCCTACGCAGACGACACCCAGCTGATCCTCTCCCTCACCAAAGACCCAAACACCGCCCAAACCAATCTACACGAAGGAATGAAAGTAGTAGCCGAATGGATGAAGAACAGCCGTTTAAAACTAAACTCGGACAAAACCGAAGTCCTCATCTTAGGATCATCCCCCTCTGCCTGGGACGACTCATGGTGGCCACCGGCCCTGGGTACAGCACCCATACCTACAGATCACGCACGCAACCTGGGCTTCATCCTAGACTCCTCCCTCTCGATGACCAGACAAGTCAACGCCGTATCATCTTCATGCTTCAACATCCTACGCATGCTCAAAAAAATCTTCTGTAGGATCCCCACCGAAACAAGAAATACAGTCACCCAAGCACTGGTCACTAGCCGACTGGATTACGGAAATACCCTTTACGCCGGAACCACAGCCAAACTACAGAAAAAACTCCAACGCATCCAAAACGCCTCAGCCAGACTCATACTGGACATCCCCCGTCAAGCTCACATTTCCGGTCACCTGAAAGACCTCCACTGGCTCCCCGTCAACAAGAGAATAACGTTCCGTCTCCTCACCCACGCACACAAGGCCCTCCACGACCTAGGACCCGAATGCCTCAACACTCGACTGTCCTTCTACACACCCACCCGCCAACTACGATCATCCAATCAAGCCCTCGCCGCAATTCCGCGCATCCATAGATCCACCATGGGAGGAAGATCCTTCTCCTACTTAGCGGCCAAAACCCGGAATTCTCTCCCCACTCACCTCCGCCTTACACAGAACCACCTCTCCAGAAAGCAGCTAAAAACCTGGCTATTCGATAAGTAAAGCACCCTCCCTCCCTCAAGCGCCTTGAGACCCTCTGGGTGAGTAGTGCACTATACAAATTTCTGAACTTGAACTTGAACTTGAACTTGGCTGCCTGGCAAAGATTGCTGATTTTTAACGACGGGAGAATTAAGCACCTTGTCCAGAATCACAAGATGGCGAGTCGGGCCGGGATTCAAACCAGAGTCCCAATTTCCAAAGTTAGCAATTCAAGCCATTAGGCCACACCAAGACGCCTTTGTATTTAGCAAAGAAGGTGAAAAACATGGATGCAGGGCTCTAAAGTGAATGAATCGAGATAATGTGTACACAAGCCCAGCTTTGAAAGTGGTTCGGGCGAGCGCCCCCGCAGAAAAAGTGAAAGCACATATGTTTTAAATTAACACAGACACAGCGGGGAAAAACATTAGGCATCTCCAATCATTCTTTTATTCTTTTATTTTAAAAAAAAGGACCGGTTTTAACAGAGCGTTTGCAGGATCATCTGAGTGTGAGTGTGGTAGGCACTCAGCTGACTCCTAGGTCTGAGCTGTGGGGTAAGGTGTGAACTTGGAGGAGATTGTAAAAGGTAAGAAATACCATATTCAAGTACAAGATGTTTCACTTTGAAGGACACAACACAAGTGGGGGTTTAATGCGCCTTCGTCGTGTTTGGCGTTTACATAAGTTGCGGAGACATATTTGCTGGTCAACCACTGAATGTAAATACTTGTGCGCTGTCTCACACACAGAGAACTTGACACACCCACATGGATGGCACTGGATGGCGCACATCGATAGACAAACGTACAGTCACAAGATGTACACAAAAAAACAGACAAAAGGACACACAAACACAAGAGTTGGTAGACACATGCATACCTTGAGGGAGAGAGAGAGAGCGAGAGAAACACACAAAGTCCACAGACCACGCATACAGACGCACAGCGGGAGAGGCACATGCTGAGATACAAATACACCCATACAGCCACAAACACTCATGCAGAAAAATGTCTTATTTTGAAGACTGGGCGTGGCTCATTTCTACATGAAAGTAAGGACTTGCAAAATTCACGTTTGTTACCCCAAAGAGTAGTTTTGTTTATTTTGCCACAAAAGACTGAGCTGACTCTCTTGAAGTGTGGGTTTTTCGCATCAGTGGCTGTGAAACATCTTTGAGAGATGCCTGTCTTAGGCAAACCATCTCTCCCTGGACGTGACACGGGCTTCAGCGAATTGCATTCTTCTCGGCTCCTGCTTGTTGCAACCATGAGGCTGGAAAGTAGGTGATTTTATTTATTTTTGTAAATTTATATAGCGCTGATGTGGCCCGAAGGCATCAGAGCGCTTTAAAGCAGTACCCTGGTATTTACCAGGGTAAAGGAAGTTACAGTTGCAATTCAAGCCATTAGCCACACCAAGACGCCTTTGTATTTAGCACAGAAGGCGAAATGCAGGGCTCTAGAGTGAATGAATCGAAAAAGCCCAGCTTTGAAAGTGGTGCGGGCGCGAGCCCCGGCCGCAGCGAAAGTGAAAGAACATAGTGGGAGAAGGGAAGGGATAGGCAGGGACGCGCTCACGCTCCAGATGGCACCTCGGGTGCTGTAAGCTGGCGGCTGCGCGTGTGCACGCGTGCGTGGCGCAAACGCTAGGCCAGAAGAATATTGGGGTAGCATTTTTAAAAGCACATTACAAAATGTCGCGCAGAGCAGCGCATGCACTGACTCAGCAAGACCTAAAAAGGAGGATCTGAAAAATAAAATATTTGGTTAAAATCACACATTTTGGATAAGCAGGGAAACCACGATTAATCCATTTTTTTGCTTTGTATAAATCAGCCATTGAATGAATATTCAGGGACGTAGCTTCATCAATAATATTAGAGGGATATGAGCTTGAGAATTACCTATAAGCAGCATGATTGCTAAAAAGGGCAGTGAGTGGGCTGGGTTCACGGAAAGTGAGGAGGGATAGGGGCGGGTGTATGGCAGTGAAGAGGCTTTCGTTGATAGTTAACTGAAAAAGAACGTGCATTCATGGTAACAGGAATATACACATCGAGACATAAGCCACAACACAAGATGGCACAGGACTCAGGCTATTTGTTTTGCAAAGTGCCGTATACTCTTACTAAACTGAAATCACCTAAATTGATTCTTTTCCACTGGTGTACTACTATCCAATTTGTTGTACACTGATTTTCTGTGTTCTGCATTTGACTATCCTGTTGTAATTTTGAACTTGTTTTTAAATGTCATGGTAGCATTTTTGTTGTTGTCACACAAGAGAAACATTCTCTTTTTATATTGATAAACTTATGCTACACCGTTCAGCAATATGGGTCAGATTTGCAAACGGTCTGACGACTGATTGTAGCAGCACTCAGACAAAGCAGTACAGAACCTTTCACAAATGTGTTGTTTTCATAGAAATTCCTTGACTATGGGCCCATGGCATTCTGGCAGATGCAGACTTGCAGCTTTCATTTGGATTTTCCAAACTTAATTTACAAGTGATTTATCTCCATTTATTTAAACAGTAACAACAGTTGAATTTTCTCTGAGGTAATACCTTCACACGATCACATCATGATATTTCACTTTCATCAAAGCACTTCAGACCGACTAACCTTGTCGGGTGGTGCAGAACAATTAAAATGGCATTACCCGTATCAGTGAAGAAGTAACCATGGGATGCAGACCACTTGCCATGGGATCTGCAAAGTTCATGATGTCAAGAAATTACGTAGGATAACATTAAAATGTACTATTTGAAGAACATGAACTTGTATTCATGGATGTTCACAGAGCCATAATTGAAATGACAATGGAAAGATGCCTACAATATATGAGGAAGAACACAGCTGGGCCCTACGTCTGAACATGCTTTTAAGATTTGAGCACTCTGCATTCTGACACTTTCTGTCACAAAGAAATATAAAATCCCCAAGCAGAGGCAACACATTTTATGGCATCATAATCACCCTTTTCTTTTTTAACTTTATTTCATTTTCTTGACCTCTTGGAACAGCGGACATACCTTTGAAAAGAAGTGCTCTGTGGTAGAATCTGACCCATGATAGGCCTCCATGGGGCTCTGTCTGCTTGTTACAAACCTGACCTACATTCCTTTCCCAGCACTGCAAGTTTTGTAACTACTGAATCCGATGGGCATAAGCGTAAACCGACTCAGAAACAGGATTAGGGAGATGTTCCACTCCATACACCCCCTTAAAGATAGGTCCCTGCTCCCACTCTATCCACCCTCACCCCGTTAATCCAGCCCACCCTGTGCCCTTTTGAGAGGCGTCCACCATGTTGCTTGTTGGTAAATCTCAAGCTCACAGCCCCCTAATATTATAGATGAGCTACGCCCCTGCCAAAGAAGACCTAAAGTTTGTACAGACATGTGAGGAGCACAGGAAGGCATTGAAGGCCCATCTCCAAGAAGGTGAACTTCCTGCTTTTTAGGAACCAGCAATATCCCGAGGTCAAATTAAATGAATGCACTACATAGAAGTGAAAAACGACAAGGGAAGAGTTGAAAAGTGCAAGAGAGGCAGAAAATAATGCCTTTCACTCTCTCCTGACCGAGTTTTTAACATTTTCTCCCTCAGTTTCTAGGTCGAGCCTAGAGCAGCTTATGCGCTGCTTGCTCGACCTTAGTAAAGGGCTTTTCAAAGTGCTACCCGCTGGCCGCCAGCTTGCGGTTACATGCACAAGCACGCGAGCCTCGCTCCGCCTCTCCAATCATTACTGCGCGCGCATCCCTCGCGTGCTTAGCACGTCATTGCGATCACCTTCGTTTTCACCGCAGTCGCGATGACGTGCTAAGCATGCGAGGGATGCGCGCGCAGCAATGTCCCCTGAAAAGTAACATTATAACAATTCAATGTTATCATTACCAATGTGTTATGTGCTAGCGTGAGCGCGTCCCTGCCTACCCCCCTCTTCTCCCACTATGTGCTTTCACTTTCGCTGCAGCCAGCGCTCGTTTATAATCGTGGTTAGTATATATCATAATGTAAGCTACTGTACTTTAAAGCGGATTTCCAAAGTTTGCAAATACTGTCTAGATTTTACTGTTGGGTAATGTGTCAGGATTTGGTCAATCAACGTAATCCTGTTGTGTGAAACAAAGTGGAGTCTTGCCTTTAATTAAACACTGTTATTCACTTGCTCCTATTGCTTGTGGCTCACTGCATTTCGGTGATAGACACCTGCCAGCTTGATTCTCCGCGAACATTGGCTCTCTCTGTTGGCATGTAGACTTATCCTTGCAATTTGTGACAAATACATTTTACTGAAAAGGCGTGACAAAATGCCAGCTAAAGTACTCTGGGATGTCACAGAACATCAGCAGGATGGTTGGTCATCGTAATGTACACATAATGGTCTTAATTTAGCTTGACACTGCTTTTCGGAGTGACTTGAATAGCTTCCAAAACGAGTATCGCAAAGTGGTGTCGCAACGCTGTTGCAGCAAAACTGCTTCTCACCTAAGAAGTTTCATGAATGTTGTTTAGCTAAAACACATCTCATGAGTCTATGCAGCAAACGCCTTATAAACCGTATTTATGGACGTCAGCGTCACCGACGACCCAGAATAAAGGATTAGCATATTCCACATAATTAAACTAGCGTGACACAACCATTTTTCACGAAATGGAGGAATGTCAGTTCAATTTAGGAGAAAATTGCTCCAGTCACGGGGACCGTCGAATGATTATGCACTTTGAGTTCCTGTCCAAGATAGGAGTTATGGCATTCCCTGGTCGGAACATCCCCTCCGAGTTATTCTCGACATGTGGCACCATCTGATGTATGAAAATACAGATCTATTAGTGTTTTCATCTGTAACGTTTTGTCACAATAGCCTAGTTTTACTAAAGCAATGTACCATACATTCGCTAGACCCTTTTGGTTGTAGTGATATATGGTTTGTAGGTTCTTCAAGAACCTTAGGTACCCAGAGCCAACAACTATGCTGCAAAGTACACTGGCTTTACACTGTGCACTGTCTATAGACCAAATTACATGGTGAAATGTGTAGAGTGAAAAATGGGCAGCAAGCTAACCTATGTATTTCTAAATTGGAGTTTAGAGAGTTATTTGTACACTTCTGAATTTCTTTCTTGCTGGCTTAGCTCTGGAAGGCACACATGCAGCAATATCCATTGATACATATCCTACTATTCTATGCTCCTTCATGTCTTCTAATAAGAAGCATTGGCATAGCCAATAGGTCTCGCCTTTGGGACCTTATAAGTATTTAGTTAGCAGCACAATATCCTTGGTGCAACAACATCAACTGTTGCATAGCTAAACACTTAGAAAGTCTCAAAGGCGAGACCTATTGACTTTGCCAATGCTTGTTAATGTTTATTTTAGATGATTGCAAATAGTTTTATTTTTCTTTGCCATGTTTCTGTTTTCCAAAGTGTATGTTTTTTAGCAGCAGTCCTATTCAAGTCAGTCACTGCTCCTCTGAATTTGAGGAACCTGAAACTCAGTTAATACAAACAAACCTATCTGTCTAAATAAAGTTAGAGCCTGGGTGAGTCAAATAAAAATACACAGGTAGGTTTGACAATTGGAAGGGATCCTTTGTACTTAGAAATACACAATTTACAATAACATCTGCTAATAAATCAGTTTAGAGAGACCCCTGCGGTCTTCTTCCTTTACCAAGCTTCTTGTATAGTTTGAAAAAAAAATGTTAGCCAGTTTTGACCAATGAAAATGTTTCATTGTGCCACACATCAACATCCGTAAACGGGGTCACTAATTTTCACAAGTTCTTGTGCAAAACCCCTTTATAAAGTTGTAATTATCTTCTATTCAGCTTTGCCAACGATACTGCCCCAACTGCTTTTAAATACGCAACCTCTCACAAGTTCAAGGAAGAATACACTCATCATAAACAATGCATCCAGTGCTTGAAAATGTCACTATGTTGCACAATGTTTCCTTGATTTTGTGGAAGTAGCTAGACCACCAGACTCTTCTTTTATACTAATACCATTAGCCTGGCCTTACCCCACAAAACCTTTAGTCCTGGCTTCGGTCCTGATGTAAGTAATTTATTTCTGTTTGTCAGTCTGACTGGGTGTGTGTGTTTGATATGTGTCCAACAGTGAGTGTTATTAACATGTTTGGTTGTATATGTAGGTAATGTGTTAGCATAGTATTGTGCCTATGTGTGTATGTCTGACAAGCCTATAAGTTTGACATAAATGGCTGTACAAGGGTGTGTGTGTGTGTCAGATAAAGACCAGGATTTATTTTTGCCATTCTGTGACAAATCTTATTTCCCCTGTTAGAAATATTAAAACTACAATTGACAGAGTGAAAAGAAAAAAATAACTTTGATTGAATGAAGTATTCACACAAGGAACGAGAAAACATGAAGCCTGATAGATAAAGATTGTGTCAGTTTGTGTGTGTAGCACGTGTCTGACTATTCTATGGGCGAGGGGCTCTGTATGAAAGTAATATCTCATATTGTCAGTGTAGACAATATGAGTGGGTTAAGAATGTGTTCATCTGAGATGTGTGTTTTTATGTGCATCTTTTTGTATTCGGAAGGTATGTTTGGCTATTCTGCGTGCGTAACAAAAGTGTATGTTTTGAAAATGTAACATGCTGTGTGTCTAGACCAGTTTGTCGGGCTGTCTGTTTAAGGCATGTACATCTTTGACTATGTGTTTTAGGAATGTGTGTTGGGCCATGCCTGTGTTGGGAATCTGCTTTGGTATTTTAGGTGTGTTGACTCAAGAATGTGTGCCTGGTTATGAGTGTAAAGAATAGTGGCTGTGATCATGTTAGGAACATGTGTGTGGGATATGTGGAGAGTTATGAGAGCTGAAAGAGTGTTCAAGGTTAGTGGAGTCTGGATATAAAGAGCTAAGGGTACTGGGCTGGGCATATAAATACAAGAGTAATCAGTTCATACAAATGAGAGAAGAATCATTGCACATATGTGTGTGCTCACATATGAAAGAGAACTACGCTACATGCAAGTAGATGAGATGGGGCTAGCTGCACATTAGTAAATGAGGTGCCTATAGTTGACATAGACTAGGTCATTATCAAATATTGTAGGTTTTTAACTTAAGTGAAGGATGCTCCAGTAATGCCATCATGGTCAAATATCATGTGACACCACTGCATGTAATGTCATCAGGGTCAAAGGTAATATGAAGTCACTTCCTGTGGTCAGGGCCGAACTGGCTGTAGCGGGCATTGAGTGTTTCCCAGGTGGGCCGCTACGGCGGGGGCCGGTTTTGGGCCCCTGGGTGGCCGTTTTGTTACCGGGGGTTGGCCGTATCGGCCACCTATAACAAAATTGGCCGAAACCGGCCATCGCAAATTGCTCGGCTGCATCCCCCTAACCCTGGGGGTGGGGGGTCAAGCAGTTTGCCAGGGCCGGTTTCAGTTCCCAGTCCGGTTCTGCCTGTTGTGCCACCAGGGGGTGGGGAGAGGTCAAAGACATATGATGTCACGTCCACTACCCTAAGCATTTTGGCTCCTAAGCCCCTGAAGAATAGAGGGCAGGTTCAGAACTAGCAGAGGGGCAAAATGGGGTGGATGGCAGCCCTGGCTTCATTTTATACCATGCGCACACCTGCCCTTGCCATACTGTGTCATGGGTACTCGCATACATTTTCCCAGGGGCCACAAAGTAGGGTCTGTGGTGTGACTGAGGGCCACCCTAATGCCAGGAGGGTGGCGGTATGGTGTCTGGATGGGTCATGGATTGTGTAAGAATGCCTAAACAAATGCTAAATAAACGTGCAAGCATTTATTTGCAGGTTAATACCTGCTTGCTTCGTAATTTAACATTTTATCCTGAATATTAGTGCTCAGCAACTTAACGACAGCTTGTGCTGTTGTCCACCAGGGGGGCCGCATGTAAAGGTCAAAAGGGCTGCAAGCCGCCCTCAAGCTGTACTTTGAGTATTACTGGTCTGTGTGATTAAGAGCACTGGACCAATCAGAGCAAGAGCGTGCATATAGTCTGTCAGGCCCATAGAAGGATAGCAGGCTGCGATGTTTATGTATAGTTTGTCTTTGTGCACATTTCCCTTTGAGGTTCGAGTGCTGCCCACTCTTTTCCTTTCCCTTGAGATGCGGTGGAGTCTGTTATTCCCAGTGCTCACATTAATCACATTAATGTTGGTGTTGTGGATCCTCCTCTACCTTCAAACAGTATGATATAAGGCAAATGTCAAATCAAATTTCAACGCCATGTCCTCCCTTCTCTTCCTCTCTCCCTCTGTTTATTGTTTGCTGACGTTTCGGCAGTGGCGGTTCTCCCATGGGGGCGTTTGGGCGCCGCCCCACCTGTTTTCTCGCCGTGCGAGAAGAAGGCAGAAACAAATGGTAGTTATTTATTAATAACTACCATTTGTTTCTGCCTGCCCTTCTCGCACGGCGAGAAAGCAGTCAGCCGTCAGCCGATTCCGAACTTCCTGGTTTCTAGAGCCTCAGGGCAGTGGGGAGTGGCTTGGGGGAGTGGCTTGCCCACTGTTGTGAATACGTACTGTTTGGACAGCCTGAGAGGCTGTTCAAACAGACAGTATTAGCAACAGTGGGCAAGCCGCTCCCCCAAGCCTCCTCCCACTCTCTGTTCTGCAGGATGCAGACTGTGAGCAATGACGTATTTAGGGCAGCCGGCCGAACCAATCAGCGCCGGCTGCCATGGAGGGGAGGGAGGCTGCCTGCAGCAGCCTTCAATGACGAGAGCCCACATTCAAATCCAGGACGAAGGCGGGAGCAGTCTCGGGACGGAGTCAGCGCGGGAACGAAGCCATTAAGCCAAGGTAAGTTTTTTCATTTATATTCATTGTATTTTGAGATCCATTCATCTCTTGTTCCCTTGCAGTATACTGAAAAGGAGGTAAACTAAACGTTCATAAAAATGTTGTTTTTTTTTTAAAATGTAAACAGCGCAGTGGTTTACCAGCCGTAACACTGAAGGGTGCTAATTTTATGGCAAATGTGCACATGGATCGCAAGCAAGAATGCCGTAACTCGCGAAAATTCGAGACACTGGCTCAAAGGGGGCTGATCCGATGCCCCATACTATAAGTTGTGGTGGGCGCAAGAAAAATGTATGTGAATTAGTGCTGTGTGCTTTGAATGGGTGTGTGCATGGGTATGTGCTAGCGAATGATGGGTTTATGTGTGCGCTTGTGAATGGATGGGTGGGAGTGAGTATGTGTGTGCTTGTGAGGGACGGGAGGATGGGACTGTGCTTGTGCGTTCCCACGGCCCGCCCCACTAATCGTCGACATTACGAGCCGCCACTGCGTTTCGGGCCTATCAAATCAGGTAAGTCGGTGTGCGCTTTTGTTCATCTACACCCGTGATTCTCAAAATAGGGCCCCGTGGCTGCATGCAGCCCTCCTGACCTTTACATGTGGCCTTCTGGTCAGCAGCAGCGCTAGGTTGCTGTTCACTTGACTCAGCACTAACATTTGAAATATGTGAAATAAACAGGCCAGCATTTATTTAAAGGGTAATTGAAGTTAAAGAAAGTACTTGGGGCCATATTATCAAGAACGGTGATAACATTATCGCCGCTTTAGCGGCAGGAAACCATTGCTAAAGCGGCGATAAGCGGCTTGATAATATGCCCTTGTGAATTCCCATAGAAGCCCAGGTTCTGGTGTCAAGGACATCAAACCTGGGCTTCTATGGGAATTCACAAGGGCATATTATCAAGCCCCTTATTACCGCTTTAGCAGCAGTTTCCTGCCACTAATGCAGTGATAATGTTATTGCCGTTCTTTATAATATGGCCCCCTGTGTGTCCTGCACTGCTTACCTTTAGAAACACCTTCATTTTAAAAGACATCTTGCAACAAAAATTTAAAAGTATGATAAAGTCTGTACAAAATTAAAACATGTATTTCTTTAACATGAAGAGCCATTTCACCTTAGTACATCATATTATAGCAGTGCGTTGAAAAGTATTTGTGTTTAAAGTGTTAGTTTTCAGGCATGAATTTAGAAACATTAATTCCCACCCCGAGTACACACCCTGAGAACGATGTCAATAATGAACTAAGAGGCAAGTCAGTTGTATGGGCACTCTTTGGGTGACCTGGTTTTCTATTATACATAAACAACATTATACTTTATTAAAATAAACACATGAGAAGGTTGTGTACAGCACACAACCCAAAGTTATGTATTGCAAGGTCCTCTTATATTTGATAATGAGGAAAAAGTAGGGAAAGTGAAATAAAACAATTGCCTAGGATCATACAATTTCTTTAAGTGGAGAAGCCAGGGTTAAGCTCAATCAATCAAAATCAATCAAGACATTTATAGAGCGCACTACTTACCCGGAGGGTCTCAAGGCGCTTAGGGGGGGGGGGTGCTGCTACTGCTCGAACAGCCAGGTCTTGAGCTTCTTCCTGAAGGAGAGGTGGTCTTGGGTCAGGCGCAGGTCGGTCGGGAGGGAGTTCCAGGTCTTGGCGGCCAGGTAGGAGAAGGACCTTCCTCCTGTAGTCGTTCTTCGGATGCGGGGGACGGCGGCGAGGGCGTGGCTGGCTGATCGGAGGTGGCGTTTGGGAGCGTAGAAGTTGATGCGGTTGTTGAGGTAGCTCGGGCCTTGATCGTGTAGGGCTTTGTGTGCGTGGGTGAGGAGACGGAAGGTGATTCTTTTGTTGACGGGGAGCCAATGCAGGTCTCTCAGATGTCCGGAGATGTGGCTGTGTCGTGGGATGTCGAGGATGAGTCTGGCTGAGGTGTTCTGGATCCGCTGGAGTCTCTTCTGGAGCTTGGCGGTGGTTCCGGCGTAGAGGGCGTTGCCGTAGTCCAGTCGGCTGGTGACGAGGGCCTGGGTGACCGTCTTCCTGGTCTCGGTGGGGATCCACCGGAAGATCTTCCGTAGCATGCGCAGGATGTTGAAGCACGACGAGGAGACGGCGTTGACTTGTCTGGTCATGGAGAGGGAGGAGTCCAGGATGAAGCCCAGGTTGCGTGCGTGGTCCGTCGGTTTGGGTGCGGTTCCCAGGGCGGAGGGCCACCAGGAGTCATCCCAGGCGGAGGGCGAGGAGCCCAGGATGAGGACTTCCGTCTTGTCTGAGTTCAGTTTCAGGCGGCTGGTCGTCATCCATTTGGCTACGTCTTTCATCCCTTCGTGAAGGTTGGCTCTGGCGGCGGCGGGGTCGTTGGTAGGTTTTTGGTTTCACATTTGTAATTCAGACACTAGGGGCCAGACGTAGGTAAGTATATTTTACCGGCTCATAAATACCGAATTTTACCGATTCGGTTTTTATGAGTCGGTAAAATTGAAGGAGGGAGATTTAGGCAAATTCGGTAATTGAATTACCGAATCTATAAAAATCGTTATTTACCGAATCGGTAAATACCGATTTGGTAATGCCCATTGATTCCTATGGGCCTTGAAGCCCATAGGAATCAATGGGCATTACCGAATCGGTATTTACCGATTCGGTAAATACCGAATCCTGCAAGGGTGCAGGGGGTGTCACTTTGACACCCTCTAGCACCCCAAATACAGGCATGTGTGCCATGTGGCACACAGACATGCAGGGCATGTCTGTCTGTCACATGGCATAGGTGTGCATGCACAAATGCGCATGCACACCTGGATTCGGTATTGTACCACCCAATTGGATTGGGTGGTAAAATACCGAATCTGTAAGGGCTTTGGGACTCAGAAGAGTCCCACCTACATCTGGCAGTTACCGAATCGGTAAAAATACCGATTCGGTATTTTACCAATTCGGTAAATTTACCGATTCGGTAAAATAGGGCCCCTACATCACAAATACCCATTCACCGGTCGGTAACGGCCGAAATCGGCCGTTACCGGTTGGTAAATGGCAACCTACATCTGGCCCTAGATATATAGTTTCAGTATAAGTTAAAAATTTGTAAAGTGCGCAGTTAATTAAAACCATTGCACTAAGTACATACATAAAAGCCTGTTTTTTTAAAGTGCGCAGTTAATTAAAACCATTGCACTAAGTACATACAAAAAAGCCTGGTTGTTTAAAGTGCACAGTTAATTAAAAACCATTGCACTAAGTACATACATTATACCTTTCAGATAAAATCTTGTCGAGAGAAAGGTCACCTTGCAAGATGCCAGTATAGTTTTGCAAAACAAGAGCTGTTACAAAAAATGTAGGAAATGAAGAAGGCCCACTCATGTCTATGAAAGAATTAGCAGGGAAATGTGTGCAAATCTACTTATTGAAGGGGGAATACAGGCCTAAGTTGTCTAAAATAGCAGAATAGAAAAGCAAAGCAAAGTAGAGATAGGACCTGGGGGGTGGAAAGTAGACAAGCTTTAGTAGAGTAGGAAAATATAATTAGATGCAGTAGAAAAAGAAAGTCACTGGCCCGCCTACAAGAATACTTCTTTGAGAAAATATGCAGATAAGCAGCAGAGAGGCACAAAATAGGGGGGAGATTGGGCCTTGAAGAAGCAGCAGATGTGTAGGGGGTAGAGGAGTGTTAGGCTTCAAAGAGACAAGCCAAGGAAAACCGGTAGTACAAGCGGTGGTGGGATAGCAAAGTAAACAACACATGTACATGAGACGCCATCTAGAAACGCATGATTAGGTTTTTTGTAAAAATTATTGTTTTTGATATTATCTTGTGCTTAAGTAAGTGCTCGATTGAATATGTGAATGTCATGACCTATTTACTCCTGCAAATGTATAAAAGAAACTGTCTGCCACATTGTTTTAGTTGAAGTTCAGATTCTACTTCCATGGAGCTGACTGACCTTCTGTGCTTGTGCACGCTCTCCAATAAACCCTGTCCTATATTGCCAAGAGAAGTCGTGCTGTTTTTCCTTTTACTCGACAACATTTGCCCAGGCCAGCCAAGGAGTTCATCATAGCTTCCCCAGACGCAACCTGAGGAAGATGCTGCCTGCCCTCAGTTGAATAGGAACTGCTCAAATATCAAGTAAACAGACACCGAGTATTATACTAAAGTCTGCCTATTCAAAAGATGGGCCTGTAAGAGTCCCAGGTTGCCGTCAAAAAGTGGGATGAGAGATTGAATTTGGTACCTTAAAACTTTAAATTGTATGATTCTTTGGCAATTATAGTATGGAAATGCATGCATGGGATTGTTCTTTTTCTTTTGTTAGGTTACGATGAAATGAAATGTGGTAATTCCTGATGCACAATGGAAGACTTGCTACAAGTCTTTAAAGAAGAGAGGACGAGACATGAGACATCAGCTGGAGAGTCTGATGGTTAGGTAAGGGAACAGCAAATTGCTGCTGTCAGTTGACTTTGCCCTGAGCATGGCCAGACCCTTGGCTGTGAATCTAAAAAGCGCATTAGTTGCGAGTAGCTATCCCTCCATGAATAAGGAGGATGACATAAAGAGTACAATACTCATAATCACAGGAGGAAAATCATAGAGAAGTGGCAGCTTTCCACTGTTGTCATACAGCCTGGTATAATCGAGGAAGAAAGGCAGCAAGATCCTTCTGATATTTTTGTTTGTTCGATACAAACCCTTAACCACATCGGTGCTCATGACGGAGCGGTTTCATCATGAGCGCCGGTTGGGCTGTGCTTATGACAGAACCCTTCCATCACGGCCACGCCCATTTCTTAGAACCTTCAGCACAGCTCGAAAATTCGCGCCGCGCTGAAGGGGTCAAGGTGTCCTGGGAGTAGAGAAACATTATTGCAGATAAAAACAGAGGGAGTCAAACTAAAACGTCCTAAGCTAAGCCTAAAGGATAATAAAAAGTTCCTATGAGCAAGACTGATAATTCACTGTAAAGTAACAGATGCGACTAAATTAAAATGCACATTTCTGTGGGCCCATGGAGAACCCCTGTGTCCGTGTAACATCTCTGCACTTCATATAGTAACAGTCACCCATCATATTAGAGGCCCTTCTTGATGCATTCCTTACAGACATTCATGATTCAGGAGTTTGAAATATGAATGGGACATCACATTCTCGAGCAACGCAAATAGTTGTTTATATATTCACGATAATACTGTGACATGCATTGCGTCAGGCACAAATCCTCTTACAATGGCTGAAGTGTTACAAAGATTAGTGATAGGTGTGCTTGATGTCTGCCATTTTGGTCTCACAGTAGTGTATGTGAAGTCAGATAGAACTGTATAAGGTCACTACATATATACCACTATTATAGGTTAATGATAGTTGTAGAACACAAATATATTAGTGAATTAGATAGGTCCAAAAGGGGCATAAGGCAGTGAGTGAACAAATAAGGTATTACACATAGGAAGCGTGCACATCCTTAGTGGACTATGGAAACCCCTCTGGAACACATGGTAAAAACTTCCCCTTCAGACAAGAAGAGGATACTAAGTATTGTAAACAATGGCACAAAGGTACCAGAGGCCATTTCCAGCCATGGCTGAATGACTGGACATTTGACGAAGTCATAGCTTACAGTCACTCTAAGTATAATGGAAAGAAAAGACAGAAAAAGGAAGCCACCCTGACATTATGATGGGTGTTCCATGACACAAAAACAAACATGTGATTAAACAAAGAGGACTAGCTTAAGTTGACCAAAGTGTTGCAGTACTCAAATTAGTTCTGTCACGGGCACCTTGTTGGTGTATTCATGAAGCCCTCACCCACCAACCTAGTTGGTGGCTTGCTTCATCATCGGGCCCACTCAGTGACACCTAGTATGTCCCGGGTGTGCTACGACGCCTGATTACAGCGGAGCTGGTATATTGCTGAGAGAGCAGTGAGGTTGGGTGAGTTGTTACTTCGGGCCTCCAACGAACTTTGGCCCAATGCAAAACCCCTACTTCGGATACCAGCAAATGTATACACCTGGCCCCATGCCCCTATTCCCAGGAAACCATGGACCCCACATGCCTCATTTTTTAGGACAGGGCAGAAGAACACGCGGAAGGAGAAGACACAACCCGCAACCACAAGTACACTGAGCCGAAGACGGAAACCCAGTGAGTGCGAACACTCGCCAGAAGGCACCCAGCCAACCGGGAACCAGCAAACCATAAACCAAGCAACCCATGAGTCCATGGTGTTTAACCTTTCTAACATTTCACTGACACTCAAACAGGTCTCAGTACTAGAAAAGGGACTATCCTTCGTGCCAACGACTAGATTGGACAAAACTTAAACTGCACGTGGAACTGGCGGAGTTCATGAGGAAACTAAAACTCAAGGCCTTCTTCGAGAAACCCTCGAGGGACGAGTCAACTCCCACTGAAAACCCTAACATCACAGTCCTGAGGACCAAATCCACCTTCACCCCACCACCCTCCACAGTGCCCCCAGAGATCACCACTTTTGAATTGGCTGTTTACAATGATGTCGAGAACCTAGAACCAACCAACCACTTCAACAACCTGTCGAAGGAAGACAGAGAAACCATCCAGGAACTCAAAAACAATCCCTCTATCATAATAAAACCTGCCGACAAGGGAGGAGGCATTTTGCTCTTTGATAAACAGGACTATGACATCGAATGTCGCCGACTACTAAGCGACCAAAGAAACTATAAGAAACTGGAACACGACCCAACTAACTCACTACAAAGCACTATTCAGGCACTAGTGAAGACCGCCCATCAGGCGGAACACATCTCCAAACAAGAAGCAGAGTACCTCTGCCCCCAAAAGATAAAAGTACCATACTTTTACACAGTACCGAAAATACATAAAGGTATTCTCCCCCCCCCCCCCCGGGCAGACCTATAGTGTCTGGCATCAACTCCCTTCTGGAATCCCTCTCTCGCTATTGCGATTTCTTTCTTAATCCACTGGTCCAGCAAACACCCAGTTACATCAAGGACACCAAACACTTACTACAAGTCATCAACAACACTGAATTCAACCCAGAAACCCAACTCCTGGTGGGCCTGGATATTGAAAGCCTTTACACCAGTATCCCCCTGGACGCCACCATCCAAGTCCTGAGACAGGTACTTATGGAGTCCCCATGGCCGCACCGCACACCCAGAGACTTCATCCTCCAATGTGCCACAATAGCACTAAAGGAAAACTATTTCGAGTATGAGGGAAGCCTGTACCTCCAAACCAACAGAACTTCAATGGGCAGCGTCTTCGCCCCCAGCGTGGCAAGACTCTATGTCCACCTCTTTGAGCAGACCCACATCACCCACAACACCAATCCCTATACCAGGAATATTCTCACATGGCGTTGATATATAGACAACATCCTTATGATCTGGCAGGGATCAGAAATAACTCTACAACTCTTCCTCACTTGGCTCAATGAAAGAGACCCATACCTGAAATTCACAAGCACCTCGAGTGCAAGCCACTTGGAATTCCTTGATCTGAACATATGGGCCAAAGATGGCCAACTGATCACTACCACCTATTACAAGCCTACCTCAAGGAACTCACTCCTCCACTACACAAGTTTCCATCCCCGCCCTTTAAGGGAAAACTTACCATTTGGGCAATTTCTGCGTATACGAAGAAACTGCACTCAAGCAACCGGCTACAAAAATCAGTCGGCAGACCTGTCTAAGAAACTGGAGGAACTAGGCTACCCCCGGGCCATCATTAACAAAACCAAGAAAAGAGCCAGGAACCAAAATAGGGAGGCCCTTCTGGAAACTGTACCCCAGGACAAGAGTGACCAACCCATCACGTGTGTCACCACATTCAACACAGCCTCCAATGAGGTGGCGAAGCTCATACGCAGAAACTGGAAAATCCTAAACTCTGGACAACGACAATGGGAAACCCCTAAGTTTGCCTACAAAAGGTGCAACAACCTGAAAGACCAACTCGTGAGCACCCGCCCCAGACCCCTGACCAATAGAGAACCCAACACTATCCTGAATGCGTGGGGCCTGCCTAAAATCTCTGGACATTATCCATGCAATGACTGTAGCGTGTGCCATCTTACCAGCCATACGAAAACATTGATACTAGAACCAGACAAAGTGTGGACTCAACGCAGCCACACAAACTGTAATTCACGTAACGTGATCTACCTACTTACCTGCAGCTACGGCCTCCGATACATCGGTATGACCGCCCGCAAAATAAGAACTAGAGTCACAGAACACAGGAGCACAATCAGGTGCAAGAAGAACATTAGTAAACTGACCAGTCATTTCATCACCCAGGGACACACTCCCAATGACCTGACCTGGACCATCATCGAACAACTACCGGAACTAGCAGTGGATAATGAGAAGAAATTACTCAGCAAGGAACAACGTTGGATATATCGCCTATCCACCCAAACCAATGACCTCAACGACGCCATACCGTGGAATTCAGTCACACCCTAGACCTACACTAGTCACAATTACCTCGCCTGTGTACAGTGGTCAGTCCCCCGTGCCATAGTCCCTCTGTACATAGACATAGATCATGCTCCCCCTTGTGTGTACCACTAGGCTGCCATAATCATGGGCATATGCTTCAACCCCCCTAATACTGCCATGTCAACTTTAGCGCGCAGCGCCTAGCAGCGCATGCGCATTAAGCAGTGATTAACGGGCCGAACCACTCTGGGACGCGGCGTGTCCCACAGGCATGTTTCCCCAATATTAGCGCATACATAACCAACGCTGATCCCTTCGCGCCTGCGCAGATAAGACCACGCCACACCTAACACGGGTGTTGCCCCTTTCCCCGTACCAACGGCGGCATATTTTCGTTGCTACATGTACCTTAAAACTTTATCACACAGATTGCAATTGCGCTATCATACTGAGAATATGCAAAAGACTAGAGTATAAATCACCTGCATGAGCAGTAACATTATAATTACGCATTCATACTGAGCATGTGCGAGAAACTAGTGTGCAAATCATGAGCATGAGCAACAACATAGCAATCGCGCTGATATACTGAGCATGCACGAGAGACTAGTGTGCAAACCACGAGCATGAGCAGCAACAACACAAAGGGGTAGTCTTTCCACCCTTACTATTCCCACAGGTGCTCATCATTACCTTGTTAACCATAGTATAAAAAGCCCACACGCCGACAGGCTCATTCTACCCGAGGACGACGGCGGGACAACAGATACAAGGCAGGCACTGACCAGAAAGACTGTGAGTATGACAAACCTGACAAGCCTCCAAACAACAAACTGGGTAAGCGCTTCTTTCCTCACAGGTCCCTAACCCCTACAGCCTATCTCTTTTTCTCCCATAGGGTCAAGCCTTGGCTAATAACCCAAAGCGTAAGAACAATTTTCTTGCGCCCTGCCACACTAAGTCAACTCCTTTCAGTGTGATTTCTGTGTTTTAGCCACACCACGCTCCTAATTAGTCGCGTATTTTCACTCTGATGGCACCACCAGTACCATCACACCTAGCCGACTATAGTCCTCTCATCTTGCACTATAGATCCGGCCACCTAAGCATTGTTGACCATATGTCTAAATTGACTACTGACTCTCTCTGTAAATGTTTTGTCCTTGTTCTTAATGTTTGTTTGTACAGGTATGCATGAGAAGGGAATCCCCCTCTCACATATAGAAAAACGCCTTAGTGAGTGTATCACATAGTCTGTACCACAACACTAAGTCTCTTTTATTTCACCACACCTTTTTAAAAAACACGGTCCTGAGGAAAGCCAGAATACTCTAAGGCACTGGCTGAAACATGTCGACCATCTGAAGGACGCAGGGGGCAGTAACTCGCCACCCTTACGCGTCCTGTAGCCTTACTTTTAACCGCTGGTGATGGCCCAGTTATTAAAATTTAATTTACCCTCGGGTACTGGGACCACCACCCAGCCGTTTTAAATCACAACTCACCCAACCTCACTGCACTCTCAGCAATATACCAGCTCCGCTGTAATCAGGCGTCGTAGCACACCCGGGACATACTAGGTGTCACTGGGTGGGCCCGATGATGAAGCATGCCACCAACTAGGTTGGTGGGGAGGGCTTCATGAATACACCAACAAGGTGCCCGTGACAGAACTAATTTGAGTACTGCAACACTTTGGTCAACTTAAGCTAGTCCTCTTTGTTTAATCACATATAAACCCTCGGGGACTCGGACTAGCTAACTAGTCCTCTCTCTCCCTCTTGTTACACGCACAAAAACAAACATGACACTAACACAGTCCCCTGAGAAACCCCGCCCTATGGACTTTACCCCGCTTTGCCAGCTGCAGGGTATGAAGATCCCGTTATAGTTCCACATAAAGAGTAGAGACAAAAATCACAGTGAAATGAGGCTCCTTCGAACCCCACCCCTAACAACTCCTTGGGCCAGTCCAGAACTGTACCAAAGAGACAGCCTTACAAATGAATTGCAGCACACCGTTAGACAGGCATAACGTTATAGAAGTCCTGCTCTCCTTCGAGGGCAATGGACTACGGGACATCTTGTTCTTAGACTGGGAGACACTTCTGCTGAGACTTTAAGAGAGGCAGCTGAGGAATGGATAAGAAAAGAAGGATGGGAGAGGGACATAGAGAAGCCATAATATCATGAACCCCCAGATGAGTTACAAGATGTAGAGGGGGCGGAGGAAGATGGGAAATGGGAAGAGAGGCCCAATAGAGATACAAATGAACAGGACACTAACCGGAGGCTATATCATTTCCACCTGCATCCGTTGCGGTGGTCATTTATGTTAGTAAGAAACACCTTAGAAACATGGAAGAAGTCAATCCTAAAAAAGAGGTAAGAACCTACACCTATAGAGATACTAGAATATACAAAGAGCAGTTATTACTGCCAACCTTACTCAGATAAATTGGCAAAATGGAATAAGAAGGAGGAGAACCAACAATGACCCAGTGAACCTATCGACTTAGCAACTGTCGAAGACTGTATAAGGCAGAGACAGAGCAACCTGGATTGGATTTACCCCTACATGCAGAGTGCCTCACGGTGTAGGACGCGTATGCATTAGGCAAACCAACTGAATTAATTCAAAGTAATAGACCAGATCTGAGGTTGGGCCCAAGACCAGTAAATCCTCAACCACTAACTCGGTTACTCCTCATTTTCAAGGGGGAACAACTGCCCACCTACGTACCATGGCAACAAATGGATAAAGAGAATTTAAAGAGGGCACTAACTCTGCTGCCTGAGGGAGCAGGAAAATGGATAGGAAGCTTTGAGAAACAAACTACTGGAGTGAACATCACCTTGGGCAATGTTAAAAGCTTGTTAAGTTGTCTAATGGGAGACAAGGTGAATGGCAGAGTGCATAAAACCAACTGAAGACATTGCAGAGTTCATTACCAGAATGAAAGAACGATGGGTGTAGGAAGTAGGATGTAACTGGGAAAACAAGGGAGGAAATGTAATATTATTTCATAATGTATTGAAACGAGGCCTGCCCAAAGATATACAAGGACACCTAGACAGAGTAGTGAAAACACAGGTTAAACTGTGGGCAAAAATACAAACCCATATAATACATTATTTCAAGTGAAAACGAAAAAAGGACAAGGAAAGGACAGAGCAGGCAGAGAGGGCCACAGCTAAGTTGGTGCAACAGAAACTTTAAAAATCAAGTCCAGAAGGGGCACTTGTAGCAGCACTACAAACGGCTTTCACAATACTAGTGCAAGTGCAGGCACCTTGAGGGCAGCCAGTAATTAACATGGGGAAAAGACAAGAAGGTCTTCAGGATGCCAGGGCTAGCGCAGAGAATAATACAAGGAGGGTAACGGCCAGGGCAACAGTGTACTTATTGTGGTAATATGGGTCATGTTTGCAAGGGAATGTAGAGCGAAAAAGAACAATGTACAAGAGCAGGACTGGTTCGCTCCGCAGAGGTAGATGGGGCCACAACAGATGCAATGGGCTCCCTAACAACCCATGCAGGTCCCTCAGGTTCAGAGGACCACACAACAGGGGCAAATGTCACAGAATGTGCCCCACATTGTCAAAAACACTTTGGAGGACCTACACAAGTCCAGATGGGAGGTGTAATGGTAAAAAGAGGTAATCCCTTTTTTGCACAACCCCAAATGTTCCAGGGGACAATAACCAACATCTATACACAGTGAGAGAGCCCACAGACAACCATTATATGTCCAATCCAATTGGTAACCCACAGATCAGGTTAGGAACACACTGTGACGGTAGCAATAGAAGGTCGTCCCTACAGTTTTTAATCAATAAAAGGGGTCACTAAATCTTGTATAAAGGAAGGAACACTACTACTTTCTCACTAGTCAATGGACAAACAAGGGTTTTCTGGGGCTGTCAGTAGGGTCCCTGTTCCTGAATCAGTGAGCATGACAATAGAAGACATGCAGATTGAAGGAACATTGTTATATTCCCCAGCAGCACCGGTCAATCTTCTTGGTAGAGACCTGATGAGTAAGCTGAATATGACCATCTCTTTTTTGAAAGATGGGTTGATGGTATGGTACATGACTTGATTTACACCAGATAGGATGTTGTCATTCATAGCACATGAGGATTTATCAGAACAGATCAGAGCAATTTCTGTGGATACAGAGGCATTTTTGATAGCGTATACACCAGAGCTACTGAGGAAGACAGTGCAGATGCCAAAATACTTAGGGGCAGATTTACAAGAAACTGACGCATCTATATAGATGCGTCAATTTACCTCTGCCTGCGTGAACAACCCTTGCGCATTATAGGTGCGCCGTATTTACAATACGGTACACTATGGCGCAAGGATTGACAGATGCGTCAGAAATTCTGATGCATCTGTTGGCGTAAAAGTCACCCATTGCTGGAGTCATGTCTCAAGCACGATGCACCTCCAGAAATGCATGTTGCAGCCTATTCCCAACACACTGCGTCACTCCTTACGCCTGTTTCAAGCAGTCGTAAGGTTTTGACCAGTGGCGTCCTAAAAGACACGCAGTTAAATCTTGTAGATTTCACTGCATCACTTTCACAAGGCTTTCCTGAGTGGGAATGCCTACCCTGCATACATTATACCTGATGCAGGTATAATGTCATGCAGGGCTTTACAACGTGACGCATCTCCCTAGATGCATCACCTATATTTGCCGCATTTTTTACTTCGCCGTTGTGTCACAAAAGTGACGCAACAGCAGTGCAAAAGTGGCACAAGGGGCTTGTAAATCTGCCCCTTATTGTTTAGACCTATGAGGCCTGTCGATCCCATAGAAGAACCTGACATGATTTTCCACATAATGGCCCTTGAAATTAAGCCATGTTATGCATTATTAATAGCATTTGACAGTAGAGTAGCGATGTAGGCATCAGTAGTATTTACAGATCCATAGGTCATATTGAGAGACCTATCAGATGAAGAGACGTTCGATGATACGCAATCAATTGAGAAAGTGGTATTTCAATAGGATATTCCTATCAGAGTACAGTTGCAATACAGGATGGTGTCAAAATGCGCACAAGACAGTACTATGAGAGAAAATGATTTGGCAAGAGTACCAGAGAGTCTGATGACAAAGGGAGCACATGATGTGGGATTGTTTAAAGGAGCAGAGCCCATGAAAATAACACTGAAACTAGGGGCGATACTGCCTGGGGTGCACCAGTACCCCTTGTCCAAAGAAGCAGAAGAAGGCATTGTTCCTGCAATAGAGGCGTTACTTGAGCAGGGAGTAATATATGAGTGGACATCATCCTGTACTACACCGATTTACCTGTTAAAAAAAGCTAAAGGGAGATTTTAGCCCCTGAACGACAAAGTAATCCCTGAGTTTTCAGTGGTACCAGACCCATCAGTCATACTGACAAATATTCTTACAGATGCCACCCACTTTTCAGTAATGTATTTGCAAAATGCATTTTTTCAGCATCCCACTGCACCCAGATAGTCAATATTTGACTAGGTTCACATACAGACAAGCTCAGTACTGCTATCAAAGGCTCCATAGAGCTATTGTTAGTCACTGAGTATCTTCAACAGGACAGTGAAAAAGGATTTAGCAAACCTAAAATGAAAAAAGCACCCTCTTACAATATGTGGATGACATTTTGGTGTGTATTCCCCTTGAAAACATATGCAGGGACGATACTATTGGTCTCCTTTGCATGCTTGCAAAAAAGGATACAAAGTGGACAAAGACAAATTACAAAATGTGCAGACAGAAGTTTCATCTTTGAATGTTACATGTCCCAAATAATAGAGATGGGTCACACTTGACCGAGCTGACCGCATCAGAAATAAGCCTAATCCCTCTACCACAAAACAAATGCAGCAGTTCTTAGGACTCTGCAATTATGTGAGACAGTGGTTATTTGATTGTGCCACATTGACTGTACCACCTTTGACTGCTCTAGAAGAATCCCATACTAATGGGAACAAAATAAACTGGACTGATGAAAGAGAGCCAGCATGTTTAGGAGCAGAAGACTGCAATCACAAATGCTCCAGTGTTAGGTTTACCTGACTACAGCAAACCATTCTACCTCTTATGTGATTGTAATGGAATGACAATGAAAACCAAACTGACTCAAAAGACAAATATGGGACACAAACCAATTTACTACTACACTGGGCTGCTAGATCCTGCCATGAAAGGTCACTACCCATGTGAGCAAGCACTTGCTACAGCAGTATTTGCAAGTCCAGAAACGCATCTTAATAAAGATAGGATCATTTTTAACACTGTATGTAGAGCACGCACTATTTGCTATTTTACGAAACAGCAAGAGCCCTCTTACAACTCAGGGGGCATCAGGGTATGAATTAATACTTTCTGTGCCATCTTTGCAAGTGGTTCGTTGTCACACAGTTAATCTAGCAGCATTCTTTGCACACCCAGATACTGACAATGAACAAGTGCATGACTGTGCTACTTACATACCAACAGAAGCAGCTAAAGCATCTCCAAATTATAGTCAATGTGATGAGCACACATTAGTGATGATGACAAGCAGGTAACAGGGTGCTACGGAATTACCACCCCCATATACAGAGACAGCAAAATAAAATGTTTTTGAATTGCAAGAACAATTATTTTCTCATGAATAGGAGTTGTGGGAACTGCAAGGCTGCACACAGTCACCAACAGATTTCATTTACAGGCAAGCGAGTACAGGCAAGCCAGTAATGTCACAAGCCCTCTTATACATGGGTCCCAGAGCAACAACACCTCCCAGCACACATCACAAAATAGTATCTTCTTGCTACATTACAAGCAGATTGGTTTATTCCATACCTTTCTGAAATGATCAACATGTGCACTGCACAATGCGCCATATGTCAACAGTATAAACCCAAGCCGACCTTAAAGGTGAACACCTCAACAATACCATGCCCAACTGGTCATTTAAAAATCTACACTTTGATTTTGGCGACATTATAGACGTAACAATTACAAGTACCTTATAGTAGTTGTTTGCCCATTCGCGCAATGGATGAAGGCAAGACCCTGTGTACATAATGATGCTAAAGCAGCAGCAAATTTCCTGATAAAACAGGTGATACAGAGATGGGGCATGGCAGAAGCGATTCACTCTGATAACGGGCCCCATTTTGTCGATGCCATCTTTCCACACATTTGTACCGCCTTACGAATAAAACATAAACTGACATCTGTCCATCACCCCCAAAGTAATGGTATTGTGGAGGGCCTGAACAGCCTCCTTAAGAAGAAAATATGCAAACTACGTGCCACTCTGCAAAAGAAATGACTGTACTGCCTACCACTGGCTTTGTACGCCTTTAGAAATCAATCAGAAGCAATCGCCACTTAACACCACATCAAATAGTGACAGGACATCCCATGCCTACCCCTTTAGCGATAGCAAGGCAAAAGGCAGATGCCCATAAGACAGCTAAAGTTTTAAGGGATGAAATTAGTTGCTATTTGTCTGAACTTGCCAATGGAGAAGACCTCTCAGCCCACCAAACCAGTCTGATACCTGTTGGCCAGAAGGTGTAGGTGCAGAACTTCATCCGCGAAGGGAGGGATCCCCAGTATAACAGCCCATTCTCGTGACAATGAGTACACCCAGTCCTGTGAAAGTGGATGCAGGAAACCACAGATTCACCTTGCCTCTGACACTTCCAGAGACAGAAGAGGAACAAGAGGGGGAAAGGGAGACGCATGAGTGTCAATGTCTCCCTTTAAATCGCAAGTGGAGTATTTTGTCGACTCTACTAGCTGACATTTATGTATTGCTATTTTTTAAAAATGTTTTCTTATGCTGGCGGCTGCATTGAAATGGTATTTTACTTTTTGCATGGGATTATGTATTAGCATTATACGCTTGCAGAGAGCAGTACCTGAACAGAAAAATATATCACATACAGTGGCGGCTGGTGAGATTTGAAAGTGGTAGGGCGTAAAAAATTATTATTCTGCACTGCAATGAGCAAGCGTAACGAGGGAGCCCGAATAACCGAGAAAATTTTGAAAAAGAGTTGACAAATGGTATATAATTAGTGAATGCCCAAAACAGAATTGCAAACTGCAAATGTAGTACAATTGTGTGAAAATATTTTCTGAATTTAAAAAAGGAAACCGAAACAACGATATTTGGGTGACAAAGCTTGGTGTGCAGTCGCTAGTCATGCTTGCAGCTTTCTTAGCAACCCTCATGATTGGAAAGCCTGTTTCACTACCCTCATACACCCGGCTTCTTCAAACACTGGGATTACACATTTTTAGCTGCTGCTTTTGTTTTGTCTGTAGGCAGCCAAATAACCAACCTCAAGAACTTCTGCCAGCACCATGCCCTAACACAAAAATATGAATTTTGATTCAAACCAATTTGTCTCATAATAATTGGGAATAAACACAGCTCAGCCCACCATTCCACCTTAGAACCAAAGACAGCCCATCACAGACCTAACAATAATAATCATCAAGTGCATTCCATGCAATAAAGTCACATCCCTCCCTACAAGTGGCTGCTTTACCGATTTCTTTCTGTGAACATTTCGCTTAAAAAACAACACAGTTTGTCCCTTTCTTGATTGAGGGATGCAGGACAGGGGGGCCACAGGAACAAATTGAAAAGAAGCATCAAACTGCTGTTCAGTCACCACCTCCCACTGATTACCTATTTAACAGCATCTGCCAGACATGCATGTTAATTCCAGTTCATAAACAAATGGTACCGAATCCAGCACCACAGCTACGCACTACCCAGGTCTGTGGGACCCGGATTGTAGTACACCCCTGCCGCAAGAGGTGTAATATATCATGACATATAATCCTTGCCACCTCTCCCAGGCCACGAGTTAAGCAGTGCTTCCCGACAACAGGTTGGTCACGAGTTAGCACTCAAGACAAGTATCAGGTAACAGGACACTTTGTTGTGTGTACACGCCTGTCCTCCGTCACCACGAGCACAAATGATTGCGTAACATAGCTCTGTTACACGTCACGCTGCTCTTTGTGTGTGTTAAGCCATGGAGTGCTGCTGAGGCCCTATAGCCACGAAGGATCTCGTTATATCCACAAAGAAACTAATGTGGGAAGCAGTCACGGCTCGCTCACAGTGGGGGCCAGGGGGTGGGGATAAATAAAATAAAAAACTTACCTTGTCTTCACTTGACCGGGTCCGCACCATCTCTGCTCTGGGGTCCCGTTGGCGCCTAGACTAATTAGTAATGGCTGCCAACTTGCCGAGACACAGTAGTAGCCAATCCTGATGCTGCTCTCTTTAGAGGAGAGCTGCTCTCTAAAGAGAGTAGCATCAGGATTGGGCTGAGCCTTAAAAAAACGTTGTTCGTTTTTTCAGCATTGGGGTACGTTGCATTAGGCAGGCAAACCCCTAATCCGTTGTTTTTTTTAAAGCCACATAGTTTGCTAGTTGGAGAAGCCCTGCCGGGCAAACACCACATGCGCAGTGAGTGCGCACTGTGCCGGCACAGAGTCAGTCCAGCGCCACCCAGTGTCAGACAGTGCATACTGTCCATGTCCATGACACACACCACGGCCGCAGGGCAATTATTATCGGGCAATTTATTCGAGCGGCGCGTTAATTTATAAAACTTTTATTAACGCGCCGCTCGAATAAATTGCCTGATAATTATAGGTGGGGCAACGCCCAAACGCCCTAATGGTAAAACCGCCACTGATCACATAGTATTCATGCTGGCGCATTACATAATATGTGGTATCAGCATATGACGGAGATAGGTATACAGACTTCAAATACTTCTTGTTTTGTTTGTTCTCTGAATTCCACACGCTTCAGACTCAGATAGGTTACACTCATCTAAGGAGTTACCTCCAAATGTTCCCATGTGTCTGTACCGTATTTTTCTTTTTAGAATATGAGCACAGATGCAACCACTGTAGGTCAAACAGGAAACATTCCTAGTAAACACTACCCAATATGAGAAAAAGTTTGCAGGTGTAATGGATGTCCTACCAGACCTCAAAGAGCTGTTAGTGAAGTTAGATGCAATGGTTAAGAGCTAAAATACTGCAGGAGGGTTTTTGTCCTATGGTTCCCTGCCAGAATTACTTTGCCACACCCAACGATTGTCAGGAAAGGTCATATTTCTGAGTAAATGGGTCAGTGTATGTTCCAGGTCATTGGCACCATGGCGCTACATTTCGGTTCAGGGCCCTTTCTTTATGAGAGGGAAACCAGACTGATAATAACACAAGACAAGGGTGTCAGGCAGTGTGGGATGAGAACATATCTAGACTAACTTGGGTAGAAACACCTACAGATCTTCGAGCAGGTAGAAAACCCATTTGTTTTTCTTTGTCTTTCAGGGAAATGGAACAGTCCAAATGGGAAGGAACATCAATTTCAATGTCACAAATTATAAAAACTGACATGCAATGGTACACCTTCAGCCTAATGAACTTCTACTGGAGCTGTGGTGAATGTCTGTATGCGTGACTTCCAACTGGATGGCAAGGACTCTGCTGTTTGGTCACTGTGCATATTCCCTCCCTGGTGATTCCAGGAGTTGACATTTCTGAACTGCATGATCATCCCAAGAGCCATCTAATGACCTTGCTGCACCGTCATCAGAGGAAGAGAGCTGCAGAGTATTACGTTACTACAGCCTAGGAAGATGTCGCTCAAGAGTACAGGCTCTCCAAAGATGCACAACTCTTCTTCGGAAGCATCCTTATGTTCATTCAAGGAAAAGCGACTGCATGTTGGCTTCAAATAACTCACTGGAAGTGATTGAGAGCCGTCAATGCCACTGAGAACGGCTTCAATGTAATTTAGGAAGAATTGCAATCCATAAGAGTAATGATTATGCTGCATAGATATGTTTTGGACTTGATGACTGCTGTGGAAGAAGGAGTATTTCCAAGATTCAAACGGCCTATTCCACTTATATACCTGCTAACATCGAAGAGAACGGAAAACTAACAGAAACCATACAAATTCTGCAAACCTTGTGTTGGATCTGGGGGTCTCTAGTTGGCAATGGTATACACCTTTGTCCAAATAGGGACCTTGCTTCTAAGTCCGGATAAGGGGATTACACTCCTAAATAACCCCTGCTCACCCCCTTGGTAGCTTGGCACGAGCAGACAGGCTTATCTCAGAGGCAGTGTGTTAAGCATTTGAATATATACAGAGTAATACAGTGAAAACACTACAGATGGACACAACACAGGTTTTAGAAAAATACGTATTCTTTATATAGACTTAACACTAGACCACAAACGACAAAAATCCACAATACTGTACTTAACATTGACTTAAAGATGGTAAAAGTTACTTAATTCAAGTTGGTGATAAATGCGACAAAATTCTCAACAAAGTACCTGGATGCGTAACGCAAAATGAACAAAAGGCTCACAAAAAAGGGAGATGCGTCTGTTCCGTGATCCGGGGGAGATGATGCATCGTGCCTCAATGCTTGCGCAGAGTAGGGGATGCGTTGTGATCCTTACCGGTGTGGGGATGATGCGTAGGTTCTCGGCTTGCGGTCCGGTTGCGATGCCAAGATGGAGCCTCGATGCGATGTGACAATCCTGGTGCGATGCGAGAAGATGGCGCCCTTGATGCGACGATGATGCGTAGACGCCCTGGCAGCCTTGCGACGATTCAGTACTTTGGAGCCGCGACAGGTCCTACGACACGCTTTTCCGGTGATGCAATGGCGACTCTCTTGATGGCGTCATGCTTCTCCGGTGATGCGACAGCAGGCAGCTTCGATGAAGACACGCATTCTGGGAGATGTGGCGGCGGCACGCTTCTCTGGTGATGCGACGATCTTAGCTGCGGCGGCGTCACGCTTCTTCTCATTGCGACATGCTTCCAGCTCCCAGCGACATGCAGGCTTCTGCAGTTAGAATTCCCAGCAAGGAAATTCAAGGGGGAGCTGGAGATGAAGTCTTTTGTCCCTGAGACTTCCGCAGGAGGCAAGCACAAATTCAAGCCCTTGGAGAATATTCTGTAAGATGATGAAAATCCTTAAAAGGTTCCTTCTCCTTTTCCTTGCCAATAAGGAAACCACTTCAGGCCAACCCAGCAAACATCACACTGGAAGAGGGGCAGTCCAACTTCCTTCAGCTTCCTTGGTTCTTCTCCTTGGCAAAAGGTTACTCTTGTTCCCAGAAGTGATCTAAAGTTCTTGGGTCTGAGTCCCAATATTTATACTACTTTTCTCTTTGTTCTCTGAAGGCAGAGAGACCTTTGCCTAGTCCCTCCAAACCAGTTCTTGAGCGCTTTGTTTACAAGAGTCCTTCTTTCCTTTCACAGTGCAGGGCAGAAACATCAGACGCCCTACAGGAGGTGGAGCCTGAATTGTTGAGGGAAGCACAGCCCTGGAACACTTTGTTGACATGATTCCTTCTCTTCCTTCACAGTGCAGGGCAGAGACATCAACCACACCCCAGGAGGTGGAGCCAGCATTGTGAAGGGAAGGACCAGCCCTATTCAGGTTCTAGGTGCAACTCCTCCCTCCCATCTAGATGCAGATCTCCCTATTCACCACTGGGCTGACTCATTCTGTCTCTTGGAATCTCCCAGCCGTATCATTCAAACTCCAGACAAGGAATACACAACCTAGCAGAGGCAGGCTTTGGATAGTTAGACAAGAAAATACCTACTTTATAAAAGTGGTATTTTCAAACACAGAATATTAAAAGCAACTTTACTAAAAGATGTATTTTATCATTCTGACTTCAGGCATACTAAATTCGAATTTCTACCATGTTCCCTGAGTCAGTTAGGATTATACGAGTCAGTTAGGATTATAAAATGTAATAATCTAACTGCCCATTCTGGCCTATGGAGGACAGGTAGCCTTGCAATAGTGAAAAACGAAAATGGCTGTGATTCACTATTAGGACATGCTACACACACCAGGGCATGTCCTACCTTATACTTACAATGCACCCTGCCCTTGGGCCTACCATCGGGGTGTCTGATATGAAGGAAAGGGAAGGCTTAGGGACTGGCAAGTAGGTGCACTTGCCAAGTCGACGTGGCAGTCATAGACTGCACACAGGTCTTGCAATGGCAAGCCTGAGACACACTTTACAAGCTGCTTCTGTGGGTGGCACAATTAGTGCTGCAAGCCCACCAGCAGCATTTGATTTCTAAGCCCTAGGCACACATGGTGCACTGTACTAGGGTCTGACAAGTAAATCAAATAACCCAATCATGGAGTCACCAATCAGCACATCAATATATGGCCTTGTTGACTGTTTTTGTGATATTGCATTTGGTGTTCTGTGTCCTCCAGATAGTGATAGGATGTTGCAAAAGATTTACTCAGAAGTTAGGTGGATGTTTTCTAATAGGTTGGTCAATTAAATGTAGAATATTGAGGCGAATGTATATACATTGATGATTCCAAGCAAAAGGGAAGGTGAAGAAATAGTTGAAAAATCAACTAAAGGGGGAAATTTTATAATAAATGTAGGAAATGAAGAAGGCCCACTTATGTTGATGCAAGCATTAGCAGGAAAATGTGTGCAAATATACGTATTGAAGGAGAAATACAGGCCTAAGCTGTCTGAAATAGCAGATTAGAAAAGCAATGGAGGGAAGTAGACGAACTTCAGTAGAATAGGAAAATATAATTAGTCACAGTAGAAATAGAAGATTTAGGAAAGCTGAGGTTCTGTTGCAATAACCCCCCCTTTTCTGCAAGATGTTTGGTGCACTTTGACTTGATGTTCCCTGGGTCGCTGCTAATCAGGTTCCCAGGGTCTGTGTTCTTTCCCAAAACTGGACAATTGGCACCCCTCTGGCCACATGTAAGTCCTGTGTAAAAGGTACCCTGGGTACCAATGGCACCGTGTCCAGGGAAGGCCTCCAAGGGACGCAGCACATATTGTGCCACCCTAAGAGGCCCTGTACCTTAACACACACACTGCCATTGCAGGCTGCGTGTTTTGAAGCAGAGAAAAGTGAAGAGTAAACATGACACACATCCCTGTGTTATTTGAAGAAACAAAGGTCCTGAACAAATTAAGAAATATAAACAGATGTGATATAGAACACAATAGGTACTATATAGTTCTCCTGTCCAGCCAGACCAGGGATTTATTTAAATAGAATAACACAATAAAATTGGATACAAAGGCATCAATTACTGAAAGTAGGGCACAGTCCTGTACCGTACTAGTGGAAAAGACAAAGTGGTAGAAAAAACAAAATAGAGAAAAAGAGTTTCACAGGCATGGAAAGTGAGCAACCTGGACACTTTTTAAATCAGTGTAGGTAGTGTTCTCCAGAGTAGAACATACACAATAATACACAATAGTTACATGTATGTCCACTTAAAAAAGTCGACGACGTTTCGATCCATTGCTCTAATTAAGAAGGATCATCATCAGGACTAGAAACAAGATTAGTATGCCTGGTATGAATAATATGCCTGTTTAAGGAAAGAACAGGGAAAGAAAAAAGAGAACAATAAGGTTTTCTGAGAAGGTCAAAGTATGAGAAGTCAGCATTTCAAACGGTTTATCACATTTGCATTACTCAGAATCGCAGTGAGCCTAATGGTATTATGCCTCTTTCGAGGGCATGTGCACAGGTGAGTCAAACCGTGCAATCTGTATAGAATCATAAATTGTGAACACATTGTCAAACCGCATTGTGAAATGAGTGGCGGTCGGAATTAACCATGTGAGCGACGTGAGTGCGAGCCGCGGTGATAATTTCAAAGAGAATAGTTATTACAGCATCTGTAATCCGTATCGTGCCGGGCGCATATGACCATGCATTATAGGGAGCTATGAACAAGTAATGTGCATATAATTCTATAGCAAGGCCAGTGAGGGGGCTGAGAGGGATTGATGCGAGCTGGTATTAATTCCACCTTAATGGCTGTAAGGCTTACCTCGGGTGGGAGGGTACGTAATGCTGAGGGTAGCACACGGAGCAAAAGGCCTCTTATACATACCTCTGATACATCGCATGCCATCACAACGCGATCTTAAATTGTGAACCATTACATCGCAAGTAGTTACAACAACTTGCTGTAGGGGGCACAAGGTGTTGGATTTACAATCCAACACCTTTCCTGCTGTTGCACAAACTGGAGTAGGAATAGTAAATAATACTAAGTATCAATGTTCCCTCTAATTTTTTTCCTCTGTGTGCAGCAGTGGAGGGTTTCTGTGCGTTGCAACCATGGCTATGTGTGCCAGGAACCGAACCTCGCGTATCTGTGGTGCCAAATGCCACTCGTTTTTGGTGCCCTTCTGCCCTCTGTCCCACTTGTTTTTGGTGCCCCCCTGCCTTCTGTCCCACTCGTTTTTGGTGCCCTCCTGCCCTCTGTCCCACTCGTTTTTTGTGCCTTTCTGCCCTCTGTCCCACTCGTTTCTGGTGCCCTCCTGCCCTCTGCCCCACTCATTTTTTGTGCCCTTCTGCCCTCTGTCCCATCGTTTTGATGCCCTTCTGCCCTCTGCCCCACTTGTTTTTGGTGCCCTTCTGCCCTCTGGCCATCTTGCCGTCGGTTCCGCTCATTTCCCCAGCCGCTGTAGCCTCTCGTATAAGTATTGCTGATAATCAGAGCCCCTTCACGGGCTTCGATTAACAGCAATACTTAAACAAAATGCCACAGTCTGCCCCGCGCTTTACTAACAAAAGCATAGACAATTTCCAAACGCAACGTGTGCTTTAGCTTTTGTTATTAAAGCGCGGGCAGACTGTGGCCCTTTCTTTAAGTATTGCTGTTAATCGGAGCCCGTGAAAGGGCTTTGATTATCAGCAATACTTAAACGAAAGGCCACAGTCTGCCACGCCCCCACACAGCAGTAAGCGCCACAATCGCCACCAGCCCCTCCCTCCCCCCGCCTACTTACCTGAACTCCTCACGCCCGCTCCGCCGCCACACAGAAAAGTGCCTCATGATCGTGCCGCTCGCATTTTAAAAGCGGCGGGCGGCGCGACTCTCTAGGGACGTCCTGTGCGCTGACGTCAGGGGAGGTGCGCGCGCGCGCGGCCTAGAGGGAACACTGCTAAGTATGGGCGAAATTTGCAAATTCGCGTTCCGCAAATTCACGCGAAATTCAATTCGCAATCTGCAAAATCCACAAATTTGTGCAAATTTGCGGATTTTAGTTTTTTGCGTGTTCGCTGGGCTTTTTGCATGTTCGCGGGTCGCTTGCACGGCGAAGTTACCCATGCGGTCGTGTATGGGCGCGGCCATCTTGTTTGCGTGACGTGTTTCCATTTCTGGGCGCTAGTTGCATGCTCACGTCGTATGCGGCGCGCGATTACGTGTTCGCAGACGTTTTCCCGTGCTCGCACGGGAAATATCGCACTAACTTACCCACGCGGCCCTCAATGGGCGCGGCCATCTTGTTTTTCATTCATTGCTATGGTTCTGTGCATGCTTTCTAATCCTCCTTTCATCTGTGCAATCTTTTGTTTCTTTGGACTTTTTTTATCTTATTTATCCCTCTTTTTTCTAGATCTATATTTTGTGTTTTTTTCAACTTTTTGTTACTCTTAAAGCTACTTTTTTAAACTTTTTTTTTCTTTACTGTTTCTCTATTCTTTCCTTTTTTTTCTTTCTGCTGTACAGGACCATGGCAAAGGGAGCCGGGAAGGAGAAGGCGAAGGGTCCCGCACCCCATACCCGGCTCCCTTGCTGGCAGTTAGGAGGGGAGGAAGTGATGGCCAGGGAGATATTCAGCGCGGTGGAGGTGGCCGCAGAGATCTTTTATGTGCAGCGCCACCTCCCCAAGACCGTGGCAGCAGGGGGCAGGCTTGCGTCAGGGTATGGCCTCCGGGAGCGTCGCCAGCTGTGGGAAAAGGTGTGCTGGGCCATGCGGAGGGAGTCACGGGTCTGGCGCACCTACCAGCAAGCGACGCACCGGTGGTCGCACCTCCTTGACCGCGAGCAGGACCTGCTCCACCTGCTCGGTGTGGAGATCCCTGGGCTTGGTGAGTAGCTATTTAATAACTACTTTGTTTTCTTCTGCTCTGTGTTATATTGCTAATATATGTTTTGCCCGAAGAGCAAGAATGCTGCCAATTCGATTACATTGCAGGTAAATTAACGTTTAAATAGCTTCTGTGATTGCAGGTGCTTGCCTGCTCAGTGGTGTTGCTACTATGCTTACTTGTTTGCAACTTTGTGCTCATTTGGCCTGAATATGTATGAATGTAGTACTTTACAGAACTGCGTAATGCTAGAGAGATTAGAGACTCAAGTCTAGTCCTTCCTTTGTACTCCTGCTGCCACTAAAAAGAAGAGATAGAGATGGATTGATAGGTTCAGGTTGAGTATATTATGACTTGTTATTAGTAGTAGGACATTTTTTAGTGCTCTGCAATCATGATGACGGACTGTATCTGTCACGTCGCGTGCTGCTGAGTGCTGGCAGTTGTAGTAGAACCTTTTTGTTGTTGGTTTAGTTAGTGATTTACATAGATTTCCAAGTAGACGGTCTGCGAATCCATCAATACTGTACTAGTATCCTCCTAGTTCAGATCAGATAGGTCAATACATGTACTGCAATTGTTGCTAATTTGTTTCCCCGAGATAATTTAGGATTGTGGTAAAAGAAATCAAATATTTCCAAAAAACAATCATCCATGTTTGTGTTTATTTCATGATCATCAGCACCTCCCAGTGGCAAGAGGACAGCACCACCCTAGACTCCGGCGGAACAGAGTGGGCAGGAGGAACGGTCCACTGCAGGCTCTTCTGTTGGCCCCAGTAAGTAGTACTGTTTTTAAGATAATTATACTTCCCTAACTCTATTTTTTACAAAATAGTCTTTGATCTTCTTGTAGACTGTTTCTACATTCTTATCCTGCCTCTTTACCATCACTCTCTGTGCTACTACTATTTACTATTATTTATGAGTCGGTCTGTGTAGGTAGCTAAACTTGCCTAGTCGGCAAACGGTGTTAAACAAAACTCTGATCCAGCAATAGCTCTGGAGGCACTCAGTGCAGTCCTCTGGGTTGCCCTTGCTGTCTATTCCAGTCTTCTTAATGTTAGTGCTTTGACAATTTCCAAAAACAAAATGTCAATGTCCACCAAGGATAAGCTAGTAGTTGTCTTTTTGATTTGATAGTAGCACATACCATACCGCTAGTGTTTCAGGGACTATTCTGCACATACAGAAGTATGGACAAGAGAAATAGGGCATTATTGATGATAGGTGCAGTTCGACTTTCCACATACCTTAGTCAGAAGTAACTGTGCGGGACTCGGGAGCCCTCACCTTGTTGGAACTTCAAGTCCTCCTGGTGGTGATGGGGAGTAGTTGGTTCTGTCTGTAATTATAAAAATGTTGCATGTTAAAGAGCAAGCATTCATCAGTTGTGCCAAAAAAAGTTGCATGTTATGGCTAAGCATATAAGTTAACACCCTCCCCAAAACCGTGACTTCTTCTCAGTCCCAATAATTAAAAATTGTTTAACATTTTCTCTTCCATTACGAGACGACGTAGGGGGTGGTGTATGGCATCTAAAAATATGACATGTTTTTTCTAGGCGTCACAACATCTGATGCAGCACTTGCCACCACCAGTGCCAGGGCCAGCAGAGCAGAGGGGTCCACTCAAGCAGCATCGCCACCAGGAGGAGCTGAGGGGGGTGGGTCAGCAGCGGCGGACGGTGGTAAGTTATTATTATACTCCTTACTTATTGACATTTTAGAGTAGGCTCGCAAAGGAGTGGATGATGTACTGTACAGTAGAAAGTACACTACTACAAGTACACTGTACTCTTAATAACAGTGACTGCTTCAGAACTACATTTTTTTTCAGCCAATCACGGAGAAGACAGTCACCCTTGACTTAGCAATAGCATTAGCGGCGGTAGTTCTCGAGTAAACAATGGCCCCCTCTATTTGACTTCAAATCAGCTGGGAAAATTTTATCGTGAAGCCAAGTCATATCAGATGAACTTGAGGGATCTGATGAACGAAAAGGGACAGAACTTAGGGTCAATGGAAGGATGAGCGAGTCGTAACATTTATCACTAAAGAATGATATGTGTTTTTTAATGCAGGCAGAGGTGGCTGATAGGAAGGAATCAGATGCATGGCTGCTTGAAGCAAGGATGGTTGGAGGAGAAAGAAAAAATGACTGCCTGTGTGGGTCAATCAGAAAATTCATGTGTGGTGTGCATTGCAATTTATCATTTGGTTGAAACTCAAATGCAAGTTAAGACGGTGGTTTACCAAACAAAATGAAAAGGGTGTTATTTGGTTGTTGAGAAAAAGTAAAGTTGTTACAGTTGAGACATTAAGAAGAATGATAGACGTTTACTTTGGAAGCCTGGATGGTATCTTCTTCCTCATACATAGCAGAGGTGTATGTAGAGTAAGGGTGGGCGTAGTGAGCGTAGTGGGGCTACGCGGAGCTACGCAAAGTGGGCCTGAAACTACGCCCACCCACGCACTCCGCGTAGCCCCACTACACGCCGCCCGCCTCCCTCCCGCCCTCTCCTAAATGCCTTTTTAAATGTAAATATACAACAGAAGTAAATTAAAAGGCACTTACCTGGTCCACGGCGTCCCGGGGCTCCCTCTTCTCTTTCGTGCCACCGTCTGCCATCCCAATGCGTATGCACGGCCGCCCGCGCATGCGCATTTCTCGCGAGAAGTGCACATGCGTGGGCGGCCGCGCATGCGCATTGGGTTGCCAGACGGCGGCGCGAAAGAGAAGAGGGAGCCCCGGGACGCCGCGGACCAGGTAAGTGCCTTTTAATTTACTTCTGTCGTATATTTCCATTTAATAAGGTATTTAGGAGAGGGCGGGAGGGAGGCGGGTGGAGGGCACTGCGCTCCGTCCACGAAGCGTGCGAAGTGCTGCCTACTACGCCTACTCCGCAAAAAGCGGAGTAGGCAGCACTACGCACACTCCGTGGGCGGAGCGTAGCAGTACGCCCAGGGTTAATGTAGAGCAGACACTCAGTGCATGAAGAGTGTTACTTTGTTCGAACAGCATGTCCGTGCCAGAGTAGCAAAGCAGAGGAAATCCAAATACTACAAGTTGTGATTGTTCTGAAACTCTCCCTTGCCTAAAGTAACAGTACAGTAGTTTACTTTGCAAGCACAGCATATATTGTGTATATATTGTATAGATGACAATTATATTAAGTCAAGTCCCTTCCTCCGGCAATTATGGTTACCACACTCACTCCCTATGTTCATAATTTTCTTTCTGCTGTGTTAATCATGGGTGGACTATCGCTGTTGTTCACTCAATCTATCAGAATAAAACACCTAAAGGCATGCATCACATAAGCAAAGAGATCATGTGATCGGCTGGAGACATGATCAGAAATGAATAATCTTCATTTTGCTTTTGTGGTACTGAAGGCCCGGGGGGGGGGGGACAGTGCGAAATATAAATTACATTGAGCAGTAGCCCTTGATGTAACCGAGTATGGCCAGTGCCATCCCTATACAAAAGTAAGAGCTTCCCTATACCCGCCTGCATATACTGCTTAAAGTAATGCATGCAAGTCTGCGTCATCATGGCTTGTGTCTCTTTTTCTTGGGTGCAAGCTGACTGAGCTGGCATTATGCCGGCTACCACAAGTTCACGTACAAGTAATTTCTTTTGCAAAAGTAGAGAAAAAAAGACGAATACGGGTGTACTCTCTGACTCTCTGACTATGTATTGAGTCCATGGTGCTGCCTGGTAGTAGAATTTCTGAAACTCCCACTGTTACAGGCCTACAAAGACGGCAGAAAGATACATGCCAAAATGTTATACTGTGCTTGCAAATTGCTAGTGTTACTGTGAGACAACTTTCTGTTGAATTATTTTGTGTTATTGTTAAAGAGTATTGGTTACATTATTTTTCTTTCTTTCTTCATATAGATGCTCCCAAGAAGATCACCAGAGGGGAGATGGCTGTCCGGGCCAGGACCCGGAAGATGGAGGCCATTCGGGTTGAATATAGCCAGCTGTGGGCTCGGGAAAACGAGGAGGGAACATCAACAACCTCCTCCAGCACTGCCCCCGTGTCCACCAGCCAGCAGCCTCCATCCCAGCGCCATGCTCGGACAGCCCCCCACCGCCACTCAGCTGCAAGACCATCAGCAGCTGGCCCCTTCAGAGCCTGGAAGGCACGCGTGCGCTGCCTAACCTTACGAGTGGACTTCCTGGAGCGCAAGGTGGACGACCTAGAAAAAAAGCTCCGGGACCTCCGCAAGGACCGCCTGCCCAAACACCACCGGAAGTGGCTGTGTCCCTTGCCTCTTTTCTAAAGACTGTTGGGGGGGTGGGAATCGGGAGTTGGGGATTATTTATTTTCGGACTACTTGAAATGGACAATTGTTTGTGTTAGGGAGGGGTGGGACTGGTTTATTTATGTTAGGGAAAATACATCATTATTCATTTTACATACTTCAACATAATAATAATAATAATAATACTGATTCTTGTATAGCGCGAACAGCTACCTCGCGAGGAGGTGTCCCGGCGCTGAAAAGAAACCGCAGCAAAAGAGGAATGCAGGGGGAGGTACTAGGCTTTCTGTGCAAAGAGCCAAGTCTTTAGGAGTTTCCTAAAGATGGCTTCTGATGGGGCAGATTGGATGGCAGGGGGAAGGGAGTTTCAAAGCTTCGCGGTGCCTACCGAGAAAGATCTACCTCCGAGTCTCGCCCTTCTCGCTCGAGGTACAGCCAGTAGGATCTGCGAGTTCGATCTCAGGTGTCTCTCTTGGTGGTAGCGGGGGAGTCGGCATAGTGTACGCTTTGATCTTATTGTGTGGGGTGGTGGGCGGGAGTTACGGCACGTTTGGTTTTCCTCAAACTTGCCACCATGAATTATCTAAAACGTCCAAAAATGTTAAAAAGTGCCACTAACAGAGTTAGTGAATTCAATTGGCCTACTAGTACTTTACTTGTACTACTATCAGTCTCTCCTCCGCATCCTAGCCCATCTTTCTACCTCCCCAAACTGCTTATCTTACCTGTGATTCGTGTTTGAGAATAGAGCTAGGCACAGCACTGGCTGCATGGCAAATGGCGATTACACTATCCCGGACCGAAATTCGGTTGTTGTGGTGTTAGTAGGAGTGGTACCACACTAGCAGTAGCAGCATATGAAAAACAAAGTTAAAAAAATGAGACATTGAGTGGCCTGAGAGGAGTATTAGAAGGAACAGTAGCCTAAGCAATGCTGAAGATAAGTATGGAGAAAAAAGAATTGCATGAATGATTATGGCTACAACAAGAACAGTGACACAGCAGCGTAACACAGCAAGTCTTCTTGACATGTAGGAGGATGATGTTGACGATGGAGCCAATCGATGGTGGGTATGAAATTCAGAATTTATTTTAAAATACTCATTGTTGTTTTTTTAATTAGAATTACTATATCCTAGGATTCATGTAGCTGCCTTAAAATTGAGTAAAGGAGGTTGCTTGCACCTTATCCTCCCCAGCAAGTGTGTGGAATTATTGTTGTAATTTACTCACACCTCAATGAAAACCACACAGCCCAGGGGAAGAGGGTTGGGGTTTGAAACGTGGATGGGAAGGGGGTTTGTGGGGAAAGTTTTGTGGAGAGAGGAAAAAAATACCACAGCATGGACCAACAACAAATGAAGATAAACAAATCTTTGGATACGGAGCTATCATAAATCTTTTAAGGGACTTAAAGGAAGTGCATGCACTACTGCATGCATGAAGTTGTTTGCTAAATAGATAGGTTTCTGAAAAGTAAGTAGTACTTTCTACAATCATACAATGTACTAACTATGAAGAAACAATGTGACAGTACAGGGCTGCAGGAATTACGCATTTTCACTTGCCTATCTGCCCTCAGAGAGAAGAACCACTTAGTACATTAAATTAGTTTAAAAAATAGCAAAGAAAATACAATGGCTGGAGTGATGAATTGAAGCAGAGAGCAAACAAATGCACAGAGTCACACTCATAGAAGTTCACAGCAATAACATTACTTAAAAAATAAGTAGAACTGAAGATGGATACTGTAACTGTATGTTGTTGTAGTTGTCCTGTTGAAGTTGGGAAGTTGCATGTATCCAGCCATTCCTCTTTTTCGCGTTACTCCTCCATTCCATCTGACGCTACGCCGATCAATGTTGGGGACCAGAAGACACCTTGTTCACTGCATGCCTGGCGGATACTGAATTGTCAGTCGCTAAGCCTGAGGTCATCCTTTTTGCCATTGCACAGCGTAAAAGTCGGCCTGTAATTGTTGATGGAAAAACAGGAAGTGATATTAAAACACCACGGAGAAAAAAATATACGGTATGCTGTGTAGTGCAAAAATAACACTTTCAGTTTCAGAGTCGACAGTATTACAAAACATACAAGCATAATTTCGAAAGTGCGTACTCTGAGTTTCCTTTTCAAGGATAAATAAGTGTGGTCAAAATTTGCGGATCTTTCCTCTCAAGCTATGTGTAAAGTGTAAACAGCGATTTTAGAACCCTAACCCTAACCCTAACTCTAACCCTAGGCCCTAACCCCCCTTTTTCACCATGGATTTTTTCCAAACCACTTGCGCCCGATATTAGACCTTCCCAGCAATGTCCCCAGACCCGTCAACCCAGCCGCAAAAAAGTAGAACCCCCCGAAACAGGCAAAAAGCATAAATGCAAAATCTCGCACTTAGAATATTTTCAGCCTTCCTTCGATTCAGTCCAAACGCACTCTGCAGCTAGGCCATAACTCCCCTTTTCCACCATGGATTTCCTTAAAAACAAATGCAATCAAAATTAGACTGTGCCAGCAGTGCTCCCAGACCCCAAAACCCACCCCCAAAAATCTAGAACCCCCCCAAACAGCCCCCCAAAAACAAGGAAGTGAGCAAAAACTAAAACACTTTTTCACCATGGATTTTGTTCGAACCACTTGTGCTCAATATTAGACCTTCCCAGCAATGCCCCAAGACCCGCCAACCCACCTCCAAAAAAGCAGAACCCCCCCAAACAGGCATAAAGCAAAAATGCAAAAACTCATACTTAGAATATTTTAGGCCTAGTTCCCAGATCACTCCATGCGCGCTCTGCAGCTAGGACCTAACTTCACTTTTCCACCATCGATTTTCTCCAAACCACTTGCAACCGAAATTAGGCATGCCCAGCATTGCTCCAAGACCCCCCAACCCCCCCCCAAACACCAGGAACCCCCCAAACAATCCCCGAAAACACGAAACTGAGCGAAAAGTCTGAAAAGTGAAAAACTTTTTCACCATGGATTTTGTCCAAAGCACTTGATTCCGATATTAGACCTTCCAAGCTATGCCTTCAGACCCCTGCAGCCACCAGCAAAAAAAAGCAGAACACCACCAAACAGGCAAAAAGCAAAAATGCAAAAACGGGCACTTAGAAAATTTTCAGCCAACCAGTCAGCATCGGACCAAACGCGCTTTGCAGCTAGGCCCTAACTCCACTTTCCCACCATGGATTTTCTTCAAATCACTTGCAATCAAAATTATGCTATCCCAGCAGTGCTCCCAGACCCCCCAGACCCCCCCCCCCACAAATCTAGAACACCCCCAAATAGCCCCCCAAAAACACGCAATACTGCGTGGCCTCAGTTTAAATTGTGCCAAAACGCTATCTGCAACTAGGCCAAACCCCCCTTTTCCACCATGGATTTTCTTAGAACCACTCGCAATCAAAATTAGACTATCCCAGCAGTGCTCCCAGACCCCCCCGACCAACCCCCACAAATCTAGAACACCCCCAAAAACATGCAATACTGGTATATTCAAAACATGGCAAATTGCTCTGTCCAGAAAACATTGCTGTTTTCAGCACTTCCACTACTTCGATCCTCTTGAAACTTACCTGGATACTTGTTCCAGCGATTCCCAAGAACTCAGCAAGGCAGAACAAAATCGAACCACTGCGCTTTGAAGAAGAAGAAGCTCTACGACTAGTTTTCACTTAGTTTTCACCCAAACACACGCGCCCGCAAAACACCCAAAAAGGCCAAAATTCTGCCAATTCTGGACCAACGAACACCAAACCCACCTAAAACCTTGTCAACATCATTATGAACAAGCCTGCATCGGGCCCTGAGCCCTAGACTCAGCAGGAACCCTACCAACTTAAACCCAAAAACCCTAGTAAATCGCACTGAACCCTAAACCCTAGATATGCTTTGTCTGTCTGTGTCAAAGAGCCTAAGCATGCTACATCAGGAGGATGCCTCACTCAGTGGTGCCTGCCTTGACCGTCTGCATGGCCCTGCTGCAAGCATGGGCCAAAAATCGGTTCCGTTCAAGAATTTGCGATTTTTCTGAAATTTCCCAAGATTTGCGAAATACCGAAAAACAGCAAATTTCGCAAACATAACGGATGTTTGGCCCAAGCTTGAGGCAGTGTCATGCAGACGGTCAAGGCAGGCACCACTGAGAGAAGCAACCTGATGTAGCATACCTAGGCTCTTTGTCAGACAGACAAATCATATCTAATTGTATGCAGCACGCATAGCCCCAATTTTACATGAACTGCTGTCTGGAGTGGACTCTGTCTGGCATAACAACAACAGTACACTGCCTCGCCCTCGACCACTACATACCACGAATAGACAGACATGTAGTTCTGCTGTAGTAGTTGTTGTAGACTGGTTTACCTGTTTGCCACTCACAAATTGGCCATAGTTCTTCTGTAAACCAACGCTGATGATCCATCCATCCCAGTGAGTGACTGTAAAGAAAAAAGATATATTATTTAATCAATCATCATGGTATATTGGCAAGTAAGTCCACTCCAAGGACATTTTTCATATTGTAAAATGCACCATAGTGGCCCCTGAATTTGAAGTACAATTTGAATTAAACAAGGTAAACAAAACTGAGTAGTTGACATGAGTTACAATTACTGTGTAAAAGATTAAATAATAACTAGGACAAGACATATGATTCATCATTTCATGCACAAAAAACAAACAGCAATTGGTTTCATCAGAGCCAGACAGCCATTGCTGTCCACTGCATGCCATCTTCTCAATTTTCATTACCTGTTCTACTTTTTGTCCGCATCTTCTTTGGAAAGTGAGGGCCCACAGGGCAGCCTCTCCTGTCAATATCAGAAGTAACTCTGTCAGCAATCAGCCAGCATGTAGTCAGTCAGTAATTTCAGTCCCACTTGAGGGGACTTGTCGTAATCCATCCATCTGCCTTGAGGGAAATGGATAGGGGGAGTCTGGAGGAGGAGTATAGAGGAGCATGATTGAGTTGTGAACTTGTGAAACTCAGGATTGCAGACTGCGGCACCTTCATATCAATAAGGAAAATAAGATGAACACAATGCTGCTGATGGACTTGTTGTGATTAGGTGATTAGAGTTTTGTTGTGGTAAAAGTTGCAAAACAAAGAAAGACACACAGGAATAAAAGTGAATAAGGATGAAAAAAAGGAAGTAATTTTCAGGCCTCGGTGTCAGGGAAGTAGAGCTCGTCCTCAAACTCTATGAATTGAGACGGGAGTAGGTCAGCTAACAGAGAAGAACTTCCGTCACCTAAATCTTCTTCCTGCGTGAATTGACGTACTTTGTTATCTCGTGGTATTAAGTGCTGATTCATCTTGATCAGTGTTAACTTCTCCACATTTTTGGGCGAGAGGCGGGTCCTTTTTGAAGTTTCAATGGCACCGGCAGCACTGAAAACACGTTCTCAAGACACACTTGCGAGTGGGCAAGACAAATAATTTAGAGCCAGGTTGGTGATCAGTGGCCATAGAGGCATTTTCCTGTACCAATACAGCAATGGGTTCTGATTAACAAAGACCACTGTTGGGTCATCCAGATAGGCCTGCACCTTCGACTCAAGGTTCTCCACGGTTGCTCCACTTTGCGTACCATGTGTGGCCTTTGCAACACTGGAACGAGAAAACCCTTGATGAGTTAGCCAATCCGCTTCCGACAATATTATAGCTGGGCCTGGTGCAGGTGAGGATGATGATACGGTTGCTGCTGGTGTCGGTAACGGCTGTGAGGGAAAGTGACTCCCTTCGCCCACAGATTCAGAAGTGGTACTTGACGCCAGATGGCCTGCTGATTCAGTTGGACTTTTGCTGGCTCCTTGAATTTTCTGCCGATCTTTTTCGAACCGAGTGGCTGACACAGCTAGCCAATGTTTGTACTTTGAAACATCTGCTTCATCAAAAGGAATGAATGCTTTGCTGGACACTTCCTTTTTGTACCGTGGATCCAGAATAGTGGCACAAATGTAATGTTGTTCTGTATGTATGTTTTTAAGCCTTTCATTGTCAACTAGGCGGCTTAATAACCTCTCCGCCAACTGATATGCGTCTTGCTTTTCAGCAGCATCTCTGAACGTTGAAGACACTGCCTTCAGTTGGTGCTCTAGCATGACCAACAATGGGATAGCTTTGCCCAAAGAACAGTCCTCCCTGCTGACTTCACGTGTGAAAACCTCAAAAGGACGAAGCATGTCTGTCAGGCTTGCAACAAGCTTCCATTCCTCCAACTCTAGCCTCATGTCTTTCATAGTAGAACCCTGTTGAAAGACATACTCATTGATTACCATGCACTGCTCAGACGCTCAAGCATGTAAAAGGTTGAGTTTCAACGAGTTGCCACCTCCTGGATGAGACCTGTGACTGGCAGTCTACATTCATGTTGAATGCCCCTCAGCTGCTTCCGGGCCTTAAAAGAATGGCTGAAATGTGTGCAGATTCTTCGGCAGGTGGTCAGTAACTTGCTGACTGTGTTTTGATTTTTCAAGAAATCTTGCACCACAATGTTAATACTGTGCGACAAACACAGCACTCTGAACTGTCACTTTGCTGCATGGCCTTAACTATATTACTGCCATTATCTGTGGAAACATAACCAACTATACGATTTCTTGGATGCAGCCATTCAGAGACCTTCCTATCAAACTCCTCCAAAAGGTTAGGTGCAGTATGAGTTTTTTCCATGGTAAATATGGCTAATGTTGCATGTTTCCAAGTAGCTTGAAAGTGTGTCCGGGTCAACACCTGCACTTGACTTGTCTCTAACCCCTGCAAAAGAGACCCAGTGTGCAGTGATGCACATGTAATCAAGGGCTTGGCAACTGGTCCACATGTCTATTGTCAAGTGGATAATGTGAACAGCACTCTTCTGCAAAGCTGCCCCAATCACCTCCAGCACATCTTGATGTAGTGCTGGAACCGCAATTCTGGCAAAATAGGACCGGCTAGGAACCTTCCATTTAGGGCAGACTGTTGCCATGAATTCTAGAAACTCCACCCCTTCCACGAAAGAAAAAGGGAGAAGGTCCAGTGCTAGCATTTTAGACAGCTTTGCGTTATACAGACGTACCGTTGGGTGGTTGCGTTCAAATGGCGCCTCGGACCATAACATTCCGCGAATGGTGGACTGGATAATTTTACGTGATGATGATGATGACTTCTTCAAACCAGTTAGGCCCAGTGATGTAGTTTTTCGCATTGGTGTCTCTCCCAGACTCTTAGTGTTCCTCACACATGTTGCAGGGGTAGAGGGTGTGGGCGATACCACTGCAGTGATGCTGCCAGGGGTACTGGGTGTACCAGAAAAAATTTCTGTCTCTTCTTCACTTCCCCCCTGCACGATCAGCCTCTCGTCATCGTCTGATGCAATATCAAGGAATACATTTGGATTTGTTTTTCTTTTGCCTTCCTCGATCTTCCTTAGGTGTGCATCCCAAATGATAGTGTGTTTTTTCTTGAGATGACTTCTCTGATCTCCGGTACCATAGTTGGTACCAAGCTTACCCCGACTAACTAATGTTTTACAAATCGAACAAATGACCATGTTTTCCGCACTTTGGCTAACAGTAAAGAAGTCCCAAACTAGGGACTGGAAATGTCTGCTGGTGGTGGAGGTGCTACTTTGAGTTTCAATGCCGGATGAAGTGGAGGATGGGCGTGGCTGAATTTGTTTCTGTTGTTCACTTACAGCACCACTACTTGAGGTCGAGCTGGATGGAGGTCCCTGCAGGCCCTAAAAAATGTGGAAGCTGTAGGTCGTGTTGGTGTTGTAGTTAACTACGTTGGTGGTGGTGCCAGTGCCACGCCGCCCACATCCCGCTCAGCAGCCATTCGGGATAGGGTGAAAATGTCTGTCTGCTGCATGCCCGCTGGGGCTGGAGTGACGACTGTGATGACTGGGTCATCGTCAGACTGTTCATCAGCAGCAGAAGACACCACTTCTTGTTCGTCGTCATCACCCATAAGTCGAAGCCTTTGCGGGAACCTTCCACTTAGGTTTAGCTACCTTTGTCGGCTCATGGTGTGCCTCACTCTCAGACTGCATTTGTGGGTTCCAATCAAGATCAAGGTCATCAGAATGAAGAGGGCTTGAAGAAGAACTTGTAGTAGCAGTAGCCCTCCTTGACCTTTTTCTTGCTGGGGGTCTGGAAGACAATGGATCATCATCAGGAGGAGTGGCTTCCTCGGATGATACCTCCTCTTGAATATCAATTTCCTGATGTGCCCCTACTTCTGGAGGAACAAGCGTTGTAGGCAGTTGTGCCGCTCCATGAACCTCTAGTTGCACCTCCCCATGCACCTGTCCATGCGCCTCTCCTTGCGGCTCTACTTGCGCCTCTCCTTGCGCCTCTCCTTGCCCATGTACTTGCACTTGTACTAGTTGCACCTGTGGTTGTCGTTGCGGCTGTGGTTGTTGAACACTCGTCAGCTGAGTTACACCCAGCGTTGATTGGATGGTACTTACTTGTGATGAGCCAAAATCACTGGTCGATGATGATTGAACAACCAAAGTGGCTGCCGCAGCAGCACTCATGGTCTTGGACCTAACTTGGCGTGGTGGCACTGCGCCCAATGAAGCGGAGGTGCTGCTTCCAGCTTGGTCCCCGGCGCACACCGTTGCTGCTGCAGGCGTAGTTTTTTTTTCCCCAAAAAAGGTGTTGGTGGGCACACCCGTCTCCTTGGTAGATGGTGCCAATTGCTTCTTCTGCTCCTTCTTACTGTCAGTGGCACTGGCAAACTTTTTTCGCTGAGGCGCTACGCCACCTTTCTTTGGGGCCATCTTCTTCAGATGTCAGAACAGCAGGCCGCAGTTGCACGAGTTGCAGAGTTGTCTTGTCTGTGGCCACACGTGACGTCACGTGACGTTGTGCTGCACACACCTCTGCAGGACTTCTTCCTGGCACTGGTGGTTCTCTTGTGCACCTAAAAGCAATGGAAGCCAGAGGAACATCAGTTAAACACCCCAAAAAGTCAAAAAACACACAAAAATCACCACAATCCAATGCCATCCATGCCCTCAAGGATGTTTAAATTCAAGACACCCCACAGAAAGACTAGGTCCATGCACCACTCACTACACCTGGGCATAATAGTTGAAAGCAAGGCAAACTGGGTGCAGGCCTGAGCACACTGCCTGGCTTCAAAATGCCCCCTTGATCCCCACCACATGGCCAGACCCTGCCTGTACCAGGCCTCACAATGGCCTCCACCCACATGGTCAGGCCCCAACAGCACCCAAAAAGTAATAATAAACACACAAAAATCACCACAATCCAATGCCATCCATGCCCTCAATGATGTTTAAATTCAAGACACCCCACAGAAAGACTAGGTCCATTCACCACTCACTACACCTGGGCATAATGGTTGAAAGCAAGGCAAACTGGGTGCAGGCCTGAGCACACTGCCTGGCTTCAAAATGGCCCTTTGACCCCACCACATGGCCAGGCCCTGCCTGTACCAGGCCTCAAAATGGCCCCCACCCACATGGCCTGGCCCCAACAACACTCCAAAAAGTCGAAAAACATACAAAATCACCACAATCCAATGCCATCCATGCTCTCAATGATGTTTAAATCCAAGACACCCCACAGAAAGACTAGGTCCATGCACCACTCACTACACCTGGGCATAATGGTTGAAAGCAAGGCAAACTGGGTGCAGGCCTGAGCACACTGCCTGGCTTCAAAATAGCCCCTTGACCCCCGCCACATGGCCAGGCCCTGCCTGTACCAGGCCTAAAAATGGCCCCCACCCACATGGCCAGGCCCCAACAACACCCCAAAAAGTCGAAAAATACACATTAATCACCACAATCCAATGCCATCCATGCCCTCAATGATGTTTAAATTCAAGACACCCCACAGAAAGACTAGGTCCATGCACCACTCACTACACCTGGGCATAATGGTTGAAAGCAAGGCAAACTGGGTGCAGGCCTGAGCATACTGCCTGGCTTCAAAATGGCCCCTTGACCCCCACCACATGACCAGGCCCTGCCTGTACCAGGCCTCAAAATGGCCCCCACCCACATGGCCAGGCCCCAACAACACCCCAAAAAGTCAAAAAACACACACAAATCACCACAATCCAATGCCATCCATGCCCTCAATGATGAATAAATTCAAGACACCCCACAGAAAGACTAGGTCCATGCACCACTCACTACACCTGGGCATAATGGTTGAAAGCAAGGCAAACTTGGTGCAGGCATGAGCACACTGCCTGGCTTCAAAATGGACCCTTGACCCCCGGCAGCATGGCAAGGCCTCAAAATGCCCCCCCCACATGGCCAGGCCCCAACACCACCCCAAAAAGTAAAAAAACACACAAAAATCACCACAATCCAATGCCATCCATGCCCTCAATGATGTTTAAATTCAAGACACCCCACAGAAAGACCAGGTCCATGCACCACTCCCTACACCTGGGCCTAGTGAGGCTTTACAGGCACCCCAAAATTAAAAAAAAATCAACATATAACAGTGAGCTAAAATTCCATGACATAAATGAGAATTAAGTAAAACAAAAATCACAGAAACAGTTGTATCATGCACCCATGACTAACCCTGGGCCTACTGGATACTGTGGCTACCCACAATATATATTTTTTTAAAGTTGTGAAAAAAGTTTTAAAACTGTAGTTGCGTCAACTGCAATGCCCCAAACAAACAACACCAACTTACTTGTAAAATCTCAAGTCCAAAAGTGATCCAAACTCCAAACTCCAAAAAGTCCTCAAATACAAATATCTAGCAGCAGCCACAAAAAGTAATCCTTCCAGCTCCAGATCCAAAACAAAAGTGACCAGGACATGGAAAAAGCACTGGGAGGAGCCTGATGGACAGGAACAGGAAGTTGGAGACTATGGGGCACTTCCTTCCTCCCACCCCCCCCCCCAAAAAAATTGACTCCTTGCACCAAAAAGTGCAGCCAAATGTCAACCTGAGGAGTTATTCTGATCAAAATCATCATTTTCACAAGGTTTATACTTCCTGCGGTGGATTTCTTGTGCAGAATTGCAATTTTTTGCAATTTCGGGAACGCGAGCTGTTCAAATCTCCCGCCGGAAGTCAGCTGCGCGCCGCATCTACATGTTCGGCATTGTTTACTCCCGCAATGCGTGATCGCGGGCCCTTATGACGTACTCGCGTTGTCAAACTCTCGTTGTGCAAGAAAAAACAACTCGGCGGACTCAGAATCACGGTAAGTCAACGCTGTGCGCGCGATGTTGTGTTTTTTAAGCGCGAACAAGAAAAATAATTTGCAGCTTGCTAATTTGCGGATTTTTGAGCAAATTCGCCGATTCGCGGATCGCGAACTTGCCAAAAAACCACAAATTCGCCAGCGAAACGGATTTTACGCCCACGCTTAATTTATACTATTCCCAAGTCTAGTGCTCACCCTACAGCAAGTCGTTGTAACGACTTGCAATGTAATGGTTCACGATGTGTCAAAGGGGTCGTTGAAACGACTGCGTTGTAATGTCATGCGAAGTATCGCATGCGTAGTAGAGACATATATTCCCTCGAACGTTCTCGCATTTTTAAAGTTTATATTACCTACCAGTGCCAAGTCCTGCTTGGTTCTAAAATAAAACATAAGTATATCTTATTTGATACTTTCATTTTTGGTCTGGATTCTGTCTCTGAGTGTGTGTATCAGTTCTTGAATGAGTGAATCCAGTAAATGCTTAACACTTCCTCTGGATAGCCCTAACTGCTCCACCATATTACCACAAAGAAAGCTGTTAGTACTTACCTAATTTAGCCGTTGCTATATCTCTGGGGACTCCCTGGACTCAGTGCACACTATACATCATTTTGGTATAGTATATAGAGAGCCAACTTCCTACACAGGCCCACATACAAGAATACATCTTTGAGAAATATGCAGATAAGCAGCACAGAGGCACAGGATAGGTGGGAGGTTAGGCCTTGTGGGAGCCGCAGATGTGTTGGGAGTAGAGCAGTGTTAGGCTTCAAAGAAAAAAGCCAAAGACAACCGGCAGTACAAGCAGTGGTGGGATAGTGTAGTAAACAAGACGTGTACATGAGGCATTTTCTAGAAACGCATGATTAGCTTTATAATAAAAAGTAGTGTTTTTGATATAATGTGGTGCTTACATTAATGCTCAATTGAATATGCAAATGTAATGCCGTATTTACTCCTGCAAATGTATACAAAAATTGTAAATAAAATTGTAAATTTATACTTGTATAGCGCACTACTCACCCGCAAGGGTCTCAAGGCGCTTGTACGAATACCGCTGTGGAACCCATCCTGGCTTTCCCCGTGAGGCGTCCACTCCTGGGCGCCCCCAAGGTGGAGGCCAGGCATCCTTAGCGTTGTGGGGGCCGATCTGGAGCTATTGCCCAGAGTTGCAGAGTGGGACTCCATGATTGGAATAGGCATCGATGCGAGAATTATCAGCTCCGTGGAATTTTTGAGCCCAAGACCCCCCGAGGGGGGGAATTAAACCCTGGTCCCGGGCTAGACCTCTGCATCAGGGTCTGCCGCTCTCATCATTGAGCCACACTTCTTCACTCATTGAGCCACACTTCTCCACCACATTGTAAGTTAAAGTTCAAATTACCGGTCTACGAAGCTGACTGAACTTCCACGCGCATGCACACTCGCTAATAAATCCTGTGCTATATTGCGAAGAGAAGTTATGCTGTTTTTCTTTTCACTCGACAACCGAGTAGTTAAGTAAATTATTAACATTTATAGTGCAAAGTACATACATTCACCCTTATAAAGGAGGGCTATCACTGCCTGGACCTAAATCAAACTTTTATTTTTCCTTAAAAGAGAATTTAAATAGTGGCAATAAGTGAAAACATTGTGCAGGGTATTGTTAATAGAAAGTGCCTATTGTGAAAGTTTGTCTATGAAATAAAACCACAGCCTCAGTCTTAAACTGCCAGGACCATATTACCAATAAAATGCGATATATAAAGCAAAACGCGCTTATGTTTCCTGTTATCGCCGTCTATCACTGGATCACATCGCCGTCTTAGCGGCGTATTGTCAACGCTTTCCTAAGAGGTGATGTGCAAAACAGCGTTTGTGGTGAGAAACCTGAAATAGCGGGAGAAATCCTGCGACAATTTGACAGCGATAAGAAAAACCTTGCTAATACGCAAGTATGTACTTATACCATTGATCCACCTTCTATTGACAGGTAAGTCAAGTTTTAATGAGGTGTTAGATTCCTGTGATAACCGCGGAAAGCAGGACTTTTTCTATCGCTTCGCTGAAGCTGCGATATTGCCCTTGCTAATATGCCCGCCAGTCTGCATTTAAGTGGCAGTATAACACAAATTTTAAAGAAAGGCATAAACAGGAGCTAGTTCAAGGAGCTTTGGTAGCTGCGGCAATTGCAGCGTTAGGTGATTGATTTTCTGGTGAAGTCTAATCAAATATTTAGTGACCCTGCAGCTGAGCTCAATGTCCTTAGAGTTAAAGCAAGCTATAATCATGGGCCTACAACAGCGTATCCCCCTCTGGTTATAAACTGGTCATAGAATGGTTTTTCAATCTTATATATTTGCTACACATTAGCAGATTTGATGGGCCATAGTCTTGGGAGCTTTTCAGCAAAGTCGGCAAAGCTATTGTGGTAAGTGTTGAAGTGATGATGGGCATCCCGGGCGGTATTTCAGGAACAATGCTCTGATCTGGGCTTTAAGGGCAGTGCCCAGGTAGCGGTTGTGGTGATAACATTATGTAAGACACCATTGTAAGCCAAGCGTACTGCCTCATCACAAAAGCCTATTTGTCTGTCATTAGTGAGCATGTTTTACCTTAAATGTTTACCGTGGCCTTAACTTGGGAAAAGGTGGAGATTGTCTCCCATTGGTCTGTTGATTCAAAGGCTGGTAAGAAGCTGGTAAGGTAATCCCTGGCCAGGGATAGTTTCAGATCATGATTTCTACCGAAAGATGGTCATTCAGGGTCTCGCTGTTAGCTTCTTTAGCTTGTAACAGAGTATAATGACTTGTGACACTGGTCCTGAAGAAAGCCTAGCGATTGAGGATTTTAGGCTGAAACGTGTAGACCAACTCACAGATATTTGAGATCAATTTAATCACACAAAACATAATTTTTTCTCTGTTTTAACCTTGTCCAAAAACCCCACTATTAAAGAGTGTGGAGGTGGATCTTTTAGGCAATTTTAGAAAAACTCACTCTTCACGGTCTTGCACTACGAAAAAAATCTGCTCCCCTGTAGTCAGGCATCAAAGCACACCTGGGAGACACTCGGCGTCCTAGGTGGGAAACCAATGATGAAGCATGCCACCAACTAGGTTGGTGGGTGAGGGTTCTTCTAAAAAAAATGTTTTTCCCCTAAATATATTCAAACAATCTTCGTGTTTTCATAACTTCCTGGATGAGGTAGATTCAGTTTGGAACTGTTCCTTTTTTGTTTATCTAAGTATTTCCCAGAGGACTAGTACAAGTTCCTTAGAAACCAGCTCTTTCTTCTTGTTGATTTATCGAGAAGAATGCCCAGGTACGTGTACTATGTTACCACCTCTAGTTTGTCCATGCCCATGTGCAGCTAATGAGGGCTCTACGATGGTTTACCCTGAATCATTATTTTAGATAAGCATGGGCGTAAAATCCGTTCCGCTCGCGGATTTTGCAGATTTTCGGTAAATTCGCAATCCGCGAGATTTGCGAATTTCCCGCAGAATCCGCAAGCAGCGGATTTTTTTTTCTTGGTGATACAATTTTGCGGCGCGCGGCTTTTACTTACCGTCATTCATCGTTTGCCGAGTTATTTTTCTTGATTTTAGTGCTGCGCCATTTTGGATCTTGCTGCGGGATCCCGCGGGAATTTGGCAAGCGCGATTACGTAATCGCAGCTTGCCAACTTGTAAAGCGAGAGTTTGTCAAGGCGAGTACGCCGTGATCACGTATCGCGGTACTTCGCAATTGCAAGCTTGGAGATGCGGCGAGCAGCAACAATCTCGCACTCGCAAAAATACAAAATTTGCAATTCTGCACAAGAAATCCACCAGCAAGCAGCATAAACCTTCTGGAAATGATGATTTTTATCTGAATAACTCCTCAGGTTGACATTTGCCTGCACTTTTTTTGCGAGGAATCCATTTTGGGGACGGGGGGGGGGAGGAAGGAAGTGCCCCACAGTCTTCAACTTCCTGTTCCTGTCCAGCAGGCTCCTCCCAGTGCTTTGTCCATCTCCTGGTCACTTTTCATTTGGATCTGGAGCTGGAAGGATTACTTTTTGTGGATGCTGCTGGTATTTGGATTTGAGGCCTTTTTGACTTTCTTTGGATCACTTTTGGATTAGAAATTTCACAAGTAAGTTTGTTTGGGGCATTACAGTTGCTGCAAATACAATTTTGGAATTTTCGATTTTTGGGCTGTTTTGGGGCCTTTTGCCCAGGGGTACTCAGTGGTGGGTGCACTGAGTCTTTCTGTGGGGTGTTTTGAATTTAAACATCATGGAGGGGCTGGATGGCTTGGGATTGTGCTGATTTTTCTGTGATTTTCGTTTTTTTGGCCTGTTGTGGCCTTTTCACCAGGGGTAGTGAGTGGTGCATGGGCCTAGTCTTTCTGTGGGTTGTCTTGAATTTAAACATCATGGAGGGGCTGGATGGCTTGGGATTGTGCTGATTTTTCTGTGATTTTCGTTTTTTCGGCCTGTTGTGGACAGGCCATGTGGTTGGGGGCCATTTTGAATGCTGCTACAGGCCCTGTCATGTGCTGTATGGGAGGGGGCCATTTTGAATGCAGGCAGTGTTCTCAGGCCTGCACCCATTTTGCCTAGCTTTCATCCATTATGCCCAGGGGTAGTGAGTGGTGCATGGGCCTAGTCTTTCTGTGGGTTGTCTTGAATTTAAACATCATGGAGGGGCTGGATGGCTTGGGATTGTGCTGATTTTTCTGTGATTTTCGTTTTTTTGGCCTGTTGTGGCCTTTTCACCAGGGGGTAGTGAGTGGTGCATGTGCCTAGTCTTTCTGTGGGTTGTCTTGAATTTAAATATCATGGAGGGGCTGGATGGCTTGGGATTGTGCTGATTTTTCTGTGATTTTCGTTTTTTTGGCCTGTTGTGGACAGGCCATGTGGTTGGGGGCCATTTTGAATGCTGCTACAGGCCCTGTCATGTGCTGTATGGGAGGGGGCCATTTTGAATGCAGGCAGTGTTCTCAGGCCTGCACCCATTTTGCCTAGCTTTCATCTATTATGCCCAGGGGTAGTAAGTGATGCATGTGCCTAGTCTTTCTTTGGGTTGTCTTGAATTTAAACATCATGGAGGGGCTGGATGGCTTGGGATTGTGCTGATATTTCTGTGATTTTCGTTTTGTTTGGCCTGTTGTTGTGGCCTTTTCACCAGGGGTAGTGACTAGTGAGTGTTGCCATGGCCTAGTCTTTCTGTGGGGTGTCTTGAATTTAAACATCATGGAGGGCATGGGATTGTGCTGATTTTTCATCCATTATGCCCAGGGGTAGTGAGTGGTGCATGGGCCTAGTCTTTCTGTGGGTTGTCTTCTTGAATTGAAACATCATGGAGGGGCTGGATGGCTTGGGATTGTGCTGATTTTTCTGTGATTTTCGTTTTTTTGGCCTGTTGTGGACAGACCATGTGGTTAGGGGCCATTTTGAGTGCTGCTACAGGCCCTGGCCATGTGCTGTGAGGGAGGGGGCCATTTTGAATGCAGGCAGTGTTCTCAGGCCTGCACCCATTTTGCCTAGCTTTCATCCATTATGCCCAGGGGTAGTGAGTGGTGCATGTGCCTAGTCTTTCTGTGGGTTGTCTTGAATTTAAACATAATGGAGGGGCTGGATGGCTTGGGATTGTGCTGATTTTTCTGTGATTTTCGTTTTTTTGGCCTGTTGTTGTGGCCTTTTCACTAGGGGTAGTGACTAGTGAGTGTTGCAATGGCCTAGTCTTTCTGTGGGGTGTCTTGAATTTAAGCATCATGGAGGGCATGGGATTGTGCTGATTTTTCTGTTTTTTTTCGATTTTTTTGGGGTGTATAACTGAACTGATGTTCCTCTGTCTTCCATTGCTTTTAGGTGCACAAGACTCAAGAGAACCACCAGTGCCAGGAAGAAGTCCTGCAGCGGTGTGTGTGTGTGCAGCATAACGTCACGCGACGTCACGTCTGGCCTCAGACAACTCTGCAACTCGTGCAACTGCGGCCTGCTGTTCTGACCTGCTCTGAAGAAGATGGCCCCAAAAAAAGTTCTCCGTAGTTCCTCTAGCAAGAAAGTTGCTAGTAAGGAGCAGAAGAAGCAAGTTACCAAGGAGGCTGGTGTGCCGTCCTCCGCGTTTTTTGGGAGTAAAAAAAAAGTACGCCTGCAACAGCAGCGGGATCTACTGGGGACCAAGCTGGGAGCAGCACCCCCGCTCCATTGGGCTCAGTGCCTCCACCACCACGCCAACTTAAGTCAAAGCCCTTGAGTGCTTCAGAGGCAGTCAGTGTACTTCTTCAATCACCATCGACCTGTGATGTTGGCTCATTGCAAGAAAGTAGCAGCAATGTCCCTGAATCAACACAGGTTGTTGTAACTCATCTGACAAGTGTTGAACAACCACAGCCGCAACAACAACAACATGTGCAAGTACAAGCCCAAGTACATGTGGAAGGAGAGGCAGCGCAAGGAGATGCGCAAGCAGAGGTGCATGGAGGGTCACAAGTGCCCACAATAGTTGTTCCTCCCGAAGTAGGGGCACATCAGGAAATTGACAATCAAACCGAGGTATCATTTGAGGAAGCCACTCCTCCTGATGATCATTCATTGTCTTCCACATCCCTAGCAAGGAAAAGATGAAGGGGGGTGTCTACATCTTCTTCAAGCCCACCTCCTTCTGATGATCTGGATGAAGATTGGGAACCATCACGGCAGTCTGAGAGTGAGGCACACCATGATCTGACAAAGATACCTAAGCGTAAAAGGAAGGTCATCAAAAAACTCATAGCTATGGAGTGTGATGAGGCTCAACAAGAAGTGACGGATACTGCTGCTGATGAAGCCTCTCACGACGACGAGCCAGTCATCATAAAGGTCACTGCAGCCCCAGCGGGCATGCAGCAAAGAGATATTTTGACCCTATCCCGAGAAGCTGCTGAGCGTGATGATGATGTCGACGAGGAGGCAATGGAAGAAACACCACAATCATTGGAGTTAACTAGTACACCAACACCTACCGCTTCCATATTTCTTAGTCGCCAGAAGGGACCTCCATCAACCTCGACCTCAATTAGTGGTGGTGAAAGTGCAAAACGTACTGAAGTTCGGCAATCCACATCCTCCACTTCATCTGGCAATAGCAGCAGGACCACCACCACCAGTATCGCAGCCTCCTCCAGCCCCCAAAGACATTTCAAGTCTGCAGTTTGGGACTTCTTTAGTGTTTGCCCAAAAAAGGAAAACGTAGCCATTTGTAGCATTTGTAAGCTTCGAGTTAGTCGTGGTAAGTTTGGTTCCAATTATGGTACCGGAGGCCAGAGAGGTCATCTTGAAAGAAAGCACCCTGTCAAATGGTTTGCGCACCTACAGGCGATCAAGGAAGCCCGAATTGCACGTAATGCTGTTTCATCTGATGATGACGAGGAGGAAGAAGACGTGTCAAACACTTCACTTACACCCAGTACCCCTGTCAGCAGCACACCACATGTGAGCCACACTAAGAGTGTGGGAGAGAGTGATACACCAATGTGAAAAAGTCCATCAGCGAGCGTAACTGGGTCGAAGATATCATCATCATCATCCCGTAAATCCTTGGTCCAGGGCAACATTAAAAAGATGTTGTTTACAGAAGCGCAATATGAACGCAACCACCCACTGACGCGTCTGTATAACACTAAGCTGGCTAAAATGCTAGCTCTGGACCTTCTCCCTTTTTCTTTTGTAGAAGGGGTTGGTTTTCTAGAATTAGTGGCAAGGTCCTTGACTGGCTGTCCCCAAAAAAACGCCAGGTTGGTTATGTTTCCACGGATAATGGCGCCAATGTAGTTAAGGCCATAGAGCTGGGTGACTATTTCAGAGTGCCGTGTTTGGCGCACTGTATAAACCTGGTTGTCAAAAATTTCTTGAGTGATAAAGACAGTGCAGCGTACAGGGTAGTGGACACCTGCCGAAAAATGTGCAAACATTTCAGCCATTCTTTTAAGGCCCGGAAGCATCTGAGGAGCCTGCTATATGAACGTCAAATGCCAGTGAAAGCACTCATCCAGGAGGTGGCAACACGTTGGAACTCAACCTTCTACATGCTTGAGCGTCTGTATGAGCAGTATACGGTACTCGATCACTATTTCTTAACACAGGGTACAGCTCAGAAGGAGGACCTGAGGATGGGTGCGGCGCAATGGGAGATAGTTAAAAGCCTGACACGCATGCTTCGTCCTTTTGAGTTCTTCACGCGTGCAGGCAGCAAGGAGGACTGTAATTTGGGAAAAGCTATCCCATTGTTGTACATGCTGGAGCACCAACTGAAGGAGGTGTGTTCTGTGTTTCAAAAAGATGAAGAAAACCAAGACCCTTTTGTTCTGGCGGAGAAATTATTAGAGCGCCTACAAGGTGATGAACGTCTTAAAATGATCCACTCAAACCAGCATTACATTTGTGCTACTTTTCTGGATCCACGCTACAAAAAGGCGCTGGCAGGCCAAGCATTCTTTCCTTTTGCTGATGAAGATGTTACAAAGTACAAACAGTGGCTAGCCTCCTCAGCCAAGAGGTTTGAAAGAGAACGGCAGAAAATTGAAGGAAAAGGCAGTACATCAGCATCAGCAGGCCATCCCCAGTCACAACAATCCACTTCTGCACCTGTGGCTGCGGCACAAGTGACCTCTCAGCCATTAAAGAGACTGGCAACCGGATCATCTGCACCACCAGACACAACAGTAACATTGGAGGCTCAAGAGGATTGGCTAGCTCGGCTTGGGTTTGGTTCTCAAAAGGTCACAGCAACAGCTAAGCAAAGTGGAGGAACCTTGGAGGAGCACCTTGAATCGATGGTGAAGGACTATCTGAATGACTCAACAGAGGTCTATGTTAATGCTGACCCATTGGCGTATTGGCATGGGAAAAAAGAATTGTGGCCACAGCTCTCCAACCTGGCTTTAAACTACTTGTCTTGCCCACTCGCAAGCGTGTCTTCTGAACGTGTTTTCAGTGCTGCTGGTGGCATTGCAACTTCCAAACCGAGCCGCCTCTCGCCCACAAATGTGGAGAGGTTAACAATGATCAAGATGAATCAGCACCTCATACCACCAGATTACAGAGTACGAGAAAGCACGCCGGATGAAGACGAGGTGGACAGCAACATAGATGAGGGAATTTCTTCTCTTTCAGGTGACACTGAGCTCACCCTGCCTGAATTTGCAGAGTATGATGACGAAGCCTTATTCTTATTCGTGGACCGTGACACCGAGCCCTGAAAATGAGACAATGAATCAATAACCTTCTTTTTCGTCCTTATTCACTTTTATTCCTGTATGTCTGTCTTTCTTTGTTGTGCACAGTTACTATAATTCAAACTTTAATCACCTAATCACAAAAACAAGCCCATCAGCAGAACTGACTTCACTTGTTTGCTTATTGATTTGAAGGTGCCGCAGTCTGCATTCCCCAGGTTCACAAGTTCAGAAGAACATGCTCCTCTATCCTCCTCCTCCAGACTCCTATTTCCATCAAAGCAGAGGGCTGGTTTACGCCCAATGAAGAAAGACTCAGCACTTGTGGGGGTGTTGTTCTACCTCTTTGCGGGTGAGTTGACGGCTCTGGGGCCATTGCTGGGAAGCTCTAATACCGGATAAAAGTGGTTTGGACCAAATCCGAGGCGGAAATCTTTTGGTGTTTTTGCTGACTTGCTTGCCTTTGAGGTGTTCTTTGGGGGGGTTCCGGCTGTTTGTGGGTGAGTTTCGGGGTCTGGGAGCACTGCTGGGACACTCTAATCTTGATTGCATTTGCTTTTCAGGAAATCCGTGGTGGTAAACCGGAGTTATGGCCTAGCTACACAGCGTGTTTGGACCGAAGGCCGAGAAATATTGTAAGTATGAGATTTTGCTTTTGGCCTGTTTGGGGGTGTTATGCTTTTTGGCTGGTGGGTTGGCGGGTCTTGGGGCATTCCTGGGAAGGTCTAATACCGGATAGAAGTGGTTGGGACCAAATCCACGCAGATTTTTTTTGTGCTATTTCTGACATTTTGTTCAATGTAGCGTTTTTGGGGGCCTGTTTGGGGGGCTTCCTGGTGTTTGTGGGTGGGTTTCGGGGTCTGGGAGCACTGCTGGGACACTCTAATCTTGATTGCATTTGCTTTTCAGGAAATCCGTGGTGGTAAACCGGAGTTATGGCCTAGCTACACAGCGCGTTTGGACCGAAGGCCGAGAAATATTGTAAGTATGAGATTCTGCTTTTGGCCTGTTTGGGGGTGTTATGCTTTTTGGCGGGTGGGTTGGTGGGTCTTGGGGCATTCCTGGGAAGGTCTAATACCGGATAGAAGTGGTTGGGACAAAATCTACGCTGATTTTTTGTTGTTGCTATTTCTGACATTTTGCTCAATGTAGCGTTTTCAGGGGCCTGTTTGGGGGGCTTCCTGGTGTTTGTGGGTGGGTTTCGGGGTCTGGGAGCACTGCCGGCTATGGATACTTTACTTTGCAAGAGGTTTGAAGCAAATCCATGGTGGCAGAGGGGAGTTAGGGCCTAGCTGCAGAGCGCGCGCGGAGTGATTTGGGAAATTGGCCAAAAAATGACTAAGTCCCCATTTTTGTACTTTTGCTCTTTGGCTGTTTGGGGGTCTTCTACTCGTTTTCTCCTGGGTTGACGGCTCTGGGGCCATTGCTGGGAAGCTCTAATACCGGATAAAAGTGGTTTGGACCAAATCCGAGGCGGACATTTTTTTGTGTTTTTGCTGACTTGCTTGCCTTTGAGGTGCTCTTAGGGGGGTTCTGGCTGTTTGTGGGTGAGTTTTGGGGTCTGGGAGCACGGCTGGGATACTCTAATCTTGATTGCATTTGCTTTTCAGGAAATCCGTGGTGGTAAACCGGAGTTATGGCCTAGCTACACAGCGCGTTTGGACCGAAGGCCGAGAAATATTGTAAGTATGAGATATTGCTTTTGGCCTGTTTGGGGGTGTTATGCTTTTTGGCGGGTGGGTTGGCGGGTCTTGGGGCATTCCTGGGAAGGTCTAATACCGGATAGAAGTGGTTGGGACCAAATCCACGCAGATTGTTTTTTTGCTATTTCTGACATTTTGCTCAATGTAGCGTTTTCGGGGGCCTGTTTGGGGGGCTTCCTGGTGTTTGTGGGTGGGTTTCGGGGTCTGGGAGCACTGCTGGGATACTCTAATCTTGATTGCATTTGCTTTTCAGGAAATCCGTGGTGGTAAACCGGAGTTATGGCCTAGCTACACAGCGCGTTTGGACCGAAGGCCGAGAAATATTTTCAGTATGAGATTTTGCTTTTGGCCTGTTTGGGGGTGTTATGCTTTTTGGCGGGTGGGTTGGCGGGTCTTTGGGCATTCCTGGGAAGGTCTAATACCGGATAGAAGTGGTTGGGACAAAATCCACGCTTATTTTTTTTGTTGCTATTTCTGACATTTTGCTCAATGTAGCGTTTTCAGGGGCCTGTTTGGGGGGCTTCCTGGTGTTTGTGGGTGGGTTTCGGGGTCTGGGAGCACTGCCGGCTATGGATACTTTACTTTGCAAGAGGTTTGAAGCAAATCCATGGTGGCAGAGGGGAGTTAGGGCCTAGCTGCAGAGCGCGCGCGGAGTGATTTGGGAAATTGGCTAAAAAAAATGACTAAGTCCCCATTTTTGTACTTTTGCTCTTTGGCTGTTTGGGGGTCTTCTACTCGTTTTCTCCTGGGTTGACGGCTCTGGGGCCATTGCTGGGAAGCTCTAATACCGGATAAAAGTGGTTTGGACCAAATCCGAGGCGGACATTTTTTTGTGTTTTTGCTGACTTGCTTGCCTTTGAGGTGCTCTTAAGGGGGTTCTGGCTGTTTGTGGGTGAGTTTTGGGGTCTGGGAACACGGCTGGGATACTCTAATCTTGATTGCATTTGCTTTTCAGGAAATCCGTGGTGGTAAACCGGAGTTATGGCCTAGCTACACAGCGCGTTTGGACCGAAGGCCGAGAAATATTGTAAGTATGAGATATTGCTTTTGGCCTGTTTGGGGGTGTTATGCTTTTTGGCGGGTGGGTTGGCGGGTCTTGGGGCATTCCTGGGAAGGTCTAATACCGGATAGAAGTGGTTGGGACCAAATCCACGCAGATTGTTTTTTTGCTATTTCTGACATTTTGCTCAATGTAGCGTTTTCGGGGGCCTGTTTGGGGGGCTTCCTGGTGTTTGTGGGTGGGTTTCGGGGTCTGGGAGCACTGCTGGGATACTCTAATCTTGATTGCATTTGCTTTTCAGGAAATCCGTGGTGGTAAACCGGAGTTATGGCCTAGCTACACAGCGCGTTTGGACCGAAGGCCGAGAAATATTTTCAGTATGAGATTTTGCTTTTGGCCTGTTTGGGGGTGTTATGCTTTTTGGCGGGTGGGTTGGCGGGTCTTTGGGCATTCCTGGGAAGGTCTAATACCGGATAGAAGTGGTTGGGACAAAATCCACGCTGATTTTTTTTGTTGCTATTTCTGACATTTTGCTCAATGTAGCGTTTTCAGGGGCCTGTTTGGGGGGCTTCCTGGTGTTTGTGGGTGGGTTTCGGGGTCTGGGAGCACTGCTGGCTATAGATACTTTACTTTGCAAGAGGTTTGAAGCAAATCCATGGTGGCAGAGGTGAGTTAGGGCCTAGCTGCAGAGCACGCGCGGAGTGATTTGGGAAATTGGCAAAAAAATGACTAAGTCCCCATTTTTGTACTTTTGCTCTTTGGCTGTTTGGGGGTCTTCTACTCGTTTTCTCCTGGGTTGACGGCTCTGGGGCCATTGCTGGGAAGCTCTAATACCGGATAAAAGTGGTTTGGACCAAATCCGAGGTGTAAATTTTTTTGTGTTTTTGCTGACTTGCTTGCCTTTGAGGTGCTCTTAGGGGGGGTTCCGGCTGTTTGTGGGTGAGTTTCGGGGTCTGGGAGCACTGCTGGGACACTCTAATCTTGATTGCATTTGTTTTTCAGGAAATCCGTGGTGGTAAACCGGAGTTATGGCCTAGCTACACAGTGCGTTTGGACCGAAGGCAGAGAAATATTGTAAGTATGAGATTTTGCTTTTGGCCTGTTTGGGGGTGTTATGCTTTTTGGCGGGTGGGTTGGCGGGTCTTGGGGCATTCCTGGGAAGGTCTAATACCGGGTAGAAGTGGTTGGGACAAAATCCACGCGGAAAAGCCTTTTGGCACTTTTTGTAACTTAGGGTTCGTTAGGGTTAGCCCTAGCAGCAGGATTGCATGTGTTTCGGGGTGTTCTAGATTTTTGCAACTGAGTTCTGGGGTCTTAGAGCACTCGTGAGAATGTGTAATTTTGGTTGCAAGTCATTTGAAGAAAATCCATGGTGGGAAAGGGGGGATTTGGCATAGTTAAAGAAAGACTTTGCCACTATTCTTAACTTAGGGTTTGTTAGGGTTAGCAGGATTTCTATTGCATGTGTTTGGGTGGGGGGGTTTTCGAGTCTTGGAGCGATGCTGGCTATGGATACTTTTGCTTGGTTGCTTGCAAGTGGTTTGAATACAATCCACGGTGGGTAAGGGGGTATTTGGGCCTACTTTTACTTTCAAAGTACGTTTTGTCACCAGTTTTCTGCTAGGCCTCGTTTTTTGAGATTTGATTGGGGGTCTTCTACATTTTTGCGACTGGCTTTAGTAAGGGTCTGGGTGGGAGCACTGCTGGGAAGACCTAATTTTGTTCTAAAACACAGTTTACAGTACACCTAGCTTGAGGGGAAAGATCCGCTACATTAATTTGCCCATACTTATTTATCCTTCAAAAGGTGACTCAGACAGAGTACGCACTTTCAAAAATATTGTACTGTCTACTAGGAAAATCAAAGTGTGACTTTTTGCACTCCACAGCCTACGTACCGTATATTTATTTATCAGTGGTGTTGTAATATTATATCACTTCCTGTTTTTCGTTGAATAATTACAGGCCGGGTTTCAGTCTGTGCAATGGGGAAAAAAGGATGGAGTCAGGCTTCACATTAGCGAGCCGCAATTCAGCATCCGCCAGGCAGGCAGTGGACAGGGTGTCTTCTGGTCACCAACATTGATGGACGAAGCGTCAGATGGAATGGAGGAGTGCCGCTAATAAGAGGAATTTTTTTCTGCATGCAACTTACTTACCAAATTCAACAGGACAACTACAAAACATACAGATACAGTATCCATTGTTTTATTCTATGACTGTGACTGCATTTCTTGGATCTCTCTCTGCTTCTAAATTGATCCCTACAGCCATTCTATAGGTTTTACTTCGGCTATTTTTTAAACCTAATTTAATGTAAGAAGTGTTTCTCTGAGTGCAGAGATAGGCAAGTGAAAACGCTGCAGCCCTGTACTGTTGTATTCTAGTACTACTTACTTTTCAGTAACAATGCATGCAGTAGTGCATGCACTTCCTTTATGTCACTTAAAAGATTTATGGTTAGCTGGTCACCAACATTGATGGACGAAGCGTCAGCTGCAATGGAGGAGTGCCGCTAATAAGAGGAATTTTTTTCTGCATGCAACTTACTTACCAATTTCAACAGGACAACTACAACAACATGCAGATACAGTATCCATTGTTTTTTTCTATGACTGTGACTGCATTTCTTGGATCTCTCTCTGCTTCTAAATTGATCCCTTAACACATCACTTAGTCCACTCCACTATCACATCTGCACCACACATAGTCATTTGTAAGTGCTCCTACGTAATTCGCAAGTCGCAGCATGCCCCAGCCCGTAGAGGACTGGGATGGCCCCAATGATGAAGCATGTCACCAAGGGGCAACCCTGGTGAGTGAGGGGACACCTAGAAAAAGAGCAATTTCTCTTTTTCTATCTACTATACCTTCCAAACCAACCCCATTGAGTGTTGTGAATGGATTTATAGTGACCAGCAAGGCTCTCAGGTATCTGGCAACAGAGACCTTATGTTGAATATAGTTATGAATAATTCCACACACGCCCTGTACTGTCGCATTCTTTCTTCCACAGTTGTCGAAAGTACTACTTACTTTTCACTGACATGCATGCAGTAGTGCATGCACTTTCAAAGATTGATGGATAGGTTTGTACCCAAAGATTTGTTTATGTTCAATTGTTTGTCCATGCTGTGCTATTTTTTCTTGTCTCCTAAAACCTTTCCCAAAAACCCCCTTACCCATCCATTTTTCAAACCCTAACCCTCTTCCCCCGGGCTGTGTGGTTTTGATTGATGTGTGACTAAATTACAGCAATAAATCCACGCACTTGCTGGGGAGGATAAGGTGATAGCAACAGGCTGGTGAAGAAATCCGAGGATATATTCTTACTCTGCTTGACAAAGACCCATGGCTAATGTCAAAGAACTTCAACCAAATTAGTAGTTATACTTTACCATTTGTTAGGCTACAATGTGGCACTGTTCTAGTGTACTGTCACCTGCTATATTCTCTATTGTACCGTTGTATTGCTCAGGACAAACCAGATTTAATTTTCTTTTTTTTCATAGGCATGCAACTGCCACTGTGTCACACCACTAGTACCACCGCTATGAGGAAATTTCATCCGCCCAGAATTGCCAACCTTAATCGCCATTTCCCGTGCAGCCAGCCCTGTGCCTAGCCCTACTTTGAAACACAAATTACAGGTAAGATAAGAGTTTGGTGGGAGGGAGTATAATGGAGTATTAGGAGAGACGAGAGACTGACGGTAGTACTACTAAAGTCCTAGGACTCTTGTTTGGGCATTTACACTTAAAGGAAGAAAATGGAACTAAACTTTCAGGAAAACAAAGTTACTGTTAAACCCCCACCCACCAGGCAAGCAGTAAAAACAGGTATGGTCAGATAAAGTTTCAAAAAGTATATTTTTATAGCCCTAACAAAATAATCTCCCGCAAGACCCTCCCTAACCCCAACGGTTGTCCTTTAAAAGTCCCAAACCCAACTCCCGATTCCCACCCCCCAAAAGTCTCTAAAAAAGGGGCAAGGGACACTATGGGTGGATGCTGTTGACTTTTTGGGCCAGGGCATCATACTCCTTGCGGAGCAAGGCGTGCTCTAAGCGGAGCCCCTCCAACACGTTGGTAAAGTGGCGGAGCTCCTGCTGAAGGCAGGACACCCTCAGGGTACTGCGGCGCAGGCATGCCTTGCAGTTGCAATGGCTGTGAGAGGCGTCGGCGTTTGGCTTTGGTAGGTCTGGCTGGAGCACTGTGCTGGGTGGCAGCCTGTGGGGGCACGGAGGCCGATGCAGCCGACGTTGTTGTCGTGGTCGACTGCGCACTTTCGTCGTCCTCCAGGGCCACCAGCCGCCGATATTCAGCAACAGTGGCATCGATCCTCCGTTGCCGGGCCGCTCTAGCCAGCTCCTTCCTCCTTGTTCGTTTGGAAGGAGCATTTATATGAAGAAAGAAAGACATAGTCTGTAACCAATGCTCTTTAAGATTAACTCAATCATTCAGCAGAAATTTTTGTTACAGTACAACTAGCAACTTGCAAGCGCATTACATAACTATTGAGGCCAGTATCTATCTAACCTCCCACTTCTTCATCCTGGCTCGAACATTAGTGGGAGTTTAAGGAACAAATTCTACGAGCACTATGGACTTCCATTGGAGTCGACTATGAAAGTACACCAGTCTTATTCTTCTTCTTGTCTCTTGTTTAGGAAAATTGGTACGTTATCTTCTGCAAGCCGGCATAATGCCAGCGCAGTGAACTTGCACCCGAGAAAAAGAGACGCACGCCATGATGAGTGACCTAGACTTGCGTTACTGTACCGGTCCAGTACATGCAGGTGGTGAAGCTCTTACTTTTCTATTACGGGTGGCACTGAGAATACTCTGTTACAAGGGCTACTGCTTAATTAATTTAACTTTCACCCTACAGTGCAAATGAGTACTAGAAATGGAAAATGAAGAAGATAAATAATCTGATTATCTATCACTTCACATGGGATGTTTTTGCTTACATATGGGATGACTTTAGGTGCTTTGCTTTTTATTGAGTGACCAGTGATACATCCACACATGAATGACTGAGTACTACTAAACTTATTAAGAGAGGTAGGGAGTGGCCACCGTAATAACCGGATCTATGCTGTGCTTGCAATACAAACTACTGCTACTATTGATGGTAGTATTTGGACAAAATTACAACTTCTTTTCCTTGCCTTTCCTACACTGGAACGGACGTGCGGGTACAGTGTTACATGCTCTTCAAAGTTACTTTTAGTTCATCCACTGACCGTCTACTCTCTCTAGATCATGGGTACTCACAAACTTTCTCTCGGGGGCTAAATTTACAGTGTAGTTTGTGGCCGAGGGCCGCACTGGTGGGGGCGGAGTCAGAGGGGGTGGGGCTAAAGCAAAACAAAAACTTGTGACCATAAGGTTGCACACAGGTCCCTGCAGCAGATGCCTTCATCCACTGAGCCACCAGACCCAGCATTTACATACATCTCTCTCCCTCCTGCTCTCCCTCCTGCCCTCCCTCTCCATCTCTCTCTCCCTCCTGCCCTCCCTCTCCCTCCCCCTCTGTCATCTCACTGTGTGTGTGTCTGTCTGTGTCAGCCTTCAGCCCGGGCTGAGACAGCTTCCTCAACGCGCACACACAGACAGCCACACCAAAGTACTTAACAGGTCTTTAAAAGACCATTAACATATTATTGAGGCTTTGTTTGTTGTAGCGCCCCTGCATCTCCACCCTGACAATCACTGCTCGCCCGGCCCCACAGAGTAGAGGCTTTGTTCTATTTCACCTCTTTGTGGCCCTGCATCTCCACTCTGCTCTGTGGGGGCCGGGGGAGCAGTGATTGTCAGAGTGGAGATGCAGGGGCGCTAACAGGTGAAATACAACAAAGCCTCTGCTCTGTGGGGCCCGGGGGAGCAGTGATTGTCTGCAAGGTCTGCGCACCGCCAAGGAAGGCTTGCCGGGCCGCCACCGGCCCGCGGGCCGTACTATGAGTACCCCTGCTCTAGATACACATATGCTATCTAAGAGTCAGATAGTAGCATGATCCAGGTATATGGACACATACAGTTTCTGTGTCACCCACCCAGGCTGTTGTCCTTCCACCCATCATTGCTTCATCATTCACCCAGCCATGCATCTCATATTCTTTCCTTCCCAGCCACGTCTTCAATCTCAATAAGTAAGGAATATATAAGAGCTTACCTCTGCCCGCCACCACCACCGTCTCAACTCTCACAGCCGGCACTGGAGCCGCCGCCTCCTCCCCTGAAGAATTGCCCTCCGCCTCCGTGTCGAGCACCACCACCTCCGCGCTGGCCCCGCCACCAGATGTTCCACCTACAAAGTACATTTAAGAATGTTAGAATAAACCACTCACTAGTATTTGGTCTAGGAATGAAGACATGTGAAAACAATGTAATTTGTGTCTACTCTAAAGTAAAAAAAAAGTCCCTTTTTCCAGGGAAGGGTGTTGTCTTGCTGCACTTTTTGGCACAACTGATGAAGGCTGGCTTTTTAACACGCACCATTTTTCTCCACACAGACAGAAGATTGACTTCTAACAACAAGATCAAGTTGAAACCAGGTGAGAGCTCGGCTCGACCACAAGAAATGTCTTCAATTAATCGTCAGCACTAACCACTTTTCCATTCTCAGTTAAACGTTTAGTTTTATTATGACTTCATTTTAATAAATGTGTTTACTTTTAATAAAGCTTTTAAACTTAAATAGACTCTGTGTTTTTTGGTCCAGACTAGAGTGACTGAGCGAAAGGTTTTGCAATTTTTGCAAGCATGAGTCCGTGCCTCTGACACTTCTTGACTCTGACTCCGTACTCTTGAGCTACGTTGGATAATCATCATTGGGGATCAATCATCGATGAATTCGGGAGGTAAATGACTGTGCCACACTATGTAGTTAGTCAGTAAGGACATTGGGGGTTCAAAGTCTGTTATCACAGAGGTATGTGGAAACTCTAACAGCGCCTATTATAATTGATAAGCAATGCACTATTTATTGTCCATAGTTCTGTTTCTGCAGCAGAATTGTCCCCGCAACAGTAGTGGTATGGATTGTCCTCCTATCCAAACCAAAAGGTAGTATTTTATTCTTTCTTGGTGGTCATTCACATTTTATAGTTGGGAATTTTCAAAGCAGATAGAACACTTCAAAAGACATTATGGACAATCCCAGAGGACTGCACTAAGTTGATAGAGCTATTGCTGACTAGAATGGGAGTTTCGCCAGCCGTGCAATCTTAGTTAGCTACACAGACAGACGAATAAGAATAATCTAGTAATACCACAGGGAGTCATAGTAGAGGCAGGATAAGAATTTAGATACAGTCTACAAGAAGATCAAAGACGATTTTGAAAAAATCAAATGAGGAACGCTAGGAAAAATAGGTACTAGTCTAAAATGAAAACTTACTGGGGCCAGCAAAGGAGCCCTCGCCTGCCCGATCCTGGCCCTGTTCAACAGCATCAGCCGCCGCCTGCTGCTCCTGTGTCCCCTCGCCCCTGGGGGGAGCTGACGTACAACATGAAAGAAAGAACAGAAAACATGGATGATTGTTGCTTGTCAATGTCAACCAAATCAAACATTTCAAAACAACAATAACAAAATATTTCAGCGAAATTATATTGATTAGGGTTAGTTTTCATTGATTTGCGGACCTGCGACTTCGAAAGTCACGTAACTCACTAAACAAAGTACTGAAAGGTTCACCTAGGACTGGCAGGCAGCAGTCCGTAGGCAAGACGCAAAGTGACAGACAAACTCCATTGTGATTTCAGTCAGATCAGTGACAACACTAACAGTTGCCTGCTACATAACCAGTCTTTTAAATAGTCAAACTATCAATCCACCGCCACTATTTTTCTTATTGTCAGGGGTACAAAGGAAGGGGCAGATTTAAGCCCCTTGTGGCTCTTTTGCTCCATTCTTGCGTGACTTTTGTGACGCAGCAGCTGAACAAAAGAGGCGCCATGGTGCGGCGTATAATATTATAACAACGTGACGCATTTGGGAGATGCATCCCGTTATAAAGCCCTGCGTCATCAGGGGGCGTTCCGGCGCAAGGAAGGGCATTCCTGCGCTGGAACACATCCTAAAAGTGGCTGAGGGAAATCTACAAAATTTCAATCAGTCACCTTTAGGACAATGATGCGTCACACAAACCCTGCACCTGCTTGAAGCAGACGTACGGCTTGACCCAGCATTGGGGAGATAGGGTACCCCAGAGCATTGCTGGAGCTGCACCATTGTTGCGACGCAACTCCAGCAGTAAAGCTTCGGTGACGTTTTGGGCCCATGGTGCGCCGCATTGCAAATACGGTGCACCATGTTTGGTGGTGGTAGCGGGCCGCACAATTACTGGCGCATCCCTGCTACTTTGCAGGGATGTGACGGTAATTGCAATTCTGCCCTTAGGGGCATACTTACTTACGCGTTCTGGCGCATCTCCAGTGATGCTCCAGATCAAATGCGTCACGCAAAACTACCCTTGCGACACGGCACATGTGCCTCATTTACAATGCGGCGCGCCCTGGCGCAAGGGTAGGCACTTGCGTGACGCATCTCGTCACGTAAGAGCGGCGCATCGCTGGAGTCACGTCGCCAACGCAATGCAACTCCAGTAATGCTCAGGGCCACCCAATACTTAACATGCTGTGTCAGTCCTTACGCCTGCTTCAAGCAGGCATAAGGAATTGAATTGACGTAGCAGCGTCGCAGAAGTGCCTGCGTTAAATCTTGTAGATTTCACGCAGGCACTTTTGCGAGGCGCACAGCCGCCGGACCGCCCACCCTGCGTACTAGGAACGCACCCATTGTGGCGCAGGCCCATGGCTTTATAACGTGACGCATCTCCATAGATGCGTCACGCTGTAAATGACTCGCAGGGATGCGCCACGTTTACGCCGCTGTTGCGTCACGCAAGGCAACGTAAACGTGGCGCAAGGGGCTTGTAAATGTAATCTGCCCCCTAGTGTCTAGCATTACGCAGTTCTGTAAAGTACGCTCATACATAATAGTTACTCAGGCCAATGAGACCACAAAATAGAAAACAAATAAGCATAGTAGCAACGCCACTGAGAAGGAGAGCAGTGCACCTGAAATGCACAGAAGATTTTGAAATATAATTTAACTACAATGTAATCGTCAGCAGCATTATTGGCTTGCTCCATGTAAAAAACAATTATTTGCAATAAAACAACACAGAGCAGGAGAAAACATAGTAGTGAGTGATGAAATAGCTACTACTACTCACCAAGCCCAGGGATCTCCAAGCCGAGCTGGTCCAGCAGGTCGCGCTCCCGGTCCAGGAGGTCCGTCCAGCGGTGGGTGGCCTGGCTGTAGGTGCGCTGGACCCCAGGGAGTTGGGACATGGCCCAGCACACCTTCTGCCACCGCTTCCGGCGCTCCCGGATGTTGTAGCTGCCGGCCGCGATCCTGCCGCCTCCCGCGATGGTCCTGGGCAGGCGGCGCTGGACGAAGTAGACCAGCGCTCCCACTTCCTCCGGGCTGAAGATCTCCTGTCGCGTCACCTGCTCCCCCCTCAATCGCCCGCATGCTGTCCTGGCACGGGGTCCAGGACTCCTCCTCCCCCCCCGCCGCTGCAGCCCTCAAGTGCCTGGGCAGCTTCACGGCGCCTGGCTTCACCATGGTCTGGGCAGGTAAGGTAGGAAGTAGAAAATTAAGAAAGAATAGGATAGGGAAGAAGAAAAGAAAAGAGTTTAAAAAAGTAGTTTAAAAGTAAACAAAAATAGCAGAAAAGACAAAAATATACAGCTAGGAAAAGAGAGGGATAGATAAGAAGCAAAATCGTTCGAAAAAAACCTGAAAACAAGCAAAGGATGGCAAAGATAGCAAGAGGATAAACACCATGCCCAGACACAGGAAATGAATGAAAAACAAGATGGCCGCCCGTTCACGAGCACGAAAGTAAGTTCGCACGCGATTTTCCTCGCGATCTCGTGCGAACTTGTACTCGCAATGCGCTTCCTTCGCGAGATTATACATAGCGGGCGGAAACGGAAATACGTCACGCAAACAAAATGGCCGCGCCCGTACTCGACCTTGGGGTAAATTCGCGTGTTGCGCTGCAAGCGGCTCGCTAATACTGCAAAAAACCTCGCAAAATAACACGCCGCAAAAAAATATAAAGCTCATTCGCACAAATTGGCGGCTTTCGCGGTCGGTTTCGCACGACGCCGCGCCTCGCGAATAGCGCGAAATTACCGAAAAACGATTTTTGCAAAAGCAAAACAAATGAGCAGGTGCAAAAGGTCAATCTCATGATTTGGAACGATTCACTGTTTTGCTTCCTGGGGGGGCCCTCCAGAATTCGGTTGCCTACTTGCAACTATTGTGTGACCCTGCTCTGACCTTAACTGTATGCCACAAAGGTCCTGATTTACAGCTAAGGGAGCAGACAAGCAGGTGCCAGGCTGGAACTTCAAATTCAGTGACACATTAATTAGCCCCTAATTCATTATTGTCAGTTGGGGCAAGGCAGGTGTTGTTAATAAACTAACCCCAAATTAATTCATGTCAGTTGAAGCAGGGCAGGTGTGCTTGCTTCTCCCCCCCATCTTCTACAGTGATGATGAACCAGAGGGTGGCATTGATGTAACAGAGGGTGGCATGGGTCAAAGAGAGGGTGGCAGTGGTGAAACAGAGGGTGCTGGGAGGCTGTGATGATGAACCAGACGTAGAAACAACATAGTCGCGACCGTTGCGAGCCGACAAGTAAGTTCGCAATTGCGAACTAGTACCAAATCCTCGCGAACTGGCAGAAACCCTTGCGAACACAAAAAAAAATAATCCGCGAATTCGCGGGAATTCGCGGATTTTGCGGATTGCGAGTTTGCAAATTCGCAAAATTCGCGAACGCCAGATTCGCAAAATTCGCCCATGCTTAATTTTAGACTTCTTTAGATTAATTTCCCTTGCATTAGAATTGGAGTATGAAGCTGTAGCACACAGAAGGCTATGGTGGCCGATGTTTGTTCCGCTAATGGGCATGATAGCCGACTGGTAGGAGCTCACAGAAGGAGCTCCAAGCGCTTGGGATCCCTTACCTGGGAATATCCCTGTCAGCGGAAGTCTCCGATTGGAATTGAACACAAGAGTAACAGGAATAAAGCTAGCAACATCGTGAGCTAATCACATATCTAATCGCTCAAGACCTTGGCAACATTTAGCGTTTACCTTGTTACTGACCTCGGAGTTGACGACGGTCTGGTCGCCATCCGTGAAGCTGTTTGACCGCCGCTGTGCTGAAGAGATGGCCGGGTCATCCTAAGATCATCGCCGCTCACCGTTGTCCGCACAGGCACGGCTTGGGATTGCCTCCGATGCTCGCCGTCCGTCTGATGGGAGCGATCATGACGGTAGCCTGAGGAGCTTATGCCCAGATTGATGAGGGAAGAGGCCAGCTGGTCCTGGGATACTCTGAGCGCCCCCCGGCGACCCGCAGAGCGAAGCTTCAAGATTTTTTTGCAGTGGAGGCAGTGGACCCCCGGTTTAGACTTCGGTTCTCCCGGCTCTGGAGCAGCAAGCCCCTGGATACCCCGGCTCGAGGCTGTGGGTTCGCCTTCGTTGTTCCGGCAGCCCCTGGCGTCCCACAGATCGATGCTACAGGGTTTCTCGGCCACGGCAAAGGTGGTCCCCTGATGATCCCAGGTTGAGTCTCCGGGTCTCTTGGAGTTGGAGCGGCAAGCCCCTGGAAACCCCAGCCCGTGGCTGTAGGCTCGACTCCTTGTTGTAGCAGCAAGCCCCCAAGGACCGCAGGATGAGGCGGCGGGACTTCTTTGTCTTTTTCTGTTGCTGCAACAGTGGGCCCCCGGAGACCCTAGAGCAAGGCGACAGGATCGCTGGGCTGCGGCATCAGCGGGCCCCCGGAGGCCCCAGGGCGAGGATCCAGGACTTCTGGGCTTCGGAGTGAAGTCTCTATGCCGCCCCGCCCCCTGTGGAGCAGCACACAATAATAATGCTGATAGCACGTTCGTTGTGGCTATTATAACGGCAGTCTCAACCTAAAAGAATATACACATTGCATCCACTGCACCAAGGCAACATAGCCCCCATTTAACAAAGGAGGCCCTGTTGTATCCAGTTCTAACTATGCCAGAAACGACTACTGCAACAACATCGCTGTCGAGGTAAAGTTACCTCTGTCCATTTTACTTTATTTTTATTCTTTTATCTTATTTTTGACCTGCATTTTCATGTATGTTTACATACTTATTAAGAGGGCAGTGGCTCTGGTTTGTACTCTCCCAAAATGGCCGATGTCATAAATATCAAGGGCAAGGGGCCTCCCCCATCCGCTGATCACTTCTAGGTGTGTTTAACAGCATCTCCTTCTGAATCTAATTCGTTACAACTTGAATAGGACCACTCTCCATAAAAGTTTCATGGACAGTGAAACAGGACTACATTAGATCTCCCACAGTTCCCCACCTCCTTGCTGGACACTGAAACAGGACTACACTGGTTCTCCCACAATTAATGGAAACTGACAGTGGACTGCATAGCTGGTTAGGAAAATCTCTCCCAATGAGTCGGCCATCTTAGACTGTCACCACCACAGGGGTATAGCCCACAGTCTCTATGGCTACTGACCTCTCTTCCTTTTCACCTCAGGTCAGAATTTCGTTATATTCCTCCCTCAATATATTTTATGCTATTCTATAACTATGCCTGTGTCTTTTCTTTTCTTTTTCACCCACATCCTACTCCTCAACTGGCACCCATGGTACAACCATCAGGATACCTGAGATCCAACCCCTGTTTCCCCTTCAACCCATGATTATCTAACCACCTCCTCAGTTGCGCTTGTCACCCTCCCTTACCCACCCACCCCACAAGCACTCCTCGCCGTATACCAAAAACCCCTCACGAGGCCCATACACACTTTGAGCCACATACTATTTCACCAATTGTGCTGGCCACGTCATGGAGCCCACAGGCACACACACCTACAACATAATTTATCCCCCCAACCTCTCAAATAAATCCGCCAAACGTTTCAAGCACAATTTTATAAAACTTCAACCTGAAACTCTCTTCGTTGATTCCTATTTCTCACCACATAACGGGAACACAACCACTGATATCATTTTCCACATGAAACGAAGAGCCCAATGGAGGAAAGCATTCCTGGCTTCACTCATAATCTCTTCCACGAGGAAAACCGCACATGGTCTAGCTATTTCTATTTCCCCATCCCAGCTCTTCCAAGCGACAGCAACCATCACTATCTACAATAACGGTACTATCCTCTTTCAATCCACAGACCATAGTTTAAATCTCTTGGACAACATCTTCCCCATCATTAAAGAACAAGTGTCCAAGCCCCAAATCGCTACACAAGCTACTCCCATCACCAGCACACAAGATGTAACATCTCCAATCCCACCTGACAGCCTTGCCCCTCTACCAACCCGTCCACTACTGGCATCTGAAACATACGGTACTTCCATCCAAACTACCCCTCCCACCAACACACCTCACATCACTTCACCAACCCCACACACTTTACCTCCACCCATCACGTCTGAGACAGCATACTCACCCCAATAGATATTGTACCCACTCCGTGTAGCGCCCCCACCTCTAACTTCATCCTGCCCATAACTATCTCTCCCGTTACCTCATCCTTGCCTCATATTGATACACCCTACACGTACTCCCCCCATTATAGCCACCCCTCCCCAGGTCAGTTGTCGGCACATATTAGGACACCCCATGACCACTTAGAAAACATGCTGCCCTTAGATCACTCTCCGCTCCCAATTACACCTCCCTCACCCACACACCAGCCAGCCGCCCCCACAACTCAGCCATCTACAACTACAACTCATCCATCCAAACTCGTATCTTTGCCTCCGACACTACTCATACTTGCACCTGATAACACACCTAACCAGACCACATCACAGCCATCCACACTCATAACACAGCCATCAACCCCATTCATAACCGCTCCAGACACAAGACTGGATGAGATTATGACCGCACTTCACCAAATCAGAGAGGAACGCCAAGATTTTAAACAGGTGATATTGAGACAATCATGGTGCACTAGGTCCTCAAAAACATCTAAATCGAGCAAGCGCCCGAACCTCCTTACATTCACCCCGAAACGTACTCTACCCAGTTGGAAAACAGTTCCCTCCCGTAATATATCAACCCGCCCAATTCGAAGCATCAATCTGTTTTCGGAGAGCGATCTTCTCTCTCTACTACACTCTTATGAACCCTCTCTAATGAACCCTGCAATTCCCACTCAGATGACCATCCCCACCATCCCCCCCAACCCTCCCAGGTCCTCTACACACAATAATAGAGGAATCATCGACAACAACCTAAGGAGAGTCCCTCTCTTTCAGGATCCCACTTCATCCCTCCTCACTCCTCGTCTTAAATGCTCACTCCTAAATTGTAGATCGGTGTGTAGACACACAGCAGACATAGCTGCCCTCATTATCTCACATGAGTTGGACTTGATAATGTTAACCGAAACCTGGCTAACGGAATCCTCCACTCCACTTATCGCCATTCTAGTGCCCCTAAACTCTGTCATCATTAGATTGGACAGAACTGATAAGATATGGGGAGGTATCGCCTGTATACATCGTAGCAACATCGCTGTAAACAGAGCCCTCTCCCCTGTATACCCCTCTTGCGAATACTTATGCCTCGACCTCAACAGTTCAAGTTCAAGTTCAAGTTCAAGAATTTATAGCGCACTACTCACTCAGAGGGTCTCAAGGCGCTTGGGGAGGGGGTTCATTATTTATCGAATAGCCAGGTTTTAAGTTCTTTTCTGAAGGAGATGTGGTTCTGTGTAAGGCGGAGGTGAGTGGGGAGTGAGTTCCAGGTCTTGGCCGCCAAGTAGGAGAAGGATCTACCTCCCATGGTGGATCTTTGGATACGCGGAACTGCGGCAAGGCCTTGATTGGATGATCTTAGTTGGCGGGTGGGTGTGTAGAAGGATAGTCGAGTGTTGAGGCATTCGGGCCCTAGTTTGTAGAGGGCCTTGTGTGCGTGGGTGAGGAGACAGAATGTTATTCTCTTGTTGACGGGAAGCCAGTGGAGGTCTTTCAGGTGGCCGGTAATGTGATCTTGGCGAGGGATGTCCAAAATGAGTCTCGCTGATGCGTTTTGGATGCGTTGGAGTTTTTTCTGTAATTTGGCTGTAATTCCGGCGTAGAGGGTGTATCCGTAGTCTAGTCGACTCGTAACCAGTGCGTGGGTGACAGTCTTTCTTGTCTCGGCGGGGATCCAGTGGAAGATTTTTTTGAGCATACGAAGTACGTTAAAGCAGGAGGATGAGACGGCGTTGACTTGATTGGTCATTGAGAGTGAGGAGTCTAGGATGAAGCCAAGGTTACGTGCGTGGTCCGTGGGTATGGGTGCTGAGCCCAGATCCGAAGGCCACCATGAGTCGTCCCAGGCAGAGGGGGTTGATCCTAGGATGAGCACTTCCATTTTGTCTGAGTTAAGTTTAAGGCGGCTGTCTTTCATCCATACGGCTACTTCTTTCATGCCTTTGTGAAGATTGGTTTTGTCGGTGTTGGGGTCTTTGGTGAGGGAAAGGATCAGTTGGGTGTCGTCAGCGTAGGAGATGATGTTAAGGTTGTGTTGACGCGCGATGGAAGCGAGTGGACTCATGTAAACGTTGAAGAGGGTGGGACTGAGTGATGATCCTTGTGGTACACCGCAGATGACTTCGGTGGCCTCTGATTTGAACGGGGGAAGTCGGACTCTCTGAGTTCTCCCAGCTAGGAACGAGATGATCCAGTCCAAGGCTTTTACTTTTATGCCCATGTTGCTGAGGCGTTGTATGAGTGTGCTGTGACAAACAGTGTTGAAGGCGGCGGAGAGGTCGAGTAGAATGAGGGCCACCGTTTCTCCGTTGTCCAGTAGTGTTCAGATGTCGTCTGTTGCTGCGATGAGGGCGGTTTCAGTGCTGTGTTTGGCTCAAAAGCCGGACTGTGAGGGATCGAGGGAGCTGTTGGATTCGAGGAAGGCGGCGAGTTGGCTATTGACGGCTTTCTCAATGACTTTGGCCGGGAATGGGAGGAGGGATATGGGGCGGTAGTTTTTAAGTTCAGAGGGGTCTGCTGTGGGTTTCTTCAGGAGGGCGCTGACTTCGGCATGTTTCCAGCTTTCTGGGAAGGTGGCAGAGATGAAGGAGCAGTTGATGACATCACGGACATGGGGTGCGATGATGGAGTCTGCTTTGTTGAAGATGTGGTGGGGACATGGTCGGTTGGCGAGCCAGAGTGGATGGAATTGATGAGGCGGATGGTGTCTTCAGTGGTGATTGGGTTCCAGGCGCTGAGGTTGTTAGAGGGCGGTTTAGGTTCTGAGGGGGTGGAGAGGATTGTTTGTTGGAACTGTTTTCGAAGCTGTTATGTATGTCGGCAATTTTGTTGTAGAAGAAGGAGGATAACGAATCGCAGAGGTCTTGGGAGGGAGTGATGTCGTTTGAGGCTGCGGTGGGGTTGGTGAATTCTTTGACGATGTTGAAAAGTTCCTTGCTGTTATGGGCGTTGTTGTCGAGTCGATTCTTGAGTGCTGATTTCTTGGTGGCTCGGATCAGCTGGTGGTGTTTACGGGTGGCTGCCTTGAAGGTGGTCATGTTGTCGGTGGTTGGGTTTTTTCTCCATGTTTTCTCGAGAGTGCGGCATAGCTTTTTGGATTTCTTAAGGTCATCGTTGAACCAGGGGGCCTTTTTGCTGTCCTGTTTGATGTGATGGTTTTTCAAGGGTGCTAATTCGTCTGCCCTGTGAGTGATCCATTGTTTGAATTTGATGGCAGCTTGGTTTGGGTCCGATGAGAGGGCGGGTGGGTTTTGGTTGAGCGATGTGAGGAGTTGGTCGGTGGTGATTTTGTTCCATTTTCTTCGGGGGATAGGTTGTGGAGGGTTGTGGGTCGAGGTGGTTTTGTAGCTGAAGTGAACACAGCTGTGGTCCGTCCAGTGGAGAGCTGTGGTGCGATCGAAGGAGATGTGCTTGCTGGAAGTGAAGATAGGGTCGAGCGTGTGTCCGGCTACATGGGTGGGGGTGTCAACAAGTTGATTGAGTCCGAGATTGGCCAGGTTGTCCAGAAGGGTGGTGGTGTTGCTGTCGTGTTTGTTTTCAAGGTGGTAGTTGAAGTCTCCTAAAAGAATGTAGTTCTCGGAAGCGAGGGCATGTGGGCTGACGAAGTCGGTTATGTTGTCGCTGAATTGACTGCGGGTACCTGGAGGCCTGTATATGAGGGTGCCTCTAAGTGTGGTCCTAGGGTCGGTGTGGATCTGAAAGTGGAGATGTTCGGCGGTTGCAAGATTATCATCGGAGCTGGTCGTGATTTTGATGGTGTTCCCATGGATGATGGCGATGCCTCCTCCTGTTTGATTGGTGCAGTCTTTTCGGATAATCTTGTAAGCGTCGGTATGGCTATGGCGATATCGGGTGCTGATGATGTGTTCATCCATGTTTCTGTAAGGAAGGCGATGTCCGGTGACGCAGAGTCGAGTAGGTCCCAGAGTTCCGTTGCGTGTCTGTGGACCGAGCGGGTGTTGAGCAGGATGTACTTCAGGCGGTTAGAGTCGGAGCTATGTTTGGGGGGAGTGGATTTGGTGAGGGTCCTGAAGCAGTTGAACTTGCAGGAGAGGCAGGCGAATGGTCCGTGGGTGCGCCCTGGGGTGGCTTCGCCGCATTGTGGAGTGCGTCCGGGGTTGAGGGCGAGGAGAGTTGCGGCATTATATGTGACTCTAGTGGGCTGGGTACGGCGGGGACCAGAGAGTCTGGCGCTGGGCGCGGTCCAGACGCGGACGGGCGTAGACGGGCTTACCTTTGGCGCACCTTCGGCGCGGCCGCTGCACGTCAACGCTGCACGTAGGTCCTTCTGACATAAATGGAGAAGTGGAGGGGGACGGAGCGTGGGAGGGGGAGCTGGGAGGCGGGAGCGTAGGGGGAGGGACGGGCTGCAGGCACAACAAAATGGATGAAACAACAACAGGAGAACAGGACGCTGTGATGCGAGCTGGCGGTGGAACACACAGGCACAATTTAAATTAAATAAAATATTAAAGCAATGCGAGCGTTCACAAGTGAAATATGTTAAACAGGTAAAGCAATGCGGAGCGTTCACAGTTTAAGTATTATAAAGACACAAAGCAATGCGGAGCGCTACGCAATAGAGCGGGTGCAAATTCAATTGAAATAAATTTAAAGTGTGGCAGTGGTGGGGGAGCAGCGCTACGATACCAGTCACAGCGCTGTGGGATCAGGAGGAAGGGTGGAGCGACCGCTTTACACGGAGTCAGGCTGGTCACAGAGGTTCCCCAGCCGGGCTGTTCCTGGTGTCTAGTGGGTGGGAGGGGGAGCTGGGAGGCGGGAACGTAGGGGGAGGGACGGGCTGCAGGCACAACAAAATGGACGAGACAACAACAGGAGAACCGAACGCTGTGATGCGAGCTGGCGGTGGAACACAGGGCACAATTTAAATTAAATAAAATATCAAAGCAATGCGGAGCGTTCACAAGTGAAATATGTTAAACAGGCAAAGCAATGCGGAGCGTTCACAGTTTAAGTATTATAAAGACACAAAGCAATGCGGAGCGCTACGCAATAGAGCGGGTGCAAATTCAATTGAAATAAATTTAAAGTGTGGCAGTGGTGGGGGAGCAGCGCTACGATACCAGTCACAGCGCTGTGGGATCAGGAGGAAGGGTGGAGCGACCGCTTTACACGGAGTCAGGCTGGTCACAGAGGTTCCCCAGCCGGGCCGTTCCTGGTGTCTAGTGGGTGGGAGGGGGAGCTGGGAGGCGGGAACGTAGGGGGAGGGACGGGCTGCAGGCACAACAAAATGGACGAGACAACAACAGGAGAACAGAACGCTGTGATGCGAGCTGGCGGTGGAACACACGGGCACAATTTAAATTAAATAAAATATCAAAGCAATGCGGAGCGTTCACAAGTGAAATATGTTAAACAGGCAAAGCAATGCGGAGCGTTCACAGTTTAAGTATTATAAAGACACAAAGCAATGCGGAGCGCTACGCAATAGAGCGGGTGCAAATTCAATTGAAATAAATTTAAAGTGTGGCAGTGGTGGGGGAGCAGCGCTACGATACCAGTCACAGCGCTGTGGGATCAGGAGGGAGGGTGGAGCGACCGCTTCACACGGAGTCAGGCTGTGAACATTGTAGTTTTTGTAGTTTTTAAGTTACATAATATTCTTGAGAATGTTTTCACACGAAATAGAGCTTTGAAGTTTTTGTCTAAATGTGACGGTTGTCACCTGTTCAAGCGTGATGTCATCTATTTCCTAGTCAACGTCATTCAATGGAATGTTTACACAATAAAAAAAACGAAATTGGGTTATGTATTCACCTGCAGCACTTTATAAATGTTTCAAAAAAGGACAGGTTGTTTTCTTATTGATCGTATATGTATGTTATTTTTCTGCTCCTTCAAGTTTTAAAGACTGGACGATTTTGTTAACCTTATGAGAGGTAATGGGCAAGGTACTGACGTAATGATGCTTCACTTAAGGTCGCTGCTAAAAACACTGGTATTTAGAGCTGCTTTAATTAAGTAATTTCATATATATCAGTGAGTTGAACGACTGCCGAAAACAAACGCATTGATGTGGAAAACATGAATTCGAATACCGGCAAGACTTGCCCCCCCCGCACCCCCACCCCCCACAGCAATGTCAAGAGCTTTCCCAGTACGCGCCACTCTCTCTCTGTTGCCACACGCATTAGTAGGCAGCCCACCCCCTCCCTATTACTCACTGGTTGTTTTTTACTTCCTAAATTGTAGTTGCTGGACGCCCATTATCCTTGACGTCGGCTTTGTTTTCCCAACCATTAACTCTGTGACCATTAGTTGGACTCACAATACTTCACACCGTAAACAGCATCACTCAGCACCACTCAACAACACAGCATAACTCAACGCCACAGCATCACCCAACGCCACAGATTCACTCAGCACCACTGAATACCACAGCACCCCTCAACGCCGCAGCACCACTCAACGCCACAGCATCACTCAATGCCACAGCATCACTCCACGCCACAGCATCACTCAACGCCACAGCACCACTCAACGCCACAGCATCACTCAGCACCACTGAAGACCACAACATCACTCAGCACCACTGAAGGCCAAAGCATCACTCAGCACCACTGAATGCCACAGCACCCCTCAACGCCGCAGCATCACTCAACGCCACAACACCACTCAATGCCACAGCATCACTCAATGCCACAGCATCACTCCACGCCACAGCATCACTCAACGCCACAGCACCACTCAACGCCACAGCATCACTCAGCACCACTGAAGACCACAGCATCACTCAGCACCACTGAAGGCCAAAGCATCACTCAGCACCACACAACGCCACAGCATCACTCTGTGCAACCATTCAACAACAACTGGTTCTAATATATTCTCTCAATGTTTCAAACGTTATTACAAATGTCACTTCAGTTGTTGGATTTTCATCACAATAAAATACACTGAACATAATATTCCCAAAAGTTATTTACAAAAGTTTAAGCTATTGCCATTATAACTTACAATAAGTTTTAATTAAGTATTAATTATTTAAAAATTAAAAGCCATTGTTATTTGTAATATTAATACATCTAAGTCATGTAAATACAACACCTATTGCATTACAAATGCTATAGGTGTCACGTTTGCGAAAGTTAAAACTATTGGCATTGTAAATGACAAAGCTATTAATTTCGCTATTTTCAAAAACAACACATAAATAAAATATTTGTCGTTTACAATACCAATAGCTCAAACATTCCTAATGCGAGACCTATTGCATTGCAAATGCTTGTTTAGTGAGTGGGCGACAATGGTCCGGAAATATGGGCAGGCAATCATACTGTGATATAGTTAATTGTTAGTTATTGTTCTTTATGTACACAATGACATTCCCGATTACACTCCAGTACCGTATATTGCTGACCTGTATAGTGATCTATTGGAGTTGTATTACGCAGGCTATTATGTTATTTTCGTACATTATGTGTTGTCATGCATATTGTAAGGAAAGGTGAAAGAAGGAAATTTGAGAGAAAACCAATAAAAAATGCTCAGATATGATGCCAACATCAAAGACAAACGGGAAACGATCAAGACGTATCTCGAGATAAACAAGGAAGGGGTATCCTCAATCGCCATTCTATGGAACATGCTTAAAGCAGTCATCCGAGGGCGATGCATAGCGATAGCAGCAGGAGTCAACAGGGACAGACAACAGAAAAGGGAGCACCTGGAATCCCAAGTTAAGGAGTTGGAAGGGGTTCATCATATGACGGTACCGTCCAGGTCAGGAGACAGTTTAATGCCGCTAGAAAGCAGCTGAAAGCCCTTGATTCTGACCGGGCGGAGTATTCGTTCCTACGGACCAAACAGGGGTACTATGTTGGTCCGTAGTCCCACAGTCGGAGGCGACCAACCTGGATGCGGACATTCGCATAGATGAAGTTCTGAAGGCCATAACGGGCCTCACTTCAGGGAAGGCCCCAGGGGAGGATGGGTTCCTGACCGATTTTTATAAATCTTTTGCCCAGGATCTGGTCCCTGTATTGGTCCGATTATTTAATTCCTTTAGTGATACAGGCAGAGTGACTCCGACTATGACCTTGGCCGAAGTCGTTGTGATCCCGAACCCAGGTAAAGACCCCATAGACTGAACCTAGTATTGAATCACGAGCATCTTAGCGGCCAGGCTGGCGCCCCACATGCAGGGATTGATTGACCCAGACCAATCAGGATTTATCCTGGAGTGCAACTGCAGTGATGTGACCCATCGGATGTGCCATTTACTGGACAAGATCCAACGTACTCAGGCGCCCACGGTCCTTCTCTCGATCAATGCCGAAAAGACTTTTGACCGGATGCATTGGCGTATTTGAAGCAGACATTATGCAAATTTGGAGCGGGAGAACGCTTTTTGAAGTGGATAGACTGCATTTATACAGATCCGCAGGCACGGATCAGGGTGAATGGTGCACATCCCGACCATTCCAAATTTGGAGAGGCATGTAGCAGGTGTGCCGGCTGTCGTCCCTGCTCTTCGCGCTATATATGAAGCCATTTGTGGAGACGGTCCGCCAGCACCTGGGGATATCAGAGATTAAAATGGGGGATAGGGTGCACAAAATCTCATTATATGCAGACAATGTGGTCCTTTTTTTAACCCAGCCAGAGCTCCCGCTGGCCTACTGGAGGAACTGGAGTTATTCAGTCTAGCATAAGGATTTAATGTTAATCTCCATAAAACTCAGGCTTTGAGCCTTACCCTCCCACAGGCAGAACAGCAGGTTCTATTGTCACAGTTCCCCTTCAGTTGGGCTACGGAGGGCGTCCAGTACTTGAGCTTGCAGATGTTCCCTACCATGGCCAAAACAGCACAGGATGAACTATTCCAGCCTACTGGCCGGGATTAGGCGCGGGCTCACGAGCTGAAAGAAGCATACCCTGTCCTGGCTAGGCAGATTAGCTGGCGTCAAAATGACCACTCTCCCACGGATACTGTATGTGATGCAGACGCTACCGCTTAGTCCCCCTCTCAACATCCTAACACAAATGCAACACCTCATTAGTACCTTTGTCTGTGGGGTAAGAAACTGAGAATGGCCAGACATTTGACCTATTTTAAACAGGACTACAGGGGATTGGGGATCCCATATTTGGAACGGTAATTCCAGGTGGCACAACTTAGATACATACTCAAATTGTATAAACTGGAATCGGAGAAACTTTGGCGTTTTATAGACCGCTCAATAGCAGGCATGCACATCTGGAACGTCCCGTGGCTCCCCCAAAAGCATCACCCGTGCGGAGTATAAGTGTCGCTGGATCTGAGGGCTACCTTAGCGGTATGGGACAGAGTGCAGGTGCCATACGGCTTATCAACTCCGTCGTCTCCTCTGACCCCCTTTATAGGCGATCCCGCCGGCTCACACGGGAAATAGCATTCTCCATTGGCAAAGGCCAACTGTAAACGTATTGGTGATCTGTTTGATGAACATGGGGTTATGGCGTTCACTAACACTCACTGAAAGTTACAGGGTCCCTCGAAAGGCATACTGGCAGTACCTGGCCCTTCGTCATTGGGTTAATCAGCCATAGAAGTGCCCCCATGCCAGCCGCACACTAACAAAATTTGAGAAATGTTACATCACTAGAAAGTCAGACAAACGGCTGTTGTCTGACATTTACACCTTTTTAAACACTCCCAGCCAGTTCGGTAAATCTCCCGCGCAGCATTGGTAGGAATTTGAATTGGAGTATGAGTTCTCCCCCAAGGAATGGAGTGATATTGTGCACAGGGCCAGAGCATCTTCATGCAGTACAACGGGCAAAGATATGTTTTTAAAGATTGCACATGTTTGGTACCACATGTCGGCAAGGCTACTTAAATGGAAACCGGTGGGGACTGGACAATGTTGGCGCAACTGTGGTCAGCTGGGCACGCTCACCCATATTCTTTGGTCATGTCCGAAAATACAGGAATTTTGGGAGGTAACTCTTCGAGACACAGACACAATTTACCACACGGATTTACCAAAACTACCATCATTTATACTGCTAGGATAGCCCAATGCCTTGATGTGCCCCCTCAAATCCGGTTGTGGCAGAGCGACAGCTCTAGCGCTAAGTGCAGCTAAGCAGGTACTACTGGCTAGATAGGGCACAGCGGAGATAGCGTCCCACATGGACTGGTTATATAAGCTATGGGAACTACTGGGTATGGAAAAGACTACAGCAGGCCTTACACACTCCCTCCCTAAATTTGACGAAACATGGGGGACCACCATAGAATTTCTGTCTAACAAATTCAAGGAACTTCCTTGCCCAAAGTATCCCAGAGTGCTCTGCCTCACTAGTGCCCCTCACCCACAGGAACAAGACATCACCGACTCCTCCCGCACAGTCTAAATATAGGCGCATACCTGGCCCATCTTACTCACATACAGGGAATAGATCGTCGTACCCCTCCTCTTCTTTCCCACTTTCTTCTTTCTATAATTTTATCTTTAGCTAACCTGAACGACGTAGGTGGCGGCTATAGTATTGCTTGACCACTTCAAATCTAATAAAAATATTTAAACCATAAAAATTAAAGGGTTAGATTCCGCTTAGTGCAGCTCAAAATCTTGCACCGAGTATACTACCCCCGCACCCACCTCTATGCCTGGGGTAGGAGTCAGTCGGCCCTTTGTGCTCGGGGATGTCGGTAACAGGGCACCTTTTACCACATACTATGGGTGTGTCCAGAGATAGTGCCTTTTTTTGGACCAGGGTGGTTGATACGATGTCGGCGGTGGCGGGCTTCCCGGTCCCGCTGGAGCCTAGGTGGCTGCTTCTCATGATTAAGCAGGTCTCGGACTGGACAAGGCATAAGGAGATCTGGCTTGCTTTGGTGGCACAAGTGGCAAAAAGGAACATAGCAAAAGATTGGGATCGCAGAGCCCGCCACAGTGGGATCAGTGGGTACGTGACCTGGATTGGTGTCAAAGGGCTGAAGAAACTATTTATAAAAGCAGGGGATGCATCAAGAAATGGCAGAAAATATGGGGGCCATGGCGGAAGTACAGGGAATTGAGGGGAGGGATGGGGCCGTGATCTTGACAGTTGTAGGCCTAGCCTGTGTCATTAGGGATCTTATGTTGTATAACCGATTGCAATTTCACACTATGCATTATGATCATTGTCCTGCATTGTATGATGAGATGAGCAATGTTAATAAAAAGATTTTCAAAAAAATATTAAAGGGTTATTTGAAGGCACATTTCCCTGTTAACTTGTCTAACAGGTATTGGCAGTGCCAATAGGTCTAGCTTTAATGTGCTGTATCCTGCACTTACACAAGCACACCACTCTTCCTGTACTCATAATACAAACTGATAACTTGCACACTACTCCGCCTGCACTTACAAAGCACACAACTCACCCTACACTTACAAAGACACACAGCTTATGCTACACTCACAGTGACCTATCGTGCCCCTACCTTCAGGCACTTAGCTTACCCGCAATCAGATGCACTCATAAACACACTGCAACTCTGCATTCAGTCACATAATTCAATGTACAAACACACATAGACATGCCACTCATTCTACACACATACAGACACAAGACTAAACATACACACAAAGAGTCGCACCACTTACCCTGCACTCACATTGCGGTCCTATGGCAAAATACTCATTTATTATTCATTGTTTATCAAAGGTACATCCTCACAATACACACCATTCAACCTGCACTCAAAATACACTTTGCTTACCCTGCACTGACTGAACAGTTCTTCTCACTCAGGGAGACTGCTGACCATACATTCACACCACTCTCTGTGCACTTGTACAGACAATCCCTTCACCACGCACTTCTACTGACTCTGACCACCTCCAGCATGTACTATACACATCACTACCCCTGCACTCACTGTAAATTCACAAAGGCACACCCCTGATACTCCACTCAAAAAGTTGCATCCCTCACCCTACACTCAAACAGGTATACTGCTCATTCTGTCATCAAAAGTGCACACTGCTAACAGAGGAAGCTCCTCCATGTGGGCGGAGGATCGTCGCCCCACTGCTTTCTCGCAGTGCGAGAAGCAGAAACATAAAATGGTATTATAAATACCATTTTATGTTTCTTCCTTGTGCATTGCGAGAAAGCAGAAGGGTTTAGTTGGGGGCAGGCGGGTGGGCGGTCCTGCTGCAAGGCAGGGGAGGAGTGGCTTGCCCACTGTTGTGGGCGCTGACTGTTTGGTCGGCCCCAGTGCCGACCAAACCAGTCATACGCACTCTCCTGTTTTCTCCATGTAGGCTGCATGCAGCCTGCATGGAGAAATTGGTCTCCCCACAGAAGCCTGTGTGGTCAGCGCCCCAGCCAATCACAACGCTGCCATTGCAACGTTTTGATTGGCTTAGGGGAGGAGAGGGAGGCTGTCTGCTTCCTGGGACACGGAGTAGAGAGAGGAGAGGAGACGCAGGACCAGAGGTGTGGGTAAGTTAAACATTTTTTTTTTTATTTAACCCCGTGCGACCACCCCAGTCCCTACCCGTGAGTCAACCCAGCCGCAACTGACTGCTAATGTGGACCTACGCAAGAACAACTTTCATCCTAAACTGAGAGACATACACCTCCCCCTGTACTCACAGAGGCACGCAACTCACCGTGTACCCAGGCAGAGTTGTTGAGGGCTAGACACAGAACAGGTCCTGCAAAGCCCAACCTGTTAGAGGAGTGCTGCCAAGGAGAAAGCAATCTCACCCCTTTCCCCATCCTTGTTAGACTTTGATGGGCGCTGGAGAAAAGGAATTAATGGCGTCCTTTGTAAGAAAATGAAAAGATAGGGCCTCTTTGATTTTACAGTCAGTAAGGAAGGCCAGGGTCAGCGAGGCAAGCATTTAGTTTGAAACAAAGCTACCAAACTATGGGAAGAAAACATTACAAAAGGCAGAGCATGTGTAGTGAGAAAGATTGCCTGGCGAGACACCTGTGACAGAGGGAAATGGGGCTGAGAGCTGAGCAGAAAAAGAAAAGAGACTGCCCAGCGTGTAGAACTGTCAAGGTAGACTGCAATGTTGAGGGAAAATGACGAGAAGAGAGCGGCGTTACAAAAGTTGAGGGGCTCCCTGCAAGATACATGGAGGGGCCCTCGCTATGGATTTCTCAGTCCAGAGTACTATGCTGAGGTGCCCCCACACATTGCGGGGGCTGCGGGGACTTGTGTTACGCCACTGAAGAGAGCTTTAACTGTGAGAGCCTACTACACAAAGAAAAAGAAACTGCAAGGAAAGACACACTGCCAGGGAAGTAGCAAGGACAGAGAGAAAATGAGAGCTGAGACAGTTATCACTATGAGATACAGCTGTGCAAAGAAGAAAATACTGCTCAAAGAGGGAGACCAGGAAAGACAGAAGTTGACAGAAAAGCAACAGGACTGAGACAGTATTTATTGTGGGAGACTACGCTGCAGAAGGAAAAAGTGTCTTTCCAGATCAGCAATTTAAGAACTGCCCACCTCATTACAATTGTAATTATGGGGTGCCATGCTGTGGAGCAGGTGCCTATTATTAATTTAGTACAATACACACCGAGCACAGGGGTTTGAGGCTATACGATATTGCACCTATCCACTAGCGTCACATTAATATCTGCAATTTTCAGGTGCTAAGGACAGGAGATCCAGACCCCTAGGTCTCCCTGAGACTAAAAAATCTCAAACAAACACAATGTAACACAATGTCCAGCACTCTACAAAAGTATAGAAATGATCTATTTCTGTATGGTATAATAGCCAAGGAAACAACAATATTCTTTAAGGATAAACACCATATAATTCCAACATTTCATTCATTCCATCCAAGGAAGTTAAGAGTCTTCAATGGTTGAGGAGTCAGGTCTTTATTCTGTTCAAAAAAGGCTATCTTCATAAAAGCAATGTTGTAGCCAGTGCCTACGCGTTTCGTCCAAACGGACTTCTTCAGGGCAGGTAAGTCACTGTTTTTGTCTAATCTGTTGCTTCATCTAAGGAGTTGTCTGCGGGTTCCTTTCTCAGCGCGGTTGCACAAGCATTATGATAAATATCTTGTAATCGGTAAACATAGTCTTTTCGTTGGGGGTCCCGTAACTTAAAGAGGTATTTTTGTGCTGTCTTTAATGAAGATATTTACTGAGCCGGATTGTCGTAGGTCCAACTCATTGTTGTGAAACGTAGAACCGGAGCTTCATGGCATCGTAACCGCATCCGCCTATTATTAATTTGTTTCGGTATTTTATAAAGCACCAACTGCTACCTTATGATAACTTTAACGTGCCTCTTCAGAGTAGGCCAAAGTGCTTTTTTCAGATTCTGATAAATTCCTAGCTGCTCCAGAATATTTATTAGGCTTGTGCCCCACCAGTATCAGACTGCTGCACACTGCGCTGCACTGAATGCTGAGGGTCTTTTGGTGGATGGAGGTTACACGTGACCCCGTCAGATTAAAAACTGCCTGATCTGATGCAAAAACGAAATAGGAAACCAGGGCGCATATTTACAAGGGCATTAGCGCCTCTTTAGCAGCACTTTCAGCTGCTAAAGGGGTGATCATTTCATCGCCCTATAAACAAGGCGGCGCTAACAAGCATTAGCGCATGTTAGCTGCCGTTTTTGTAATGCCACGAATCTTAGAGATGCAAAGTATGCATACCTTCCTGTAACACCATGACAAAAGGTTGCGAACAGGACATCACGTTATTTCCAACGCGGCCCCGGAACCACGAAGCGATGATGAAAGCCGCGCTAGCTGTGGTTTTCGCAGGATCCTTAAAGCCTGGTCAAAACTTGACTTAGGCATGTTTTGAATGGGAGGTGGATTGTTTGGTTACGTCCACACTTCCCTATTATCAAGCTTTTCATTAGCGTGTGAAATCATCACTTGATTTCACATGCTAATGATGAATATCTCAGGATTGTACATCGCCTGTGAGCAAGGCGTTGTAAATACGCCGCTAACACGGCGATGTAAACCAGGGATAGGCGGCTATATTCAAACTTGCGCTAAGTGTGATTTGCGATGTTTAACACGAAGCGTTGATGATATCCCCCAAAGTGTAATGCCTATGTGATTACAATTCAAGTGCTTCTCAGAAGACCACTTCAATGAAGTCCGAGAGAGCAGGCTAGGCAGTAAGCCTCAGATCATCTCTTTGGTATTCGCACCCCACCACCCCTTGCAATGAAACATATATAAACTGAAAACTTATGGCAATTCACTGGACTGCCTACTCGGGTAATCAACACTGGTGTTAAGCGTCTTTAGTAAATGTGTTTTTCTCTACATTGTGCTGTAAAGAAATAGGTGCTTTACATTTCTATTGTGGCTTCTCGGAAAAGCGCTTCACACATGGCTGTCTTTTGTTTGGGTATATGGAAACAATTTTGCTTCATTTGGGTCCCCTTCTTCTAAGACCTCCGTTCAGGTGATGCTCTGAACATTCCAAGCTGAAGCTATCTCATCCTCTTTTCATTTTTTGGCTTCTGGTATCCTTGGACTGCTTCCCCCTTTGTAGCATGACTTGTGCAGCGGGGACCAACCACTACTTCAGCACTGTCACGCGAGTCCCGTACAGAGTCCCATACCTAGGCTAATGTCACTCGGCAACCGAGACACCCTAAAATATAATGTTGTGCTGTCTGCAGTAATCATGGTATCCTCCTTGAAGCTGAGGAAACAGACAAGGAATGGGCAAAATGCAGAATCAAAGCACACCAGACAAGTATGCCAAAGTTTGGGACCACTTACAAGACAAAATGTGTACCAGAATCATACATGTATTTGTGAAACATGATTTTATTCAAGAGTTTATTGATCCTATAGTATTGATGCTTGTTCCCCAACTCAATAGTACATGTACTTATTTTCCTGAGGGGTCTTATGTTCAACTACTACTCTGATTCACTTATGCTCATGGAATATAAATGGATTGGGGTGCAAAACAAATGACGCAGAATTATTAACATTTCTAAAACAATTTGACATTATTTTACTCCAAGAGACCTGGTCAACCACATTCGATCATATTAATGGCTTCAAAGAAATCCAACAACATGCCATCAAAAGAGGTCTATTAGGCAGGGCAGCTGGAGGCCTATCGATCTATTTGAACACCAGCATTCCCTGGTCCTATGATATCATTGACACGGGGCAAACATGGATCCATTGCATCAATTCAAGCTACCGCCCGACCCCAGTACAGGACAGCAGGGTGCTCAAGAGTCTTGGACATTGGTTATTTGCAACATCTATATACACCCGGAATCCAAGAAGAAATCAGAGAAAATCTTGACCCTGAAAGCTCTCGTCAAATCTATGCAATCCATATATCCACAGGTGGGACTGGTTGTGTCAGGTGACCTGAACATGTTCCTACAACAAAAGGACCACGCACAAAACATCAAACAAAACAGACGGAATGGCAAATCCATTCCCCCAATGATAACAAACCACCGGAAAAAGGATAAGCACGGTCAGCAGTGCGCCCAAATGTTCGCTGATATTGGAATGATCACCCTGAACGGCCGCTTTCCGCAAGATCAGCCAGCATCCTCGACCAGAATCGCAAAACAGGCTCAAGCAGTTCTAGACTACACCATAGTGAATCTAGAGGTATACCAAACAATCATTACCTACAGAATAATCCACAAATTGGAGAGCGATCATAGTCTACAATCAACTGAGCTCAGCTATTAACACACAAGGGTACCAGCAAGCAATGACTTGATCGAAACCCTGAGTCTCAATAATCTAAAGCGATTAGTATGGAATGGAAAGAATGTCGAAGAAATTATGATACAAGTGAAAAAAGTGCATGTAGAAGTCACAGGGAAAAGCCCATCACCATACCAGGGCAATTGGGAAAGATGATCACAAGCCTAACTTACAGATTTGGTCATCAAACTCATATTTACAAAAGAAAATCAAGCGAAGTACTCAAGGCGCCCCTGGGCTTAATAGTGTACAAAAAACGGATTTTAAACCATGAAATCAGAAAGTTACTAGGAAAAGACAAGATAAAGGGTGAAGACACCAAGCCACAAATCCATAACCTAAGGCTAAAATATAAAAAAGACGTTTGGTTAGAAAAGTCAAAACATCATACAGAAATTTGGCAACAACTACTAGAATCCAGGAAATCTAATAACAACAGGAAATTTTGGGCAGAAATCAACAAAGTAGCAAACGGAGCAGCCCATGTCTTCAATGCAAACATATTACAGGAAGACTGGATCCAGCATCTAGAGCAAACCCAAAAGAACAAATTTCAAGCATGGAATTTAGACCATCCTACCTGCCATCAAAACTAAAAGAAAGAAGCGGATCAAAACTTTGGCGAAAACTGGATCACGTCTTCCCAAATACAAATGGTCTTAAAAAAACTGAGGACAAAAGGTGCGCCAGGCCCAAATGGTTTGCCAAACGGGCTCTTTAAATACGATCAACTCTTCTGGGCTGAATATCTTACTCTATTGTATAACAACGTAACAACGCCTTTCAAACAGGAAGCATACCTCCATCATGGACAGGGAGCATTTTGCATCCAATTTTCAAAGCACGCGCAAGAACAGACCCAGCCAACTACAGGCTCTCATTGATGTAGAGGCCGAAACATACGCATCAAATCTCCTGAGAGCATTGGAAGACTGGGTCAGCTCGAACAAGATTCTTCCTATCACCCAGACGGGGTTCAGGCCTGGAACTAACACGTCATGTAATCTGCTCGCGTTAAACCTTCTTGTCGACAGAGCAAAGGAAAAGTCAACAAAACTGTACTCCTGCTTTGTAGATTTAAAAGCGGCGTTCAACACAGAACCAAGGGAGATCCTATGGCAAAAAATGGCCAATTGTGGTACCCCACCGAAATTATTAAGGGCCATCATAAATCTATACACATCCACCTGGGTCAAGATAAAAATTGGCAATGGCGACAGAACAACAGCAAAAATCCCCACCGACATCGGTCTTAAGCAGGGATGCGTATTGGCCCCTACCTTTTTCAACATCTTCACCGGGGACCTTGATAAGTGTATCTCGGAGATAGAAAGTGACCCCGCAAAGTTAGCTCATCACAAAGTAAGGAGCATACAGTATGCAGATGACATCGTACTTTGCAGCCAGACCCCTTTGGGTCTACAGCGTTCCATCATAAGGTTGCACGAATACATCAGTGCGCATGAGTTGCTATTTAATTATAAAAAAACGAAGATCGTCTGTTTTGCATCACGGCCAGGGCGGCAACCATTCAAATGGCACATTGCAGGCAACATCATACCTGGGAGTAGTGGTCGAGTCAAGGTGGACATTAAAAGACCACCAACAGCATAGAAAAGGCCAGTCCAACAAACTACGGTTTGCTCTAAACTTACTAAAAACAAAATTGAAATGTCCATCCAACTTATACCTGTTGAAGGTGATTGCGGCAAAGTTTCTACCATCCCTTACGTATGGTTCTGACTTATTCAGAGGCAAAGACGCAAACTTCCTGAACGTACAAAAGTCAGAGCTGTTCAAATACATCTTTCAGATTCCGAAGTTTGCACAACAAGCGCAAGTACGCCTTGAATTTGGGTTATTAAATCAGCATCCAGTCAGACAAGCTGCCTTACTAAAAATGTGCTGGAAACTAAGAGGAGCACAAGAGGACACGTTGATGGGTCTATGTTGGATCGAAATTAACAACCAAACAAAAGCAAAAAATGCATGGAAAACAGTACTTGATGAAGCAGTGACAAGTCTCAACATGCAAGAGGCATGGAACACCAATTACACCTTCGCGGCCTTTAAAAAAGCAGCCAACGGTGCGGCAAAACAAAAATCCTGCATTACAGATAAATCCGCACTAGCAAAGAAAAATCATGGCTGGATGGTGATGGCCACGTACAAGAGATGTGCCCCGCAACCATACTTAGTCAACCACATAACAGCATCCATCCAACAATTGCTTCTACGAACACGGTTGGGAACTTACATTTCAAAAGACCAGACCCCTGCATGGAAGCAAACATGGTCGACATCACTCTGTAGACTCTGTGGCCGAACAGAAGAAACATTGATTCACATATTGTGCATTTGCCCATCTTTGACCAATTTGAGACGTTACTATCTATTTCATATATTTCGTTTATTTCAAATCAGAACATGTCGGCCTGCTGTCATGTTAGCACTGAACAGTCACCAGCTGCAGACAGCTTGCATGGCCGTCAGATTTCTCCAGAAGGCGAGCCTCCTAATACTGAAAACTGGAAAAATGGTGACCAACAGCAAAAAACCGAAAGACTGAAATGCAACAAAAGGCTCAGAACACAGACAAAGTAAAATTTGCTTTTTAAGAATAAGGACATCATAGAATGTCAATGTATTTTTCATTTAATGCCAGTTCGAATATTTTTTATGTATCAAAAATGTAAAGGTTTTAATTAACCACACACAATAAACTTACTTTACTGCACTTCTGCTCCCATCCAGCAATCCTGGTCTTGATAAATGTCTTCAGAGTATTTGTTTTATGTTTTTTGTTTTCGCAAAGTGCTTGAGTAACCTCTTCAGTGCTCCTGCCAGTTCTAGACAGACAAGTTATTTACCTTTGGTAGCTCCTTATCTGATGGAGCCGCAGATTCATTACCTGTGAACTTCCCAGGCGTCAGACTGGATCCAGAAGATTTTTTTTGAGCAGTACTCCTGTGCACCGATAGGTGGCATAAATTGACTCCACGTAACGTTGTTGGCGTTGTGTCCGTCACTGTGATGTCCGCGTCATTTATATAGGCGGCACCCCTGTTCACTGACGTCAGTACTTTTCATGACGTTCGACACCAGAAGCAGGACCCATAAAACTGACTGACAGTGGTGTGTTTGTACAACTAGGACCCTGAAGGGGAATATCCCTAACAGCAGTAACTGATCTGTAGTGTGGAGAAGATTGGTGAGTCAGTAAGGAATCTGAGTCTATATAATGTCTCTATCAGATAAGGTGTTACCGAAGTTAAGTAACTTGTCCATCTGATTGAGACATGTAGCTTCAGATTCCTTACCTGTGAACAGATTCCCAAGCAATACCATACCGGAGAAGGGACCGCTGAAAGGTTTAGACGAGAAAGTCCTGTAGGACCGAGCGGCCAAAGAGACCCTCCCTATGGACTTGATTGTCCAAGCAATAATGCTTGGCAAATGTGTACAGGGATGCCCACATAGCCACCTGGCAGATTTCAGAAACCAGTACCTCACCCTGGAGAGCCGTGGTGGCTGCCTTAACCATGGTGGAATGAGCTCTGAGTTTCTTTACCAGAGCATCTCAGATTTTAATGAAGAGAATAACCCTTCGGGAGATGGTCATCTTCTGTACAACATGTCTCTTCTTTGCTCCAATGTACCCACAAAGAGTTGGTCGTCCACCTGGAACTTGTTATTGTGGTCAAGGTAGAACGACAACGCTCTTTTTGTGTGAAGACAGTGGATAAGTTCTTCCTTAGAAGGATGCAGCAGAGCATAGACGGATAGCAAAGTGACAGACTGTCCTAGATGGAAAGGTGTCACCACCTTAGGCAAAAAAGAAGCCCTAGAGCAAAGCACTACCTTGTCCGGAAAGACGGTCAGGTAAGGAGACTGAGAAGATAATGCCTGCAACTCGCTCACCCTCCAGGCAGAAGTTATTGCCACTAAAAAGGCTGTCTTGATGGTAAGCAGCTTGAGGGGACCATTGTGAAGTGGCTCAACAGTTGCACACATTAGAAAAGTGAGGACCAAGTTAAGGTCCCACTGGGGCATGACAAAAGAAGAAGGAGGAAACAAATGCTTAAAAACCTTCAGAAATCTATGAACAATAGGAGACTTGAATAGTGATGGTTAATCTGGCAACCGTAGAAATGCATAAAGGGGCGAAAGGTAACCCCTCAGAGTGCCCAGAGCAGATTCCTGCTGGGCAAGAGTTAGGATGAAAAGGAGGATGTCAGATAGAGAGGCAGGCAGAGGGTCAATAGATTGCTCGGTACAATATTTACAACATTTTTGCCATCAGCAGGTGTAAATCAATTTAGTGGAGGGCCGCCTGGCCGCCAGAATTACTTTGCATACTTTGGGAGGAAGGTCAAATCCTTTCAAGTGTCGCCACTCTATCTCCACGCAAAGAGGTGGAGAATGGACATGTTCGGGTGGGAGACCCTCCTCAACTGCTGCGACAGAAGATCCTCCCAAACAGGTAGCCTGGTCGCAGGATCGATGATCATTTGCAGAAGTTCAGGATACCAGACTCTCCATGCCCAGTCCGGAGCCACAAGAATGACTAGTGCCCCGTTGCTCCTGGTCTTCTTGAGCACTCTGGACAGGAGTGGTATGGATGGAAAGGCGTAAAGGAGGCCTGAGCTCCACTTGAGATGAAAAGCGCCGCCGAATGATAGCCGCCTTGGAAAGTCCAACACGCAAAACTGCTCACATTGCGTATTCTCGACATAGGCGACCAGATCAAACCAAGACTCTCCCCACCGCTGAAAGAGACCTAGCTCCACCTCTGGATGGTGATGTAATTTATGATACACTAGGCACCGACAGCTAAGTTCTTCCACTATGACTTCAGGGAACTGGCCAGGTGTTGAACCACCAAGGATATGCCCTGTTGTTCCAGCCAAGTCCAGAGATGCAGGGCCTCCTCACAGAGGGGCCACAACCCCACCCTGCCTTGTGTGTTGCAGTACCACATGGTGGTGGTGTTGTCCGTGAACCCCTGAACTAGCCTTCCCTTGAGAGCTGGTAAGAAGGCTTTCAGTGCCAATCGGATCACACGAAGTTCCAACAGGTTGATGTGGAGCCCGGCTTCCGCCGGAAACCAGAGTCCTCTAATCTCAACCTCTCCCAGATGGCGGCTCCATCCCAGGACTGTCACATCTGTCACTACTGTGAGAACTGGTTGGGGAAAGAAAAAAGGTCTGTCTTTGACCCATTTGCGGTTTGTCAGCCACCATTGCAGATATTGCGCAGTTCCCTCCGAGATGTGAACCAGGTAGGAGAGATTCTCCCGATTCTACACCCACTGGAACGTCAGGTCCCACTGGAGAGCTTGCATGTGCCATCTGGCATGATCCACTAGCAGGATGCAGGAGGCCATAAGGCCCAGCATTCTCAGAGTTAGTCTCCCCGAAATCCAGTATAGAGGCTGAAATATCGGTATCATAGCATCAATAACCTGGACACACCATGCAGGAGGATAGACCCAAAACTGCACTGTATCCAGAATCACTCTGATGAAAGGGAGCATCTGGGAAGGAGTCAGGTGTGTTTTGGCATGTTGATAGTGAACACTAGCAAGTGCAGGAAGTTCGCTGTAATTTGGATGTGGGAGACGACTTCTTGGAATGAGGCCACTTTCAACAGCCAGTCATTGAGATTGGGGAAGACTGGAACCCCTGATCTTCACGGATGAGCTGCGACCAATGCCATCACCTTGGTGAACACCTGAGGGGCACTTGTGAAGCTTAAGGGTAGCATGGTGAACTGAAAGTGCTCATGGCCCACCGCAGGTAGCGGCGATGAGCAGGCAAGACGGGACTATGAAAATAAGTGTCCTCCACTACGATCCAGTCACCCGGGTCCAGGGCAGACAGAACCAGAGCAAGAGTGAGCATCTTAAACTTCTCTTTCTTGAGGAAGTAGTTGAGGGTTCTGAGGGTTCTGAGATGGAGGATGGGATGAAAGCCTCCATCCTTTTTGGGGGATAGCAACCGCAGCCTACATCTGGTGACAGAACCCTCTCTGTTGCCCCCTTGGCCAAGAGGGTAGTGACTTCCTCTCGAAAAATAGCAAGGTGATCCTACATCAGCCGATTATATGTAGGAGTCATGGAGGCAGAGGTAGCCTCCAAGGGGAAGGTGTAGCTCCTACAGACTATTTGTAAAACCCACCTGTCCGAGGTGATGTCCCGCCAGCGGTGGAGGTGTTGGCGTATCCTGCCACCAACTGGACGCTCATGTTCAGGGAGGGTCCAACTAGGAGGGCTTGGAGGTTGAGGAGGAAGGGAGGTTTGTGGCCTGACCTGACTGTCGGAGCAGGCCTTAGCTAGTGCAAGGGGTTCTCCCTTCTCAGCACAAAGTCCTCAGACCAATAGGAAGAAGTTGGCACAGAAACTGGAATAGAAAAAAAGTAACATTTATTACACCTCATGAGGTGGTGCTATGGTTCAAGTAGCACCACGAGCTAAGAAAGCATGGTTTATTTATACCCGCACAGGGGCTCAAAAGAAGGCGGTACAAACACAAGAGCACAGTTTATGTACATATAAGGCAATATCGAGAGGCACAATCGATCAGTGGGAGGAGCTAACAGTTTCGGGGGTCGACAAACACATTCCTATCTGGAACTAATCACTAACAGATGTGGACCCTATCTGACATGCACGAAAGTGAGGGATGCTAAATATAACTTGTTGCCGGGCAGATTTCAAGCGCCGTGGACAAGAAGATAGGACAAAGCACAAGGTCAGCACGACAAGATAGCTGCCACTAATACAAAATGGAGTCCACTAAAATGTCAAGATAACGGACAGAACTAAGATGTCTTCTGCTAATGCTTAATCTAATCGCTGTCAAATTACAACAGACGACCCTTTCAGCATTAGCTGAAGACATTCGCTCTTCTAGGGTAATCTAAATTTTCATCTTGTATATCTATTCGCATCATGTCAGCTACTTCCTTATTTAGCATGGGTTGTGCTTTCGTTTCCACAATATTCTTCCTGGTTGGCATACAAGCAGTAATGCACATGGAACAGAGCATTGGGCCACAATGGATACACATACAACAGGTGAAAATCACAGCAATAATAATACATAGAACAGTCAGTAGTTTCCAACCCAAAGCAGAGACTAGAGCCCAAAACCATCCAGTAAAAGACCAAGTGCCATTCTTTATATGAATGTCGGTAGCTATCTTATGTAGTTTAAAAATTTCATCATACACTGAGGGCGAGTTGTCAGGGATAAGCACACAACAACTACTACCGATAATTTTACATGCTCCTCCTCGATCTGCTAGCATCACATCTAGAACCATCCTGTTCTGGAGCGCTACAATTCGAGCAACTTGCAGTTCTTCAGTAATATTTCCTAGTGCTACAGCAGTTTGATTAGTGACAGCTTCTACAACCCTAGTTAACCGTCTCACTTTCCTGCTATTCAGTGCAGCTCCCACAAAAGGGAACAGACTCAGATTAAAATCAGCATATTGCTGTAGACTAGTGTCTGTCTGGTCTACTTCATCAGTGCTTATGGTCCTCTTGCTTCGATTTAATAAAACATTTTTGTACAGTTTAAAATCTCGATGATATGATGCAGGTGCCAAGAAAACAGGGGGTAACAAGAAAGATACATAACATACACCTGACCACCCAACTGGTAGTCGATGGTATCCATTACTGCCACATAATAGATATGTGTTATGCGAAGCTAAAAATGAACTATTATTCGCACCATCTATTTTTAATACAGTAATACAATCACTGACCCCAACTGGGATATGTCCAATGCTTTGTACACATAAGTCTTCTTTAGTCTTTGTGACAGTAATCACAAATTGTTCACTCTTGGCAAAGTCTCTCGTGTGGGTGAAAACATATGGCATAGTGAAATTGTCCCGTCGGTATTCCTCCCATTCCCATATAGTTCCATTGGCTTGAGGATACCCATCTTGTCCTGATAAGACCCTTTATTCAAATGGAAAAGAAGTCCACCTATTGCAGGTTTCCTAGTTGAAAACAATAAGGTATACCAGGCTCGACAAGAACCATTGTGCGAGAAAGGAAGTGAAATAAAAGGCGTTCCTCCTTTCTTTTGATGCGCTGGAATCATCCCATATAACCAACAGTTAGTGGTGTTCGTAGCATCAAGGGTATGGTGAAGCATCTGAACAAAAGTGTTACTGAGATACGACTGGCGGTGTTTCTGTTCATGATATGGAAGAGTGAAATGCTGGTGCTCCTCTGGGACTGGAGTAGTAACAACAAACAACTCACGAGCAGGAATCATCACTTCAACTGACCAAGTAATCACTGGTATAACTGTCAAAGCAGCAAAAACTCCTATAACACCTAATATTTTCCTTTGTTTATTTATTTCAGCAACAAAATCAATTCTCTCTAAAAAACAAAATCAAAAATAATCGTAGGAGCTCTTCTCCCGTGGGTAGACGTTGGTTTGTCACCGAAGATCAAGACGGGTGTCACTACACTACGCAGGGCTGATCCCCCCCTTGTCATATCGGCATTCCGTTTCCACTACCCAGGGCGGTTGCTCAACCCGTCTCTTTCAAAACTGTAGATTCTTTTCTTGGCCTCAAGTTGTATCGCGATGCTCCAGGGATCGTCTGGTCCGGGAAGAACTCTGCAGATTCGTCAGGTGATAAAGCTTGGCCTTTCTCCGTAGTCAAGATCTCTCGATGATCGGTCAGCACAGCAGGTTCCACCAAGGTCGACGATACCTTGCGACAATGGGTACTATGCACCCAATTTTTCTTGTTTGTGACTAGAACCGCTGTTCTCGTAGCAAGGAGCACCTGTTCTGGTCCACGCCAGCAGGGCTCCAAGCTGCTTGACCTCTCAAATACCTTCACCATGACGTGGTCGCCAGGTCGGAGATCATGGCTTTCACCTGTAGATCTGTCGGGAAGTGCTTCTTGAACCTGTTGATGAATAGAAACCAAGCTGTCAGTTAATTGTGCCAAATAGTCATTCATTAAGACACAAGGTACATCATACACAGAACTCGGTTTCGGAACTCCCCAAATATTCATTGGCCTCCCAAATACCACTTCATAGGGAGTGAGGCCTGCTCAAGAATGTGGCACTGATATAATAGACAACAATGCCAGAGGCAACGCATCCGGCCAAGTCAAAGATGTAGAAGCCTGAATCTTCCCTATTTTCAACTTCAGAGTAGCATTATACCTTTCCACCAATCCTGCTGATTGTGGATGGAACACTGCATGAAACTTCTGTTTAATTCCTAATCCTTTCAGGACATGTTTGATAACTTCCCCAACAAAATGAGGTCCGTTATCATTCCATAAGAATTTGCAAACACCAAATCTCGGGAAGAATTCCTTCAGCAACACTTTTGCAGTAGTAATAACAGTATTGTCCTTCATGGGGTACGCCTCTATCCATTTACTGAAGGTACAGACCACCACTAAGACATACTTAAAATTAATTCTACGCTCAAGTTGGATATCATCAATTTGCATGACTTCGAAAGGTGCAGTTGGTGTAGCAAATCCTGAAGCTGGAGTTCGTGTCCCTTTCCCAGGATTATATTGTAGACAGATCAAACAGGACTGTACTACTCTCTTAGCTGTGCTAGCAATTTCTGGATGCTCCCAAACCTGTGTAAGCAATTTTGTTATTGCTGAAGCTCCAACATGTGCTAGCCCATGTGCCATCTGAACCATAGGTTGTACAAAGGCTATAGGCAGCTTCCATCTATCCATCTGTTTATTTCACCAACAACCTTCATCATCCAACTCTCCTTCTTCAAACCATTGTTCATGTTCCTTTACAGAAGCAGATTTCTGTATCTCTCATACTTCCTGCCTAGCATCATGCCAACGCTCAGCTTGTGACTTCACTGCATACATAGAAGTAGTGCTTCTCTGCGTCGCAGTCTCACGTGCCACGTGATCTGCAAAGGCATTACCTTGTCCAATCTTGTCTGTCACTTTCTTATGCGCACTACACTTCACAATAGCTATTTTCTTCGGATATGTTAATGCAGTCAGAAGATTATGCACTAATTATCCCTGTATTGCGTGAGATGTAAGAAAGCCTCTTTCCTTCCAGAGTAGGCCAAAATCATACGCCACTCCAAAAGCATAGCGGCTATCTGCATAGATATTCACGCATAGATCTGTACTAAGCTCACATGCTCGTGTCAAAGCTATCAATTCAGCTGCTTGTGCCGATTTCTGTGGTACGCGAGCTGTCTCCACTATTGTCTCAAGCGTGGTAATTGCATAGGCGGCTGAGGTCGTACCATCTGGTAATTTTAAACAGGACCCATCAACCCACAATTCACCATCGACATCTGGAAGGGGCGTGTCTTGCAAATCAATGTGACCCTTTGTCTGTTCCTCAGTCAGGAATAAACAATCATGTGTTTCTTGTGACTGAGGCTGAGTCGCCGGATATGGCAACAAAGTGGCTGGGTTTAAAGTTGCACATCTCTTCAATGTAATATGAGGAGCTAGCAATGTCGGTTCATATCCTGTCAAACGAGCGCTAGTTAAGTGCTGCATCTTTGTCTGATTTAAAAGGGCATCAACAGCATGGGGCACCAACACTTACAGCTTATGCGACAAAACTATTCCTTCACTCTGTCGTATTGACATAGCTGATGCTGCAACTGAGCGAAAACACCCAGGTAACGCTCGAGCAACAGGATCAAGGACTGCTGAAAAATAAGCACAAGGACGTTGCTTATCGCCATGTAACTGGAATAAAACTGACAACGCGCATCTATCTTTCTCATGCACGTAGAGTGTAAAGGGTGTAATCTGGTGTACCTAACACTGGTGCTGAACAAAGAGCTTGTCGTAACTGCTGAAAAGCAGTTTCACATTCATCTGTCCATGAGAGGGGTATTGGAGTGTCTTTTGTCAAAAGTGCTAACAAAGGTTTAACAATGTAGGAAAACCCCAAAATCCATTGTCTACAAAAAGAAGTAAGACCAAGAAATGCACGCACTTCTTTCTGTGTCGAGGGTACTAGTGTATCTAAAATTGCTTGTATGCGATCGGATGTCAATGCACGTCCCTCCTTAGACAAAAGGTGATCTAAGTAGGTTACCTTTGGTCTACAATATTACAATTTCTTTCGTGACACTTTATGATGATGTGAAGCAAGAAAGGAAAGCAAAGACAGAGTGCATTTTTCACATTGTTCATGGGTATCGGCTGCCAACAAAATGTCATCAACATATTGTATGAGAGCCACACCTTCAGGTAAAGCAAAGGAATCAAGCTCTCTTTTTAATGCTTGACTGTAAATACTCGGACTCTCTATATAGCCTTGAGGAACTCTACAAGATCTATACGATCGATTATTCAAAGTGAAACTGAACAGATATTGGCTATCAGGATGAATAGGGATCGAAAAAAAGGCGTTCTTCAAGTCTATAACAGAGAACATGGTCGCTGTTGGAGGAACCAAAGTAAGGAGTGTCGTAATATCAGAAACCACAGGGTACTGTGGCACTACGATCTTGTTCACCTCTCTAAGGTCTATAATGAACCTGCAAACTCTAGTATCAGTATCTTTTTTCAAAATCGGGAAAATCGGGCTGTTACAGACGTCAAATGGAACTTTCTCAACAACCCCAACTTGTATGAGATCATGTACAATTCGTATGAGTGCTTCCTCACCCTCCTGTGCAAATCTGTATTGAGGCAAACGTGGTAACACAGCTCCCTCCTTGACGCTAATGTGTACCGGTGGGATAACCATCTGGCCCACATGAGTGTCTGAGGTAGCCCACAAAGTTTCAGGGAGCGAAGCTAATGCAATATCCTCTTTAACAAGACAAGCTCTCTCAGGCACAGAGTGATTATCATTCAAAATGACACGCACACTCTATCAGGAGAGCATCGTATTGTGGCTCTGAAATACTTGAGCATGTCGAGACCCACAATATTGTCTGGTGTGTTTGGAGAAAGCAAAAATGGACATGGAGCACTACATTTATCAACATGGAATGCAAGTGGCTGTGACATTGGGCTAAGGGAAGGTGTTCCATCGAAACCTATCGAAGTAATAGTTACGCCAGACAGTGGCGCCCTTGGAACCAATTGTTTAGACAGAGCGCTACGAGTAGCTCCTGTATCAACCAGAAACCGATCAGTAGAACCCAAAACATGTGCTGTAACATAGGGACCCATCTGATCTACGGGAACTTCAACTGATTCGGTACCATATCCTAGGCAATCCTATGCATGAACAGAATCGTAAAGATCAGGTTGCACAATATCGGACATTTGATACTGATTTCGTCTATCAAAGGTGTTAAACCTATCAAGTGTTTGTACATTGGTATCAAATCGAGCACGATCATTTGTATTTCCTCTAGGCCCTGAGTAACCAGACCGATTCCTCATTTGTCCCCGACCTCACGAACCCTGTTGAGCACGCAACACTGGACAATCGGCCATCTAATGGCCAAATTGCTTACAATACGCACATTGATTAATAGATAAATACGAACGGGTATAGGGGGGATTGAAAGATCTGTGTCTGCCTCTATCACATCCTCTAGAGGGCGGACCATAAACTTGAGCTAACATAACCTTAGTTTTCAGATCTTTAGATTTCTTGTCTTCATTACCCTTCGCTTCTAATTCTTGACGCTCATAATACTGAGCCATCATTAAAACAGATGCTGGAGAAGATGTAGTCCAAGAACTTTCACTGGCTTTTAAATGGCTAGCTACCCCTGGTAACAGATTCGTAACATATTTATCGACGAAAAGATGTCTGCCTGTATCATCTGTCAAGGACTGACCGCTAAAATCATGAAAAGCTTCCTCAAAACGTGTAAAGAAATCAGAAACCGATTCATCTACATTTTCTTTGCACGATGCTAAAACAGTCCAATCTATCTTTTTAGGGGGAATTACTGTTTTAAGCTTAGTTAGTATAGCTGCAGGGAGATGTAATAATAACTTATGTGGCTTTTGAGCGGGTTCCCTCCCCACTTGGTATTGTTCTAGCTCTTTCCATTCCGCGCCGAAAGTAGCACGATCGTTAATTCTACGAACGGTCCTCCACATATCTGGAGGTAATATCACCCCGAAAAATAAATCAATGTCACACAAAGTCATAGTACAGGAATTTATAGCGCCTTCAACTTCCTCATAGAAGGCAGCTGGATTTTTACGTGTATCGGGTAATCCTGCTTTAAGTGCCATTACATCTGCCCTAATCCAAGGAGTATTAACCCAATTATAAATAAAATAACCCTTTGCATCAACAGAACTTTTATCATCATTGTCACCCCCTCCTTTAGGAGGAACATACAAGGGTGCGGCTTCCTGCATGGGCTTCATATAAACCGCCATTAGCTTATCTGTTCCGAAGATAGACGACTGCAACCCTATGGTCTGAGATTTCTGCGCAGCTTCGTCTGTGAGCTTTTTCTTCTCCTTCAAGTGAACCGCATCAGTTCGTAATTTGACCAACTGTCTAATCGTGTCAGCCACCTGAGGGAAAACAAAAAGACCATCACGCACGTTCTTACAATCATCTGCTACATTATCAGGTTCTAAATCTGGAGAGAATTTCCGAAATAATTCAACGACTTCTGCAGCAAACGTCTCAGTGAAGTATATCTGCTCCCTTTCCGACCACCTCTGTATACTAGCTAAGAGATCGGAAGCAGGATCAGTGCTGCGTAATGCTTTACGAGCGGCCTGTCTGATATCAGCTGCACCTTGTGCGGACAGCATAGAACGGGTCTCCCGCGCCTTTCGTTGATCGGAATCGGAATCCTCACCAACTTCGGACGGAGAGGACGGAACGGCATACGGAGGTGGAGGTCGATCTAATAACAAAAAATCATCTTGTGGTTTATTAAGGACAGGATAGAGAGGTTGTCAGACAGGGTATTGGCCAGATACCTGCAATCTGTGTTCTTTCTCCTTTCACTCTTTCAGCTCTTTTACTTCTTTCTTTCTCAATCCAGAGCTTTCTCATACACATTCTATCGCTGTTCTTTCTCAATCAATGCTTGCTCACGCTTCGCTCGTTCACGCACTTCTTTATCCCACATACGCATACATTCAAACATATCACGTCTAGATTTCCGCTCAAACATACATCGCTCCAAATACTCAATCATTCGTATATCAAATGACTCATGCATATACCAACGCAACTCAGGATCTTTACGGGTATATTTATTCCATAATGTGCTGTACATTATGGAAGAAAGACCAATTTTTATATACATATCCCTATTAGGCGTCCCCTCTGAAATAATGCAAAATATTCAGTATCATAAACCAAGTGGCACTTAAGGTACTTCTAGTACGTTGCGCTGTTCAAATTTGATTCATTGAAGAAAAATCTCCACATTGCCTGCCTATATGTGTTATAACTCATATATCAAATCATACAAATACTCATACAAATAAGACTAGTCTTTACCAAATACAAATATGCCACAGTAAGTGTTCCTAAAACTACCTTACCATACAAGGGCATCCAAAACCCATAGTATGTGACGTAAAACGACCCTTACCAATCATAGGGTGTCCAGATTACGACTGCCAAGTTCTAAATTCAACCAAACAGCCACTGCACAGCGAATCGACAGAAGAGATCTCAGTCGAAGACTGGCGCCACCTGGCTGGTCAGATCGGAAAGAAGGGAAACACGCCTTGGATGCCAAGACTCGGGTCTCCTCTGGCAGTGATCACGTCCGCAGCGAGATCCCAATCCTTCGTCACAGTAACTCCTTCGGGCATCCGAGTCGCCGATGAGCCCCACGTTGTGCGCCAATTTGTCGGAGCAGTCCTCAGCCAGACCCGCTAGTGCAAGGGGTTCGACCTTCTGAACACAAAGTCCTCAGACCAATATGAAGAAGTTGGCACAGAAACTGGAATAGAAAAAGTAACACTTTATGAGGTGGTGCTATGGTTCAAACAGTACCCTTCGGAATTGCAAGAAGTAGCACCACGAGATAAGAAAGTATGGTTTATTTATACCCGCACAGGGGCTCAAAAGAAGGCGGTACAAACACAAGAGCACAGTTTATGTACATATAAGGCAATATCGAGAGGCACAATCGATCAGTGGGAGAAGCTAACAGTTTCGGGGATCGACAAACGCATTCCTATCTGGAACTAATTACTAACAGATGTGGACCCTATCTCACATGCGCGAAAGTGAGGGATGCTAATTATAACTTGTTGACGGGCAGATTTCAAGCGCGTGGACAGGAAGATAGGACAGAACACATGGTCAGCGCGAGGCAGCGTGTAGCAGACAAGATGGCTTCCTCAAATACAAAATGGAGTCCACTAAAATGTCAAGATAACGGACAGAACTAAGATATCTTCTGCTAATGCTTAATCTAATCGCTGTCAAATTACAACATGACTTCTGGCTGCCCGACCTATGGGGTCTGGGAGAGCGACACCCATGGCTGGCATGGCTGGAAGCCCCTTCTGTAACCACAAAAGGCGGACGCAGGCTGGGATGACAAAGAGAGGCTCAGAAACTTGGCTGTAGCCCGTGTCTCCTTAAAGCGCTCTAGGGCCACGCCCACCCTATCTCTGGAGAGAAAAAAGCCATCAAAGCCATTAGATTGCTTTGGACATCCCCAGAGAAACAAGACATTCTCAACCAGGCATGGCACCTAATCGCCACCATCGAGGAAATTGCTCTGCCCAGCGAGTCTGTTGTGTCAAGGCCACAACAGATAGTAAACTTTGCTGCATCTCTCCCGTCTACAACAGCTTGGGAGAGAACAACCTGGGTCTCCTCTGTGACCTGTGCTACCGACTCCCACAGGGAATGGGAATACCGGCCCAATGTTAGGCTGATGGAAGAAAAGATTTTAATTCCAAAGATATCCAGCCCAGGGGTGTGGTAGGGAACCCACTACAGGAAGCAGAGCCTTGGACCACCAATGTTGAAGCCCTCACTCACCTGAAAATCCAGCTGGTTCACCTTGAAAGACGTGGAGATTATTCTCATCTGCCCCTAAGAAATTGATCCGGAACTACTGATTACTAATTACAGTCACACCAGATCAAAATCCCAAGGGAAGGGGGAAGTGGATAAAACAATAAACTGAAAAAGACGCTCCTATAATCTGCTTCGCTCTCTAGGAAGATCTTGGCATGTGAGGTCTGTGTCTCTATTATGCAGGACAAAGAAAAGAACACAATAAAGGGGACATTAGAAACACAACATCTAAATGTGCAAAAATAAATAGTTCTATAATAAAGTAAATGTACCTTTCATGTTTGGTTAAAACTTCACCAGACTTCAGTTTCAGTAACTAAACCTCCTTAGCTTTTGCTTTGGCAAACGCATAGGTCTCTGTAACAATATATGAATCATAAGGTGTTAGAACTGGCTATTTCTGGTTGGCTAAGGCTGACGCCAAAGCTAGGCAGAAACCACCATTCTAGTCAGGGCAAGGGAGTCACACACCAAGATAACCCCTGCTCACCCCCTTGGTAGCTTGGCACGAGCAGACAGGCCTATCCCGGAGGCAATGTGTAAAACATTTGCGCCAGCACACAACAGCAACAGCATCCTAGGCACACCACAAAAGGAACTCCACACAAGGTTATATAAAAATAACTTTTGTATTGTCAAAACACATCAGATAGTAATCACACATGTACATTGTGCCAACTGGCACGGGCAATATTCACAAGGGATTATTTACACCAGGACAGGGCCACATGGGCCACTGTCAGAATCAGCACTTAGTAGAAATAGAATATAGGATATAAAATCACTGTAGCACAAATTAGCAAATATAAATCATAACCAGTAACTACTGGTAAAAGGAAGTACCACCTACGCAACCCTAAACACCTTAGGAGAATGTCACGCAGGGAACCAGGACCTCACTAGGACCACCTGTACTAAAAAGAACAACCACCTAAGTATCACAATACAGTTAGGGGTATAAGCAAGAACATATTACACATGATGCATCACAACATTCAGAGGTGTAGGGAAGGGAAACACATGATGCATAAAACATACATTCAGCGGTGTCATAACAAGGCACATGATGCATCAAAAACACATTCAGAGGTACCGGACAAAACACATGTCTAAAACATTCAGAGGTGTAAGGAAGGAAAAACACATGATGCATAAACCAACACATTCAGAGGTGTAAACTCAAGGAAGACACATGATGCATAATAACATTCAGAGGTGCCAGAACATAACTCAATAGCGCAAAAACACATGATGCCTAAAAACATTCAGAGGTGTAAGATCAAGGTGTGTAATCATATTAAATGCATTACATTTCCTAGCACCACATCACATTGCGCAAAACTCACATTAGGCAATTACCATCACATAGATAATCATATTGCGCCTAAATAAAATCACATACCAGCCCCCATCTAATAACGGGACTAAAGAGCCCTGTATCCAGAATGTCAGGGCGCGCTGCCATGCAGCGCCAGTCAGGGGTGCGCCACTGGCGCAAAACGTTGCAGGTGCCCACTACTTGCTGGGCACCTGGGAACATCCCAAGACCTAAACGGTGCAGCTGCCCACTAATTGCTGGGCAGCTGGGAAACAAACTGCGACAGGGTCCTCACTGACCCTTAGGCGCAAACTGTGCCCACTGCTGGAGCCACACAGGCTCTGACACCAAACACTGCGGCCAAATGCTGGACCCACACAGGCTCTGGGCATATCACATGCCCCAAACGTTGGAGTCACACAGGCTCTGAAACACTTATGCGCAGGCTGTAGCCAGCACGGGGCTCTGTAAATAAAGATGTCCCCCAAGTCCCTCGTGGGGACGCTAAAGTCACTGTGGCCTTGGAGCACCTTGGCTCCTCTCAAAAATAAGGGGGGGCGGGGGATCCAATTCAGTTCCTTAATCAAACATGCCTCCGGAGCCCCTCGAGGCTCGAAAAACAACTTGCCCCCACGAGCCTCTCGTGGCTCGATAACTGGCTGGCCCTCAGGAGAGCCTCGCGGGCTCTAGACAATGTTGGGGCGACCCACTGCCTTCCGGGGTCCCCCTAATTGCACCAACACGCTACGCCCGTCCCCCGCACCAGCAGTAGCCCCTATGGAGCCCGCCCCAGCTTGTTTTACTCACCGGCTGCTCTGGCGGGGCTCCTCGCGGGCTCTTCGATGTGCGGCGGGGCAGCAGCTCCACGCTGCCTCCTCTCCTCTCTGTGGGCTCTCCCAGCACTCGGGGAGCCAGGCGGATGGCGGCACTTCTCGCACAGCGCGGGGCTCCTCTTCGGAAACGGAGCCCCGCCGGTACCTCCAGCTGCCTCTCTGCTCGCTCAGCTTCCCTTGGCAACAGCAGGGCTCTCTCCAGGACACGGGAGCCCTGCTCACACCGGCGCCGCCATGCTCCTTTTCACCACGGCAGATTCGGTCAGCTTCTCTTCCTTCTTCCGCTCTCTGGGCATATCCTGACTCGGCAGCCAATGGCAGCGCAACCTCCCTGACGAGCCTCCTCCCTTGGCTCCGGTCGCGCTGCAGAGACTCTCAAGCCGGAAAAAGTACCGACGGACACCAACACAGGGCACAAGATGCCGGGTGGGCACCGGCCAAAACAATTAAGGCGCTCCCAGGCGCCAGAGGCCCGTAACCACGCTCTCAGGCGCTATGGACACAAAAATAAAGCGCTCTCAAGCGCTAAGGGCAAATTCAGCGCTCCCAGCGCTAGATGTACCCAGGAGTCCTGAAATAAAAAGGAAAGCACTCCCAGGGCGCCATCAGCAGCGAAATGTCCTCCACTCAGCTGAGGCAAGGCAGAGGGGTCCCCCAGAAGTCCTCCAGGCATCCAGGGGCTGGGCAGGGCCCAGGGATTCCCCTGGGCCCAAGCAGCAGCACGCCCCTGGTAGGATTCAAGTCAGAAACAAGAACATTTTTAGAGTGTCACAGCACCCTTTTTATACCCAAAATCCTTTGTCTAAAGGGAGCAGGCAGTGTGAGAACCAGCTAGAACTGGTTATAGGGACTTCCTTTCACTGGCCAGGCTAGGGACATCAGACGCACCCCAGGGGGTGGAGCCAGCATTGTGTGGGGAAAACCCAGCCTCATTCAGGACCCTCAAACCAGACGGTCAATCCACAAGCAGGCCCAGGCTCACTCCTCCCCTCACATCAGCATGCTAAACACTCCATTCACCACCGGGGCAGACCCTCCCAGACTCTAGGAGCCAGGCTCACCAGCCAGCCTGAGCCAATCACACGCCAGTCACAAATTACACAAATATGCCAACTTCTAGAAGTGGCACTTCTACACTAGACACAATCAGGCTACATATATCATTACGCAGCATTCAATCTCACGAGTTCGCACATACCAAACGGTAACTGGACATAATATCGACTACATAATATCGAATGGACAAAATATCGACGGAAAAATATCGACAATACCAAAATATCGACTATAGGAATATCGTTGAACAAAATATCGACTGCAAAAATGACCCAAAAATATCGAATACAAAAATATCGACTCAAAAATATCGACTAGACAAAATATCGAAATATAGTGAAAGTAAAAAATATCGAAAAAATGTTAGAAAATATTGATTTAATAAAATATTATATATATAATATATTAATAAATAGTACCTAATGTTTAGGAGCGGGTTGTGGGTTTATAGGGGAATAGGGTGGGAAGTAATTTAATAATAATTAATTAGTTAATATATGTTTGGTAATTGTTTTAATTAGATTTTAATTGGTAATTAATTAATATTAATTAGTTAATTGTTTAATTGATTAATTAGCATATAAGTTAATTGATTAATTGATTAATTGATTATTAATATTTTTTTTAAATAATTATTTTGTATATGATTTTAATTGATATATTGGTTATTAATTAATAATAATTAGTGATTTTTTGTATTATGAATTAGTATATTATTGACATTTATTAATTGCTAACACATTAATTATAAATAGTTAATGATGTAATTAATATATTGCATATCATTTAAATAAATTAATTGGTAATTAATTTATAATAATGACTTAATTACATTAATTGTATACATTTAAATGTAATGTGTTAATTTATGTTGTAGTTAATTAATTAATTGGAATTAAACAATATTAATTAATCTAAATTATTATTATTATAGGTAATGTGAAATTATATTTTATAATATTTTTTTACAATAAATATGTATTTTTCATATATATATGTTTAATGTTGTGTTCATTATTATTTATAGTGTTCTGGCTTAGTTTCATAGTTTTTGTTATAGGTTAATTTTTTAGGGTTTTGGGTCTTTTTTCTAGTCGTGAGTAAAAGTGTATTTAGTGGGATTTGGGAGATTTTTACGTTTGTGGGTAAATGTGTATTTTTGAGTTTGAGGGTCAGTTTTCAGTTCTTGTGTAAAGGGCTATTTGTAGAGTTCAGGGTCAGTTTTTAGTTTGTGGGTAAAGGGGTATTTGTAGGGTTCAGGGTCAGTTTTCAGTTTGTGGGTAAAGGGGTATTTGTAGGGTTCAGGGTCAGTTTTCAGTTTGTGGGTAAAGGGGTATTTGTTGGGTTCAGGGTCAGTTTTCAGTTTGTGGGTAAAGGGGTATTTGTAGGGTTCAGGGTCAGTTTTCAGTTTGTTGGGAAAGGAGTATTTGTAGGGTTCAGGGTCAGTTTTCAGTTTGTGGGTGTAGGGGTATTTGTAGGGTTCAGGGTCAGTTTTCAGTTTGTTGGGAAAGGAGTGTTTGTAGGGTTCAGGGTCAGTTTTCAGTTTGTGGGTGTAGGGGTATTTGTAGGGTTCAGGGTCAGTTTTCAGTTTGTGGGTAAAGGGGTATTTGTAGGGTTCAGGGTCAGTTTTCAGTTTGTTGGGAAAGGAGTATTTGTAGGGTTCAGGGTCAGTTTTCAGTTTGTGGGTGTAGGGGTATTTGTAGGGTTCAGGGTCAGTTTTCAGTTTGTGGGTAAAGGGGTATTTGTAGGGTTCAGGGTCAGTTTTCAGTTTGTGGGTAAAGGGGTATTTGTAGGGTTCAGGGTCAGTATTCAGTTTTCAGTTTGTGGGTAAAGGGGTATTTGTAGGGTTCAGGGTCAGTTTTCAGTTTGTGGGTAAAGGGGTATTTGTTGGGTTCAGGGTCAGTTTTCAGTTTGTGGGTAAAGGGGTATTTGTAGGGTTCAGGGTCAGTTTTCTGTTTGTTGGGAAAGGAGTATTTGTAGGGTTCAGGGTCAGTTTTCAGTTTGTGGGTGTAGGGGTATTTGTAGGGTTCAGGGTCAGTTTTCAGTTTGTTGGGAAAGGAGTATTTGTAGGGTTCAGGGTCAGTTTTCAGTTTGTGGGTGTAGGGGTATTTGTAGGGTTCAGGGTCAGTTTTCAGTTTGTGGGTAAAGGGGTATTTGTAGGGTTCAGGGTCAGTTTTCAGTTTGTGGGTGTAGGGGTATTTGTAGGGTTCAGGGTCAGTTTTCAGTCTGTTGATAAAGGGGTATTTGTAGGGTTCTGGGTCAGTTTTGGCCTTTAGGGTGAAGGGGTCTTTTTAGTGTTTTGGGACAGTTTTGGGTATTTTAGAGTGCTGATAGTTTAAGTTAACAGTGATACATTAAATTTATTACACAAAAATAGCTATTATTATAACTTTACATTAGTACCCTTTATTTAGATCAAAACTATTTATGTATTAGCATGTTTTCAGACAGTAGCTAGAGTGGAGTTGGAATTCTAATTATTAATTGGTTGGTGTACAGCACCATCAGTAATATTACCAACACTGGAGTTGGATTAATAAAAATACATTGGTTAGTCTCCACCACATTTTATGCTATTACCTTGAGTGTAGTAGGAATAGTACAATAATTTTTGTTAGTGTCCTGCAGCTTCTATGATTTGAGATTGACTGGAGTAGTAACAATATATATACAATTGGTCAGTGTGCAGCACATTTGTATACATTTGTTCATTACTGTAATTTACAAATAATAATTAATGCAACATAGATGTTTTCTAATAACTTTATTAAACAATTTTTCATTTTTTTATTGTGTACTACAATAAAATCACAAACAAATATAACATCATATTTTTTTAAACTTTTATTATTCACACAATAACATCTTTACATTTATATACATGTGGTCAATGTAAAACATAATTTGGATTACTAGATTTTTTCAGTAAATTTTACATATTCACATCAGTCACTTACAATTTAAACTATTTATATAGAAATATATTAAACAATGATTTTTTATATATTTCTTATATTAATATTTAATAATGTTAATATTAAATATTAATATAATAAAATATATAATACATATTTCTTTTTAACAAGTAACATGAGTAATATTACATTTTTTGGATCAATTCAAATACAAAAAAAAATTTTCTTGGTGTATATTTCACACAATGTTGTTTTTACATAAAACATATAAATCGATTTGGTTGTAAAGTTTATAATTGTATAGGGAAACAATATGTTTAATTATAATATCTGGTATTTATCAAATATTACTAAAGCAATTATATAATTTTGTTACACTTAGAAATAATTATATAACTTTTTTTACTAATTAATAAAAATAATAATTTTTTTAATAATTATTATTATTATTATTATTAATTAATAAACATAAACATTATTTTATTATTAACAAAAATATATACATTCACAGATAAAATAAAGACTTTTTTAAGGCCATTCTTTATATACTAAATGGTTCTACTTGTTATATTAATAACAATAAATAAGTTATATTATTTATCATTATTAATTATTCCCATAAACATTTTTAATGTTTTAGTAAAATTATACACAAATTTACTCATATTAATATACTGATTAACTAAATATTTACATCTTTTATTCAAAGTTTTATATAATTATTTAATATTATTAATATATAATACATATTATATATTAATTTATATTAAATATATATTTTTTTTTAATAAAGGAAAATTGTCATGAGTATAGTGTATTAATTTGTTACATTATACATGTGTATGTATTATATATTTTACATTTAACATTGTTTATTCTATTATCCTTTTACACAAATGGGTTAAGGGGACTACTTTTTTACCGCGTAAGGTTATTGCGCTCCATTCAGGACTGGAGAAGTTCGCGGTTGGGAGTTGCTTCGCGTGGAGAGAGGTAAGGTTATTTTTAACTAAAAATTATAAGTAAGTGGTCATGTTTGAGGGTATAATCAAAATCTGTAGTGTTTTTTGGTGTATGTATTAATAGTTTAATTTGCGTTTGGGTGAAAAGTTTCCGTTATAGATGTGTTGTGCTTTTTTTCCTTCAAGTCTAATTTTAAGTGTTCGGAAATGTCTTCTTACATGGTTAATGTTAATTGTTAGTATATTTACAAATGTGAAGGGGGTATTTGTGGGTGGCTTTCGTTATATATGTTATTTTACAGGTTTCGGTTCCTCGCACGAAAACTACATGGAAGGAAGCGTGTTTTTTAATGGAGAAACTAATGTTTAAGTTATTATGCTTACATTTTGACTTTTATCTCCTATTTTTCGTGTTTGCCAGGAGCGGTTTTTTCACTTTTTAAACCTTTTTCGGGTTTTTTGGAGGGTTTCGAATCGGATTGATACATTGATATGCGTAACCGTTTTTTTAAAATAGTGTGTATATAACTTTAAATCCTAACGTGTACACACTACTGTTTTCGGGATTTCCTGGAGCGTTTTTTTACGTTTTACAATTTATTTTCGGGTTTTTGAGGGTTTCCCACATTGGAATAGTAAGATATTGGATTGGATTGTATGGATTGATTTTTCCTTCATTGCGTCTCTCAAGTTCAAAAATTGTAAGTATTTATTTTACTATTTTGATTGGGTGGGAAATGTCGATTTCTAATGTTATGTGTATGTTATAAAAAATTATAAACATTGCATATTTGTTACGAATTTATTTACATAAATTTTCTAAGTTTGTCAAACAAATATGTTTTATTTATAATTTATTATATATGTTTATGACATGTGAATTTTATTAGTATTGTAAGAAGACATTCGTACATTTATTTGATATTTTTAAAGTAGACTTTTTGCTATTATTGCCAGGTATTCTAAACCTCTAGTTGTAGGGTATAATGTGACTTGACTTTGAAGTAGTCGGAACATTTGTTGGGTTTGTTTAGTGAGTTTGGGCCCTATTTGTGACACTGATTGTTCCATTCTTAGTTCCTGATAGCTTTGTTCTTTTTTCAAAGCTTCAAGAAGGTTGTGGAATGTGGGTTTGCCTCGGTTTGTAGTTGCTTGGAAAGCATTATGCCACCCTTCAACACTGTTGTTGGTTTTAGCCTCTTGGTTTAAAGTACTGAGATAGACATTCCACCAAGGGATTTGGAATTTGGGCTGGCGTCGATGTCCTGATCTGTGCAACCTTCCCACCCAAGTGTCTTCAAAATAGTCTAGCAATGGTGTTAACTTATCCTCATTCCTCTTATAGTATGCGCTGTCAATTAATAAATTGTAATGTTCAGCAACATCTGTAACAGGGACGTAGGCCAGGGCTATTAACTTTTTAACTTGATAGGCAAAGGTGCTATCTGTAGAGTATAGTACACTTAAAGTAGATTTTTGGAGATGCCTCCATATACTCTGATTAAAATGATAATAGCAACCCTGGATTGCTGTGTGGGGAAATGTTCTCAAAATGCTATTTATCATAGCTAATTCGAAATCAATAATTATTTTTTCGGGAAAATAATTATTGATTTCCGTTTTGAGAACATTTAAAATTTCGGTGTAGGTTGTTTGCTGTTTGTTGGGTAGCAAACAGTAAATGAAAGGTATGTTAGAATGATGGTATAAACCGTGGATGGAATACAGTTGGTAAAAAGGTTTTGGGCAGGGTTTAAAGGTTCCATCCATCATCCATTGGGGACACTGTTGGATTTTTCGTAAATTACTTGCAGTTGCAAACATAATTATTCGGTTTGTACTGCTTTCATTAGCAAAAAGAATAAATTTATCTTTATTGTGTGTGATGGCCATTTCGGGTGAAATAATAATTTCTTCAAAACAAGTTGGGTTGGGTTGGGTTGTGCTAGTGAGTCGTTTGGTGCGTGCAATTGTGCGCTTCAGGGAGTCAATAGAGGGTAGTTGCCCTGAAGCATGGGCAGGGATTTTTACCAGTTCTTCTTTAAGTATTTGTGTGGTGGGTTTGTCACTTTGTGTGCTAGCACTTTTAATACTCTCTAAGGCATCTCTAATTTCAATTTCGGTGACATTTGGGGGATGATTATGTTCTCTAGTAAATAGCACATTACTTTCCTCGGTAGTGGCCCTCCCATAACATTTGTTGGAGTAATATTTTGTACACTTCCAAAAAACCTTTCTGCCACTTTGTCTCTCCTGATTATACACATAACCCATGTAGCATAATAGTAATTTGTTTTTCTGAGACATGACAAATTCTGCACCTTCAGTCATTTTGATTTACTTGTTCTAGGAAAGAGTAGAAAGAAACAAAATCAGTACACATTTTTTTACTTATGTGGTGCTAACATCATTAGTGATGCATTTATACTTACAGTTAATCAAAGTAGTAGTCACAGAAGCAGAAATGTCTTTTCAATGATGTTCTTGTATGTATGTCTTTATTTGCTGTTGGTATGAAAATATTGAAAAACAACATTAATGTTTCTATATAACAAACGTATTTCCTACTCAAAAGCAGTTGTCATTTTTGTTTACTAGTGCATTTGATGTAAACATTACATATACTTACTTATTTAAATAGTAGAATAGTAGTAATTGCTGGAGTTCATCAATTTAGTACAGGTATGATCTGTAGAGTAGATAGAAGAAATAAAAGCAAAATATTATAATTTTAATACTGAACTGTTTGTAAATGTAACAGATTTAAACGTATACTAACTTCTAAATATGTCGTTTTCTTTGTTGTAGGTAGAATAGCTGTATGATGTATTCAGAATATCTGTAGAGGAAATATAAAATAGATAAGATGTTGTTAAGAACATAGTCTGTGTTATTTTCGGCAGTTTTAGAGAAATGATAAATATACTTACATTTTATACAAGGCTATTCTTCTATATTGGTATATTTTGTGTAGGAAGTTTTCATATGAGATTTAGAATAGATGTATGATGTTTTCTGAATATCTGTAGAGGCAATTCAAAATAAATAACATGGTGTTAAGAATATAGTTAGCGTTTTTTGTGCCCACATTGTAGCTAATAACAATTACACTTACATTTTTCTGAAGGGTATTCTTGTGTTTTGCTATAGTTGATCTTGGATCTTTCAAATGATCTATAGGGAAGATGTAAAAAGCAAGATATGTTGTTTAAAAATGTGCATTAATGAAATTGGCCGTTTTATAACAAACACATCTATACTTACATGTGTAATTAGGGTAGTTTTATCGTTTTTCCTGTAGAAATAGCACAATTTCAGTATATCTGTAAATATAATGGTAATGAAAAATAAATACTCTTGTAAATTAGTGTTTAAAAAAAGCAGTTGGTGTGTAACAGAAAATTATTATATACTTACTATCTGAATTTGCACATGAAGAAATATGACCATGTAATAGGATTTGTGTTGGAGTAGTTTCTATCAGAAAAGTAGGAAGACATGAAAATAAAATAAGTGTAAGACTTAGGAGATGTAAGGAAAATAGTGCACTTGTAATTTATTTTTCTACAAAAATGTTGTGTTACTTACTTGATTAATTAGCTAGTAAGCTGGATCTTTAAAGATGTTTATTCTGCAACAAAATCTTCAAAGTGTTGGCATCTACTTTCCAGAGAGGTAGCAGCAACAAATGGTAGAATGCATGTAGCCCTTTTATAGTATATGTGTTATGTGTGCTTTGATTTGATTGGTTGTAGGATGTAAGGAAGCATAGTATAGGCTAGTTTGAATTTTTTTAAGTTAATTGGAGTGTTTGTTGATGTGAGAATGGTGGTATGTGGTTATTCCCGCATTAAAGCAGGTTCGTGTTTAAATGAAATATATTTATATGTGACAATAAGTAATGAAAATGTTAGTTAAATGCAAAGATTAATAGAAAAAGATAAAATGCATGTAATAGAATGTATAGCAAATGTGGATTAATAGTAATTTTATGTAAGAAACCGGTATGATATGTGAAACGCTTTTTTTAGTGAGAAATGACTTTTATTGATGATAAAGATGGTATTTTAGAAAGAAAAGTGTGCAAATATGAACTCGATATTTTTTTTTTAACGATATTGTGGTAGTCTATATTTTTGTAGTCGATATTTTTGTAGTGTTAGGGCTAATTTCATGTCCAACGATATAATTGTAGTCGATATTTTTTTAAGCGATATTTATGTACTCGATATAGTTACTACTCGATATTTTGTACTCGATATTTTTGTAGTTTGTGTAATAAGTATAGTAAGTCGATATTTTTGTCGTCGATAATTTGTCAACGATATTTTGGTAAGTCGATAATGTGTCCGTCGATAATATTTCAGTGATCCATACCAAACTCGACCCTGCACTCCCCACACATCAGGAACTACCATGGGCATACATATTCCCCATTCATTCCTATGGAAGGGCAGTTCACTTACCACACATACACAGAGAGCTCACGCACTTTACACTGTACCACAGTGAAAAAGTGCGCAGAGGCCTAAAATCACCACCACCAGGTTCCAGAAACAGGCTAGGAAAAAGCAAAAAGTCTCGGGGTGAACCTGCCAAAAGGGCCGGGTCCAACACAAGGCTTTTACATTAGTACATCATCAACTCTAAAAGCATAGCTTTAGAAAGCCTATTGAATACTGTTTCCTCTAAAACTTACTACAAGCTCAGTAATTCTCCAATAGGTTTTTTCAAATTCTAACAAGCTGTAAGCTGTCTTCCAGTATAACTTGAATTAGTTTTCATTTTCCATTTGTACCATTACTTTCTCAAGCAGTATGTAAATGAATCTCTTTACATTGCTTAAACAGTCTTGTTCAGAGTGATAGCAATTTGTGGAGGGGAAACATGCTGGCCGGAAGCTGACGGTCGTGACGGAGCTCCTCCCCTGAGTATGGTGTTTTGATCCCGCTAGCTTGCTGGCGGCGTTTGGTGCTTGCTGGTGTGTTTCGGCAGTGAACTGAGACTGGATACAGCATTTCTTACTCGCTTACCTCCTTCTTTGGATGGATTGCTTCTGTGCCCGTATTTCCTTTCCCGCTCTGATTCTGGTCTCGAGTCGCTTGAACCTGCGTTCAGCAATTCCGTGCTCCTCTGCCGGTAGATTTTGCCTCAAAACCACGGATGGTTTACAGTGGAGAGGGCGGTCTCCTCGTAGAGCCTGCTTGGCTCCGGGAGCTCGGTGCTGCAGGCCGTGGCGACGGATTCTTGGTAGGCTCATCAGAACTGTTTTTGCAGCATGGGTGGCAAGCTCGACCCCTGGCTTAACTCCTGGTAAGGTTCATACGCTATATCGGTGCAGCTGCTTCTCCCAGTCTGAGGACACCGCTCTAATTTCTTCCACGTGGTTCGGAAGGGTAGGGGTAATTCAGCGGTGCAGGGGGGGAGTATGCGACGAATCATTTGGTACTTCTCGTATATCAGGCATTGGGGGCGATTCTAATCTTAACTCCACCAGTGGCTTACAGTCTGATAGTGAGGGAAAGAAGCCTTGCATGGAGAAGGGTGGTGATAGTACAGTGGTTTGTGATCCTAATGCTCCCTTATTAGAACCAAGCTCCACCTTAGCTCCAAGCACCTCACATAGCTCCCAAGCAAGAATCACTCGCTACACATTAAGAAATCGGGCCCCTTTAAATTAGTCTATTTCTCCCCCTATAATTCGAGTAACGGCAACTTCCCAGAGAGGGAAGGGGAGGGGGGGGCCTGTATTAGCACGGATACCCCCCCAGGGAAAGGGAAAAGCAGGAAAAGAGCAAAAGGTGGAACCTCTGTCCCAGTAAGAGTTATTCCATCGTTGAAATCTTACTATAAGGTTCTTTCCACGAGTGTTTTAGACAGGTCTACAAAGATGGCTGCGAATATTGCTATTGTTAATACTACGGGCAGTGCAATAGTAGAAGCTACTTCAGACAAGACATATAGAGCCTTCATTAAGCACTGAGGGTGACCTATCTCAGTCTAGCCCAAAGTTACAGATGTTTTCGTCTCCTGTACTGGACATAGTGCACCCTAAAGTAGAACTTTCGAACAGCTTTTCTGCCCTTGACATTCGAGACACCCAAGAGGAACAGGATATGGTCCGGGGAGATCAGTGGGATCTAAGGAGGTCTCAACTAATCAAAAGGAGGGTAGAAGTAGTTCTGTTCATGAGAGTTCTGATTCAATCAGCAATGGCGTATTTGTAAGTGATACCCTTCCGACAGCCTTCACTCCGGGGACTTTGGCAGATATTTTACTAGGTCTGAAGGAGGATATAGGGGAACGGTTCACCATATCAGAGGCAAAACAGATGGCCATTCAGGCTTCCTGTGACGCTCTGGCTCGGAAGGTCGAGGAGGTCTCACTAAGGGCCGATGTATTGGAAGCGGAGCTCCCTAAGATCAAAGAAGCGATCACTGCCTCTACAGATACCATGGACAAGGACGACCTTGAGAGACTTGAAAATCACTCAAGGAAGAATAATTTAAAATTCCTGATTGTGCCCGAAGATCTTGAGGGGAACGAGATTAAGGCATTTAGGGCCAGATGTAGGTAGCCCTTTACCGATCGGAATCAGCTGAAAATACCGATTTTCGGCCGTTTCCGATCGGTAAAAGGCTATGGAGATGTAGGGGCACATAATCGGTAATTTTACCGAATCGTTATTATTACTGAATCGGTAAATTTACCGATTCGGTAATATTTACCGATTCGGTAAAATTACCGGAAATGCAATGTGGGTAGCCAATTTTCCATTGGCACATGGCTTTCAGAATCGGTATTTTACCATGGAATACAAATCCATGGTAAAATACCGATTCATGTGTACATGCACATCTGTGCATGTACACATGTGCCATGTGACAGACAGACGTACCCTTAGGGCATGTCTGTGTGCCACATTGCACACATGCCCATTTTGGGGGTGCTAGAGGGTGTCAAAGTGACACCCCCTGCACCCTTGACAAATTCGGTATTTACCGATTCGGTAAATACCGAATCGGTATTTGAATTGAATCCTATGGGCTTCAAGGCCCATAGGATTCAATAGCAAATACCGATTCAGTATTTACTGAATCGGTAAATACCGAATTTCAAGGTATCGGTAAAAAATCCAGATGTTGGTACCTACATCCCATTTACCGATTTTGAAATACCGAATCGGTAAAATTCAGTATTTCAAAATCGGTAAATGGGATTTACCTACATCTGGCCCTTATTGTTGCAATCCTTAAAACAACAATCTTAAAGGACTCTACCGATGTCGACCAAGATCTATTGACTGATATTCAGAGAGTCCATTGGGACCCATACAGAAGGAATCCAGCGAAGGAGCGTCCTAGGAAGATCCTAGTTAATTTTTTGACATATGCCATCAAAGAGAGGATTCTGTCCATGGCCCTTAAAGCTGGTTCAATAAGATCAACCTCCTTCTCTAGTTCATTCGCCTTTACGATACGTTCAGACGTCTCCCATATAACTGCAACAAAACAATGGGAGCTGGGCAAGAGACTGGCGACCTTGAATTCATTGGGGGCTCATGCCCAGCTCAAATTCCCCGCATTACTCCGCGTAATGTGGAACAACCATATGCATAACATCCGTCATATTGAGGAAGCGGACAATCTGATTGAAAAGATCAGGGGGAGCAGTAAGGGGGGAGTGGAGAGGCAATGCAGGTTGTAGTTAGAAGGTCAGGATAAGATTAATATGAGGTAGTCTGTTATAACAGTGAGATTACAGCACTAAGGTTAGTATGACACATACATATTACCTTCCCTCTCACTTTTAACACTATCATTATCTGCTATGCAGTATTCACCGCTGATAAAGCAAGCAAAGTTTCTTTTTCCTCTTATTATGTATGCACCTTTTTTGCTATTTAAATCCATACACGATCGGGGGGGGGCGGGTTCCGTCTAGGAGCGTAATGCTCAGGAAGAAAAGGAGGGTTCCCCAGGGAGGAAGGGGGCATGGAATAGAAGGAAGAAGGGTGTGGGGGCGGGGGTGGTAGGGGAGGGGAGAAAAGAAAGAAAGAGTCTTCACTTTACAATAGTCTATAGGAGTTTTCTTTTCAATAGATGGGCACACCAGGGGTTGCAGGGGAGGAGATTAACAGGTGATAGATAATAAGATCCCATGTATCTCCTGGAATGTTAATGGGCTTTGTTGCCCACGGATACACAGGTTAATTTTAAAGTACCTGGAGCAGTATTCCTTCTCCAGGTGACCCATTTGAGTTATACCGAGGCTAAGGAGGCTCTTTGGGAGGATTAGATGGGTAGGTGCATTTTGTTGTTCCGGACAGTCGGCAGTAAACAAAGGAGTTGCCATTTTGATCAAAGCCGGAAGTGGAGGTATCATAAAGTCAAGCTTAACGACCAATCAGGAAGATGGGTCTTGGCAGGAGTTGATTTTAGTGGAAGGGAACTAATCATTGTATCATATTATGGGCCTAATACAGACGACCCTTCTTGTCTACTGAAAGTACAGTCCAATCTAGTTGAGGTCACTACCCCGTTAGTAATAGGGGGGGGATTTTAATGTCCTCCTCGATTCCCAACAGGATCGCTCTAATTACAGCCGCTATAATACTACCCTGAGATCCCGTTGTGCCATAATAAATATGATGCATGAGCTTGGTCTAATCGATGCCTGGAAGGCCAAGAGCGCGAATGGGCTGGGCTTTACTTATTTTAGTAAAAAGCATGGCCATGCCTCAAGACTGGATTATATCCTCGTACATAGATTATGTTTAGACATCTTAGTAGAGATAGAAATACTGCCAAGTATCCTATCTGACCACACCCCTGTTATGTTTACACTTTCAAAGGCGGTGGCCAAGAGTGCAGCAATTCCTAGGTGGACCTTAAAATGGCCAGTTTTGAATAATCAGGATACAGTCACCCTGGTGGCCACCTCTACTGTTAATTATTTCCAACAATATGGGCTCAGCCCCACCTGAAGAAGTTTGGGATGCTTATAAGGCCCATATTCAAGGTCAGTTTCATAGTCTGATCTGTTCTAACAATAGGGAAGATAAAATGAAGTTTAAAACCTTAGAGGATAAAATCTTAACTTTGGAGAACTTAAGGCTGAAATCCCATGTAGATAATATACCACAAATCTTGGTAGACTTAGAAAGTGTCCGTTCAGAATATCGAGGGTTGCTGGACCTGAAAGTCAGGACACAGTGGGCCGCGTATTCCATGGAGAACTATGAGTACGGAGAAAGAGCCGGGGCAATCCTGGCCAGTAAGATCAGAGCAGATCTGGTCAAAAATAATATTGATAGATTAATCATTAATGATTAGGGCACTGTGTCTTGTAAACAGGAGGACATGGAAAAATGTCTTCTCTCTATGTTCTCTGAACTATATAACAAAGAACAGTCTCCAAGTTCTACAAATACACTTCGGTGGTTGGAGAGTAAGGCTTTATCTAGATTGACTAACGAAGGCTGTGATATCCTCAAAAGACCATTTACAGAGGAAGAAGTCAGACTTCACGTAAAAAAGATTAAAAACAATAAAGCGGCCGGTCATGATGCCCTCCCTGGCGAGATATATAAAGTGCTTCAGGATGTCTTATTACCAAGACTATGTGAATTGTTTAATTATGTGTATATCTTGGAGGTTAAGGTTCCGCCATCATGGAAGGAGTCCACAATTATCCTTATATTAAAGTCAGGAAAAGATCCTGTTAAGGCAGACTCCTTCAAGCCAATCTCCCTGCTAAATGCAACAATTCTGACCAGAAGGGCTTTATTAGAAAAATATAGGAGCTTAGAGGGTAAAGCTAGTCATAGGTCGCCCTCCACTCAATTTGCAACCAGTACAGAAAAGACCTAGACTCTGTAGTCACTTCTAAGTTTATCCTTCTCGGGTACACCATTTATTGTATTACCATTACAAAAACGTACTCCCCTTCCATTAATTATCGGGGTAGTTGGTGTATCCTGGAATTGTGCCTCATTTAAACAATCGCCTGATTCCCACAAATTTAAAATTCAGTTGCGAGACAACACAAAACACACACTTAAGTGTCAAACTGTGATATACGAACAACTGGAAAAAAAAGTGTGTGTGAGCAAGATGGCACCTCACGGGCGCACCACCAACGGGAACCTGGCAGGTACTCACCAGGGTTGCCCTGTTCTCATCATTGGCACCATCGAGCTCAAAGAAAGAAAATGTGTCCAAAAACCACAAAGAAAAGTAGTTTTGTGAAAATATGCAGTGAAAGGGGACCACAAATAACCAATACAGTGTCAAACAACATATAAAACCACACTACAACACAGATATGTAATTTTATTCTGTCTCTTGTGTTGGGTATGGAGGTTAAAAAAGGGGTAGTTGGGGGAGGAGCCTAGCTAGCAACCATGATGGCCGCCTGATTCCTCGGCTCCGCCGACCCTCTCGCTTTCCTCCCGTTTTCTGCCCTATCCTGCCAGTGATCCTGAATCTGATCGGCGCCACCGGAGTCGGGAGGTGAACCCGGTTCTCATGATGTGCTCACCTTCGCGTTCCGTGCAGTGAAGGTGACGGAGCGCCCTCGCCCTTCCCTGGTGCTTCGCGACGGAGACCGGGTCTTTGTTCTGCGTGTGTGGCCGGCCCCGGGAGCAACAACAGCGGCCATCTCAGGCTGGGCGGCGCCGACAGGTGAGGAACGACTGCTGCACTGAGTTCCCCGCCGCGACAGCCCTGCTTGCTCCACTGCCCTTCAAGTCTGCTCCCGCAGCTGAGAACGACACATTGTATCATCTCCCCAGCCCTCAGACGGATCTGCTCAATACATTGTCTCATTTAACACTGTGGTGAGCGCCATCTTAGAGAGCTGACACTCGCTACTTTCAAGAGGCTGCCCCGGAGTGCTGCTGAAGCCGCCGTTTATTGCTTACATCGCCCTGACATCGTGAGGGGTGTAGAAATGGCATGGACTACCCCTGTGCCCCCTGTTTGGATATGTTGCGGGGAGCGCCGGCGGGGTGATCGGCTAACTATAAGAGGCGATGGCGTCCAGCTTCAGGACCTGGCACACGCCTGTGAGCAGTGTGTGCAGTGGCAACTCGAGGATCGACTGGTCACTTGGGATGCTGGCGCTCAATCTTGAGCACCGCTTTTTGCTGATATGTCCGACGTACAGGGAATTGCTGTACCCCTATTTCCTGAGACACCCCTGCGGATTACCGATGTTCTGGGAGCCCTGGGTGAGTTACGTGCTGCCCAATGTGCTGCTGCTCGAGACCTGGAGGACCGGCTGGACGCCATTTCATCCATTGTGGCCTCGACCGACCAAGCCTGCCTGCGAGTGCTGGGCGCTGCGCCACACCCTATGCCCGACTACTGCGGATTGCCTATTCAGCTGTCCACAGTTGCGCTGCTGGTATAGGATCCTGCCCCCGCCGTGTCGCTACATGTATTAGCCGGGAAGACGTCTGATATTCATGGTCTCATGCGGTGGCGGGGGAATCTTCTCCAGAAGCCATGCCCGGCAGCTCCATTGTGGTCTACTGGTGGAACTTGCTACCTTCCCCTGGGACTGATGCTACTGCTTTGGTTGACTTCTCTTGGCAGACTAATGCTGCGTGTTCTTCCTCCTTGTACGATCGTAACGCGCTGGGCTTCGTGTTGGACAGTCCATGGCGACCAGCGTTCTACTCTGCTGAGGTCGTTTCATCTGCCTACCCCACCCAGGATGGCTATCGTGCAGTTGGACTCTGTTGGCACATTGGACCGTAAGGGGCTGGGTTGAGGCTGTTTCTTTCTTCTTTGCCTGCTGAAGCTCTTATTGCTGGAACTATAATGTACATACCGGGGAGTTGGGTGTTGGTTCTGTATTGGTCTTGGGGCCCGGGGATGGGCGGCCGTGGTTGCGCACGTTGATTGCTTTGAGTATATTTGCTTGGCCCTCCTCCGATATTATGGAATTCTTTTTCTTTTCTTTCTTTCTCTTTGTTTCTGCATTTCGGGTACTCTTTTTTGGGCGACAGGCACACTGCTAGGGGGGGGGGGGTAGGCCATAGCCTCTGCATGCGTGTAGGGTGGGGGGTAGGGGGGGGGGTCTTCTTTGGTTCACTTTTGTTTCTATGGGCCTTATTTTTCTCTTTTGTTTTATCCCTTTTCTTCTTGCTTTCTTCCTGGGTCAGTGGGGTGGTTTGGTGTGAGGTGGGTAGCGGCTGGCGTGCACCATGCTTTGTGCTTAATTATCCTGTTGTGCTATCCCTGTGCCGCCATTTTGGCTCGTTGGATTTTATCTGATAGACGTTGCCCGCTTACTTCCTAGATGGACTCTATGTACGCTGATCCTTCATAGCTTCTGTATCTCCGTATATATTAAAAAAAAATTTTTTTGAAAATTAACCTTAACTTCTCCCGATACTCGGTGGCACGTGTAATTCAGTGTAACTCACGTTGAATGCTTTCATGTACTGAAGTGCTACTGAGTTGAAGTATAATTTGCAACAATGCTTACAAAAGTTTCGAGGCCGGCCGGATGGTTGTAGGCCCGTATTTGTTCTTTGATAGTGCACAATAAAGGTTTTCAAAAATTAAAAAAAAAAGGGGGTAGTTATGGTTGCTAACTATCCAACCAACACTACTTTACTTGCCGACATGTTTCATTGCCAACGGAATTTATGGCAATTTCTTCAGGCTGTCATATATATTATGGCCACTGCATATGGACAAATTAGTCTTCACAACTGAAAAAAAACATAAAAACACTTTTGTATCAAACCTGCTGGGGGAGAGTGTACCACCTTAAACCCAACGCATATGACTTAGATTAATTACCCTCAATCGGCCACCAGTACTCGTACCAGCCAAGAGGGTAAAGTTCTCATAGAACTGCAACCGCAAAGGTAGGTTGCTTTTCTTTCCCCTTCAATCTTTCTGTATGGAGAAATAGCGAAATGTCAAACGCACAGTAACCAGTGCACTCTATCTTTTTCGTGTAAAAAAAGGGGGGGGGGGAGTAATCACCCCATCCATATTTCCTTCACTCTTCTTTGTTAGATAAACTGAGAATAATCACCGCCTGTTCAATACCTGACAGCCATTTCACTCCCACACCCTATGTCATTATATGGCTGTTGTGTCCTTTCAACTCGATAATTCCAATATCAACAATTATATCGATAGAACAGGTTGGGTGAACGGTATCAACACACTGACTCTATGCACCACCTTAGTTACTTTGTGGTATATAGCTACTAAAGCAGCATATCCTCCATCTCGGATGGGTATCAACCGATTAATTCAAAATCGCTGTTTTATCTCTAAATATGCCCAGCTACACACCCCACGTTGTAAAGTAATCCCGGAGCCCTTACTCCTTACCGGATGGGTGAAAGGTATCTGGCCGTGTATGAGTCCGTGCTCATTTCCGGCAATCCTACGCTGTGTATATTTCCTGAACAGCGTCTTATCGCAATAAGACGCGTCCGCCATTTTGGATTGGGCAACAATACATTATAATCAACGTGACTGCGGCGGGCGAGAGATGTTCTCGCGGGATCGCGATGTTTGTAGATAACTTGATTAGCCATTCCAGTATACCTAGGTGGATTAAATACTGCAATTAAAGTCATAATATATCAGATAGTGTTAGCCACGGCCTTTTATTTTACAAACGGTGCCAGCGATTGTTTTTCATCAAAACAACAGCGTGGACAATATTTTCAAAAAGAATTCCTTGTGAAAAAACTCTTTGTGAAAAATTTTTCTTAAAAGAAGGGTTCTTTATATATAAGGGGGGCTCATTACTCATATTATTTGTTAATTCAAAAAATCCACATCGGCATGTGCGGTGTTATACAACATGTGGGCAGATTTCCCTGTCTATTATAGGGGGAGTCAGAAGGGCTTTATGCCTGGTAGATTCATTCATGAGCTGACTTCACAGCTGATTGGCAGCATTGATTTGGCAGTGGCACGGTCGTAGCCCTTGGCAGTGGCGGCATACGATGCTGCAAAGGCCTTCTACCGTGTTAACTGGGGATTTCTGTGGGATGTCCTGAATATTATGGGGTTTGGGACAATTTTAACTCATGCATTGAGAAGTTGCTATGAGGGTGCCTCAGCTGCTATTTTGCTGAACGGACTATTGACATCACGTTTCAGCATCAGGAGGGGGACTAGGCAGTGGTGTCCCATCTCGCCCCTCCTGTTCAACCTCTACATCGAGCCTCTGGCGCAGGCGTTGAGGTTGGACGATGGGATAACACTGTTCAAAGTAAATGACTATAGCTGTAAACTTGCGTTATACGCAGATGACTTGATGGTTTCTACAAGTAATCCGGTCGATGTATTTCCCAGAGTGGAGGAGATAATGTCTGACTTTGGTCAGTACTCTGGCTATCAGATTAACACCCGAAAAACTGAAACAATGTGCTGGGGATTAACAACTGGGAAAGAGCACAAAGTATTCAGTTTAGATATCTGGGTGTATTAATAACATCAGATTTAAATAGTATACCCCAGATTAACATAAAGCGGGTGGCCAAGGACATTGACCAGTTGTTTCTGAGATGGCAGAACCTCCCTTTGGCCGAGGTAATCTGGTCAAGATGGTAATTTTGCCCAAATTAACATATCTATTCAATACGATACCCCTGATTTTCCCCAATAAAATGCTGAGAAGAATTCAGGGAAAAATCAGAAGTTTTGTCTGGGACAATAAAAATTCCAGGTTATCGTGGAAAAAACTGAAAAGAAGGCTGTTAAAGGGGGGTCTTGCCCTCCCGGATGTTCTTTGGTATGCTTTTGCCTTTCAGCTAAAGAACATCCGTAGCCTTCTCTCTAACCCAGATGATTCCAGCTGGGGGCAGACTCTGGGGATTATGGCCAGGGCCGGATTGGCTACCGGGCAGTTTGGAATGCTGCTGAGCTGGGGGCTAATTTCGTTCATGGGGACCTGCGTGAGCTAAACAAAATTTGTTTTGCTTTCAGTATTTCGAAGCACACGCAGGTCTCCATGAACGAAATCAGACTCCACTGCAGTTAAATCAGCCAGCAGCTCGGCAGCATTCCAAACTGCCCGGTAGCCAGTCCGGCCCTGATTATGGCTCACCAGGAAGGGGGCGGGCCCGGTTTTCTGTATAAGTTTGGGGCCCCAAGGTTCTATAAGAAGGTCCGCCTCAAAGTTCTGATACTTGCTCTCTTAGTTTGGAGTAGAGTAAAGGCAAGATGGGGCATAAAATATTATTTTGAGCTTGCTCCAATCTGGGAATCTCCTGGTCTCCCATTATGCCTCAAGGATAGTTTGTCCATTTCCATTAGGAGAGCAGGAATAACAGTCTGGTCAGACCTGGTAACATCAAAAGGGGTTCTTTCCTGGGAGGTATTGCGGCTAAGGATTGGGGACTCCTTTTCTAGATTCAAATATATCCAACTCTGCTCCTGGTTCCCCGCCGAGAAGGTCAACATCGGCGGTAACTGGGACATTGAATCAGCCCTCCAAACTCCTGGATGTAGGATAAGGGAAGTTGGCTATTGGTATAGAAGAATGCTTGAGGTGGAGGAAGGTCAGGCACCCTCGCTACATCTTGCCTGGAATTCATCCACCATAGAGGCCGCTTCAGGTGCATTATATGAAACATCTCTTTAATTCCTGTACAGATATGTTAAGTCAGCCTCGCTTAGGGAAAATCATTTCTTTTCTTTAAATAGGCTCTACTACACTCCAAAAAAATAGCAAAGTTTATCACACCACCACCTTGTTACCCCAGATGTGGAATAGCAGAGGCTGACGATATTCATGTATTTTATGATTGTTCTTACTTAGGCCTCTTTTGGGCTAATGTGGAGAGGGCAATGGAGGGCATTTATAAGGTTAAAATTACTTTGAACACAGTTAGAGGTTTTTTTGGCTTAGACACTGATCTTATTTGTGGGTTTAGAGAGACACAGGTGGCTTTATTTTTTAACCTTATTCTTATTGCTCGCAGAGAGATCTGCAAGATATGGAAGGACTCGAGCCCCCCCTTGTATGAGAATTGGCTTAGAGCTGCACTGAGAGTTGCACAATTGGAATCTGGTATAACACATAATGTAAACATCACGGTGTGGGAACCTCTGATAGAGTGAGGAAAAGAAATGAGGCTGGTCTGAAGCCCCAAGGGTCTTATGATTACACCATACCCTGAACAATTGGGCAGGCCGGGCGGCCCTAGGCATAAGCAAAAAACTTCAGCCCGGGGCGCCCAGGATAGAATGAGGGTTGCTAGTGTTTATTTGCATTTGCCAACGGTGAAATGAGGACTCCAAAAAAAAACCAGTCTTCTTCATGCTTGACCATACAAAGAATAGTCTTTCTCTTTTGAGTTTGCTTCCAAGGATTCGTTTTCTTTACTCAAAATATATGCACGATATTTTTCAAAGGTTAAATCCACTAAAAAATGTTAATGGCACTTACTGCGATAGTTCGTGCTCTCGAGAGCTTTTTTCCTTGAAATATTTCAACCGTACTTTCTCCTTTTCTTTCGGGTAGGAGCTCGTTGTCAAGGGTACTCCGGTCTTCAGCTGGGAAGAGAAATGCTGCTGGACCTGAAAGAATCAGCGCGCTGCCTGTCCCTTCTTTGTCCTGGCAACTGCTGTGAGAAATGCGTCCTTCAAGAAACAGGCTTCGAGGAAGAATCCGAAGAATCCTGGACTGCAGGTGAGGAGGAAGGGAAATGAACACAAGCGTCTGTAACTTAGCAGGCATGGGTTTTATAGGAATCTGAAGGGTGGGGTTTTCTTTCACGAGGCAGGGGATTTCAGTTTGCACGTGTCTGACTCTGCTTAACGGTCTTTTGAGTCAATGTGCCGAGTTAACTAAATGCTGCCTAACACATGCCTTGATGTGTGAAGCTTTGATACTTCCAAATGAGAAACAAGCATTGGCAATCCAAGAAACAAACATTGGCAATCCCAAGAAAGGTTTCTCATAACAAACCTTGGCAAATACAATTTGCAAATTAACATCATTTGACATGGCAAATACAAAGTCCAGAATTACGTTCCCCATTTACATAATCACTCAGAGTGAGGTTGAACATGATGTTGTAGAAACTAACCTAACAACCAAGCTCTCGGGGGCTGGGTGATTGGTGAGGAAAGCTTGGTTGCCCGGTGCAGGGCAGTGGGCAATTGTTCTTTTCACAGGAGCCCCTGTGCTGGATTCGGACCAAGTCCCCAGAAGAACGTAAAGGATTGATTAAACTGTACCAAGGTTCCGCAGTGGAGACACCAGGCTGCAGGACCTCCATCAACACATTGATCTTTACTGCTACAGTAGGAAGCTGCAGGTCTGGGATCTCCGCAGCCCTACGCACCACCATGACGAAGGAAGCTCCCTCCTCTGTAGCCAGGCTCTGGGGAGGTATTCTAGCCACTGACATCAACCAGTTTCTCATACCAGTCCATTTTTTCTGTAGAAAGTAGGACTTCTAAGGGGGCCTGCATCCTCTCCCAATATTCCTACAATACTAGCCCTTCCAAATAAGGCTGAGGATATGACATAGAGCCGAAATTCTCAGTTGGCGCCGGTGTCTCTGGACGCCCGATCAGCTCTGTGTCGTCGGGGATAAAAATGGGATGGCACAGCCAGTGGGCGCCGGCAATGCCGGCAGTCTTGGCATCGGATGCGACAATGGGAATGGTCGAGGGGGTGCAACCGGTCCGGATCTACGAACAGATCAAAGTGGAGCTGCCGGAATGCAAGCCAATGGGACTCCTTCTGCTGAGCCTGAGGAGTCCAAAAGTGCACCAGCTGGGTCAGGCTGCCCAAAAATGGTGCGCATGGCATCATAAAACTCTTTTAATTGGGTGGCGGTCACTCCCAGAAAGGGAAGTAAACGCAGAGCCGACTCCTGCACACGTTCCCTAGAATGGGACCTAGATCATCAAGACTTATCTGGCACATCGGGTGACCAACGGGGCGAAGTCGAAGCATGCTTTGACTTCTTGTGCTTCTTGCGGTGCTTCTTACCTGACACTTTCGAAGACTTAGAATGGGACAATGAAGACTTGGAGCCCCTGGAGCGGTGCTCGGACCTTCCTCTCGACCGCAACTGGAACAGGAACGAGACCTGATGCCGGGCCGCAAGAAGCTTTAGGGATCGCTCCCTCAAAGCTTTAGAAGCCACGGCCCGGCAGTCGGAGCACGACATAGGGTCGTGGTCACACTCCAGGCATTAAAGACACACAAGGTGAGGATCTGTGACCGACATGGCACGTGACAGGCGCCACACGGTTTGAATCTCAAAGCCTTTTTAGACATGACCTACACACCAAAAAGGGTCGACAAATAATCAAAAAAAGTCTGTCAAAAATGACGGTGTTTTCTTCGACGGTTCTGCAGTGGCTGGCATGGAAAGAAAAGAACTGATGTCAGGGCTTCAGTGTGGCGCCTATATAGATGATGCAGACGTTACAATGATGGAGACAACGTCACGTGGAGTTGACCAACGCCACCTATTGTGCACAGGGGTACTGCTCGAGAACAATCTTCCAGATCCAGTCTAACGCCTGGGAAGTTCACAGGTAAGCAATCTTCAGTTAGATGTCTCTATCAGATTGGAGCTGTAATTATTAGGACCATTGTTGTGGAGAAATCACGTATGTTTGTAAAAGAACAGGAGTTCAGCATTCAAATGTTTCTAAAGAGAAGAACAAGTTGGCCCATGCCCATTTATTTTACATTAAGAAAGTAAGTAGGGAAATGTCCCTTCTAGATGTAGAGAACAGCATGTCTGAGATGCAGATAATTTTATGGCAGTTATTTTCAGCCAGGCTCACGTTTCTTTTTTATCTTCCCCAAATAAGTCAGCTTGAATAGAATACTGTTTTCTTAGAACATATAGGGCATTTCTTATGGACTGATGTTGCAACGTCAAAACAAGCATAGCCAATAGGGCTTGACTATGGGACATTATAAGTATTTAGCCAGAACTATTGGTGTTGCCAATGTCTTTAAGCTATGTTGTAGAGCATTGTGGCTCTCTGCAGCAGATAGAAAATTATGAAAACTGGAATGCCCATTACGATGGAGGTACCACAATTAGGACAGAAGATTTTACCTGTAAGGAGGGTGCATTTTGTTGTGAGTATGGAGGCAGTAGCAGAGTTAATTTGAAATATACCCAACTGGGTATGGAATAGAGCACACATCCTGTTATTATTATATTATTATAGAGACTTTTGTAGCGCGCTCTGTTACTAAGAAAATAGTATCCTGGCGCGAGGTGGGTGACTTATCGGATGAGTTGAGGTGGCACACACACTCTGACGAAGGTGGTTATTTGTGAATGATTTCCTCAAGAGAAATGTTGAGCTGTAAAAACCTCCTCTGGGTATTAGAACTAATGCTACCTTTGTTCAAAGTCTCTTTGGAGCCCGGGGAAGCTAGGCGAAATTTCGAAATCATTGATGAGCCTGTAAGAGCAGATCCTCACTTCGCATGTTTCCAAGGCTTCAGGTAGGGGGAGGATTCAAGCGGATAGGCCGGTGCGGTATCCAAGTAATATACTTCAGTTGATCTCAGTGTAGGCAAAAGGGTTGAGATGCTGCACAAAGAACCAGGTTCAATGTGCAGAAGTTGTGCCTGAGAACCTGCAGCAAGCGCACCGCTTCAGTCACCTTTAACAATGTTGTTTGGTACCCAGAAAAAACGCATCATCATGAAGGCTCGTTCCCTTCCGGTGCAAGGCAGAAAGCCACCAACAAAGAGAGAGGGCTGAGCACTCAGAGCCTTCCCTTTGGGCTGGTGTAAAAGTGGCAGCCACATCAGCAGAGAAGATGCAGTGGCATAAATAAAGTAAGCTACATATCAAAATGCAGTCACTTAACGTAACTGGTGCTCATGTAAACTGCACAGATACCTTTTGATGGATTTGATGCAGCCCTTATAAGCCCAGTGACTTGGTAATTACGGCCTCTGCAGCGCCGATGCTCAGTCCTTGCTGCCCCTGGAGAAGCCTCCTTGCGGCAGAGAGAGGCGCCTGAGCAACTGTGATGGATGCAGCTGCTTCTGTAATCACGGCCTCTGCAGGGCCAATGTACGGTCCCTGCTACAGCTGGAGGAGCCTGCTTACGGGTGGGGAGAAGCGCTGTAATGGCACCGGTGGTGTATGCGTGTTGCAGAGAGGCTGTGGATCACATGATATGTTTGCCGTACGGCGGCTGTTGATCCCTCTTGGTGTGTGTGTATCGAGTAGGAAGTGCGTTGTTGATGTGTCTCCTAAAGGAATAACATGAAGAGTAAGAGCACAGGTAACAGGGGCAGTCCATATGGGAGGTTACAAAAGTACAAAAAGGAGGCACTAGTAAGCCATTTCACTAACCAAAAGCTGGAATTTATGAAGAACGGTAAGAGGAATCAATAACAAAGATGGGCAGTGCTTGAAGCCCATATTGTATATACAGAATGTCTTGAAGACATAGCACGCATGCGCTACCGAGGCAAGACCTAAACAGTGAGTTCCTCTAAGAAAGATGGTGGGGCGGAGGAGTAACTCTGTGAACAATCAGTCAGGAAGAAAGGGGAGAAATATCACTCTTCACTTTTGCCTTCATTAACAGCTGATTGAGAACTCTTTTCCTGTCAGTAGATGCCTTTCTTTTGCAAGTTCCTTAATGCCCCATTTGCGTGAAAAATGACACTGTGCGCAGACGCATGCAGATTAGAGGGAATATAGTTACCATCTCCTGCTTCTCCAGCAATTTTCAAATGGAGGTAAAAGAGGCACTGCACATCTATAATTTTTGCCTGCTTAAGGTTATTATGGATGTTGTTAGGCAATTGAGGGCTCGTGTTTGGGGCTGTGCTTGCTATACTCTTGTGTATTTTCTCCTTTTCTGCTTAGAAAGCCTCAATTTCAGGTATGGCTGACAATCTTTCCAACTGTTTATGAGAATAGTTTAATCGTTTTTCTTGTCCTTTCTCAAGATTAGTGGTTAGCACGGCCAGATCATGATCAGATTCATTTTGCACAGAAGTATCTCTTTCTTCTGTTTCAAAAGTAACATCTGTGTCAGATTTGCTGGTCTTCCGTGGTGAGCTCCATTCTTCTTCTGACACAAAAGGCCCTCGAAAATCAGCAGCACTTTCATCATTGGGGACTACCTATACACACTCAACAGGCAATGGAAACATGTAACACAGTATCTCAGGAGGGATTTCTAGAGTAACGGCAGTCATTGGTGTTTGCCATTGAGAGGATAAACTGCTGGTTTGGCATTTAAATAATGATGTTTCTTTTGTCATAGATTCCGCCACTCTTGGCATGGACAGAATGGCTGTCTCTGTTGGTATGGTCTAGGTAGACTACACTGTTGTTCTTAGGGTTCAAGCATCTTTGATCATTGATATGAAAAGTAGGATTTTTCTTGTTTAATTTATATTTTCTTCAATCTGTGATGACAAGGGGTGGCAAGTACACTTGCTACCTATTAAGGCTGCTTTCTTAGGAAGGTCAGGTTTTTTTGTATTACTTGAACTTTGTACCTTTGATAGCATAGAAGGATGTGTTCAGAGAGATTTGTTTCTTTGAAGTCTTGGTGGGCACTGACTTGATGTGTGATGTATAGGTGCCTTTAAATGCTGTAAAATAGTGTCAAAGTTTAAAAACAATATTTAAAATAAAAAGTAAGATCCACGCAAAAATGTAGCATATGTTATTAAAGATAAGGGAAGATAAGTGTTGAAGTGGGATTTGCCAATGATTAAATAACCAAGATGATCTGCTTGGTAATGTTTGGAATATAGAGAATTACTTCAGCATATTAGTCAGTTTTCACAATACAAATGGTGTAGGTTTTAAGTGCAGCTTTTAGTTCATCAGCCTTTTTCAGTTTTTTTACTGTCAAGTTTGGCAGTTCTGAGAGTATTGCTAGAGATCCACGACCTGGTGCTCCATCTCCTGAGGTAATGAAAAAATATAATCAAACCATTACATATTTGTAAGGGAAAATTTTGCCAAAGGAAATTGATTGGGTAAAGGAGACAGTGCATGCATATTATGAATGGCTTATGTAGGCATTCAAACAGTACATTAGAATGGAAAATGTGACCGGAAAGGATTTGGGACATTTTGTGTATCAGTTTGTGTACGGATTAAGACATGAAATTAGTTCTATGATACAACCTTGAATTGTTGGCAGAGCAAAAAGATAGATGAAATTCTCCGCTATGCTAAGTATTGTGGAGATTAGCTGAATTCCAAGCATAAATTACTGAAAGAAAAGTCGATGTTGGCTCAAATGAGGGCAGCAAAGAAAGGTTGTTGGTGGAAATTGTTCAATTGTGGTACAAGGAAATGGTCAAGCGAATTTGGGAATGCGAGGAGTAGCAGGTGGACAACAACAGGGTGCGCTGACTCGAGGTAGAGGTTTACCTATAGAAATTTGAAAAAGACATTTGTGGCAGGTTCGGGCATTGATTCTGTCCCCTCTGCTTACAGGTACCTCTCTTCAAGAACCCATCCTTGGATTCCACCAGACTCTTTCATCGCCAGCGGCATCTTCACTGTAATCCTCCGACATCACTTCGCACCTATGCAACCAGCTTCCCTGGTGTAGGTATCCTGGTTACTTGGGTATCCACAGGTGGGGTGACTCTCCAACATTCCATCTTCCATGGGGTTTCTTCAGGGTCCTCTGGGAATGGTCCTTCTTCTTAAGAACTGCAACCGAGTCTCTCCTATTGATTTGAATTGAGTACGTGGCTGTGTTTCCACTCTGCACACAGCCCTCGTGGGGTTACTGGATACTTACCCTGGGTGGTTCCTTGGGTCTCCATATCGTCTGAGTCGTGTGGTCCAATTCTCGACTTCGGTTGCAGTTCGTATTCCACTACTTTAGTGTATGGTTTGGGTTCCCCCTGGAGACCACTGTGTATTTGTGCTTACTTGCCTGTTTACTTTTAAAAATATTGTGTGTATTCTGTTGATATCTCCTGATAGGAGATATTCCAATGTGTTCATGAGTGTTTATAATAAATATACATATTTTTATAAATACACTGTGTGGTTCTTTTTCATATAGCCTACACCATCTGATTGGTTCTGGTTAAACAAGCTGCTTAACACACCTTCTGGACTAAGCCTGAAGGCTGCTCTCCACAGCTACCACTTAGAGAGCTTTCTATGGTTTTCTAAGACCACTAAAAAACCATAAGGGTACTCTGGATTAGTGCAAGGTGCTTCACTCAAATAATTGTGCACCATATACTAAGCCACCATATACTAAGCCAGCCTCCTACATGCAGGAAGGGACACCTTTGTGCACATAAACAATCATTCATGGTGTTTTGCTGTTTGTGCAGCACAAATAGAAACAGCAAAAAAATAGAAGAAATAAAGTATGTCTACTCGTTTTGCCATGTTAAGACCAGGTTTTCCCTGGTCTTAATTTTGGTGCTGCCTCCCATTTACACAACCCTTGTAAATTGAGGGTAGCGCCAAAATCAATAGGTGTTGCAGCGGAACGCCCACCCCAACACCCATTGCCCACCCCTTCATGCTAAGCGTAGTGTGAAAGGGTGCCTTATTTACAAGGTGGCGTTAAGCTGTGTTAAGTGGCTTAATGACACCTGGTAAATAAGACAAAGCCCCTCTCAGCACAGGAATGTCGTAAAGAGTGAAGTTCCTGTGGCGATAGGGGCTTGTAAATATGCCCCACTGTGTCACTGTAAGTTTGGGATTTTATGGGAAAATACATTGGATTAACCAAAGGGGACGCACCAATATGCAGTACTTTGAAACCAAATGCCAAATTCCCTCAAATTCCCCGATATAACTAGAGCCCAGAGACAATTGCAGGTATTACACCATTACTTGAGTCATTGATCGAACAAGGTATCCTGAAAGAGATCATGGGGAGTCCATGTAATTAACCTATTATATGCATTCAAAAACCAAACAGCAAGTAGCGGATTGTGCGGGACTTTCTCAAAATAAATCAGATTGTAATTCCATGTTGCCGGATTGTGCCAAATCCAGCTTTAATACTATATCAGATCCCATATGAAGCTGAATGCTTTTCAGTCATTGATTTGTGTCAAGCTCCTTGCACCCAGACGGCCAATTAGTATTTGCTTTCCAGTACGGAAATCATGTCTTGGGATGGTGCTGTGTTCCCCAAGGGTATACGGAAAGACCTTATATCGTCAATCAGATTTTGAAGAAGAATCTAGAGTTGTTAATAATGCCTCATCACTCAGTGTTGGCCAAGTACACTGACAACTTGTTGATAGTGCCAGGTACTCAAGAGGCTTGCATCTGCAACACCAACGCACTCTTAAATCATTTTTGCAGAAAATGGACATAAAGTGTTACTGGCTATGTTACAGCTTTGCATGAGAGAGGACCTCTAGTTAGGACATCATATTAAAAAAAGAAGCAAGGGAAATGTCACTGGACTGGATTACTACAATTTTGCAAATGAATCCACCAAGCACTCAAAAAGAAGTTTACATGTTCATGGGAATGGTTGGATATTGTCAACAGTGGATACCAAAGTTTTCGTTGACAGCCAAACCACTTCAAAGGCTGACACACAAAGATGTGTGCGATCCAGTCCCTTGGAATGATGAATGCATGCACTCTTTTAACAAACTGTGAGAGAGTGTTTGTTAAGTTCCAGCATTGGGAATGCCCGACTTTAACAAAAGCTTCACTCTGTTCTGCAGTGAGCGCGAAGGCTGTACATCATCAGTATTGATGCAAATGCATGGTATTGCACATAGACCTGTTGCATATTTTCTGGCTACTCTAGATTCTGTAGCCGCAGCTTTACCTGGATGTCTAAAAGCCGTTGCTGCTACAGGTGTGAGTCTGGAACAGAGTGAATGCACAGTGGTGGGCCATCCCTTGAAAGTGCATGTGCAACACTCTGTTGACATCTTAAACATTCTTACTCGAACGCAACATCTCACCAGTAGTTGATTGACCAATTATGAACAGGTGATTTTTGGTGCTGAGAATGTGTCACTGGTGAGATGTACTATTTTGAATTCTACTACACTGATGCCCTTGCCTGGCAATGAAATTGTAGTTGATGAAGAGGATTGTGATTGCTTGGATGTGACTGAGTTGTGTACAAAGCCTTGATCAGACATTCTGGATGTTCCATTACCTGAATCAGATCACGTGCTGTTTGTGGATGAATCCTGTTTGCGAGATGTTGGAGGAAATTATGTAACAGTCGGTAACCGTCACGCAGATGAGACAGCACGCTATTGTGCCCTAAATTCATACATCTACAATTGAGACACCTTGTTAGAGAGAAATTATGTCACAGAATGTAGGCTGATGTTGTCAATGGTAGAAACATGGGTAGAAATAACAGCTTTGTAAGATGAGGTATCTGACACTGAGAAGCGGGGCTGGAGCAAAGCAGGGCGTACACAGAGACAGAAAGATGAGTTCTGGGTATACACAGATAAAAGGGCAGTTTTGCCAGATAGCTTGCTATCCCCTATGGCAAGGCATTATCATGGCCCTGCACATGTTGGAAGAGTTGCGATGAAATGTCTCTTTCATCAGACATGGTTTAATTCCCGATTTAGTGCTGTGTCAAAGTTGTATGGTGTGTCATTAACGAAAGGTGGGAAAGAAGGCATTAGCTACCATGAGTCATGTAGGAAGATCTGGAAGACCATTTAACGGGATGCAGCTCAATTTTATTGAAATGCCTCCTTGTAATGGTTTGAAATACGTTTTGGTAATTGTGTATTTGTTTTCTCGTCGGGTGGAGGCCTAACCAACTAGGAGAAATTACAGCCTAACTGTAGCAAAACTACTTCTTTGAAAACTCATACTGCGCTTTGGATTTCCGACTTCTTCAGGATCGGATAGAGGGAGTCATTTTAATAATGAGGTTTTAAAGATGTTGTGTGCAGCACTGCAGATTGAGCAAAAGCTACACTGTGCTTATCGACCAGAAGCACCTGGAGTGGTTGAACAGATTAACAGAACAATAAAATCCAGATTGGCGAAAGTATGTGCGTCCATGTCTCAGAAATGGCCTGATGCTTTGGCTATGGTGTTGATGAGTTTAAGAAGTATCCCAGACAGAAGAACTTGACTGTCCCCAAATGAAATTATTATGGGGAGGGCTTTGAGGCAGCCTGCAGTTTCTGCTTATCAATTGGTGAACATTACTGATCATTTGGTACTTGATCACGGTAAAGGACTGGCTGATGTGGTGCATTCTGTGTCTCAACAGGTTGGGGAAGCTGCAACTTCGCTTTAACAGGAGCAGTGCCACGACCTTAGTCCCAGTGACTAGGTCCTGGTGAAGAAACATGTACACAAGTTGTGTTTGGAACGCCGCTGGCATGGACCATACCAAGTGATACTGATAACCACAACTGCTGTCAAATGTGGTGGTCTCCTTAATTGGGTACATGCTGCCCATATTTGCAGAGTCCCATGTTCCCTTGAAGATGCGGTACCTGTAGCATATGTACCTGTGGTTACAAGGAAACACCCGACTCAGGTCAGTCAAACAGGAAAGGGAGTTCCAGCTACTGAGTCTCGAAGCACTGGATCTAGAATGGTCCTAGAGAGTCAGCTGTAGTAAGTACCGAGGGTCACAGAGAGGAAGGCTGACTAGGCTAGTTGTTGACCCAGCTGATACGAACAGTGCAACTGAACCGCGAGTAGTAAATGGAGACCGTTGGCCCAAAAGAACAGACAGATTGAGAACATTTTTTACACAAGGCAAAGTACCCCCAACTGTTATCGAAGTTTCAAGTCAATCTGAACCGAGCGATACTGATGATGATGGACCATCAGTAAGGAGGTCAAAAAGAGCCAAGATACCAAATGGAAAATATGCTGCACCTGAATGAGCTTGGCAGCAACTGACAAGTCGGAGAAAGAATATCACGCTTTTTGCTTCAAAGATACAATCTCATATAAACCAACTTGAGGAACTGTTATAGCAGATTAAAGACATCAAAGCAAAAGAAAACAAGAAAGGTCTACAATAGTTTAAAGAGACGAAACTATACTACATTGATTCATGCCATAAATGGATAACATCTGAAGCTGTCAAACCTGTGAACTGTGATAATGAGAGAAACGAAGAATCCTTAAAAGCTCAATAATTAAAAGAAATTGCTGCAATACGTTATATTAACAAGAGTCATGAATTCTTGTTCTGGAGAAGTCGAGAGTTCAAACCCGGTATCAGTAAAGCACAAATATATATGCACATATTTACTTGTTGTTTTCATTATAGTCATTATTTTAAATACTCTTCATCACGTTTATGTAGAAAATATTAAGCCTACAACTGTTACTAGGTTATTGGAAAGGAAAACTAATGAGGTTGAATCTGACATGTTTACTGACAATACTCTACATGTAGTTAAATTTATTAGTGATTTTTCTTTAAATGTCTTTACTAAATTACTTTACGACTATGTGGATAGAATGGATGCTCAGAATTGCTATGTATGTATGCAGTTACCCATTTCTTTTTCAGAAGAAGTGACTTATCAACACTTACCTGTTACCTATGGAATTTCTTGTAGTGTGATAACAAGTTTGTTTTATTGCAAGGGACAATTTTGGAATTATTATTCTATCTATAATTTAGTTTTTTCTGAAGAACCTATTTGGAAAAATATGAATATTGTGCCAGACACACAAACTGCTGAAATGATGGGTGAATTTTTCCAACCTACACAAAGTATAGTTACTGTTTATGCACATCAACACTATTTAAAGTGCCTCTTATATAATGTAGAAAAATATTTTATTGATTCTGTTGAAGAAAGACAAACAGAAATAAAGAAAAAGAAAGAAGGTCATTCAAAAATCCCACTGTGTGCACATAGGGAAACTGAACTTAAAAGGGCCAACGTACAAGCCGCAATGGCAACACAATGGAAAGCTTTGTATATTGCGGTGCAAAACGGAATTAAATAACAAATATGTTGGTTCTAGTGAATGTGAACACACCTTCCATGTGAACAACCTTCTTGGAGGTTTAGATCCTGTATTTCCAGGAATATATTATATCTGTGGGAAAATGCCTATTATAGGTTAGCAAAATACTGGTATGGATGCTGCTATATGGGAATTGTATTTCCCAAAGTTTATCATATGGAACAAACAGATGGAACCAATGAATTTAAACACAAACGTGTTCTAATGCTGCTGAAGTAATTGGGTTCATATTTGGTGCAATAATCCCATCAGAGTGATTCTAAATTCTCACAAAATTCTAAAACTTTCCTGTGGTTTATAGATTATCAACCAATACAGCTGGAGGATTCCTTGCCATAGATAAGGGTAATGGTCGATAATAGATCTATGGTGTTACAAAATCGTCTTGCATTAGATGTCCTTCTTGGAAACTGGTTCAAAAATCTGCGAGGTAGTTTAGTGGGAAAAATATTAACACCTATACTTAAAATTGCTTTTTGCATACTAATCCTTCTCATTAAAATTTACAAACGCTTAAAAGCAAAGAAAGAAACAAGGGGAGTGAAAAGAAAGAAAACAGAAATAGAACTAGAGAAAAAACAATGTGGATTCTATGATGAACTAAAAACTCTTGAACAATCTAGACAAACTTTTGAAAACATCAGCACTATAATTGCAACATCAGATAAGAAATAAGATAAGGGTGTGATGGCTTGATTTGCCATCAAAGGGGGAACTGATAGAGCAGAGATTACATCAAATGATTTACTGACAAAACAAAATGATTATGACAACATTTACACAAATGATGATCAACATGTGTTGAGTTATATTTTTTTGAAAAAGACACACATATAATTCACATAATGCATCGTAAAAGCATGCAGATGAAAAGATAGTTTTGAGACATTATATGTTTAGCTAATATAGATATGACAATTGATCATGAAATACTAGTTTCACTGATTTATGTGTGCAAGAATAATGTAGGGGAAAAAAATCTAACATTTTGGGCTTTATTGCTAATTGATTTGATTATTATGTAATGAGTATGAAATTAAAAAGACTAAAAAAAGCAATTATGATTTAGTTTGGATTTCTTGTGTTACAAAAATGTTATCTCATGTTATAACGTGTGCATCAAAAATGACAAAAGAAAAGTAGGTGCTACGAATATACTTAAATGTGCCTTGGAGAAACTTCATTAAAATGTGTTTTATATAAGTAACTGTTGGATAACATAAACGAAAAAGATTAATATGCATTTTCGTATGTGAATAAAGAGGACAATTACAATTACCCTGCATTAACATATTTTAATTATGATCAGTTGAAATGTTAATTAATGTATTCTGAAGTTATATGCTAGCTTTCTAATTAACGTGTGTTTCACATTTTAACATAATCATTGTTGTATATTAGCACAATTGCATGCAGGCCTCATATTTTACTTCCCCTTCTTTCCAGTGAAGTCATGGACTGAATATTCTAAAGTGGATGGGACTATTCAGCGAACTAGCATTTTGTATTGAAATAATAACTGTTTCTTTGAGATCCTTTAGACTGGATAGTGTGATTGCAACAATATTGTTACACTCTAGAACAGCTGCTTGGGAAAGGGAAACTGGTGAAATGTAACGTAATTTTCTGAATTTACCATTGTTCGACATATCCTATGACCACATGACTTAGGGAAGCTATGTAATCGATTTACTTGATTTTTTCCGGATTGTATCATCTTTCCTGCCACAACACCCTCGTATCACTATGGACTGACCAAAGGAACTGAGTGGTATAACATTTCAGGTGATGCCAGGGGGTATCACCCCGCAAAAGGATGTAATATAATTGCTCAAAGTTTGGAACAGCAGGCGGCAATGACAGCTTGGACAGCGAAGTGCAGAATCGATTTATGACGTGACACTGCAATTTGCTGCCAACCAGTGTTATAACACAGATTGAAGCTTTTCAGCTGAAGGGTTTATGTCATGTTTATGTGACTTTGTTGTTGCAGAGACAGACAATAGCTGTTTTGACAAATTAGAACTGGCTACTTGGAACTTTGCTGAACGTCCCTTAGGATCTGTATTCGGTTTTTCTGGTTTCCTATATCGTGGTTTCCTATTTCTTATTGACACCTACGAGTCCAAAATCTACCTCGTCTGAGGAAGATTTCCTTATCATTCATCATTTTCCTGAGTTTTAGAGGCTTGGGAAATTTGATTAAATCCCTTTACTAATTTGAATATTAGTTTTGTATGTTATCTTAATTCAATTCTAAAGTTCTTTTTCTATACTGAAATACTAAACTCTTAAATTTTAATCAATTCTGCTTATTCTGTCTCAGCATTCCTTGTAAACTAATCATTAGTTTTGAGTTACTTAAAATTATGTGGGTGTATATTTGATGATCCCAAGCGTCTTTTAGAACCTGGCGCTCAACTGGAAGAGCACGCCAACTCACACACTGTCCCATATACTGTTGACTTGTCCATTTCTTCAGGGCTATCAGATTCACAAACATCCTCGTCACTGGAGAAAACCCCGGCTCTCTTTGTAAGCCGGAGCAGGGAGGACCCTTCCTCAGTACCAAATAGGGGATTAAGGGAGGGAGCGATACCCAAGAAAAAGAGAAAACAAAATAAGAAAACTCGCAAACCGACCAACTCCACAAAACAACCTAACCAACAAGCTTCACTTATTACCCAGTCTCCAAGTCAAGCAGTTTCAATACGGCAAGAGCTAAATCCCACACCCCCAGAACCACTTAACCTTTCCACAAACACTGCTAACCTTAGTGTTGATAGCGATGCAGGAAGAGGGTGTGAAATCTGTGGTATGAATAACCAATTATTGATTAGATTATGGGAACTAATCAGATCCTACGTGCTACCTATTGAACAGACTCTGCTAAAGATTGAAAAACAGGGGCGGCCCTCCTATCCATTTACCCCCTGAAGCTAGCCCATATGTGGTGATCATGACTGGGGTCCCCGAGCTGAGTACAAATTCGGGAGAACCTGGTTGGTCCCTAAAAAATAAAGTACTTCATTGGTTATCAACTAATAGAGCTCTCCCACCGTATTCAAACAGCAGAGTCACAATGGTCCGCAGGGTCCCCTGGATAGGTAAAGAACCCAAAAAAATCCAGGGAGACTGCATTATCGTTAATTTTGAGGACCCACTTACAGTTGAGAATATATATGCTCCTGGGGTTTGCTAATCACAAATGATGGTATAGATACTAAAAGACTCTCTTATTTCTACCCCCAACACCCCGATATAACGAAGGTCCAGAATGGAACTGGACTCAAGCTGGAAACTGGGACAGAAGACGAGATTGGGTTGACTGGCCAGGACATGGTGGCAGAGACCTAGCTCCAACTTTTTGGATAGAGAGGTGTTCCCCTAGCAAATAGATACGACTGCCTGGAAATGGTGGATTGACCACCAGCCAGTACTAACCAGGCCAGCACAGGTCCCTCCCCCCACAAGTCTAAAACACTGCAACCAGACTATTGTTCCTGAGCCTACATCCCACGGATGGTATTTTAGTCAAAACGGCAGAATCCACATTAATAGCACTACCCCCCCTCGTAGAAATGGCCTATGAATCGCTAGTGCCCCTTGAAGTAATAACATCGATTAACCAGCCTGGCGATACCAGGCAAACAGTTTCTTTAAGATCACTTGATTTAGATCTAGTGCATGATAATCCTACTAAGTGTGAGGATCATTCTGTACCTCATCTTACCGACTTAACAACACATATTTCCACTTGCCCAGGAATTATACCTTCTGATGTCTCGTGGAATATAAGTAACTCAGGTACTTCTAACCGGATGCTCTCTGTTTTGTTTTGGAACGTAGCAGGTATCCGCTCCAAGATAAATCTCAAACCATGGTTAGACATAGTGAATGCTCATCAAGTGGTATGCTTACAGGAAACGTGGTCCATTGAGCCCATCCACATCCAGGGCTACAAAACATACCATGTTCCAGCCAGTACCACAACTCACGGTAGATCAAAGGGTGGTCTAGTAGTATATTTCTTAAATAAACTACCATCATTGAACGTAACAGTTCTTCTTACCAGCGTGAGCTTTCAAATTATAATGGTTTCATTCAATAAATGCATGTTACACTTTTTTATTAATCTATATAATAATCTTCTGCCTGCTGATTGTGTCAAGACTGTAATTGAAATCACCTCTTTTATAAAAGAACAACAAAATAAGTACTCCTCTCTTATCTGTTATGTGATTGGGGGGGGGGGGATTTAAACGTTCCTTTGTGCGATAATCATAAGAAAGGTATTTGTGGTCTACAAGACGAAAACGACTGCCCCTTGACTCATTTCACACATTCGTATCTAGGAAATACCCTGAATGACTGTCTATTTTCCTTGGAACTGGAATACGTAAATGACCTTGTGGACCCACCCGTTGAATTTAAGCCGACATTTCACGGTAGGTGTCTGTCAAGTCTCATTGATTACATCCTATGCTCCCAAATATTAAAGGGCCAATTATTTAAAACTGGCTCAGATATATCGAGCGACCACTTTCCGAATAGTATCACCCTGTCAATTAATACTGCTTTACTTCATCCTACCAGGATCAGCTTACTAAACCAACTATCCTTGTCTATTGACAAGGTAAACGGCTTTTCCGTAAAGTGGTCTAAAGTTGATCCTGAAGTAGTTACTGGCAAAATTACAACCAAAGCCCTTCCTTGGATGTACAACTGCCTGGCAGAGGATTCCACACCTCAGCTGATTCTATCCAGTTTTCTGGAGATCATAAATGTCATACGGGCAGAATTATTCTGTCACCACAAACCCCGAGATCAGGAATCATTAGGATGGTTTCATTCTACCTGCCGAAAAGTGCTAACCGCCCTAAAAAGAGCCCTTAATAGTCAACATAGGGACGCAGTTGAGATAGCCAAACTTAGAAAGACTTTGGCACAATATAACCGCAAAAAGGATATAAAGAAAAATCTTTGGGCCCAATTACATGAGAGTTGCCTAAGTAAAGACAGCTCCCTGTTTTGGCGCACAGTTAAATCACCCTTTTTGGTAGATGTCACAGCTCCCCAACACTTAGATGTGGCTGTGACGGCGGCTGAGTGCGTGGCTCACTTTTCGAAGATATTTGGCGGTTCTCCTGTCAACGCCTTAACTGTGGCTCAGCTGCACAGGGATCGTAACAAGCATCAAATATATCCAATTGACCTCTATTTTGACCTAAATGAGGTCATTAATGCACTATCCTCCTCTAAAACCGGTAAGGCCCCTGGTCCCGAAGGAGTCCAGCTAGATATCTTTGTAAGTAACATAGAACTTTGGTCCCCCCTCATCACCCAGGTAATGGCAGCAGTTTCAAAGATAGGCCTAATAGATTCCTGGTCTTCTTCTATCCTCCTCCCTATCTTTAAAAAGGGTGAACGCAATAACCCAGACTGTTACAGGCCCATTTCACTCCTGGACTCCCTGGGGAAAGTCGCAGGTCGACTGATCTTGGATCGTCTCCAGGATTGGGCGTCGGGGAATAACATTCTAACCGATCTCCAATATGGTTTCCAGGAGGGACATGGCACTGTTGAACAGGCATTGAATCTAACCCTCCTAATAGGCAAGTACGTAGGGGCAAAAGGAGGTAATCTATATCTAGTTTACGTCGATCTCAGTGCAGCATTTGACTGCGTGATATACTCTAGGCTGTGGTCCATCCGTAGCGAATTAGGGGTAGACCCTCCTCTTATAAAATTTCTCCGCGAGCTCTACTCCGATGCTACTGCATGCGTGAGATTTAGGATCGGCGGCGAACTATCTCATTTTCATTCCCAGTAAATAATAGAGTTAGACAGGGCTGTGTTCTGGCCCCCTTCTTATTTAACCTTTTCACCAACGGGCTGGAATCAGCCATGCTAGCAAGGAGTCAGGACCTACCATCTATTAATCACCGCCCTATTCCCACACTACTATACGCGGAAGACTCAGTTATCTTAGCAAGAACATTAATTCAGTTGCAAAGACAACTAGACAAATATTGTAAGTTCATGCTCTCCCTACGGTTGAAAGTAAATAAAAGCAAAACCTTTGTCATGCACATCGGCCCCAAGGCAAAAAACCCTAAACCTGTTTTATAGAACAAGTCAGACTGGAACGTGCCAGGGCGTACCCTTATTTAGGTATCCTAATGGACGACCAACTTTCCTGGAAACAAGCAGTGGCAAGCAAAAAGTTACTCTATCAAAGAGAAACTTCAGCGCTTGTTTCCTTTTCGAGAAAATTGGGCAAACCAGCCCCAGCCGAGTTGCTCAATATTTATCACGCTAAATGCCATAGCGTAGCAAAGTAAGGCGCAGGTATTTGGGGCTATGCTCCTATAGACGATTTACAAAAGGTGCAAAACGGGTTTTTAAAATACATTTTGGCACTTCCTCAAAGCGCTCCAATATACGGCTGCCATATTGAGCTGGGCATCGACTATCTTATAGATAGCATCAGATGCCAGACGATTCTCTTATGGCATCGTATCTGGAATAAACCGCAATGCCATTTAACCCGTTCATTAATAACTGACTGCTTATCACTGGCAAGTTGGAGCAAAATTCCCTGGCTATTATATGTCTCCAATATTCTAAAGGATTTGAACTGCACATCTTACTTCTCTGAGCCTATTTCAACATCAGACATCTCCAGGAGAGCCCTGAAAAATCTCAGTTTAAACCACCTCAGAGATCTGCGTCTTTCTCAAGAAGTATCTAAGCCAACAAATGTGCAGATCCTAATGGTCCAGACCTCCCCTAGTATCCAGCCATATTTAACCTTTTTCTTATCTAACCATGTGATAAGCGTGGCTCAAATCCACCCGAGTGACTTACCGCACTCACCTATAGTCACTATATAGGAAGTCAGCCGGACAGTGGAGAAGAATAAACAAAAGTCTTTATTAGGCCAAACACACTCATATGAGAGGGCCCTGTCCGACCTCACTCCTAGGAGTGCGAACGAGAGGACTGACTCTCTGCATCACAGCAATACATTATAATGCAATACAGTAGCGAGGGGTACGCCCCTCGTGGAAAGTTACCGAGCCTTAGACCAGTGAACAATGCTCTCATAGAGCAGGCATCTGCACCTGCGAGGGATACATTATTATCTCTACTCAAGGCCATGGAGCTAGGCTTCAGCGTCTCTGGGTATGAGAACATTACTGATAAAGAGACTTGTTAGTTTCGGCCACAGTAAGCCGAGAAACGAAAACTGCTGTCTTAGTACATTTCTGTATTCCTGCGGGAGGGGCATATGAGCGAGCAGGGCCCGCAGGCACAGAGGGTTACACAAAATGGTGGCACACAGGCTAAGCTAAGAAACTAATATGATCACACGTACATTTGAATATAAGTAAAAAGCAAGAATAGTAATTCAGCATAGATGCATATACGAATCTCATTAGTTAGTCATATGATGCTAACTCGCACATCATCAGAGGGTAATTAGGGCATCGAAAAGTGAATTCTATCAGGCCCTCCTTTTAGCATCATTGGCTAACTATAGCCTCATTTATTTGCAAAAAGGTAGTGCCGACATCCATTCTATGGGCAGGACTTTATTTCTTTAGTCTAGAACATCTTCTGCAATGAACATCAACCAACTTGCATCAGCAGGTATTTCAGTAATCATAGAAGTGGTATATTGACCAGGTAACTTCTTTTTCGGACGTATATTCGCAGCACACATAGAACAACATGGAGGGAGACAGTATATGCAAAGGCAGCAAGTCAGTATTACACTCACCACACCAACCAAACCCATCAGTATTTTCCAGCCCCAGGAAGAAAAGGCACCCCAAAGCCACCCCTGCAGGGACCATGTTCCGTTATCCTGATGCAGTTCAGTCGCTAGTCTATGTAATTTTTGTACTGCCAAGTTAACTGTCGGGGCGGAGTCAGGGATGTAAACGCAGCAAGACGTCCCGATGACGCGGCAGGCCCCGCCCCTATCAGCTAGTATGACGTCAAGGACCATCCTGTTCTGGATCGTGAATAATCTCATAGCCTGAATCTCAACAGATATATTAGTCGTAATGTCGGCTTCTGTTAGAACTACCTTCTCCATTACCCTAGACAGTCGTCCAATAGCTCTGCTGTTAAATATCGGGCCCCAGAAAGGCAATAAACCCTTAGAGAAATCAGTCCATTGCTGATACGAAGTGTCCGTCTGGTCGACGTCATCTACCTGGAGTTCCCTCCTTTTACGCTGCTCTAGCGGCTGTTCCTGAGGACTAGGAAATCGACAATGAGTTTTGTGGTAATCAGAGGGAGCCACATACACAGGGGGAATCATGTACGCTAAATAGCACACCCCACCCCAACCCTCAGGTAACCATAAGTATCCATTATCGCCACAAATGAAATAGATACTTGGTGGGGCAATCAAAGAGGGGCTCAGGGGCAGGCGTATTGAAGCAGTCACGTTACAAGAGCTATTACCAACCTTTATGGGACCCCTTCCCTCTATACAGAAAAATGGAGGAGGACCCACCACAGCCAGAGGTATCAAGGACTTGGAACTGTCGTTACTCTTTGGAGGGTGCCTGTAAGATAGAGTGGCGTTCAATTTCAGGAAACTGTCCCTCAGTCTGTCAGTATCATTTGGTATCAAGAATCGGCCCAACCTTTTCTCACATGTCTCTATGAAAGTCTGGTCAAAACGTCCATCAGTATATATTCGTCCAAGGGAAGCTGGGGGCAGAGGGCGTACTCGCATTGTCATTGTCCACCCTCTATTCTGTAGTCGGGGAGTCAGGGAATCTGGCTGCTGGAAGTATTTAACAAGACCTATAAGAGTATACCACCCCACACAACTATTCACTGGCGTCAAAGGAAGAGCAAGGAATCTGTCTTTCTTATAGGCGGCAGAGGGTAAAAGCCCGCAAACCCAACAATCAGTCAAGTTGGTAGTGGCATGTGCATGGTGCAAAGTCTTAATAAAAACATTGTCCTTGTAGCTTTTACGCAACATTCTTTCACCATAGTCAATGGTAATCATATTGTGTTCAGGAACAGCAGTGGGTGTGGGTGCAAGTACATGAACGGGGTAAGCTTTGTCTAGAAAAAACAATATTCCAAGAGTCACTAAAAAGGCAATCAAAACAATTATTATGACCACAATCTTTCCTTTCCGGGGAAGGGCCAACCAAGGGGAATCAGGCACAGGTCTCGGAGGAGCCGCAAAAGGCTGCTCCTCATCAGGAATGGGACGCCCAAAGGGATACATTGTAGAATAATCTTTCAAAAATATCAAAAATCAAAAAAAATAAAAATCACACTACTACTAGAAAAAATAGTCCCAGACAATCCTCAACCGGCCAGAGGGGTTCTTCAACCCTTAAAAGGGATCTTCTCCCTGTGTCCTTCAAAGCCTCACAGGCAGGCTTTTACCGTCCATACCTGACTCCAACAATGTTATTCAATCATTTTAGAAACAAGGGGAGCACTTAATTCGGGCCCCGCACCACTCTATAGTCTCAAAGAACACAATCTTCGGCTAAACACCAGGGCTCTTATAAGTCCATCCCTACCACTAAACCTTCTTATTCAGGAAATCCACTAAGCCCTTCTTCCGGTGTCTAGTCCATCATTTTCAGCACAGTTACTTGTTATTTTTTTTTCGGGGCCTCAAATTATAGCGAGTGCTCCCTGGCACTTCAGGATCCGTGAACAAAACAGGCGTATCTGTGGCAGACGCTGTACTTTCTGATGTCTCTTCACTAGTAGCAAGGGGAGTAGTAGAGCTCTCTGAATTCTCTGTTCCGCTACGCTCTTCTCCAATCAGTGAAGCATCCGAGAAAGGAGCATACCTCGGTATAGACTCGTGCTCTTGGTCAGCGATGCCATCCTGTACCCATTGGTCATAGGGCAACGGGAGCGGGACTCTTTTTACATGTGAGGCGTGAGTCCACGCTTTCCTGCCGTCGATCCGAAGTGCAGTGCGGGTGGTGAGGAGCACCTGGCGCGGCTCCGACCACCTTGGCTCCAAACAAGACTTCCGCTGGTATCTTCTTACGACCACCCAGTCCCCTGGGTGGATGGAGTGTCCAGGCCCCTCCGGCAACGGCTTCAGAGTGTCTGCTACCTGCTGATGAATAGAACGGAGATCTTTAGTCAAAGCATACAGGTAATCTGTCAACAGAGGATATGGCACTTCAGAAAAGCATTTAGGTCTGGGCACTCCCCAAATATTGGCCGGTCGGCCGAATACCACTTTGTGGGGGGAGACGCCCATTTTCGCGTTTACAGTGACTCTTGTTGAAAGCAAAGCTAAGGGAAGTGCGTCTGGCCAGCGGAGACCTGTACTCTCACATATTTTGGCCATCTTCAGCTTGAGCGTGCCGTTAAACCGCTCCACTAGTCCTGCTGCCTGAGGATGTAAAGCTGAATGAAACTTCTGGGATATGTGCAGGCCTTTACATATTTGTTTCACTAATTCTGCATTGAAGGATGTGCCATTATCACTCCAGATCACCCTAGGTAATCCAAAGCGGGAGAAATACTCCTTTATCAACATTTTAGCAGTAGAAATGGCTGTACAATCTTTCGTAGGGTACGCCTCCACCCACCTACTAAAAGCACATACGACTATAAGGACGTACCTCAAGTTGTTGACCCTTTCCATTTCGATGTAATCCATCTGGATCACCTCGAAAGGGAAAGAAGGGGGTGCAAAATTTCCAGTTGGGACAGGAGTACCTTTTCCAGGATTGTGTCTCAAACACACCATACACTGGCGAACCAAATTAGTGGCCATTTTAGAGATATTTTTATTACTCCACACCGGGTCTAACAGCTTGCAGATACCCTTGGCGCTCACATGGGCAGGCCCATGTGCCATTGTCACTACTGGAAGAACATACGCATTCGGGAGCATCCATCGTCTCTTGTCTGTCACATCTGTCCAACATTCATCCGCATCCAGTCGTCCCAGCCCATCCTTCCATTCTTTCAATTCCTCGTCTGTCGCTTTGCCCTGTATGTTCTTGACACTCTGTACAGTGTCTGCGAACATATGAACATCTGGGACCCATCTAGCTGGTCCTGCCACAAACATTCGTGGTAATTTTTCTCTAGCAGTCTCTTTTGCTGTTTCATCGGCGAAAGCATTGCCTCGCCCTACATCATCCACTATCGTCTTGTGTGCGCTACATTTTATCACAGCCAATCTTTTGGGTAGTGTCAGTGCCGTTAGCAGTCGTAATATCAGTGGACCATGTTGTATACGCTGTCCGTGGGAAGTCAAAAATCCCCGTTCTGCCCAAAGTCGCCCATAATTATGAGCCACGCCAAAGGCGTATTGGCTATCAGTATAAATGTTCACATCCAACCCCTCACTCAACTCACATGCTCTCAGTAGGGCAATAATCTCAGCAGCCTGGGCAGAATTGTAAGGTATTCTAGAAGTCTCCACCACCGTTTGTAATGTCGTTATTGCATATGCTGCCGTCGATGTACCGTCTGGTAATTTAAAACAGGACCCATCCACATACAACTCCCCGTCTGGTTCGTCCAAGGGCCTGTCTGTCAGATCCACCCTCCCCTTTGTCTCCTCTTCTGTCCTGAACAGACAATCATGTATGTCATCGTCTTTGGTATCTGTATCTGTGAGGATAGGTAACAAGGTGGCAGGGTTCAGTGTAGCACACCTTTTAATCGTAACATGGGGTGCAAAAAGAGTCATCTCATAACCCGTAAGACGAGCACTAGTTAAGTGCTGCGTCTGTGTCCTGTTCAGCAAAATGTCCACAGCATGCGGTACCATGACTGTGAGGTCTGATCCCAATACGAGCCCTGCCGATTGTCTTATAGAGACCGCAGCAGCCGCCGTGGCTCTCAGACAGATCGGCAGCGCTCTTGCCACATTATCGAGCATGGCAGAGAAGTAAGCGCAAGGTCTCTGCTTCCCCCCGAAACACTGAGTTAAGACAGACAACGCGCAACCTTCCGCCTCGTGCACGTAGAGAACAAAAGGCTTCTGGTAATCAGGTGTTCCAAGAACTGGCGCAGAACACAAAGACGTTTTTAGTGACTCAAACGCTTCTTGACATGCGGGGGTCCAGGGTAGGGGCTCGCGCACTTCTTTGGTAGTCAGATACAATAGGGGTTTTGTTAGTAACGCATAGTTAGGTATCCACTGACGACAATACGATGTTATGCCTAAGAACGCGCGCACCTCTCGCTGCGTGTTAGGGACCTGCATGTTAGTGATCGCTTTTATGCGCTCAGGCGTCAATCTCCTCCCCACTTTCGAAAGGAGGTGACCGAGGTAGGTGACCTCCGTTCGACAGTATTGAAATTTCGGAAGGGACACTTTATGCCCCCTTTTTGCTAAGTGGTGTAACAATTTCACAGTAGCATCCCGACAACCCTGCTCGTCGTCCGATGCTATTAGGATATCGTCCACATATTGCAACATAACGTTGCCAGGTGGAAGTTCCAAGTCATCCAATTGTGCCTTTAGGGCCTGACTGTATATGCTCGGACTCTCAGTGTACCCCTGAGGAATTCTCTTGAAGCGGAAGCTTCGGCCAGCCAATGAGAATCCAAATAGATAACGGCTGTCCTCATGTACTGGAATACTGAAGAAAGCATTTTTCAAGTCTAGGACAGAGAAATATTTGGCCGAAGGGGGGATCATGGTCAATATTGTAGTGATGTCCGAGACCACCGGATACTGTGGCTCCACTACTCTATTTACTTGCCGTAAATCAATCACAAATCTATAAACATCAGGAGTATTATCAGTAGCATCAGGTAACCGTCTTTTAAGGATAGGCAAAATAGGACTGTTACATATGTTCGAATCAGTCTCTTCCACTACTCCAGACCGTATTAAATCTTGTATTATTTGTAACAAAGCCTTCTCTCCCTCCCTAGGTATTCTGTATTGTGGAACTCTGGGCAATTTGGCTCCCACCTTCACTCTTATTGTTACCGGGGCAATTTCCATTTTTCCTACATCATTATCACTGACAGCCCACAAGCTGTCGGGTATGCCTCGGAACTCAGGTGGCAACGGGTCATCTTTTGAAAAACACTGTAGTGGGCGGGCAACATTCGGGCCTAGAGTAAGGTACACGCCATCCGGAGAACAATAGATGGTGGCATGCAATCTCTTCAATAAATCTAAACCCAGCAAATTTTCTCCACAATTTGATGTCAATAAAAACGGTGAATCAACAGTAAAAGGGCCAATCGTTAACGTGAGAGGTTTAGAAATGGGGCTAATCACCGGAGTTCCTGCGAAACCCACGGATATGTTATTCTTGCCAGACAGAGCCGCCCCTGGGACCCGAGAACGAGCCACTGAACTTTTCATTGCACCCGTATCCACTAGAAATTTTTGTTGAGACCCCATTAAGTCGGCTTCGACATAAGGTCCCCTCTGATCAACTTCCATAAGTACTGGTCCCAGGCTCTGTCCTACGCTGTCCTAGTTGTGGGAGAACCCTGTCAAATCGTCGACTGAGTAATCATCGTTATAGTACTGGCCACCACCTCTCTGCAACTGTTGCCTATTTATAGTATTGTCAAAATAATTTCCACCCGGTCGCCCACCTCCTTCCGACCGTGCCACCTGTCTCCCGGGATCACCACCACCTCTTCCTCGCCCGCGCCCCACACCAGTACTTGACTGAAGCAGCGGGCAATCTCTCCACCAGTGCCCCTCCTGCTTGCACTTCGCGCACTGATTCGGTCCCAGCCTTTCCCTGCTCTCACCTCTCCCAAATCCGCCTCCGCGACTTGGCGCCGCACCCCTGCCTCTGCCTCTCGCCACCTGCTGTAACAAAACCCTTGTCTTTAAATCCTTAGCCTTCTTTTCCTGCTTGTCCTTGCTCTCATTTTCCCTGTGCTCGTAATATTGCGCCATACTGAGTATTCCCGAAGGAGAGGACGTGGTCCACGTGCTCTCCTTATTGCAGTCTAGCTGATATTTCAGGCAATAAGTTTGTGACAAACCTGTTGACAAAGAGCCGTAACCCTCCATCCTGTGACACATCCTGCCCACTAAAATCCATAAACGTTTCCTCAAACCTCGTAAAGAAATCAGAGACCGCCTCATCCTTTTTCTGCTTACAAGCCGTTAACTTGTCCCAATCTACCTTTTTCGGGGGAATGAGAGAATGCATATACTTTATAATACGCCCTGGCAATGCTAGTATCTCAGCCTTCGGCTTCTCCCCTGGCTTACTCTCCTTGTCCCAATCCTGCAACTCCTGCCATGTACCTCCTAACTCTTCCACATGGTCAGTACCTTTCACTTGCCGCCACACATCAACCGGGACCAAAAGCCCGAAAAACAATTCAACATCGGCCAACGTCATCACAGTGGAAGACGCCGCTTCTGTAAGCTCTTTGTAATAGGCAGTCGGGTTCTTTCGAGAATCCGGTAGCTGGGCCTTCAATGATAACACCTCACTTCTCTTCCATGGCGTATACACCCATTGCTCCTGGAAATGTGCATCAATCCTGTTCCTAGTAACAGCCTTCGTTACTGGATCTAACAACTCGGGGACCTCGGGATGAAAAATAGGGTGCACCTCGCGCATTGGGTGGAGACCTGGGAAATGGGGTGTGCCAGCAGAGGGTAATTCATTCCTGTATTGTAATAGTGCACGTAAAGTACTCATCACTTCCCTCACCCCAGTATTCGTTCTATAGGCTCCAGTCTGTATATCTCGTAAAGTCGCCGGAGCCACACCTCCATACCCCTGCTCCCAAAGTGGTATTAATACATTGGACATATGCCACAAAGCGTGCTGCTGCATCAAAGGCTCAAAATCTTTCATGGTGGACCAAATATCTTCAAACGAATAAATATTATTCCTGGCCCACTGACATGCCTGATTAGCCACCATGCTCTTTTCATCTAAACCAACCGTAGAACGCGTAAGCAACTTCCGTACCTGTGAGAGTAGTCCACTACCTGCGCCTCGACTCGGTGTTAGCATTTCCTGACCGGGGGTAGTACTAGCTGAAACAGTAGGAAGTGCTAAAGAAAATTGGGAGGGGGCGGGCAAGGTGGTCTGGGGTGATGAGACAATAGGCGTCGAGGGCAAAGATTGTTGGGGGGCACTCGCTGAAGGACCCAGAGCTCCACTAACGGGGGCTGAAATTGGCAAGGAGGGGTACAAGGACTGTGGGGCATAAGGGGGAGGTGGTCGGGTATTCAAAATGTCTTCCATCTCATCCGGATCGTCCTCTCGCACTACATAACTTTTATTTTCTTTCAACCTACAAAGTCTATCTGAGCGCTCCATTCGTAGCGCATTCTCATTTCCGACCTGCTCTTTCGCCTTCTGCGCCATAGTCTGGGCGGACCTTTTATACTCCTCTTTCTCCTCTCGCATCTTGCGTTTCCTGGCCTCTTTCTGCCACACCCGCAACGAGTCGAACATACTCTGACGGCTACGCCTAGCAAACAATTTGTCCTGCAAGTAATCCAACTTAGCTTCATCAAAAGAACCCGTCAAAGGCCATTGTAAATCCACATTATCAGCAGTGTACCGGTGCCACAAAGTACCAAACAAAAGCGGGACTAGTCCATGTTTGACATACATATCAAAGCTCGGGGTCCCTTCAGGGGGTGCAGGTTGGCTCTCGGCCAGTCTAGTATCTGAGGGTCGACAACAGCATCCGAAACATCGTAACTTACTAAAACACGGCATCTTTACTTCGGTGTGAAAAAGAACACTTCACCACAGACCAGCTCGAGCTCGTTCATACACACATATAAACATACATTAGAAAACCATATACACGCATACACAATATCTCCCAACACGTGTTACCAAATGGGACAAGGCCCGTCGACCAAGTCCTGGGGAACCTGGACTCTACCGCAGACCGAACAGTACACTAACTGTTCTGAGGACGGGGAACGGATCCGCTTCCCGTGCGGCACTATGGATCACTGCGCACTTTACTGCGGGAAACCCAGATCACACCTCCACCGAACCACCACACTAGGAGTTCAGGGTAAGCGCACCAGAGTCTGCCCACAATGAGCCACGCCTTCACCACAGTACCACCCAGTCGGATCGCTACCGACAATTACATTTAATACGTCCCCAACCTCGTCAAGTCTGTCAGAGCACCGACTCGTACTCTGAGTTCCCCGGAGCACACTAGCCCCAGGAGCACACCGGCTCCTCAAACCGCTGGAGACACCCTAGTCTCCCGGAACACTCCCGTTCCTTAAACAATCACAGGTGGACCACTCACCTTCCGTAGGCGGCACCGACCTCTACCGTTCTCCACCTCCGGCTGCCAAGACCAACACGGTCAGCTTCAAGTTCCGCCTTCTGGACCCCGGCGTAAGATCCGAACCGGGACCTCTCCCGATCAGCAGGGTGGGGCAGCGCTGCGAGAACCAAGCTCGGCATCAGATGGGTACCCGGGCCCACCGTGCCGACCAGCGGGTCCCCGGTCTTCTGCTACCCACTTACGGGTGAGAAAGATCCTTATCGCGGGGTCCCTATTCGGGCGCCATCTGATAAGCGTGGCTCAAATCCACCCGAGTGACTTACCGCACTCACCTATAGTCACTATATAGGAAGTCAGCCGGACAGTGGAGAAGAATAAACAAAAGTCTTTATTAGGCCAAACACACTCATATGAGAGGGCCCTGTCCGACCTCACTCCTAGGAGTGCGAACGAGAGGACTGACTCTCTGCATCACAGCAATACATTATAATGCAATACAGTAGCGAGGGGTACGCCCCTCGTGGAAAGTTACCGAGCCTTAGACCAGTGAACAATGCTCTCATAGAGCAGGCATCTGCACCTGCGAGGGATACATTATTATCTCTACTCAAGGCCATGGAGCTAGGCTTCAGCGTCTCTGGGTATGAGAACATTACTGATAAAGAGACTTGTTAGTTTCGGCCACAGTAAGCCGAGAAACGAAAACTGCTGTCTTAGTACATTTCTGTATTCCTGCGGGAGGGGCATATGAGCGAGCAGGGCCCGCAGGCACAGAGGGTTACACAAAATGGTGGCACACAGGCTAAGCTAAGAAACTAATATGATCACACGTACATTTGAATATAAGTAAAAAGCAAGAATAGTAATTCAGCATAGATGCATATACAAATCTCATTAGTTAGTCATATGATGCTAACTCGCACATCATCAGAGGGTAATTAGGGCATCGAAAAGTGAATTCTATCACATGAAAAATTTGTCTTAACCAGGTTTCGATTCAATTCTTTGTTTCGCCTTATTACTTTCCCCACTGAGTCTAACTGGTCTCATGACCTGATTAAATATCCTTGTGATGGAATTTCACCCGAGTCCACAACCCATGTACCTTTGTTTTGCCGATACTACGAGCAACCCCGCAAGCGCTGGATTCTCCCCCTTCTACGTGCAATGGGTTTGAGAACCTGTCGGCCAGCCTACTTGGGCCTGCAGTTATTAGATTCACAAAATGTTGCTAAATGTGTAGCTTGCTTTCTAAAATCATGTTTGAAAATCCGTTGTAAAGTTTGAGCAAATGTTTTCCTGATTTCATGCCATTATGAATACAATTTGCAATAATTGTTTTTACCATAAGTTTTTAATGATAACCAGTTTTTATTTGAATTAACGCTGTGTTTTAACTATGTACTGTAATTTTATGATGCACTTTTTATGTTTCTGCTAAATGCTAATCAAATAAAAGTTTTTTTGATACTGATAATAATAACAATTGAGTTTGTAGATAACAATTATCTTATTCCTGATCCTCATCGGATAATTGTGCATCCCCCGAATATCCAGTCCCTTTCAGCACAGAACTAGATACATTGGAGGACCAAATGAGTGAAATAGGTAGCAAGAGGTAAGGATATTATTAAAGAAAACATAGGACATTGATTTTAAATTGGGGCCCAAAGAATGCTACAACACATGACAAAAGAAAAGTAGGTGCTATGAATATACTTAAATGTGCCTTGGAGAAACTTCATTAAAATGTGTTTTATATAAGTAACTGTTGGATAACATAAACGAGAAAGATTAATATGCATTTTCGTACGTGAATAAAGAGGACACTTACAATTACCCTGCATTAACATATTTTGATTATGATCAGATTGAAATGTTAATTAATGTATTCTGAAGTTATATGCTAGCTTTCTAATTAACGTGTGTTTCACATTTTAACATAATCATTGTTGTGTATTAGCACAATTGCATGCAGGCCTCATATTTTACTTCCCCTTCTTTCCAGTGAAGTCATGGACTGAATATTCTCAAGTGGATGGTACTATTCAGCGAACTAGCAATTTGTATTGAAATAATAACTGTTTCTTTGACATCCTTTAGACTGGATAGTGTGATTGCAACAATATTGCTACACTCTAGAACAACTGCTTGGGAAAGGGAAACTGGTGAAATTTAAATGTATTTTTCTGAATTTACCATTGTTCGACATATCCTATGCCCACATGACTTAAAGGAAGCTATGTAATCGATTTACTTGATTTTTTCCGGATTGTATCTTCTTTCCTGCCACAACACCCTTGTATCACTATGGACTGACCAAAGGAACTGAGTGGTATAACATTTCAGGTGATGCCAGAGGGTATCACCCCGCAAAAGGATGTAATATAATTGCTCAAAGTTTGGAACAGCAGGCGGCAATGACAGCTTGGACAGCGAAGCACAGAATCGATTTATGGCGTGACGCTGCAATTTGCTGCCAACCAGTGTTATAACACAGATTGAACCTTTTCAGCTGAAGGGTTTATGTCATGTTGATGTGACTTTGTTGTTGCAGAGACAGACTGAGACAATAGCTGTTTTGACAAACTAGAACTGGCTACTTGGAACTTTGCTGAACGTCCCTTAGGATCTGTATTCGGTTTTTCTGGTTTCCTATATCGTGGTTTCCTATTTCTTATTGACACCTACGAGTCCAAAATCTACCTCATCTGAGGAAGATTTCCTTATCATTCATCATTTTCCTGAGTTTTAGAGGCTTGGGAAATTTGATTAAATCCCTTTACTAATTTGAATATTTGTATGTTATCTTAATTCAATTCTAAAATTCTTTTTCTATACTGAAATACTAAACTCTTAAATTTTAATCAATTCTGGTTATTCTGTCTCAGCATTCCTTGTAGGCTAATCATTAGTTTTGAGTTACTTATAATTATGTGGGTGTATATTTGATGATCCCATGCGTCTTTTAGAACCTGGCGCTCTACTGGAAGAGCACGCCAACTCACACACTGTCCCATATACTGTTGACTTGTCCGTTTCTTCAGGGCTATCAGATTCACAAACATCCTCGTCATGGAGAAAACCCCGGCTCTCTTTGTAAGCCTGAGCAGGGAGGACCCTTCCTCATTACCAAATAGGGGATTAAGGGAGGGAGCGATACCCAAGAAAAAGAGAAAACAAAATAAGAAAACTCGCAAACCGACCAACTCCACGAAACAACCTAACCAACAAGCTTCACTTATTACCCAGTCTCCAAGTCAAGCAGTTTCAATACGGCAAGAGCTAAATCCCACACCCCCAGAAACACTTAACCTTTCCACAAACACTGCTAACCTTAGTGTTGATAGCGATGCGGGAAGAGGGTGTGAAATCTGTGGTATGAATAACCAATTATTGATTAGATTAGGGGAACTAATCAGATCCTACGTGCAACCTATTGAACAGACTCTGCTAAAGATTGAAACACAGATAGCAACACTGACCATAGCTTCAAAAACCCAAAAGGGTACAGGACAAGGTCAAACTGTGGTGCAAAAACCTAACCCCAAATCCACTAAGGAAGGGGCGGTAGCACCAAAATCGGCCACCACAGTGTCAGCCGTACTACAAAAACCCCCACCTACGGCGACAAAGAAGGGTCCTGTTGTAACAAAAGCTCCAACAAAAGCTCCAGCTCCTCTATCTACTCAGATGCCTGTTCAAGCCAACCCACCAGGGGTTCAAAATACTATCCCTAGGACTAGGAGGAGGGGCGGCCCTCCTATCCATTTACCCCCTGAAGCTAGCCCATATGTGGTGATCATGACTGGGGTCCCCGAGCTGAGTACAAATTCGGGAGAACCTGGTTGGTCCCTAAAAAATAAAGTACTTCATTGGTTATCAACTAATAGAGCTCTCCCACCGTATTCAAACAGCAGAGTCACAATGGTCCGCAGGGTCCCCTGGATAGGTAAAGAACCAAACAAAATCCAGGGTGACTGCGTTATCGTTAATTTTGAGGACCCACTTACAGTTGAGAATATATATGCTCCTGGGGTTCGCTAATCACAAATGATGGTATAGATACTAAAAGACTCTCTTATTTCTACCCCCCAACACCCCGATATAACGAAGGTCCAGAATGGAACTGGACTCAAGCTGGAAACTGGGACAGAAGACGAGATTGGGTTGACTGGCCAGGACATGGTGGCAGAGACCTAGCTCCAACTTTTGGATGGAGAGGTGTTCCACTAGCAAATAGATCTGACTGCCTGGAAATGGTGGATTGACCACCAGCCAGTACTAACCAGGCCAGCACAGGTCCCTCCCCCCACAAGTCTAAAACACTGCAACCAGACTATTGTTCCTGAGCCTACATCCCACGGATGGTATTTTAGTCAAAACGGCAGAATCCACATTAATAGCACTAACCCCCCCTCGTAGAAATGGCCTATGAATCGCTAGTGCCCCTTGAAGTAATAACATCGATTAACCAGCCTGGCGATACCAGGCAAACAGTTTCTTTAAGATGACTTGATTTAGATCTAGTGCATGATAATCCTACTAAGTGCGAGGATCATTCTGTACCTCATCTTACCGACTTAACAACACATATTTCCACTTGCCCAGGAATGATACCTTCTGATGTCTCGTCGAATATAAGTAACTCAGGTACTTCTAACCGGATGCTCTCTGTTTTGTTTTGGAACGTAGCAGGTATCCGCTCCAAGATAAACCTCAAACCATGATTAGACATAGTGAATGCTCATCAAGTGGTATGCTTACACGAAACGTGGGCCATTGAGCCCATCCACATCCAGGGCTACAAAACATACCATGTTCCAGCCAGTACCACAACTCACAGTAGATCAAAGGGTGGTCTAGTAGTATATTTCTCAAATAAACTACCATCATTGAACGTAACAGTTCTTCTTACCAGCGTGAGCTTTCAAATTATAATGGTTTCATTCAATAAATGCATGTTACACTTTTTTATTAATCTATATAATAATCTTCTGCCTGCTGATTGTGTCAAGACTTTAATTGAAATCACCTCTTTTATAAAAGAACAACAAAATAAGTACTCCTCTCTTATCTGTTATGTGATTTGGGGGGGGGATTTCAACGTTCCTTTGTGCGATAATCATAAGAAAGGTATTTGTGGTCTACAAGACGAAAACGACTGCCCCATGACTCATTTCACACATTCGTATCTAGGAAATACCCTGAATGACTGTCTATTTTCCTTGGAACTGGAATACGTAAATGACCTTGTGGACCCACCCGTTGAATTTAAGCCGACATTTCACGGTAGGGGTCTGTCAAGTCTCATTGATTACATCCTATGCTCCCAAATATTAAAGGGCCAATTATTTAAAACAGGTTCTGATATATCGAGCGACCACTTTCCGAATAGTATCACCCTGTCAATTAATACTGCTTTACTTCATCCTACCAGGATCAGCTTACTAAACCAACAATCCTTGTCTATTGACAAGGTAAACAGCTTTTCCGTAAAGTGGTCTAAAGTTGATCCTGAAGTAGTTACTGGCAAAATTACAACCAAAGCCCTTCCTTGGATGTACAACTGCCTGGCAGAGGATTCCACACCTCAGCTGATTCTATCCAGTTTTCTGGAGATCATAAAAGTCATACGGGCAGAATTATTCTGTCACCACAAACCCCGAGATCAGGAATCATTAGGATGGTTTGATTCTACCTGCCGAAAAGCGTTAACTGCCCTAAAAAGAGCCCTTAATAGTCAACATAGGGACGCAGTTGAGATAGCCAAACTTAGAAAGACTTTGGCACAATATAACCGCAAAAAGGATATAAAGAAAAATCTTTGGGCCCAATTACATGAGAGTTGCCTAAGTAAAGACAGCTCCCTGTTTTGGCGCACAGTTAAATCACCCTTTTTGGTAGATGTCACAGCTCCCCAACACTTAGATGTGGCTGTGACGGCGGCTGAGTGTGTGGCTCACTTTTCGAAGATATTTGGCGGTTCTCCTGTCAACGCCTCAACTGTGGCTCAGCTGGACAGGGATCGTAACAAGCATCAAATATATCCAATTGACCTCTATTTTGACCTAAATGAGGTCATTAATGCACTATCCTCCTCTAACACCGGTAAGGCCCCTGGTCCCGACGGATTCAAGCTAGATATCTTTGTAAGTAACATAGAACTTTGGTCCCCCCTCATCACCCAGGTAATGGCAGCAGTTTCAAAGATAGGCCTAATAGATTCCTGGTCTTCTTCTATCCTCCTCCCTATCTTTAAAAAGGGTGAACGCAATAACCCAGACTGTTACAGGCCCATTTCACTCCGGGACTCCCTGGGGAAAGTCGCAGGTCGACTGATCTTGGAACGTCTCCAGGATTGGGCGTTGGGGAATAACATTCTAACCGATCTCCAATATGGTTTCCAGGAGGGACTTGGCACTGTTGAACAGGCATTGAATCTAACCCAAATGAAACAACAGGAGAGAAAGGGTTTTGTTAGGACCACTCTTTTACCTCTTACAAATAAATGTATAGCAATCAACATAAGAGTGTCAAACAAAGGAAAATGAACAACAAAGGATGGAACATAAAATCAGATGTGCAAGTAGTCAGTGTAGAAATTTACACCGACTTAGAGTTCTCAAGTTAGTAAAGAGATAGGGTGCACGTGCTTAGTGTGGAAAAAGGACCCTCAGGCCCCAACTGAAACGTTGGTAGCCAGTTGTCTTCATTGGGTCCCTGATAGTTGGAAAAGAAACTGAAATGGTGATTGAAAAAGTGCTTTAAAAAGAGTGTGGGCTACTCATCAAACAATGATTTTATTGAGAAGGTAGCTCTAACTCTATTAAAAACAGTGAAAAAACAATGGACTGGTGATTGGTTGAGTTAGTTTGAACCAATAGGTCCTCACAGTGGTGACAAGTAAACAACGATGGTCAACATGTTTCTGCTAAGGAGCCTAAAGTCAGCTCAGCATTCGTCAGGACCAAACCAATCATTCATACTCCTTGGTGGACACTCACTAAGGTGTCCTAGCCTAAGGTGTAGAAAAAGAAAAAAAGTTAAACTAATACAACCTGATTACTGTAAAAGTTCCTATGATGGATGAATCTCCAAGAAATCTCGCCTTCATTAAGGGAGACAAAAAATCTGAAAAATAAAAGAAACAAACAGATCTGTTTGGTATGTGGCTGTTCTGCAATTATCAATATTAAGTTTATCTAAACAACCGTGCACGTGTATTCCCAGAAATGAAATTAATACAGAGAATTATACTGTTAAAAATACAGGGTACAATGACCAAGAGAAGGCTATCTCATTATTTGAGTTCTCAAACCAGTGTTCACTGTTTATCAGCCTATCAGAGGACATGCAAGTCATATTATTTTCGCATGTTTAGAGGGTAGATACTTAATCAGTGAAAGTGCTCATCGGAATAAAAGACCAACCGAAGATTGGAATTTTTTTTAAAGCAAATACGTCCCTTGAATAGGGCGGAATCAGGTAGCATGTCGTGTCAGAGAGGGTCAACTCACTTGCAAATGTCCGTTGTCGAACATCATGGGCTGGCGGTGGGGGGAAAACCTTCACGCTCGGTCAATCTAACAGCAGAAGACAGGGAGATTATTACGCTGTAAAACTCCTCTGCTAGCGTGTGGCTGAAGTCACAAAGGTTACTAGCGGTAATTAAGGTAAAGCTCGGGAACTTACTTGCTCCGATGCGACTCCCCGCCTGTAAACCTGCTTAATCCACATCCGCCGCCCGCAACGACCTAGAGGCAATGCGGTGGCGGGTTTGTTTTGTAAGGAAATGCGGAAGTACGGGAAGGGCGCGGCTCGCGTTGTTAGCGTTCACGTGATCCTTCAACTTCACATTTTACTTAAAGGAGCCTCACTGTTTTATTGCTAACTGTGCCGCGTTCGCAGACTATCGGCATAATAGACCGAAATGAACCCCTTGCTGTAGGTAAATGAGTTATGTTACTGGTATTACGATCGAAAAGAAGCATATATCATCAGTGTGCTTGCGGGATACAAGAATGTCAGGACGCATACCGGGTATGGTTATTTAAGTTGACAGACAATTGGTCACTTTATCAACCTAACCCCAACAGTGTATTCGATTACATGCTTCTGCGTTTGAGTTAAGTTGGAAGTAATGGAAAACAAAAAGCAGAAGGTAGCCTGTAGAAGAAAAAAAATAAAAAAATTGTGTATAAACACTGTTTCAATTATGTCAGACAAAGAGCTACTGTAAAAGAAATCAACAGAGTCATCTCCGCATTACCGTCCCCCACGGAATGTCGTCATTAAGGCCGTGGAGGTGTGTAGAAAGGCGATATATCCACCTTTGCTCCTTTTCAATAAGAGTGCCTTCATTGTTTGAGTTGATTTGCTCTATTATCACCCATTTCACATCATTGGGGCCATGTCCATTTTCCAAAAAATGGGTAGTTAGTTTAGTAGTGTTCCTGCCACATCTAACATTACTGCGGTGTTCCCCAATACGTGTCTTTATCCTCCTGGTGGTCATTCCCACGTTCCTCAATTTACAGGGACAAGTAATCAAGTAGATGACATTACTTGAATTACAGTTAGTATGACTTCTCAATTGCCATTCTTTTCCTTCTTCCAGGTGTAAGACTTTGGTAGTGGTGGTAAGATGGCACACACTGCATCCCCTGCAAGGGAAATGGCCCATAACAGGTGGTAGGCCCCAGGCATTGAGGACAGTTTGATGATGTAGGGTCTGATTAATTCTGGGACGGGTGTGTACAAGGGCATCATGTAAGCTTCTTTCTCTTTTATAGGAGAATAACGGTTTTTGCCAGTTGCGACCATTACTTGTCAGTATTCTCCAATGTTTGCCGATACAACAACTGACAACATTGGAGATATTGCTGTAGGTTGTCACGCACGTTAGAGGGACATCAGCTTCTGTCTCTTTTTCTTGGTCTTCCAGAAGGGCCTCCCTATTGTTATTCCTCGCCCTCTTGCGGCTTTTTTGTAGTATCTTCCTGGGATAACCCCTCTGGGATAACTTCACAGTAAGGTCACCAGCCTGGATGTTAAAATCTCTGAGGCTACTACGATTTCTACGTATACGTAGATATTGGCCGAAAGGAAGGTTTTCCCTTAAGGGGCGCGGGTGAAAACTTGTGAAATGAAGGAGATTGTTAGTGCTGGTTGGTTTGTAATAGGTTTTACTTACAAGTCGGTTACCTGCTCTGGTGAGGGTCACATCTAAGAAGACAATAGATTCAGAATTGTATTGATGAGTGAATCTAAGGTGGGGGTCACAGGTGTTCACCCAGTCAAAGAACGCTAGAAGACTATCTTCAGATCCTTTCCAAATTAAAAGCACATCATCAATGTACCTCTGCCACAGGATAACATTGAGAGTGTAAGGGTTGTTAGCGGTCAGGATATGTGTCTTCTCAAAGTTGTATACGTACAACCCCGCAATGCTGGGGGCAAAAGTACTTCCCATTGAAGTGCCAGTCTTCTGTAAATAGATAGTGTCTCGGTACTGGAAAAAATTGCGTTTAAGTGCTAGAGTAGCACAATCAATGATGAAAGTCTTGGAGGTGTTATATGTCCATGTCGTCTGTTCCAATACATCTGCAAGGACCTTCAAAGTTGCATCCTGCGGGATGCATGTATATAGACTTTCGATGTCTAGGGAAACCAGATAACATGGTTCTTCTGGTAGTTCTACAGTTAGCAGCATCGAAAGGAGACTTTTAGTGTCCTTAATATAGGTACTGGTGGATTGTACCGAGGGTTTGAAGAAGAAATCACAATATTTGGAGAGTGGCTCCAACTGGGAGCCAATCCCAGACACAATGGGTCTTCCCGGAGGTGGAACCCGGTTTTTATGGGTTTTCGGGAGGGTGTAAAAGTAGGGTATTTTCTCTTCAGAACTAGTCAAAAAGTCAGCCTCTTGTTTGCTGATGTAACCATCCCTTTCTGCAGTACTGACTAAATCCAAAATTTCATCCTTTAGATAAGGAGAGGGGTCCTGTTGGAGGATGGTATAGCTATTGGTGTCACCCAGGAGGCGTTTACATTCATTGTCATAGGCAATGGCATCCTGGATGACAATACCACCCCCCTTGTCCACACTTTTGATTACAATCTCTGTATTCTTCTGTAAGTCTTGTATGGCTTTATATTCTCCTGCTGTTAGGTTCTTGAAAGGGGTCGGCTCTGTCAGTGCCTCTACCTCGAGGGACACAGCTTGTTCAAACGCTATGATATCTGCTGGTATCAGGTGAGTAGGAGGATTAAAGTTTGATTTGATTTTAAAATTGGTGTCACTAGAGGATGCTTGGGTGGTATGTTCTTGTTGTTCAAAGAAAGTCTTTAACCTGAGTTTTCTAAAGAACTCACCAAGTTCACATTTAAGTTTAAAACGGTCCAGGCGCGGGGTAGGTATAAAACCTAGACCCCTTTCTAAGACAGAGATTTCATCAGGGGTCAGGGTGATGTTTGATAGGTTTGTTATTAAACTCTTTGATTGCTCGGGCCAGCTCTCTGTTCCTGTGTTTTGCTCCGCGTGTTGTCCCTTACGGATTCTGTTGGCCCCCAGTGTACTTGGTTCCCTGTTCTCCTCTTCCCCCTGCCTCTCCGGCCAAACCCTAAAAAAGGTTGTGGGTACATGTTTTGTTGAAGATGTTGTGGTGGAGGGGGAACAAAATGTGGATTCCATCCAAATTGAGGTGGGAATGGCGGTTGGTTGAAGGGGGTAGGTTGATAAGCACCCTGTCCCTGGTGTGGGTAGGGAAACCAGTGTGGATTGTATTGGTTTTGGTGTTGACTCCCTCTCCCCCTACCGCGTGGTCTATTCCCTCTACTGCCACTACTTGAATTACTGGAGTCTGAATCATCAGTGGTGTTAAGATCGTGATTAGTACGGTCTGGCGGAGTGTAATCTTCGCTGGCATATGGGTAGGTTTTGTCATAGGACCACCTTTTAAGATCTTTCTGGAACTTAGTGATTTTAGACTGTGCAAGGTTTTCCTTGTATTCATTGAGTTCTTTATTAAACTCCTCTAGTTTCTTTTTAAAGCCCGTAATCGTTGTCTTGATATGAGTTTCTGTGGTCTGCATGTCAATCAGTAGGGCTTCTGATAGATGCATTGCTGTTTTTATGATTAGGAGAGCCCAATCATGCGTACAGTGCCAGGCCATTTGAGCCCACTCTTTCCTGAATAAGCTGTCCTCTAGAAATATTCGTGGGGCATTGGATACCAGTAGACCCTTTGGGGCCATTTTGTTCGTGAGGTATTCCTTCATCATTGTCCCATGTAGGATAGCTCTAATTCTGCTTTTCTTTAGTTCCCCCAACTTGTCCCAATCGGACGTTTGTGAGATTGTTTGGGCCACCAAGGGATCCGCAAACAATGAGGGATCACTAAGTATGGCATCCGCCTACTCTCTGGTAAACGACAGACCTGATGCCTCCATTCTTAGGGCATAGACGTGGCACTTTCTAAGGAAATATTGTATCACCCAATGAGCTTAATTTAAAAATGGACTCTCGCAGCTGCACGCTGCTGACTCAAATGAAACAACAGGAGAGAAAGGGTTTTGTTAGGACCACTCTTTTACCCCTTACAAATAAATGTATAGCAATCAACATAAGAGTGTCAAACAAAGGAAAATGAACAACAAAGGATGGAACACAAAATCAGATGTGCAAGTAGAAATTTACACCGACTTAGAGTTCTCAAGTTAGTAAAGAGATAGGGTGCACGTGCTTAGTGTGGAAAAAGGACCCTCAGGCCCCAACTGAAAAGTTGGTAGCCAGTTGTCTTCATTGGGTCCCTGATAGATGGAAAAGAAACTGAAATGGTGATTGAAAAAGTGCTTTAAAAAGAGTGTGGGCTACTCATCAAACAATGATTTTATTGAGAAGGTAGCTCTAGCTCTATTAAAAACAGTGAAAAAACTGAACCAATAAGTCCTCACAGTGGTGACAAGTAAACAACGATGGACAACATGTTTCTGCTAAGGAGCCTAAAGTCAGCTCAGCATTCGTCAGGACCAAAACAATCATTCATACTCCTTGGTGGACACTCACTAAGGTGTCCTAGCCTAAGGTGTAGAAAAAGAAAAAAAGTTAAACTAATACAACCTGATTACTGTAAAAGTTCCTATGATGGATGAATCTCCAAGAAATCTCACCTCATTAAGGTAGACAAAAATCGGGGCGTAGGGGAATAACATTCTAACCGATCTCCAATATGGTTTCCAGGAGGGACATGGCACTGTTGAACAGGCATTGAATCTAACCCTCCTAATAGGCAAGTACGTAGGGGCAAAAGGAGGTAATCTATATCTAGTTTACGTCGATCTCAGCACAGCATTTGACTGCGTGATACACTCTAGGCTGTGGTCCATTCTTAGCGAATTAGGGGTAGACCCTCCTCTTATAAAATTTCTCCGCGAGCTCTACTCCGATGCTACTGCATGCATGAGATTTGGGATCGGCGGCGAACTATCTCATTTTCATTCCCAGTAAATAATAGAGTTAGACAGGGCTGTGTCCTGGCCCCCTTCTTATTTAACCTTTACACCAACGGGCTGGAATCAGCCATGCTAGCAAGGAGTCAGGACCTTCCATCTATTAACCACCGCCCTATTCCCGCACTACTATACGCGGACGACTCGGTTATCTTAGCAAGAACATTAATTCAGTTGCAAAGACAACTAGACAAATATTGTAAGTTCATGCTCTCCCTGGGGTTGAAAGTAAATAAAAGCAAAACCTTTGTCATGCACATCGGCCCCAAGGCCAAAAACCCTAAACCTGTTTTTATAGAACAAGTCAGACTGGAACGTGCCAGGGCGTACCCTTATTTAGATATCCTAATGGACGACCAACTTTCTTGGAAACAAGCAGTGGCAAGCAAAAAGTTACTCTAGCAGAGAGAAACTTCAGCGCTTGTTTCCTTTTCGAGAAAATTGGGCAAACCAGCCCCAGCCGAGTTGCTCAATATTTATCACGCTAAATGCCATAGCGTAGAAAGTACGGCGCAGGTATTTGGGGCTATGCTCCTATAGACGATTTACAAAAGGTGCGAAACGGGTTTTTAAAATACATTTTGGCACTTCCTCAAAGCGCTCCAATATACGGCTGCCATATTGAGCTGGGCATCGACTATCTTATAGATAGCATCAGATGCCAGACGATTCTCTTATGGCATCGTATCTGGAATAAACCGCAATGCCATTTAACCCGTTCATTAATAACTGACTGCTTATCACTGGCAAGTTGGAGCAAAATTCCCTGGCTATTATATGTCTCCAATTTTCTAAAGGATTTGAACTGCACATCTTACTTCTCTGAGCCTATTTCAACATCAGACATCTCCAGGAGAGCCCTGAAAAATCTCTGTTTAAACCACCTCAGAGATCCGCGTCTTTCTCAAGAAGTATCTAAGCCAACAAATGTGCAGATCCTAATGGTCCAGACCTCCCCTAGTATCCAGCTATATTTAACCTTTTTCTTATCTAACCATGAAAAATTTGTCTTAACCAGGTTTCGATTAAATTCTTTGTTTCGCCTTATTTCGCCTTATTACTTTTCCCACTGAGTCTAACTGGTCTCATGACCTGATTAAATGTCCCTGTGATGGAATTTCACCCCAGTCCACAATCCATGTAACTTTGTTTTGTCGATACTACGAGCAACCCCGCAAGCGCTGGATTCTCCTCCTTCTACGTGCAATGGGTTTGAGAACCTGTCGGCCAGCCTACTTGGCCCTGCAGTTATTAGATTCACAAAATGTTGCTAAATGTGTAAAATCTTGTTTGAAAATCCGTTGTAAAGTTTGAGCAAATATTTTCCTGATTTCATGCCATTATGAATACAATTTGCAATAATTGTTTTTACTATAAGTTTTTAATGATAACCAGTTTTTATTTGAATTATAACGCTGTGTTTTAACTATGTACTGTAATTTAATGATGCACTTTTTATGTTTCTGCTAAATGCTAATCGAATAAAAGTTTTTTTGATACTGATTATAATAACAATTGAGTTTGTAGATAACAATTATCTTATTCCTGGTCCTCATCGGATAATTGTGCATCCTCCGAATATCCAGTCCCTTTCAGCACAGAACTAGATACATTGGAGGACCAATTGAGTGAAATAGGTAGCAAGAGGTAAGGATATTATTAAAGATAACATAGGACACTTACAATTACCCTGCATTAACATATTTTAATTATGATCAGATTGAAATGTTAATTAATGTATTCTGAAGTTATATGCTAGCTTTCTAATTAACGTGTGTTTCACATTTTAACATAATCATTGTTGTATATTAGCACAATTGCATGCAGGCCTCATATTTTACTTCCCCTTCTTTCCAGTGAAGTCATGGACTGAATATTCTAAAGTGGATGGGACTATTCAGCGAACTAGCAATTTGTATTGAAATAATAACTGTTTCTTTGACATCCTTTAGACTGGATAGTGTGATTGCAACAATATTGCTACACTCTAGAACAACTGCTTGGGAAAGGGAAACTGGTGGAATTTAAACGTAAATTTCTGAATTTACCATTGTTCGACATATCCTACGCCCACATGATTAAGGGAAGCTATGTAATCGATTTACTTGATTTTTTCCGGATTGTATCTTCTTTCCTGCCACAACACCCTCGTATCACTATGGACTGACCAAAGGAACTGAGTGGTATAACATTTCAGGTGATGCCAGGGGGTATCACCCCGCAAAAGGATGTAATATAATTGCTCAAAGTTTGGAACAGCAGGCGGCAATGACAGCTTGGACAGCGAAGCGCAGAATCGATTTATGGCGTGACGCTGCAATTTGCTGCCAACCAGTGTTATAACACAGATTGAACCTTTTCAGCTGAAGGGTTTATGTCATGTTGATGTGACTTTGTTGTTGCAGAGACAGACTGAGACAATAGCTGTTTTGACAAACTAGAACTGGCTACTTGGAACTTTGCTGAACGTCCCTTAGGATCTGTATTCGGTTTTTCTGGTTTCCTATATAGTGGTTTCCTATTTCTTATTGACACCTACGAGTCCAAAATCTACCTCGTCTGAGGAAGATTTCCTTATCATTCATCATTTTCCTGAGTTTTAGAGGCTTGGGAAATTTGATTAAATCCCTTTACTAATTTGAATATTAGTTTTGTATGTTATCTTAATTCAATTCTAAAATTCTTTTTCTATACTGAAATACTAAACTCTTAAATTTTAATCAATTCTGCTTATTCTGTCTCAGCATTCCTTGTAGGCTAATCATTAGTTTTGAGTTACTTATAATTATGTGGGTGTATCTTTTGATTATAATAACAATTGAGATTGTAGATAACAATTATCTTATTCCTGGTCCTCATCGGATAATTGTGCATCCTCCGAATATCCAGTCCCTTTCAGCACAGAACTAGATACATTGGAGGACCAAATGAGTGAAATAGGTAGCAAGGGGTAAGGATATTATTAAAGATAACATAGGACATTGATTTTAAATTGGGGCCCAGTGAATGCTACAACACATGACAAAAGAAAAGTAGGTGCTATGAATATACTTAAATGTGCCTTGGAGAAACTTCATTAAAATGTGTTTTATATAAGTAACTGTTGGATAACATAAACGAGAAAGATTAATATGCATTTTCGTATGTGAATAAAGACAACACTTACAATTACCCTGCATTAACATATTTTAATTATGATCAGATTGAAATGTTAATTCATGTATTCTGAAGTTATATGCTAGCTTTCTAATTAACGTGTGTTTCACATTTTAACATAATCATTGTTGTATATTAGCACAAGTGCATGCAGGCCTCATATTTTACTTCCCCTTCTTTCCAGTGAAGTCATGGACTGAATATTCTAAAGTGGATGGGACTATTCAGCGAACTAGCAATTTGTATTGAAATAATAACTGTTTCTTTGACATCCTTTAGACTGGATAGTGTGATTGCAACAATATTGCTACACTCTAGAACAGCTGCTTGGGAAAGGGAAACTGGTGAAATGTAACGTAATTTTCTGAATTTACCATTGTTCGACATATCCTATGCCCACATGACTTAGGGAAGCTATGTAATCGATTTACTTGATTTTTTCCGGATTGTATCTTCTTTCCTGCCACAACACCCTCGTATCACTATGGACTGACCAAAGGAACTGAGTGGTATAACATTTCAGGTGATGCCAGGGGGTATCACCCCGCAAAAGGATGTAATATAATTGCTCAAAGTTTGGAACAGCAGGCGGCAATGACAGCTTGGACAGCGAAGTGCAGAATCGATTTATGACGTGACACTGCAATTTGCTGCCAACCAGTGTTATAACACAGATTGAAGCTTTTCAGCTGAAGGGTTTATGTCATGTTGATGTGACTTTGTTGTTGCAGAGACAGACTGAGACAATAGCTGTTTTGACAAACTCGAACTGGCTACTTGGAACTTTGCTGAACGTCCCTTAGGATCTGTCTTCGGTTCATCTGGTTTCCTATATCGTGGTTTCCAATTTCTTATTGACACCTACGAGTCCAAAATCTACCTCGTCTGAGGAAGATTTCCTTATCATTCATCATTTTCCTGAGTTTTAGAGGCTTGGGAAATTTGATTAAATCCCTTTACTAATTTGAATATTAGTTTTGTATGTTATCTTAATTCAATTCTAAAGTTCTTTTTCTATACTGAAATACTAAACTCTTAAATTGTAATCAATTCTGCTTATTCTGTCTCAGCATTCCTTGTAGACTAATCATTAGTTTTGAGTTACTTATAATTATGTGGGTGTATATTTGATGATCCCATGCGTCTTTTAGAACCTGGCGCTCTACTGGAAGAGCACGCCAACTCACACACTGTCCCATATACTGTTGACTTGTCCGTTTCTTCAGGGCTATCAGATTCACAAACATCCTCGTCACTGGAGAAAACCCCGGCTCTCTTTGTAAGCCCGAGCAGGGAGGACCCTTCCTCAGTACCAAATAGGGGATTAAGGGAGGGAGCGATACCCAAGAAAAAGAGAAAACAAAATAAGAAAAATCGCAAACCGACCAACTCCACGAAACAACCTAACCAACAAGCTTCACTTATTACCCAGTCTCCAAGTCAAGCAGTTTCAATACGGCAAGAGCTAAATCCCACACCCCCAGAAACACTTAACCTTTCCACAAACACTGCTAACCTCAGTGTTGATAGCGATGCGGGAAGAGAGTGTGAAATCTGTGGTATGAATAACCAATTATTGATTAGATTAGGGAAACTAATCAGATCCTACGTGCTACCTATTGAACAGACTCTGCTAAAGATTGAAAAACAGATAGCAACACTGACCATAGCTTCAAAAACCCAAAAGGGTACAGGACAAGGTCAAACTGTGGTGCAAAAACCTAACCCCAAATCCACTAAGGAAGGGGCGGTAGCACCAAAATCGGCCACCACAGTGTCAGCCGTACTACAAAAACCCCCACCTACGCCGACAAAGAAGGGTCCTGTTGTAACAAAAGCTCCAACAAAAGCTCCAGCTCCTCTATATACTCAGGTGCCTGTTCAAGCCAACCCACCAGGGGTTCAAAATACTATCCCTAGGACTAGGAGGAGGGGCGGCCCTCCTATCCATTTACCCCCTGAAGCTAGCCCATATGTGGTGATCATGACTGGGGTCCCGAGCTGAGTACAAATTCGGGAGAACCTGGTTGGTCCCTAAAAAATAAAGTACTTCATTGGTTATCAACTAATAGACCTCTCCCACCGTATTCAAACAGCTGAGTCACAATGGTCCGCAGGGTCCCCTGGATAGGTAAAGAACCAAAAAAAATCCAGGGTGACTGCGTTATCGTTAATTTTGAGGACCCACTTACAGTTGAGAATATATATGCTCCTGGGGTTCGCTAATCACAAATGAAGGTATAGATACTAAAATACTCTCTTATTTCTACCCCCCAACACCCCGATATAACGAAGGTCCAGAATGGAACTGGACTCAAGCTGGAAACTGGGACAGAAGACGAGATTGGGTTGACTGGCCAGGACATGGTGGCAGAGACCTAGCTCCAACTTATGGATGGAGAGGTGTTCCACTTGCAAATAGATACGACTGCCTGGAAATGGTGGATTGGCCACCAGCCAGTACTAACCAGGCCAGCACAGGTCGCTCCCCCCACGAGTCTAAAACACTGCAACCAGACTATTGTTCCTGAGCCTACATCCCACGGATGGTATTTTAGTCAAAACGGCAGAATCCACATTAATAGCACTACCACCCCCCTCGTAGAAATGGCCTATGAATCGCTAGTGCCCCTTCAAGTAATAACATCGATTAACCAGCCTGGCGATACCAGGTAAACAGTTTCTTTAGGATCACTTGATTTAGATCTAGTGCTCCATAATCCTACTAAGTGCGAGGATCATTCTGTACCTCATCTTACCGACTTAACAACACATATTTCCACTCGCCCAGGAATGATACCTTCTGATGTCTCGTGGAATATAAGTAACTCAGGTACTTCTAACCGGATGCTCTCTGTTTTGTTTTGGAACGTAGCAGGTATCCGCTCCAAGATAAACCTTAAACCATGGTTAGACATAGTGAATGCTCATCAAGTGGTATGCTTACAGGAAACGTGGGCCATTGAGCCCATCCACATCCAGGGCTACAAAACATACCATGTTCCAGTCAGTACCACAACTCACGGTAGATCAAAGGGTGGTCTAGTAGTATATTTCTCAAATAAACTACCATCATTGAACGTAACAGTTCTTCTTACCAGCGTAAGCTTTCAAATTATAATGGTTTCATTCAATAAATGCATGTTACACTTTTTTATTAATCTATATAATAATCTTCTGCCTGCTGATTGTGTCAAGACTTTAATTGAAATCACCTCTTTTATAAAAGAATAACAAAATAAGTACTCCTTTCTTATCTGTTATGTGATTTGGGGGGGGGGGGATTTCAACGTTCCTTTGTGCGATAATCATAAGAAAGGTATTTGTGGTCTACAAGACGAAAATGACTGCCCCATGACTCATTTCACACATTCGTATCTAGGAAATACCCTGAATGACTGTCTATTTTCCTTGGAACTGGAATACGTAAATGACCTTGTGGACCCACCCGTTGAATTTAAGCCGACATTTCACGGTAGGGGTCTGTCAAGTCTCATTGATTACATCCTATGCTCCCAAATATTAAAGGGCCAATTATTTAAAACAGGTTCTGATATATCGAGCGACCACTTTCCGAATAGTATCACCCTGTCAATTAATACTGCTTTACTTCATCCTACCAGGATCAGCTTACTAAACCAACAATCCTTGTCTATTGACAAGGTAAACGGCTTTTCCGTAAAGTGGTCTAAAGTTGATCCTGAAGTAGTTACTGGCAAAATTACAACCAAAGCCCTTCCTTGGATGTACAACTGCCTGGCAGAGGATTCCACACCTCAGCTGATTCTATCCAGTTTTCTGGAGATCATAAAAGTCATACGGGCAGAATTATTCTGTCACCACAAACCCCGAGATCAGGAATCATTAGGATGGTTTGATTCTACCTGTTGAAAAGCGTTAACCGCTCAAAAAGAGCCCTTAATAGTCAGAGAAAGTCTGGAAAAGGGACCCGACACCGGACAACAGGACCTCCTACAAACTGGCCACCCGGAAACACCACCAGCTGATCCGCGCCGCCAAGAGAACAGCATTCAAGGACCGGTTGGACAACAACGCACACAACAGCAAGGAACTCTTCAACATCGTGAAAGAGCTTTCCAACCCCAGCGCAGGAAACAACGACATCACCCCATCGCAAGACCTCTGCAACTCCCTCGCCTCATACTTCCACAACAAGATCACGGACATACACAGCAGTTTCAACAACCAACCAACGCACACCACGACCGACCAGCCACCCCCCAGCACCACCACCCTCCACGCCTGGACCCCGATCAGCACAGAAGACACCATCCGCACGATGAACTCCATCCACTCCGGATCACCAACCGACCCCTGCCCTCACCACGTTTTCAACAAGGCCGACGCTGTCATCGCACCCCACCTGCGAGACATCATCAACACATCCTTCGACACCGCCATCTTCCCCGAAAGCTGGAAACACGCCGAACTCAGCGCTCTACTCAAGAAACCAACAGCGGACCCCACCGACCTCAAGAACTACCGCCCCATCTCGCTTCTCCCGTTTCCAGCCAAAGTCATCGAGAAGACCGTCAACAAGCAGATGGCCGCCTTCCTCGAGACGAATGGATCCCTCGACCCCTCACAGTCCGGCTTCCGAGCCAAACACAGCACCGAGACCGCCCTCATCGCCGCCACCGATGACATCCGAGCCCTGATGGACAATGGAGAAACAGCGGCCCTCATCCTCCTAGACCTCTCCGCGGCATTCGACACGGTCTGCCACCGCACCCTTATACGGCGCCTCAGCAACATCGGAATCCAGGACAAGGCGCTGGAATGGATCATCTCCTTCCTCGACGGAAGAACACAGCGAGTCCGCCTACCACCGTACAAGTCAGAGGCCTCCGAAGTCATCTGCGGCGTCCCCCAAGGATCATCACTGAGCCCCACCCTCTTCAACGTCTACATGAGCCCCCTCGCGGCCATCGTACGCAAACACCACCTCAGCATCATCTCCTACGCCGACGACACCCAGCTGATCCTCTCCCTGACCAACAACCCCGCCGCCGCCAGAGCCAACCTGCACGAAGGGATGAAAGAGGTAGCCGAGTGGATGACGACCAGCCGCCTGAAACTGAACTCAGACAAAACGGAGGTCCTCATCCTGGGCTCTTCACCCTCCGCCTGGGACGACTCCTGGTGGCCTCCCGCCCTGGGCACCGCACCCAAACCGACAGACCATGCACGCAACCTGGGCTTCATCCTGGACTCCTCCCTCTCCATGACCAGGCAAGTCAACAGCGTCTCCTCGGCGTGCTTCAACATCCTACGCATGCTACGGAAGATCTTCTGGTGGATCCCCACAGAGACCAGGAAGACCGTCACCCAGGCCCTCGTCACCAGCCGACTGGACTACGGCAACGCCCTCTACGCCGGGACCACCGCCAAGCTCCAGAAGAGACTCCAGCGGATCCAAAACGCCTCTGCCAGACTCATCCTCGACATCCCTCGATCCAGCCACATCTCCGGACATCTGAGAGACCTTCACTGGCTCCCCATTAACAAGAGAATCACCTTCCGCCTCCTCACCCACGCACACAAAGCCCTACACGACCAAGGCCCGAGCTACCTCAACAGCCGAGTCAACTTCTACGCTCCCAAACGCCACCTTCGATCAGCCAACCACGCCCTCGCCGCCGTCCCCCGCATCCGAAGAGCGACTACAGGAGGAAGGTCCTTCTCCTACCTGGCCGCCAAGACCTGGAACTCCCTCCCGTCCGACCTGCGCCTGACCCAAGACCACCTCTCCTTCAGGAAGAAGCTGAAGACCTGGCTGTTCGAGCAGTAGCGGCACCCCCCCTCCCCAGCGCCTTGAGACCCTACGGGTATGTAGCGCGCTTTATAAGTGTCACTGATTGATTGATTGATTGAACATAGGGACGCAGTTGAGATAGCCAAACTTAGAAAGACTTTGGCACAATATAACCGCAAAAAGGATATAAAGAAAAATCTTTGGGCCCAATTACATGAGAGTTGCCTAAGTAAAGACAGGTCACTGTTTTGGCGCACAGTTAAATCACCCTTTTTGGTAGATGTCACAGCTCCCCAACACTTAGGTGTGGCTGTGACGGCGGCTGAGTGTGTGGCTCACTTTTCGAAGATATTTGGCGGTTCTCCTGTCAACGCCTTAACTGTGGCTCAGCTGGACAGGGATCGTAACAAGCATCAAATATATCCAATTGACCTCTATTTTGACCTAAATGAGGTCATTAATGCACTATCCTCCTCTAAAACTGGTAAGGCCCCTGGCCCAGACGGAGTCCAGCTAGATATCTTTGTAAGTAACATAGAACTTTGGTCCCCCCTCATCACCCAGGTAATGGCAGCAGTTTCAAAGATAGGCCTAATAGATTCCTGGTCTTCTTCTATCCTCCTCCCTATCTTTAAAAAGGGTGAACGCAATAACCCAGACTGTTACAGGACCATTTCACTCCTGGACTCCCTGAGGAAAGTCGCAGGTCGACTGATCTTGGAACGTCTCCAGGATTAGGCGTCGGGAATAACATTCTAACCGATCTCCAATATGGTTTCCAGGAGGGACTTGGCACTGTTGAACAGGCATTGAATCTAACCCTCCTAATAGGCAAGTACGTAGGGGCAAAAGGAGGTAATCTATATCTAGTTTACGTCGATCTCAGCGCAGCATTTGACTGCGTGATACACTCTAGGCTGTGGTCCATCCTTAGCGAATTAGGGGTAGACCCTCCTCTTATAAAATTTCTCAGCGAGCTCTACTCCGATGCTACTGCATGCGTGAGATTTGGGATCGGCGGCGAACTATCTCATTTTTATTCCCAGTAAATAATAGAGTTAGACAGGGCTGTGTCCTGGCCCCCTTCTTATTTAACCTTTACACCAACGGGCTGGAATCAGCCATGCTAGCAAGGAGTCAGGACCTTCCATCTATTAATCACCGCCCTATTCCCGCACTACTATACGCGGACGACTCAGTTATCTTAGCAAGAACATTAATTCAGTTGCAAAGACAACTAGACAAATATTGTAAGTTCATGCTCTCCCTGGGGTTGAAAGTAAATAAAAGCAAAACCTTTGTCATGCACATCGGCCCCAAGACGAAAAACCCTAAACCTGTTTTTATAGAACAAGTCAGACTGGAACGTGCCAGGGCGTACCCTTATTTAGGTATCCTAATGGACGACCAACTTTCCTGGAAACAAGCAGTGGCAAGCAAAAAGTTACTCCATCAGAGAGAAACTTCAGCGCTTGTTTCCTTTTCGAGAAAATTGGGCAAACCAGCCCCAGCCGAGTTGTTCAATATTTATCAGGCTAAATGCCAAAGCGTAGCAAAGTACGGCGCAGGTATTTGGGGCTATGCTCCTATAGACGATTTACAAAAGGAGCAAAACGGGTTTTTAAAATACATTTTGGCACTTCCTCAAAGCGCTCCAATATACGACTGCCATATTGAGCTGGGCATCGACTATCTTATAGATAGCATCAGATGCCAGACGATTCTCTTATGGCATCGTATCTGGAATAAACCACAATGCCATTTAACCCGTTCATTAATAACTGACTGCTTATCACTGGCAAGTTGGAGCAAAATTCCCTGGCTATTATATGTCTCCAATTTTCTAAAGGATTTGAACTGCACATCTTACTTCTCTGAGCCTATTTCAACATCAGACACCTCCAGGAGAGCCCTGAAAAATCTCTGTTTAAACCACCTCAGAGATCTGCGTCTTTCTCAAGAAGTATCTAAGCCAACAAATGTGCAGATCCTAATGGTCCAGACCTCCCCTAGTATCCAGCCATATTTAACCTTTTTCTTATCTAACCATGGAAAATTTGTCTTAACCAGGTTTCGATTCAATTCTTTGTTTCGCCTTATTACTTTCCCCACTGAGTCTAACTGGTCTCATGACCTGATTAAATGTCCCTGTGATGGAACTTCACCCCAGTCCACAATCCATGTAACTTTGTTTTGCCAATACGCCGAGCAACCCCGCAAGCGCTGGATTCTCCCCCTTCTACGTGCAATGGGTTTGAGAACCTGTCGGCCAGCCTACTTGGCCCTGCAGTTATTAGATTCACAAAATGTTGCTAAATGTGTAGCTTGCTTTCTAAAATCATGTTTGAAAATACGTTGTAAAGTTTGAGCAAATGTTTTCCTGATTTCATGCCATTATGAATACAATTTGCAATAATTGTTTTTACCATAAGTTTTTAATGATAACCAGTTTTATTTGAATTATAACGCTGTGTTTTAACTATGTACTGTAGTTTTATGATGCACTTTTTATGTTTCTGCTAAATGCTAATCGAATAAAAGTTTTTTTGATACTGATTATAATAACAATTGAGTTTGTAGATAACAATTATCTTATTCCTGGTCCTCCTCGGATAATTGTGCATCCTCCGAATATCCAGTCCCTTTCAGCACAGAACTAGATACATTGGAGGACCAAATGAGTGAAATAGGTAGCAAGAGGTAAGGATATTATTAAAGATAACATAGGACATTGATTTTAAATTGGGGCCCAAAGAATGCTACAACACATGACATAAGAAAAGTAGGTGCTATGAATATACTTAAATGTGCCTTGGAGAAACTTCATTAAAATGTGTTTTATATAGGTAACTGTTGGATAACATAAACTAGAAAGATTAATATGCTTTTTCGTATGTGAATAAAGAGGACACTTACAATTACCCTGCATTAACATATTTTAATTATGATCAGATTGAAATGTTAATTAATGTATTCTGAAGTTATATGCTAGCTTTCTAATTAACGTGTGTTTCACATTTTAACATAATCATTGTTGTATATTAGCACAAGTGCATGCAGGCCTCATATTTTACTTCCCCTTCTTTCCAGTGAAGTCATGGACTGAATATTCTAAATTGGATGGGACTATTCATCGAACTAGCAATTTGTATTTAAATAATAACTGTTTCTTTGACATCCTTTAGACTGGATAGTGTGATTGCAACAATATTGCTACACTCTAGAACAACTGCTTGGGAAAGGGAAACTGGTGAAATTTAAACGTAATTTTTAGAATTTACCATTGTTCGACATATCCTATGCCCACATGACTTAGGGAAGCTATGTAATCGATTTACTTGATTTTTTCTGGATTGTATCTTCTTTCCTGCCACAACACCCTCGTATCACTATGGACTGACCAAAGGAACTGAGTGGTATAACATTTCAGGTAATGCCAGGGAGTATCACCCCGCAAAAGGATGTAATATAATTGCTCAAAGTTTGGAACAGCAGGCGGCAATGACAGCTTGGACAGCGAAGCGCAGAATCGATTTATGGCGTGACGCTAGAATTTGCTGCCAACCAGTGTTATAACACAGATTGAACCTTTTCATCTGAAGGGTTTATGTCATGTTGATGTGACTTTGTTGTTGCAGAGACAGACTGAGACAATAGCTGTATTGACAAACTAGAACTGGCTACTTGGAACTTTGCTGAACGTCCCTTAGGATCTGTCTTCGGTTCATCTGGTTTCCTATATCGTGGTTTCCAATTTCTTATTGACACCTACGAGTCCAAAATCTACCTCGTCTGAGGAAGATTACCTTATCATTCATCATTTTCCTGAGCTTTAGAGGCTTGGGAAATTTGATTAAATCCCTTTACTAATTTGAATATTAGTTTTGTATGTTATCTTAATTCAATTCTAAAATTCTTTTTCTATACTGAAATACTAAACTCTTAAATTGTAATCAATTCTGCTTATTCTGTCTCAGCATTCCTTGTAGGCTAATCATTAGTTTTGAGTTACTTATAATTTTGTGGGTGTATATTTGATGATCCCATGCGTATCTTAGAACCTGGCGCTCTACTGGAAGAGCACGCCAACTCACACACTGTCCCATATACTGTTGACTTGTCCGTTTCTTCAGGGCTATCAGATTCACAAACATCCTCGTCACTGGAGAAAACCCCGGCTCTCTTTGTAAGCCCGAGCAGGGAGGACCCTTCCTCAGTACCAAATAGGGGATTAAGGGAGGGAGCGATACCCAAGAAAAAGAGAAAACAAAATAAGAAAACTCGCAAACCGACCAACTCCACGGAACAACCTAACCAACAAGCTTCACTTATTACCCAGTCTCCAAGTCAAGCAGTTTCAATACGGCAAGACCTAAATCCCACACCCCCAGAAACACTTAACCTTTCCACAAACACTGCTAACCTTAGTGTTGATAGCGATGCGGGAAGAGGGTGTGAAATCTGTGGTATGAATAACCAATTATTGATTAGATTAGGGGAACTAATCAGATCCTACGTGCTACCTATTGAACAGACTCTGCTAAAGATTGAAAAACAGATAGCAACACTGACCATAGCTTCAAAAACACAAAAGGGTACAGGACAAGGTCAAACTGTGGTGCAAAAACCTAACCCCAAATCCACTAAGGAAGGGGCGGTAGCACCAAAATCGGCCACCACAGTGTCAGCCGTACTACAAATAACCCCACCTACGGCGACAAAGAAGGGTCCTGTTGTAACAAAAGCTCCAACAAAAGCTCTAGTTCCTCTATCTACTCAGGTGCCTGTTCAAGCCAACCCACCAGGGGTTCAAAATACTATCCCTAGGACTAGGAGGAGGGGCGGCCCTCCTATCCATTTACCCCCTGAAGCTAGCCCATATGTGGTGATCATGACTGGGGTCCCCGAGCTGAGTACAAATTCGGGAGAACCTGGTTGGTCCCTAAAAAATAAAGTACTTCATTGGTTATCAACTAATAGACCTCTCCCACCGTATTCAAACAGCAGAGTCACAATGGTCCGCAGGGTCCCCTGGATAGGTAAAGAACCCAAACAAATCCAGGGTGACTGCGTTATCGTTAATTTTGAGGACCCACATAACCGTTGAGAATATATATGCTCCTGGGGTTCGCTAATCACAAATGATGGTATGGATACTAAAAGACTCTCTTATTTCTACCCCCCAACACCCCGATATAACGAAGGTCCAGAATGGAACTGGACTCAAGCTGGAAACTAGGACAGAAGACGAGATTGGGTTGACTGGCCAGGACATGGTGGCAGAGACCTAGCTCCAACTTTTGGATGGAGAGGTGCTCCACTAGCAAATAGATACGACTGCCTGGAAATGGTGGATTGACCACCAGCCAGTACTAACCAGGCCAGCACAGGTCCCTCCCCCCACGAGTCTAAAACACTGCAACCAGACTATTGTTCCTGAGCCTACATCCCACGGATGGTATTTTAGTCAAAACGGCAGAATCCACATTAATAGCACTACCCCCCCTCGTAGAAATGGCCTATGAATCGCTAGTGCCCCTTTAAGTAATAACATCGATTAACCAGCCTGGTGATACCAGGCAAACAGTTTCTTTAAGATCACTTGATTTAGATCTAGTGCATGATAATCCTACTAAGTGCGAGGATCATTCTGTACCTCATCTTACCGACTTAACAACACATATTTCCACTTGCCCAGGAATTATACTTTCTGATGTCTCGTCGAATATAAGTAACTCAGGTACTAATAACCGGATGCTCTCTGTTTTGTTTTGGAACGTAGCAGGTATCCGCTCCAAGATAAACCTCAAATCATGGTTAGACATAGTGAATGCTCATCAAGTGGTATGCTTACAGGAAACGTGGGCCATTGAGCCCATCCACATCCAGGGCTACAAAACATACCATGTTCCAGCCAGTACCACAACTCACAGTAGATCAAAGGGTGGTCTAGTAGTATATTTCTCAAATAAACTACCATCATTGAACGTAACAGTTCTTCTTACCAGCGTGAGCGTTCAAATTTTATGGTTTCATTCAATAAATGCATGTTACACTTTTTTATTAATCTATATAGTAATCTTCTGCCTGCTGATTGTGTCAAGACTTTAATTGAAATCACCTCTTTTATAAAAGAACAACAAAATAAGTACTCCTCTCTTATCTGTTATGTGATTTGGGGGGGGGGATTTCAACGTTCCTTTGTGCGATAATCATAAGAAAGGTATTTGTGGTCTACAAGACGAAAACGACTACCCCTTGATTCATTTCACACATTCGTATCTAGGAAATACCCTGAATGACTGTCTATTTTCCTTGGAACTGGAATACGTAAATGACCTTGTGGACCCACCCGTTGAATTTAAGCCGACATTTCACGGTAGGGGTTTTTCAAGTCTCATTGATTACATCCTATGCTCCCAAATATTAATGGGCCAATTATTTAAAACAGGTTCTGATATATCGAGCGACCACTTTCCGAATAGTATCACCCTGTCAATTAATACTGCTTTACTTCATCCTACCAGGATCAGCTTACTAAACCAACAATCCTTGTCTATTGACAAGGTAATCGGCTTGTCCGTAAAGTGGTCTAAAGTTGATCCTGAAGTAGTTACTGACAAAATTACAACCAAAGCCCTTCCTTGGATGTACAACTGCCTGGCTGAGGATTCCACACCTCAGCTTATTCTATCCAGTTTTCTGGAGGTTATAAAAGTCATACGGGCAGAATTATTCTGTCACCACAAACCCCGAGATCAGGAATCATTAGGATGGTTTGATTCTACCTGCCGAAAAGCATTAACCGCCCTAAAAAGAGCCCTTAATAGTCAACATAGGGACGCAGTTGAGATAGCCAAACTTAGAAAGACTTTGGCACAATATAACCGCAAAAAGGATATAAAGAAAAATCTTTGGGCCCAATTACATGAGAGTTGCCTAAGTAAAGACAGCTCCCTGTTTTGGCGCACAGTTAAATCACCCTTTTTGGTAGATGTCACAGCTCCCCAACACTTAGATGTGGCTGTGACGGCGGCTGAGTGTGTGGCTCACTTTTTGAAGATATTTGGCGGTTCTCCTGTCAACGCCTTAACTGTGGCTCAGCTGGACAGGGATCGTAACAAGCATCAAATATATCCAATTGACCTCTATTTTGACCTAAATTAGGTCATTAATGCACTATCCTCCTCTAAAACCGGTAAGGCCCCTGGTCCCGACGGAGTCCAGCTAGATATCTTTGCAAGTAACATAGAACTTTGGTCCCCCCTCATCACCCAGGTAATGGCAGCAGTTTCAAAGATAGGCCTTATAGATTCCTGGTCTTCTTCTATCCTCCTCCCTATCTTTAAAAAGGGTGAACGCAATAACCCAGACTGTTACAGGCTCATTTCACTCCTGGACTCCCTGGGGAAAGTCGCAGGTCGACTGATCTTGGAACGTCTCCAGGATTGGGCGTCGGGGAATAACATTCTAACCGATCTCCAATATGGTTTCCAGTAGGGACTTGGCACTGTTGAACAGGCATTGAATCTAACCCTCCTAATAGGCAAGTACGTAGGGGCAAAAGGAGGTAATCTATATCTAGTTAACGTCGATCTCAGCGCAGCATTTGACTGCGTAATACACTCTAGGCTGTGGTCCATCCTTAGCGAATTAGGGGTAGACCCTCCTCTTATAAAATTTCTCCGCGAGCTCTACTCCGATGCTACTGCATGCGTGAGATTTGGGATCGGCGGCGAACTATCTAATTTTCATTCCCAGTAAATAATAGAGTTAGACAGGGCTGTGTCCTGGCCCCCTTCTTATTTAACCTTTACACCAACGGGCTGGAATCAGCCATGCTAGCAAGGAGTCAGGACCTTCCATCTATTAATCACCGCCCTATTCCCGCACTACTATACGCGGATGACTCAGTTATCTTAGCAAGAACATTAATTCAGTTGCAAAGACAACTAGACAAATATTGTAAGTTCATGCTCTCCCTGGGGTTGAAAGTAAATAAAAGCAAAACCTTTGTCATGCACATCGGCCCCAAGGCAAAAAACCCTAAACCTGTTTTTATAGAACAAATCAGACTGGAACGTGCCAGGGCGTACCCTTATTTAGGTATCCTAATGGACGACCAACTTTCCTGGAAACAAGCAGTGGCAAGCAAAAAGTTACTCTATCAGAGAGAAACTTCAGCGCTTGTTTCCTTTTCGAGAAAATTGGGCAAACCAGCCCCAGCCGAGTTGCTCAATATTTATCACGCTAAATGCCATAGCGTAGCAAAGTACGGCGCAGGTATTTGGGGCTATGCTCCTATAGACGATTTACAAAAGGTGCGAAACAGGTTTTTAAAATACATTTTGGCACTTCCTCAAAGCGCTCCAATATACGGCTGCCATATTGAGCTGGGCATCGACTATCTTATAGATAGCATCAGATACCAGACGATTCTCTTATGGAATCGTATCTGGAATAAACCGCAATGCCATTTAACCCGTTCATTAGTAACTGACTGCTTATCACTGGCAAGTTGGAGCAAAATTCCCTGGCTATTATATGTCTCCAATTTTCTAAAGGATTTGAACTGCACATCTTACTTCTCTGAGCCTATTTCAACATCAGACATCTCCAGGAGAGCCTTGAAAAATCTCTGTTTAAACCACCTCAGAGATCTGCGTCTTTCTCAAGAAGTATCTAAGCCAACAAATGTGCAGATCCTAATGGTCCAGACCTCCCCTAGTATCCAGCCATATTTAACCTTTTTCTTATCCAACCATGAAAAATTTGTCTTAACCAGGTTTAGATTAAATTCTTTGTTTCGCCTTATTACTTTCCCCACTGAGTCTAACTGGTCTCATGACCTGATTAAATGTCCCTGTGATGGAATTTCACCCCAGTCCACAATCCATGTAACTTTGTTTTGCCGATACTACGAGCAACCCCGCAAGCGCTGGATTCTCCCCCTTCTACGTGCAATGGGTTTGAGAACCTGTCGGCCAGCCTACTTGGCCCTGCAGTTATTAGATTCACAAAATGTTGCTAAATGTGTAGCTTGCTTTCTAAAATCATGTTTGAAAATCCGTTGTAAAGTTTGAGCAAATGTTTTCCTGATTTCATGCCATTATGAATACAATTTGCAATAATTGTTTTTACCATACGTTTTTAATGATAACCAGTTTTATTTGAATTATAACGCTGTGTTTTAACTATGTACTGTAATTTTATGATGCACTTTTTATGTTTCTGCTAAATGCTAATCGAATAAAAGTTTTTTTGATACTGATTATAATAACAATTGAGTTTGTAGATAACAATTATCTTATTCCTGATCCTCATCGGATAATTGTGCATCCTCCGAATATCCAGTCTCTTTCAGCACAGACCTAGATACATTGGAGGACCAAATGAGTGAAATAGGTAGAAAGAGGTAAGGATATTATTAAAGATAACATAGGACATTGATTTTAAATTGGGGCCCAAAGAATGCTACAACACATGACAAAAGAAAAGTAGGTGCTATGAATATACTTAAATGTGCCTTGGAGAAACTTTATTAAAATGTGTCTTATATAAGTAACTGTTGGATAACATAAACGAGAAAGATTAATATGCATTTTCGTATGTGACTAAAGAGGACACTTACAATTACCCTGCATTAACATATTTTAATTATGATCAGATTGAAATGTTAATTAATGTATTCTGAAGTTATATGCTAGCTTTCTAATTAACGTGTGTTTCACATTTTAACATAATCATTGTTGTATATTAGCACAAGTGCATGCAGGCCTCATATTTTACTTCCCCTTCTTTCCAGTGAAGTCATGGACTGAATATTCTAAAGTGGATGGGACTATTCATCGAACTAGCAATTTGTATTGAAATAATAACTGTTTCTTTGACATCCTTTAGACTGGATAGTGTGATTGCAACAATATTGCTACACTCTAGAACAGCTGCTTGGGAAAGGGAAACTGGTGAAATTTAAACGTAATTTTCTGAATTTACCATTGTTCGACATATCCTATGCCCACATGAATTAAGGAAGCTATGTAATCGATTTACTTGATTTTTTCCGGATTGTATCTTATTTCCTGCCACAACACCCTCGTATCACTATGGAATGACCAAAGGAACTGAGTGGTAAAACATTTCATGTGATGCCAGGGGGTATCACCCCGCAAAAGGATGTAATATAATTGCTCAAAGTTTGGAACAGCAGGCGGCAATGACAGCTTGGACAGCGAAGCGCAGAATCGATTTATGACGTGACGCTGTAATTTGCTGCCAACCAGTGTTATAACACAGATTGAAGCTTATCAGCTGAAGGGTTTATGTCATGTTGATGTGACTTTGTTGTTGCAGAGACAGACTGAGACAATAGCTGTTTTGACAAACTAGAACTGACTACTTGGAACTTTGCTGAACGTCCCTTAGGATCTGTATTCGGTTCATCTGGTTTCCTATATCGTGGTTTCCTATTTCTTATTGACACCTACGAGTCCAAAATCTACCTCGTCTGAGGAAGATTTCCTTATCATTCATCATTTTCCTGAGTTTTAGAGGCTTGGGAAATTTGATTAAATCCCTTTACTAATTTGAATATTAGTTTTGTATGTTATCTTAATTCAATCCTAAAGTTCTTTTTCTATACTGAAAAACTAAACTCTTACATTTTAATCAATTCTGCTTATTCTGTCTCAGCATTCCTTGTAGGCTAATCATTAGTTTTGAGTTACTTATAATTATGTGGGTGTATCTTTTGATTATAATAACAATTGAGTTTGTAGATAACAATTATCCTATTCCTGGTCCTCATCGGATAATTGTGCATCCTCCGAATATCCAGTCCCTTTCAGCACAGAACTAGATACATTGGAGGACCAAATGAGTGAAATAGGTAGCAAGAGGTAAGGATATTATTAAAGATAACATAGGACATTGATTTTAAATTGGGGCCCAGTGAATGCTACAACACATGGCACCCATGGTAGCGCACATATATGTATGGGAAGGACCGCGGTGTCTAAGGCTTGCTTGAGCCAATTTTAATAAGAGTAAAATTCCTCTTTAATGTATGTCCAGTTTGTGGAAGACTGAAATGTGTTAGGGGATACTTTTGTCCAGGGATGGGACATGGTGGGGTTCTACCTGATCCTGCCACTAGAACATAGTGGAACAGGCACCAGCAGTTGGAAACTGATTAGGGCATGATCTGTACAGACCTGAGGAAGACATTTTTCCCTGATTATCAGGCCTATTGCAGCAAGGATTAAGTCATATAATGCATGTAGAAAATGCCAAGTACCAACAGACATCCATCCAAAGACAGACCAACCAACCTACTGACACCTACCCTCACCAACTAAGGAGGTACAAGTACCCAGAACACAAGTCATTCTATATGAAGGTACCAGTGCACACAGATCAGCACAAATACATGTACTCATGCATATACAAGCACACACACGCACACTCAGAACATACATAGAGATACCCATAGGCCTTCTTTAAGACTACCCCCTTCGGGTATCCCACAACGGCGAGAGGGCATTCTGCTTTGGCCCATCACAGATAGTCCAGTGTCTCTGGACCTGATTATTCTGTAGACACCAGAGAAGTACCTCCTAATCTGATGAAACAGCCTTGGGGAGAATGACAGAGACTGTGGCCAGAAAGACACCACGGCCCTGCCCAGCCTCTGTAGCACAATGGGGGCAGCAGACACTGCTACCCCTTCTCTGACTGTCGAATACCTGCCTCAAATCATGACCCCCACCCGTTCCCTAGCTGGCATCTTTCACCTGCCTCACAGAGGTGAAATGTCAGTCAATTTGTCCTGGAGTCGGGGAAAAGGCAGGGGTAAAGGACCCGGTATTCCTGGGTCTGGACAATTATTCCAAGAATAAAACTTGTAATTACCAGATTTTGGTGTGAGGAAACCAGTATCTACACTCCAAAAGTTACAATGAGGCTCTCGCAGTCCAACAAAACACATATGAAGTCTTGCAGCACATTCAGATGGACGGGAAGATGGCTATACAGACAGGCAGATGGATGAATAGATGGATGGAATGATGGATGCAGGCTTCATATCAACTTAATCTTTAGATGCTTTGTGAAGAAATCAAACTCGAGATGGATACAATAGTATAATGTGATTTAATTCTTGGTTTCTCCTGTGAGAAATCACTTCCACTGAAAGTTTGTGCCGCTGGTAGCAAAAGAAATCGGTAACTGTCTGCAGGCCTGCCCCAGCCACTTCTTGCTCTCTAGAAACGCTCTCCAACTCAGAGCATTTAGTAAGTGACTGGCTGCAAATATGAGCATATGAACATGCGTTAACATTATCAAGTGATGAGTAGCTGTCTCAGCATGCCCCGCTATAGAGACCAGATCTGACTATGTATATCACCGCCTTGCTGTAGGATTTTTTAACACCATGTAAGGGCCGAGTCTTCTAAACATACACACAGTGGGCAGCCCAGCTAGGACTATATTTAAACTTAATTATTTCAAAATGGCCTGTTTAAAGACACTTGAATAACAATACGGAGGAAGCAATCTTAAACATCAGCACCATGTATGGCCGATATGTCGTTAACATACAGGAAGAATAAGTAGTTTCGAAGTCTTTTTCTGTTGTTACATTCTATCTTTCTGTGCGTAATCCCTCACTCAAAATGGACCTAACACATTTCTTAGAAAATATTTTTTCTTGTTCACTTGTGAAACCATAACTTGTGAAATAATATTTATTGCATTTAAACAGCAGGCATTAATCTGAAAGTCTCTAAATTAAAACATGGAGTGCACATAATAAACGTACATGTTTTGGAGCTTTCAGATGAATTAAACGGTTGGAATATTTTGCAGCAAAATTCAATTTAAAAAAATGAAAACATGCATACTTTTGCTTTTTCTGACAGTGAACAATCTACACGAAAGCATTAATCAAAATCTCAGAAGTTTAGCTGTAAAATGAACCCAGCAAAGCATAATGGCTCTCCTAGCACAAAGATTCTCATGAAAGTTTAACTTTTTGAACCCTACAAATAAAGAGACTTCATGATAAACTAGGCGTCAAAAAATAGATTCCCTACTGGAATTTAAATCACGTTCGTTTCTTCGAGCATATTGCTTAACAGTTCTTTTAGTAAACAGTCCAGAAAGGCTAAGACATCTGTACGACAATCACCATGACCAGATTGCCCAGCGGTTGGTGGATCGTCAGGTCAAGGCTTTCCGACTGCAGAGCCGGCTGAGGCTTTGCTGTGGTAAACCCTGTGTTTCCACCACTTCTAAGTAGGGAGAGGGGACTGCAATTTGCAGGGTGGGCCATCCACCGTTTTTGGGGCATGCCCCGCATCCGCCAACATCTAAATGAGGGACAAAGTGTTTTTGGAATATTCTCAAAAGGCAAAATCTTCACATTGTAGATAGTACTTCCACTGCAGATCCATTATATGGCAAGGCAGAAACTCCTGGTCAGTAATCAATAAAACTTCATTCAATTCTAAAAAGTGGCAGGATTTTGACCCTGGCAGGGGAAGGCTTGGTGGATCTGAAAAGACAACATGAAAAGTATTAAAGAGAAGCAAACTTAGATAATAGCATAACACAATTAGACAATGCACTTCTAAACCACCCCACATTATATCAGTATTTTTAGCTCTGTTCACATGTAAATGGATCACTAGGCATGCGGGGTGCTTGTTCAGTGTTGAACTTAGCATAAACGGGTTCAGTTATCTTTGGTTAACTTTCTTAGCTCATCCGCCCTTTCTCGCAGTCCACAATGTGGGCACCCTGCTGCTTAGTGGTTGGACAGTTAAACTGCTTCAAAAGAAGCAGGACTTTGCATGCCCATACCATGTACACAAAGACGAGTCCTACAAGGCATGCTGCCTTTCATGCGCATGCGTGGGCCATCAAAAGTTCTCTTCTTGAAAAAACGGGCTAATCAATGTGAGTTGGTGACAAATGGCTGAGAGACACGGATAACAGGAAGCAATCTATGGACTAAGAGTAACAGAATAACTTCATTTTCCATTTACTTCCTAGCTTTTTCCCAATTATCACGTATGTGAGAAGGATCCACAGTAAGTTAGAAAGACAAAGCGAGGGAGGAGAATACACCATCAGGCAGCGTAGACCTAAGCAAACAGGTCGTGACGAACATCCTGGAAGGAATCTCAAGGGGCTGGTGTTAGCAGAATGCATGTCGGGTAGCCAACATAGCAGCCCGGAACCTGTCTCTGGGAGAATGCCACTGATGCTGTCTCAGCCCTGGTGAAGTTGGTGTGGTCAATGAATGCAGACTGGACTTCATGTAGAGTGTAGCATTGGACAATGCAGGGCATACGTTATCTAGTAATAATGGACTTAGGAGCCACACTTCTGGCATTATTGCTTTGAAAAGTCACAAACAGGTGATTGGTAAAATGCTGATTGGTGATTCTATTGAAGTAAAAGCACAAAGAGATTCTGATGTCCAGATTGTGGAGCATGTCCTCAGTCAAGGACGCAAGTAGACTCAGAAAAATTGTAGGGTGATCAATGTCCTGATTAGAGGTTAGATGGCTTCTCATAGCCACCCTATCTCTGGACAGTACTGCAAATGGTTCTGAGGTGCAAAGACTTGCAGCTTTTCTATATGCCTGTATAATTTGTAGCCAGGAAAAAAGACATCTTTCTTGAGAGAAGCCTAATTTCTCATGAGGCCGCAGGCTCAAAAAAACATATGCCTCAGGGTAGCTACAACAAAAACGCCAAAATCTGGAATTAAATTCTACAACCATAAATTACGGAAAAAGTTGCTTAGATTGAAGCAGAAACAACTCGTTTGCCATTAACACCATGAAGGTTTTATTCCTATTTATAACATGATCATTTGATGTATTTCGCACATTATTTGTCGTGCTTGGGAAATAACACATACAAAATGAAAAACTGTTTTTATGTACAATATTTACAAGAAATATACAATATCAAACATACTTAACCATTCACACTTACACATTCCATACAACAGTGAAAACAAAAACAAAAAGGAGGGTTTGTCCAAACATCGGTAAATAAGTCAGTCCTAAATATTACTTTTCATATTTTGCCGTTTTGTTATAGTTCGTATTTTTGACGAGCATTCTCGTAGAACCAAATCAAATACAAAACAAGATTAGGCGTAGCCAGACGTTGGACAAAAAGGTGGTCGACGCGTTTCAAACCCCTATCATTAGGGTGGGGTTCTCCTCAGGACCGGAGTGGTTCTGAAACAATAAAGGATTGCTGAATTTAGCGTGTGTTCCTAGAACAAAAACGACTAACTACTAAAAGGGATCAACTCCTTGTGAGCAACTGGAGTCTCCTACCTGGTTGAAAAATCACAGCGCATTCAATGGCAGGCCGTAAGATATCCCATAGGGATGTATTCCCCAACAAACGTGACTTCAGCCGCTGTGCAAAGAAAACGCGACAACATTTACTATTGTGTCATACTTGACTCATTCTTTCTTACTGTAAACTCACTCGCGGGACAATGCAGGGAGCTTCGAAACTTACCCGCTGAAGTGCAGCTGGCTGCTGGATGCTCGCAGATTGTTTTGATTAAGTGTCTGCTCCGATTCTGTAAAAAGGAGCAAGAACCGCGTTAGTTGTCTGGCGCTCTGGACGCCGCTGTTGTGATGAGCTGGGGGGCGGGTTAACCTACCGGTTGAAGGTATGAATCCTTCTCCTAAACCGGTGGAAACCGCTAGATTCCTCGAGTGGAAGTGGTGGCTCAGAGCTTCCTGGTTAAGAATGGGTCACAGAGGTTTCTGGGAATTGTAGTTCACAGTCGGCCTAGTGGTGAAACAAGGCCCGGCCTGGATTTTTGGTAAGGCCTTAGGCAGTGGGCTTGTAGATTTCCGAAATTTCGTTTAACCCCCGCGTTGCGGTGTTAAACCTCATTATAAGCATTGCCTCTCGTTGGGACAGTTGGGCATCTAAATCCCCGCCTCTCGGGTTTTTTTCAATTTTAGACAGTATGGTCCAGCGAAGGTCAGTGTTTGTGTGTTTACATTTTGCCCAATGATTGACCAAAGGGGCATTTTCCACTCTCCTGCGGATACGCGATTTATGCTGCGTAATCCTGCTCCTGATTTCTTGCGTAGTTTTACCGATATAAACTAGAGGGCATGGGCACACGATTGCATATACCACGTTCTTAGACTTGCAATTCGTGAAGGTGTCGTGTTTCCAGTGAATGTCTTCAAACGTGAAAACTGAGTCCTCAATAGTCTCACTACAACAAGTGCATGTACCGCACTTGTGGTGTCCTTTGGCTGGAGGTAATCCAAACAGACTTTGTAATGTTGGGGCCTTAATGGTTGGTAGTGCTGCCCTGACAACATAATTGGCTACGCTTTTGTCCTTTTTGTACGCAAACAGCGGTGGTACTGAAAAATCTTCATGCAAGTTCTTTAAAAGATGCCAGTTGGACATAATGAGCTTTCTGTGTAGATTTGTCGCTGGACAAAAAGTTGTGACACATACCATCCTTTTAACGTCTGGTTTACTCCTTCTCTCTAACAAGGTCTCACGAGGAGTCCACCATGCCCGTTTGAGGGAATTTTTAAGTAGTTTTTTTGGATACCCTCTCTGTAGAAGGCGATCTTTTAAAAGTTCAGCGTGTTTGAAATATTCTTCCTTAGAGGAACAATTTCGGTGTATTCTCAGAAATTGCCCAAACGGCAGATTCTGTTTCAAACTGCGAGGGTGGTTACTTGAGAAATGTAATGCCTTATTCCTGTCAGAAGGTTTACGGAACAGTGTTGTGCTTAAGCTTCCATCCTGAGGTTCCACTTTGACGTCCAGGAAGTTGATGGATACATTTGATGATGAGACTGAGAACTGGATGTCAACAGTTCTTGAATTTAGCCAGTGGACGAATTGGCTGAGATCTTCATGGTCACCTGTCCATACCAAGAAGATATCATCAATATATCGCATGTAGTGGGATATATTCCTGCTAAACGGGTTGGTTTGGTATATGACCAAACCAATTTCTGAGAATACACCGAAATTGTTCCTCTAAGGAAGAATATTTCAAACACGCTGAACTTTTAAAAGATCGCCTTCTACAGAGAGGGTATCCAAAAAAACTACTTAAAAATTCCCTCAAACGGGCATGGTGGACTCCTCGTGAGACCTTGTTAGAGAGAAGGAGTAAACCAGACGTTAAAAGGATGGTATGTGTCACAACTTTTTGTCCAGCGACAAATCTACACAGAAAGCTCATTATGTCCAACTGGCATCTTTTAAAGAACTTGCATGAAGATTTTTCAGTACCACCGCTGTTTGCGTACAAAAAGGACAAAAGCGTAGCCAATTATGTTGTCAGGGCAGCACTACCAACCATTAAGGCCCCAACATTACAAAGTCTGTTTGGATTACCTCCAGCCAAAGGACACCACAAGTGCGGTACATGCACTTGTTGTAGTGAGACTATTGAGGACTCAGTTTTCACGTTTGAAGACATTCACTGGAAACACGACACCTTCACGAATTGCAAGTCTAAGAACGTGGTATATGCAATCGTGTGCCCATGCCCTCTAGTTTATATCGGTAAAACTACGCAAGAAATCAGGAGCAGGATTACGCAGCATAAATCGCGTATCCGCAGGAGAGTGGAAAATGCCCCTTTGGTCAATCATTGGGCAAAATGTAAACACACAAACACTGACCTTCGCTGGACCATACTGTCTAAAATTGAAAAAAACCCGAGAGGCGGGGATTTAGATGCCCAACTGTCCCAACGAGAGGCAATGCTTATAATGAGGTTTAACACCGCAACGCGGGGGTTAAACGAAATTTCGGAAATCTACAAGCCCACTGCCTAAGGCCTTACCAAAAATCCAGGCCGGGCCTTGTTTCACCACTAGGCCGACTGTGAACTACAATTCCCAGAAACCTCTGTGACCCATTCTTAACCAGGAAGCTCTGAGCCACCACTTCCACTCGAGGAATCTAGCGGTTTCCACCGGCTTAGGAGAAGGATTCATACCTTCAACCGGTAGGTTAACCCGCCCCCCAGCTCATCACAACAGCGGCGTCCAGAGCGCCAGACAACTAACGCGGTTCTTGCTCCTTTTTACAGAATCGGAGCAGACACTTAATCAAAACAATCTGCGAGCATCCAGCAGCCAGCTGCACTTCAGCGGGTAAGTTTCGAAGCTCCCTGCATTGTCCCGCGAGTGAGTTTACAGTAAGAAAGAATGAGTCAAGTATGACACAATAGTAAATGTTGTCGCGTTTTCTTTGCACAGCGGCTGAAGTCACGTTTGTTGGGGAATACATCCCTATGGGATATCTTACGGCCTGCCATTGAATGCGCTGTGATTTTTCAACCAGGTAGGAGACTCCAGTTGCTCACAAGGAGTTGATCCCTTTTAGTAGTTAGTCGTTTTTGTTCTAGGAACACACGCTAAATTCAGCAATCCTTTATTGTTTCAGAACCACTCCGGTCCTGAGGAGAACCCCACCCTAATGATAGGGGTTTGAAACGCGTCGACCACCTTTTTGTCCAACGTCTGGCTACGCCTAATCTTGTTTTGTATTTGATTTGGTTCTACGAGAATGCTCGTCAAAAATACGAACTATAACAAAACGGCAAAATATGAAAAGTAATATTTAGGACTGACTTATTTACCGATGTTTGGACAAACCCTCCTTTTTGTTTTTGTTTTCACTGTTGTATGGAATGTGTAAGTGTGAATGGTTAAGTATGTTTGATATTGTATATTTCTTGTAAATATTGTACATAAAAACAGTTTTTCATTTTGTATGTGTTATTTCCCAAGCACGACAAATAATGTGCGAAATACATCAAATGATCATGTTATAAATAGGAATAAAACCTTCATGGTGTTAATGGCAAACGAGTTGTTTCTGCTTCAATCTAAGCAACTTTTTCCGTAATTTATGGTTGTAGAATTTCATTCCAGATTTTGGCGTTTTTGTTGTTTATCTAGTCTAGTTGGACTCAGCCTTTCTGAGGAAAGAGTCAAGGCCCTTTTTGATTCTTGTTCAGGGTAGCTACAAGCAGACTAAAATCCAAGAAACCACAGCTGTGGCTTGCTCCAATGCTTTTGATTCCACAATGTGGTAAATCATAAGAAACCATGGGCCTTATTTATGTAGGCCTTGCGCTACCGGTGCGTCACTTTTTCCCATTTTAAAAGTGACGCACCGGCGGCGCAAGACCTTCATAAATAAGGCCCAATGATCTTATGCCCACTCCCAACCTTCCACTTCCATCTTGCAGTGATGCAGAGTGAGTGTCACTTTGCTATTTTAACTAGAAAAGGGCAAAGGTGCTGTCTGTGTGAATCATTATGAATTAGGCTCTCACCGCTGGTAGAAAGGTTGCCAATGACAAATAAATTGCCATGAGTTCCAACAGTTTATCTGGAGGCACAAACTGTACTTGCTGCACACGGTACTTGTCTCCTCAGTCAGCCCCCTCTCATACATTTATGAGTCAGATGTGGTCGTGAGTTGTGGATGATGCAGATGAAAGTAATATTCCTTCAAGAGTTTAGGAGCACGCATCCAAGACGGCAAGACAGGAACCACGGATAGGTGGACTAAAATTGGTTTGGACTGGGTGTCTAGTGTAAGAAATGTGGTTAAGAGGGCTGGAAGCCCCACTCAGGCACCAACCACAATCATTGTCAGGGTGAACCAGAAAAAGTCACCAAATTAACCTGTTCTTAACCCTCTCACAGCTAAGCACAAAGCTGTCAGGCTTAATTTAGGGGCAATGTGTGAAGTAATTATGCTGCACACAAACAGTAATAAAGTAAAAAGAACACAAGAAAAATCACAAACCAATTTAGAAAAATAGAGTAAATTTTAATACATTTAATGACAGTAGGACTAAAATAAATCCAATCAGCAGAACCATAGATATTGAATTGTAAAATCTTAGAGAAAAAAAGGGTCAAGCAGCAGAAAGTTCCACTCGCTGTTATCTGGTCTTGCCTGACTCAGTGAAAGTCACAATTTCAGGCCGGCCGCGGTGGAGCATTGGTCGGATACAGGGACCAGGTTAGTCCCACTTAAAAGTGACCTTCTTGAGGCCTGGCATGAAGAGTTAGGGAGGAGGAGGCTTTCGGCATAAAGAGCAGGTGGAGCATCGCAGATGGTCAGCGCTGTACAGCAAAGAGTTTTTGTGAAAATGTATTTATTAGCATTTTCCCAAATTAAAACCTCTCACGTTATTTAAATAGGGCATCATGGAAATCGAAAAATTCGGATCACGTGAGTGAACATGCAGAAACTAAGTAAATAAAAAACACAAAAAAGAAACAGCAATCTACAATCTTGATACATAGGCACCAGGCTGACAGTAGGACTTTCATCATCTTGTCATATGCAATGAACTTCGGGTCGGATCTGTCGTGTCCTCCTTGTACACAAGACTTGGACACGGTTGATGTGGTGAAGGAGCTTTATTTACTGCTTCTGTCCTCTTTCATGTCCCTACTCCAACTGCCCCTAAGCTCGTCTCCTTGCCCCTCCTGTTCCTGTTCCACCCCTTAGCTCCACCCTAACCACTAGACTGCACTACGATATTACATCTCCCCCTTTGTTAACAAAATGAACTTAGCGTCCAACATATCTATAGTTCCTCAATCAACCACACGGGTCTGCAGGCCACTCGTTTAAGCTATGAGGACACATATCCAGTTCCATGGTGTGGCTTTCTCTTGCCTTGCCAAAAGTCTCCTTGACTACAGAAGTGCATCTTTGAAATTGCGAAATGTCTCGTGTGGTCTTCTTTTTCCCAGATTCATGGCGATTTCCGATAGGCTTCTCGGTTATCCACTCTTTTTCAGTCTCCAAGGCGATCATGATTGCCCCTTGTGAGGTGACCGGGAAGGGCTCAGCGTGATGGTGGCATTCTGTCTTCCTTTGTGGCTCTTGCTCGATTGATGCTTGATCTCTTTCATGAGAGGATGTAGTTCTGGTTCTCTTCCGAGCACCGGCATACAATTTTACTTCCTTTTGTCTTGTCCAGTCGATGGCAGCACTGTCCTTTTGTTCAATGTCATGCATACCAGACGGTGATGCACCATTTGGAAAAATCATTCTAGTTTGGTTCGGGGACTCATTTGCTGCCGCTGGTTGTCTCACCCACTCCCACTGGCGCTTGGGACTGATGAACCCTTTGACTATCTGAGCACGTGCATGTTTCCCTCTCATTTGATGATGATTTGTCTCTGCCGGCACGTCAGGTTTTCCTTGTGGAGTGACTGGGTGGTCCTTTCTCATCCGGTGTGTAATGTCCTTTGCATCTGTTGTCATTCGGTAGGTCCTTTGAGTCAGCCTCGCTGACCCCATCAGGGGTGACGGTATATTATTTATGTCTTGACATACCTGCGACTGACATGACAGGTTGTCTTGTGGGGTGATTGGGTGTTCAGAGACAGCGGCGTGAGATAGGTTGCTCTTGTTGGGAAGTATGTCCGTTGGTTTGATGGTGTGTTCGGGTGATTGATGCCATGGACGTTGTCGGAACCATGACTCGGTCGACCCGAGGGATCGAGCAGACATGCTTTCTGAATCGGAAGAGTCTTTTGCTGATTTCCTTCGAGAACGTTCCTTTGGGTGTGTCTTGGATGGTGGATTTCTGACACAGGTAGGCCGTGACGGGCTGCTTCTAGATTCGGAGTTCTCTTTGGGATATTTCTCCGGGTACCTTTCTCGAAGTGGCTTCGGTGTTATCTCAGTGGGGTGGTTGTTTGATAACCACATGTTTATTTCTTGTGTTTGATCCCAGGGTACTTCGTCTCTGCCTCTCTCGTATAATGATAACGGCCTCCTCTCAGTTTCTTTGTTGTCTTGGATGTCGTGGATGCGTTTGTCTTCCCTTTTCCGGTATCTGAGTGGACCAGTCCGTCTTGTGCGGCTTGCTTCTTCCTCCCGCTTGTCTCGTGCACTGACATCTGTGTTACGGGTGTGAACGTGTACCGATTTCCAGTGTTGACGTGACTGGTCCAGTCCTCTATAGTTTGTCTTTCTTGCACCTTTGTTGGGCAGGCTGTCATCTGGTCCATTGGTGCAGTCTGTCCCACTTGACACGTTCAGAATCGTTTTCACCATATGTTGAATGACTCCTTGAGGTTGAATCATTCCTTGAGGTTGTGTCAGTGAAGCTGTCGCAATCCTGGGTCATCTCAGTCTTTGTGTTGTTGACTCAGAGTATTTTATGTCACTTTGTCTCTCCCGTTGTCTTGAGAAGCTGTCGCAATCCTGGGTCATCTCAGTCTTTTGTGTTGTTGACTCAGGGTATTTCATGTCACTTTGTCTCTCCCGTTGTCTTGACTCTGGTCCGCCTTCACCCTCCCCGTTTATGGTTTTGTTTGTTTCTTGAGCTTCATTAGTGTCTTTGCGTCTTGCACCCGGGTGCAGTTTATTGACTATTTTCTTTGCTTTGACCCGCTCTCTGACTTCGACCTTCCTGATGATATCCTTTAGCGGCCAATGCCCTTGAAGGATCTTGGCTTTGTGTTAGAACTTGAACAGCCTTCGATTATCTGGAGCCGAACTGCTTCCTCGTTTGTAAATGTGTTGAAATGGCAGCATTGTACCAGATTTTGCAACCGGGTGATGAAGTTTGGCAATGGTTCTCCTGGTTCCTGCCGTGCCGTGTTGAAGGCAATGCGATCATAATCCACGTTTGCCTGTGCGTGGAAATGGGCACGTAGCTTCTCTTGGAGTCTTTCATAGGTCTCTGTGTCTTTTTCAGGAAATGTTCTGACTAGGCGCCGGCCCTCATGACCTACCAGCTGAAGGAGTAGTATCAGACATTTACCATCTCTTCGTTCACCGATTGCGTCAAGGAACTCGTCCAGTGAGTCCAGCCACCGGTTCCATTTGGGACCCAAACTCTGAATGTCGGTCTGTGTCACTGGGGGTGGCACCTCAATGCAGGGATTGGACCGATGTGTTGCTTTTCCCACTGCCATGAGGGGGGAAGGATTCTTCTTTGCTGATCTTCTTTGGGCAAGATCCTTTGTCTGGTCATTTCCTTTGAGGTTGGTAAGATTCGCAATTGTCTCGGTACGCTTCAGTGATCTACGCTTGGATTTCTTGAGGTCAGGATGGCCACCACTCAGCTGCACCATGCGTGACTCGTGGCTTAGCAACTTCCCACTCTCTCCAGTGTTGTGTGCAAGCTGCAGGTGGTTTAGGGCTCTCCCGCGATGATGGGTGGTAGCGTTAACATCTGGTTCTTGCGTTTCTGCCCGTACTAGTGCAGATTATCCACTGACTTAGTTGATAATAGACGGCTTCCTTGACATTTGTTTTGTCCCACTTCTGGATCCTTTATTTTCTCTGTTTGCACTGTCTTGTCCTTATTGTGTTTCCTTATTACTTGTGTGTCTTAATTTACAGTTGTCTTTGTTTCTGTCCTGTATTTCCTTGTGCTTGTTTCCTTGCACCACTTGCATTTGCTTGTGCTTGTTCGTGGTGACTCCTGTATTTGCTTGTGTTTGTTTACCTGTTTCACCTCTGATATCAGCTTGGGCTTGCTTTCTTGTTTCCCTTTTGCATTCGCTCGTGTTTGTTTATTCTGTTCTCTTGCATTTACGTCAGTTTGTTTCGCCTCTTGCATTTGCTCGTGTTTATTTGTGTCCACTTGTTGCTTTATCTATCTCTTGCATTTACTTGTGCTTGTTTCATTTTTTTATTTCTTGCCTTTACCAATGTTTGCTTTGTATTTACCAATGCTTGTCTTTTGAATTGTATTTGCCTAACTTCAAAATGGCCGCTTAATGCATTTGACAGGGGATGGGAGCAACTCAGCCTGACCCCAAAATGGCCGCCGCTGTGAGAATCTCGTTTTCGACGAGATTTCGGGCCTCCCTCACTTTCAGCTTCTCATTACCGGCGTTCACTCACCATACCCGCTGTCAGGCAGTGGGACTCTCACGGAGGTCATGGCTGCTGCACCTCTCTGCTGGATCAGGTAGGACTGGGGTGGGCTCCCGGCGTCCTTTGACTTTTCACCGCGTTACTTTGAGCGCCCCTGCTCACCCTCACTCATCGGAGGTGAGCACTTGCAGTTTTTTGGTGCGCGACTGAGCATACAGTCTCGCGCTTACCAGCGCTCCCAGGCAGGCACTCCTTCAGGTTCTCTGGGCTCCAGAGATGCGTGGTTGGGTCATCAAATCGTCTGCATCAACTTTGCATCAGTCCTCTTGTTCGGGCCAGTTCGTTGCGGCAGCAACTTGCGGTCTACGCTTGGTGGGGCGGGTTTTTCAGCTCCTAGAGTTAACGTGGGTGGCACAATGTGACCATCCCATCCTCGTCGCCAGTGTCGTGTCCTCCTTGTACACAAGACTCGGACACGGTTGATGTGGTGAAGGAGCTTTATTTACTGCTTCTGTCCTCTATCACGTCCCTACTCCAACTGCCCCTAAGCTCATCCCCTTGCCCCTCCTGTTCCTGTTCCACCCCTTAGCTCCACCCTAACCACTAGACTGCACTACAATATTACAGGATCGCCTTCAGAACATTTAGCAACAGGAGTTACAGCTAGTATAGCTTCGATGCCCACTCCTCCCAAGAGCAGCATGTCTTAAGATATAACTGCTGACTTAATACAAGCAGACTAGTCTAGGTGACTCGCAGAATGCCCCCCCCCCAATGGTGCTTCGTTGCCAGTCACCTCCGGGCCAGGCGGGGTAGATATGTTCGCCTGCAGTGACTTTAACCAGTCCAGAAATGGGTCCTATATATTGCTTTGCCTGGAGGCCGCAGGCATCAGTTCCCAAAACGTCATCAGTTGCGTATGGCAGAATGTGACGTTGTGATCCATGCCTTAACCTTGCGAGCCCTCCGTTCCCCCCAGTGTATAGATACCCTATGTTTAGCCATCAGGAGTACCAAAGCATGCAATTTACGGTGCTCGGCCTTAATGTTTTTAACATAGTCAAGAAGACCTATTATCAGATTCAGCTCATGGGGTGTCCCTAAAATGTCATTAATCCTGTTGAATATGGCAAACCAATAGGCAGCAAGGGGCGGACAACTCCAACCCATGTTCAGAAAAGTGGCAGGGGTGTAGCCACATCTTCAACATCTAGAATCTGTTCGCAATCCCATGCGGAAATGTTGACTAGTGGTTCTGTAAAACCGGTGGATATATTTAAAGTGTATTAATCTCAATTTATAATTGGGTGAGAGTACCTGAAGCTGACCACATCAGAAGACCCACTGCTCATCTGTCACCTGCTAGTTTAGTTCAGTATTCCAGTCTTGTTGAGCCTTAGGGACAACCACGGGTGACATGGTTTGCATAGAGCTATATAATCTTGTAATCAGTCTGCGGGAACTGGTCACGTTCGAGGGCTGGCAACTGTGTAGGGGATTTCGGGAATGAGGAGTGTGTTTGCCTACACGTGGCTCTAACTTCAAAATAGAAAAAAAGTTGAGAAAAATACTTCGAATTTTCTGCGCCAGCCTCTGGTGGAGAACAGAACTCATCCTTGGGGTATAAATCTGCAAACATTTCTTGCCCCATCGAGGATACCAGTGCCACATTGCCGCCATCACACATGGCCAGGATCTGTGGATTGTAAGGCAGAGGGATTGACGGTGCATATAATGTCTACAATCCCGCTCTAATGCGCATTCGTTCCTATGCCCATCTCAGGTTCACAACAGCGTCTATACAGTGTCTAGGTCGGCAGTATTTTTTATATACGGCTACCTGAAGGGGGGTAGGAGCTGCTATGTCCATCTCCACCGCTACATGCAGCTGGAACAGAACTGGGTGAATCCAGAAATGTAAAAACTGTGCTTGTGCACAATATGCGTATAGTGGCATATCCGGGGCTCCCAGCCCCCCTTGTGCCAAGGGGAGGGTAAGTATCTCCCAGTTTACACAAGCTTGCTTCCCCGCCCAAACCAGGGATATCTTGAGAGACCGAAGGGTGTTAAAAAACGACTGAGTTAATGGGAGTGGTATATTGATGAATAGATACAAAAATTTGGGTAAAACGATCATCTTCGCTATAGCTATTCTGCCAGCGAGAGAGAGCAGTAGCTTGGCCGACATTCCAACTTTCCCCTCCAACCAGGCAATGGGCAGCCAAAGTTCAGGTTCCATATTTCTTGTTTATCGCAACTCAACCAGATACCTAGATACTTTACCGGGCCCTCTGCCCACTTAAGTGGAAATTCTTGATCAAAAGTCTTAGTGGCCAGTGTTAGGAGGAATTAGGTTGATTTGGCCAGATCGAGGCGTAATAATCTACGCACTACTGGTTTGCCGGAGTACAGTAATACCGGCCGTCTCGCAAGGTACATTGAGACACTGCTGCAGTCAATTTTTGGAGTGGAAAACCTATCACAGATGCTGATAGTGGAAAGGGCACATCGTTCGTTGGCTGTCAGACCCCTCCAGGCACTCCTCCGCGCCCCATCGTTGCGCGGCTGCTTAATTACAGAGACCGGGACAACGTCTTGCGACTGGCCAGGGAGAGGGGTAACATCATCCATGAAGGGAACACTCTGGCTTTTTATCCAGATTTTACCGCAGCAGTGCAGGCAGCAAGAAAGTTATTCCAGCCACTGAAGAATATCCTAATTGCAGAAAAAGTACCCTATGCAATGCTGTATCCAGCACAACTCCAAATAGACCTCAACGGAAATCTTCACAAAGCCAAAATCCGCAATGGACTATGCAAAGACTCTGAAGAGGAAAAACAGTGAAACCCCCAGTGCAACGAAAGGTGACAATGATGAATCCTCGCTGGAAAACTTGGAATGATAGCAAGACCATGCTTGATTGATATCTGGACTCCAACAATGTGGAACTGTTCCCCATCTGACTGTGTACCATGGTTCCAGGCTATCATTATACTGTGGCTGTTACTGAACTCGCAGATCAGAACTCTGACAAAGATGTTGAAATTATATCTGGGACTGTTGTTGTGTCTCTCAGGTTCACAAGTATTGATGTTAAGGTGGGAACAGTATCAATAGATCTCCGTCCACCTCCCTTACAATCTGGGAGGGCACTGGGAGGGCACTTGCGCTCCGGCGTTCCCCGATGGGTGATCCCCAAAGCTTTGTTCTCCGTCTGGGTAATAATCTGGGGGGTTTGGGATGGCTTTGGCAGTTTGGGGTTGCTGAAGTGGGTGGCGGTTGCGGGGGGAGGGGTTTTTTGCAGGGTTTGTTAATGTAGCTACATCTTGGTTGGTTTATGATGTGGTCTGTTAAACAGAAGAGTGCAAAGATGACAACATTATGCATATTCACGGCTTTAATTAAATGCTACACGGCGACAGTGAAAGATTAACTTGTCTGTCATGGAGTGTGCGGGGGCTTAATTCACCAAGAAAAATACGGCAAGTTTTGGCGTACCTAGATCGCCAGGAGATAAAAATTGCTTTAATTCAGGAAACACACCTAACACAAACTACTGGGGAGCATATTGGCTAGCACTCGTCCAACTATAGATTGGCCTCTTCCTATTCATCTTATGCCAGGGGAGTGCTGTCGCTCATTAAAAAACCATACTCTTCACTATGATTAAATGCTGTACTGATGATGAGGGCCGATATGCTATAACACATGGGAAGCTGTTAGGGGAATGGGTCACCTTGGTGAATGTTTACGGACCTAATGTAGAATACTCTGAGTTTTACGAAAAAATACTGTTGACACTACGCAGCTAGCCAGATCTTGGGGGGGGGGGGGTTTAATACACACTTAGACCCCAGTAGGGATAAATCAAATGGCACAGGGGGGTTTCCAGTTATCATGACCTGAAAGGACGGGAGGGGGGATCACTCTTCCCCGAGTAAGTCTCAGAATTCTAGGGGGGGAAAGAAGCACTCTGCCAAGTTCGGGGGTGGGTAGTTTTGGATCCACGGGCAGGGAGGGGGAGGAAGTGGTGGGGGGAAGGGAAGGGAGATGTTTCAAGGTTAATTTGTTTGTTGATGTAAGGCTTGAGGTTACAATCATTGTCAGTGCTTTGGACAGGAGCAACCCCATTGCAAAAAAAAGTTTTGTGATATATACACGATGTGATATAACTATGCTGAATGATGGACGACAAAAGTGGATGGAGCAGATATGTGTTCTCTCTTATGCAGCTATGATCCGACTGTGGAAAGGGAAAGTGTCACATGACTAAGGGGCAGGATAGTAAAAGATCCCTGACTGTAATGTCCTGGAACGTTAATGGGATGGGAGATAAAATAAAGAGGGGGATAGTTCAGCAATACCTAAAGTTGCATTTACCCGATGTGGTCCTCCCGTATGAAACACACCAGGTGGGTCGCAAAACCAAGGCCCTTACTAGGTGGGGATATAAACTCCTTGTACACGCTGACTACACCTCGGGCTCCAGAGGTACAGCGGTTTTAGTGAAAAAGACGACACCCTTAATTGTTCAAAAGGTGTGGGCCGATATTGGGGGCCGATTTGCGGGAGTTGAGGCCCAGTGTGGCGGAAGGAGTATAAATGTACTATCTGTGTATCTACCGCCCGCTATGGGCAATACAGCACTGGAAGACCTGGGTATTAAGCTGACGGGACTTCAGGAAGGCACACTGATAATGGGGGGAGACTGTAATATGACTTTGGATGACACAGTATTCCGCCACCCCCCAAGGTCAATAGATATGGCTAATAAGCTGATGGCTGACTTTGTGCAAGCGTTCGGTCTGGCAGACGTAGGTCACATACTCCACCCAACCGATAAATTGTTTACTTTCTTTTCCGGCGCTCACCGGAGCCTCTCGCGCATTGATTACTTTCTCACACAAATGTCTGACATAGGTAACTGTGCCCAATATAGGGTTCTACCAAGGGGGATATAAGACCATTCCCTGGTTATGATGGAATATACACATTGGAAACGCCAACCTCGCTCTACAATAGTCATTAACCCATGGCTCCTACGCATCCCAGATATATGGGCTGAACTCCGCACCCACACGGGTAATTATTTTAATGAGAACGTGGGATCGGTCACCTCCACACACACGATTTGGGAAGCATTTTAGGTGGTACTCAAGGGTCTAGCCCTGTCGTTAAAGACGAGCTATATCGTGAAACAACGAGAAACCCTGTCAAAATTAGAATCTGACCTTCTCGAATTAGAACTTGAACACTCACGGGATCCCAAGCCTGCCCTGAGTCATAGGCTCATATGAATATAAGATTAAAACTAGGGAACAGATGGTGGCTAAACACCGTGCAACCCAATATAGAATATACAAGCTGCGGGACAGGGCAGGTAAGATGTTGGCATGGCTAGAGAGGCGAGAACAGGGCTCCAGATGGGTGCATAATCTGACAACGACGGGTGACAGGGTGGTACACCCGTGGGATATAGCGGAACAATTTGCCGAACGCTATGAAATGGTGTACTCCCCCTCTACACACTACACAACGGAGGACTCTCACCAGCTCCTCCTGGAAAGCGATGTGCCCAGCCTCTCGGAGGTGGACAGAGATACCTTGGAACAAGAGCTGACGAATGAAGAAATAGTTAGAGCTCTAGGTCAGTTGAAGTCAGGAAAAGCGATAGGGCCAAACGGTATCCCAGTAGAATTCTTGAAAGCCACCGCCTCCTTGACAATACCGAATTTAAGAGCCATGTATGAGGAGGGGCTGGAGAGGGGCATGCTGCCACGCGATCAAATAGTGGCCACCGTTGTAGTTATTCACAAGAAAGGTAAGCCTCCGGAGAACTGCAGCTCCTATAGGCAAATATCGTTGATTAATTCAGAAAACCAAGATACTGGCAAAAGTCCTGGCCAACAGATTGGTGACGGTTATCTCCTCGTTGGTCCACCCAGACCAATCTTGCTTTATGGCAGAGCGCAACACAGCCCTTAACCTGCGCTGTCTCCACAATGTGATGGCCCGCAGACAATATATTGAAGAAGATGCAGCCGTATTATCCCTAGATGCCTCTATTGCGGTTGATTCCATAGAATGGCGGTACTTATTTGAAGTGCTAAAAGGAATGGGGCTGGGGCCTAAATACATAGCCTGGGTGAAGCTGCTATACCCCGGTGTGTTGGGACAGGTGAGAGTAAATTGTAAATTGTAAATTGTAAATTGATACTTGTATAGCGCACTACTCACCTGAGAGTGAATGGGTTTACATCAAGGACGTTTGAGCTACGCAGAGAAATGAGGCAAGGATGCCCACTGTCCCCACTAATCTTTGCCCTCGTACTGTAGCCACTGTCGGCCTGGGTGCGTAGGGACGTGATGGTGCGTGGACTGCACTGGGCAGCGGATGTTGAAGACCGCATATCACAATTTGCGGAAGACGTCCTGCTTTATTTAGCATCCCCTTATAGATCGATCAGGGTGGTCCTAGATATCTTTACGAACATTGAGAAATACTCAGGATATGCTATTAACTGGCATAGGTCAGTATTGTTTATAGAGGTGACGTGCCCTGTTTCCCGACGGATTGCACTCTAACAGTCTCCACGGAAGGTTTTCGATATCTGGGGATCTATATCACTTCTGATCCAGCCTGTTTCCACAGTTCCAATCTTGCCCCACACTTGGCTAGGCTATGAGCAGACGTGTAACACTGGCGGACCTTGCCCCTGACACTGGTCGGAAAGGCGGCACTCTTCAAGATGCTTGCTCTTCCCCGCTTTCTAAATGTGCTACAAAACTGCCCATACAGAGTACCAGACTCGTACTTCACTGCGGTTAATGGGGAGGTTTGCACGCTGCTGTGGGAGGGTAGGGCCCCTAGGATCGCTGGGAAAAACCTGACGAAAAGCTGGTACGATGGAGGCATAGCCCTTCCTGATATACAGCGATACTATTGGGCGGCCCAACTGGTGACCGTCAATCACTGGATTTACCACCCCCCAAATGACCCGGCGTACTCCTTGGATAGATACCAAACTGACAGATCTGGATACCTTGGCGCCCTGTATGCCACAGGCCGGAAAAATAAGGGAAAATTCTTCGGCCTGACCAAACACATGCTAGATATCTGGTAAATAGTTACCTCCCGTTTGGGTTGGACAGGCTCCCTTCCGCTGGCCACACCACTGTGGTTTAATCCACAATTGGGTGTTTTGGGCTATCAACCTGGATTTGATAAATGGGATCTGATCGGGATATCCACAGTTAAAGATCTGATTACAAGGGGAGCGATAATGACCTTTGCTGAGCTCCAGAACCAGTATCAATTAACACAGAGGGAGGCATACAGATACATCCAAATTAGACACGTACTACAGACAGCGTTCACTTCCCTTAAAGACATTACAGAGTCATCGCCCCTAGAGGACCGCTTGCTTGATGGACCGCTCGACTCAAAGGCTATATCTTTGGCATATAAGAAACTGAGTAACAACCTACCGGACGACTTCCCGAAGCTTACGGTTGAGGTGGCAAAGTGATGTAGGACCCCTAGACGACATAGACTGGCAGATGGCGCTGATGTCCCCTCGAACTTGTTATAAAAACAAGGGGTGACCCAATTTAGTCAAAGGACCTGGGTATCAAGTATTATAAAGAACAAGTGGTCCTTGACAGAGATTTTAACATGTAACAGAATTACAGCCTTAGTTCACGCAATTCTTTAGTCCGTTTCTAGATTAAATCTATACAGTAGGTTCAATAGATACAATAGCCCAGATTGGATTGTCAAAAATTTTTTATCAAAAAAGTACCCAAACATTTGAGAATTCAATTGAATCCAGCCGGATTCTCTAATTTAATACAGAATTTGAAAAAAGTATTTTCCCAAATCAAAATATAAATATTTACATATTATAGTCAACAGAGTCTTTCGTAGTATAAAAAGATGAACGTGCACAGAGAAAGATAAAAGTTTGTGCTCAAGTGATTGATCAAGAAGATCAGAAAAACAAAGTATGGAATTGTTTTATATACAAGAGATGAGCCTGCCCTAACCAACACTTGTAAAAAAATTGATTCTTTTTTTACTAGCTCCTAGTTTCCAACAATATCCTCCATTGTCCTTGATTTGCACTATTGGCAAGGGGATTAGGAGGGAAACGGAGGGAAGAGGGAGGGGGGCGGCAAACAACTAATATATGCAGGCTCCAAAGGGAAAGTGTTGACGTTTCGACCCACACGTAAGCTGGGTAATTATGTTCCTCAAATCAGGGTCTTCATCAGGACGGGATGTGGGAGTGGGAATTTTTTCAATGTGCACGTAGCTTAAAATAGTCAATGGGCACCCCTGTGTGGTGCACTACCATACATGCAACGTTTTGTCCGCATCAAGATTGTGTAATTGGGCGCGCCAGTCTATTTACGGGCGGGGATTTCCAATCAATTAGTTCCGCATTCCCCAAACGCAAGGACGAAGTAGCGAGGCTAACAGCGTGCTGAGAAGAGTGTTATTCTCCGTGTTCTCTCGAATTTAAGCGAGGGAACTCCTTCACTAATTGATTGATTGACTATTTTAAGCTACGTGCACATTGAAAAAATTCCCACTCCCACATCCCTCCGTTTCCCTCCTAATCCCCTTGCCAATAGTGCAAATCAATGACAATGGAGGATATTGTTGGAAACTAGGAGCTAGTAAAAAAAGAATAAATTTTTTTACAAGTGTTGGTTAGGGCAGGCTCATCTCTTGTATATAAAACAATTCTATACTTTGTTTTTCTGATCTTCTTGATCAATCACTTGAGCACAAACTTTTATCTTTCTCTGTGCACGTTCATCTTTTTATACTACGAAAGACTCTGTTGACTATAATATGTAAATACTTGTATTTTGATTTGCGAAAATACTTTTTTCAAATTCTGTATTAAATTAGAGAATCCGGCTGGATTCAATTGAATTCTCAAATGTTTGGGTACTTTTTTGATAATAATTTTTTGACAATCTGGGCTATTGTATCTATTGAATCTACTGTATAGATTTAATCTAGAAACGGACTAAAGAATTGCGTGAACTAAGGCTGTAATTCTGTTACATGTTAAAATCTCTGTCAAGGACCACTTGTTCTTTATAATACTTGTTGTCCCCTCGAATGGCGGCCATTACCCAAAGATTTAAACTGATTCAGCTCAGGATACTCTATCGATCCTATATGGCAGGGACTGTTTTAGCAAGGATAGGGTCCAGCCCCGACGATCACTGTATAAGAGGTTGTGACCAAACAGCCACGTTTTACCACATACTGTGGTCCTGTCCCATGATACGCCCCTTGTGGGAAGGAGCCACGACCCGAATGTGCACAGCCCTGGGGAAGATTATTGAGCTGACCCCAAAGTTGGGACTTTTGAATATTTGGGAAGCCTCTGACTTGACCGAAGTTGAGCAACAATTCACTACTTTGAAATAAATGCTAGTAAAAAGAGAACTGGCCTAGGGATGGGGAATGTAACCCCACCTCGTACTACCCAGTGGGTTACATAAATGGACAGATGTATGATGGTGCAGATGGAAGTATCTAAGGCTCAGGGATGTCCCAAGAAGTGGGACTTGAAATGGTCAAAGTGGAACAAATACAGGGGAGACCTTTGTGTGTCACCAGTTGTTGAAATGGAGATGTGTCGACGGGGGAGGCATGAGGAAGAAATGTAGGGGGCACTTTTGATTAGTGATTTTGTGTGGGATCTTATGTCCAAGAGATTGTGCCATGTCGTCCAAATATATACTGAATGTCTGTGATTTAAATCAATAAACAAATTTATAAAAATAAAATAATGCCACAGGGGGACAAACACCCAAGGCAGCCAAAGTCATAAATGAGGGAATAGCGGAGCTTGGTCTCTCAGATATGTGGCAACTGCACAATCCAGATACACTAGAGGGTACACATATATCTGCCGTTCATGGTAGTTGGTCGGGCCTAGACTACTGGTTAATGAGTGATCACGCAGCGACATGGGTCTCCGCTGTGGAGGGATTGCCCCGGACACTGTCGGACCACAACACTGTTCAGCTCACACTGCACTTTCCACAATCTGTAAGCCAACAGTTTACCTGGCGTTTCTGCTCCAACGAGCTATTAGATCCTCTGTACACACACACCATCCGAGAAGCCATCAATCAGTATTTTGAGCTGAACAAGGGGTCTGTAGACAGCATAGCAATATTATGGGAAGCATTTTACGGTCACAATCTTGGGTACGTGCATTAGCACGACTGCGGGGATACTGAAAGACATTAGAGGCCAGCAGATTAAAGTCAAAAACACCCTATCGCGACTTGAACGGCAATATGAGAGCTCAGCTAGTGCTGTCATTCTCGCACAAATTAAGGAGTCCCTAACGGAGTATAACGAGCTGGCGGATGAAGAGATAAGATATAGATCAAAGAGACATGTCGCTCAGGCATATGGGGAGAGGGGAAGGCCCGGATACAATCTAGCGACCAAGATCAAGGCTAGAGAAACTCGACACTCAATCACAAAAATAACAGATAACATTGGAGTGGATCATTACACTACACGCGACATAGTCACACAATTTAGATGCACCTACGCGGACATGTACACGTCACAAACCGGAGCAACTAAGGAGGAAATGGATGACTACTTATCGGATGTGGCCCTCGCGTGGCTGTCGGATGGCCATCGGGAATACTTAAGTCAGCCTATCACCGTAGAAGATATCTGACATGCGATTAAAACTCTCCCTAATAAAAAAGCCCCAGGTCCGGATGTACTAACTAGTGAGTTTTATGAAGAATACGCTGAGAAACTGTCACCCTATTTGCTTGTAGTATACGCAGAGGCTCATGAGGTGGGCACTCTACCGCCATCACTTCGGGAGGCCCTAATTATCACTCTGCTCAAAAAAGATAAACCGCCTAACAGATGCGATTCGTACTGTCCACTTTCGCTGATAAATATAGACATGAAGATACTAGCTAAAATATTAGTGACTAAACTACAACCGCTTATGACTAAACTTGTGCTGCCAGATCAATCAGGATTTATTCCTGAAAGATCCACATCCCACAACTTGCGTACCCTTTTTGCTATGTATCACATCCTCGATACCAAGATAAAGGCGGTGGCTGTAATGCTTGATGCTGCCAAAGCCTTTGATTCAATAAAATGGGGCTACCTCTTTTATCTTTTCCAACGTATGGGGTTCCCCACAATTTACACCGCCTGGATACGACTATTATATACCAACCCCACTGCAAGGATACGAGTTGAAGGCATCACATCGGATCCTATACGGATAGGACAGGGGACAAGACAAGGCTGCCCCTTATCACCACTTTATTTGTCATTACACTGGAGCCGCTGGCCTGCATTATCAGACAGCCACATTGAACGGCAGTGCTGGGCTTTATGCACCTCCCAGTGAGCATATCATTATATGCAGATGACATGCTCTTATTCGTGAGAGATCCGCATGTTGAGATGGAGCCAATTTTGCGAGAATATATCAGATTTGGGCATTTCTCTGGACTCACCATAAATTGGTCTAAATCTGTGGTGGTGCCTCTCATGGGATTACCCCTCCTCATGCACTCGAGTATCCTCTAGTGTGGTCGGTGGAGCCTGTCAAATACCTTGGGATATGGGTACACCGTGATTCCGAGACAGACTTGCATGAAAATTATGGAACAGCCTGCACACATTTAGAGAAAAATGGATTAGGCTGCCGCTGTCCCTAGCGGACCGAATGGCATTAATAAAAATGGTCGTGCTACCAACGTTTCTATATTTTTTCAGCAACATACCAATACAGCTGTCTACTGCCTTTTTTAAAACAGTCCGATCACTACTCATTAGATTGATCTGGGGTGGCAGGCATGCTAGAGTGAGCTTGGCGATACTTACGCTGGATTATAAACAGGGGGCTTCAGTGTACCTGATTTCTATTTATATTATCTATGCACCCAAGCGGAGTACGCTCATTATTGGTATAACACTCATGATTTTATTCCGCATGTAGCCTTGGAGGACGGTGACTCCCATCCCATCCTATTACATGCCATAGTGACTCACACATGCAGAGGTAAACCCAAGATGGAAATCAATTCCATTGATGCCACAATTGAAGCCTTAAGAAGGAGGGGTCCCAGTGAGAAAGGCGTTTTAGTAACAACAATTTAGATATACTCAATGAAACGAAAAATGCAACTATAATGTTTAATTCACATTATAGGAGAAAGTAATCAATAACACAAATTACAGTTGTAACAGTGCCCCTGGGGATAAGGGGGACGTGCAGTCGTGAGGGTGGTGTAGGAAGGGATAGTGACAATAAAAACACGTATTATTCACACATATATATGAATTCAAATGTCAAAAAAGGACAGTAGGAAGAACATAAATCAACTCAAAGTTCAAAATACACATGCCCCATTGTCCATACAATGGAAGAATTATGGGTAGACGGGGGCTGTGTGTTGAGGTGAGGAAGTCGACGTTTCGACCCAGGTAGAGCAGGAATTAGTAAAGTCCTTGCAAGTGGGTCTTCATCAGGACGAAATAGGGGTAGGGGGCGGACAACCTGAATTAAATACGAGATAGCGATGGTGGGTAGGGCTTACCGATTATTTAGTAAGGTGTGTCTGGTCCCCAGTGCAGGAAAGGAAATAATCGGTAAGCCCTACCCACCATCGCTATCTCGTAATTCCACCTTAGGTATCTGTAATTTTGCCGAATCCACCCTAATAATGTTCCCTTTACTCGTATATGCAGAGTGGTCCCCCCCAGTCCAGCACCCGGATCGCTTCGCCATACTCCTTTGGGATATTGGACTTTACTTTTCAAGTAAGTCATGAACTCTCTTGTCCCTTAACTCTTGATATGAGCAAGCATATAGTTTAACATAGTTTTGATAGGCATCTTATTGATTTTTCTCCCAGGATTGAACATTCCATAGTCTTTGAAATGAGCACTAACCAACACTGATATAATCAGGTATGTTTTAATAAGTCGTAGTATACCCTTATACTATTTGTGATTTGGTCAGTCTTAAGAACGACACACTGACTGATTATATTTATTTAATTCAGGTTGTCCGCCCCCTACCCCTATTTCGTCCTGATGAAGACCCACTTGCAAGGACTTTACTAATTCCTGCTCTAACTGGGTCGAAACGTCGACTTCCTCACCTCAACACACAGCCCCCGTCTACCCATAATTCTTCCATTGTATGGACAATGGGGCATGTGTATTTTGAACTTTGAGTTGATTTATGTTCTTCCTACTGTCCTTTTTTGACATTTGAATTCATATATATGTGTGAATAATACGTGTTTTTATTGTCACTATCCCTTCCTACACCACCCTCACGACTGCACGTCCCCCTCATCCCCAGGGGCACTGTTACAACTGTAATTTGTGTTATTGATTACTTTCTCCTATAATGTGAATTAAACATTATAGTTGCATTTTTCGTTTCATTGAGTATATCTAAATTGTTGTTACTAAAACGCCTTTCCCACTGGGACCCCTCCTTCTTAACGCTATACACCCAGGTCCCAGTGACTACATTGGGTTAACCCTCTCCTTTGGTACCACAATTGAAGCCTGGCAGTCCCTCTGCCGTAGAGCAAAAAAGTTACCGATATACTTCCCACATTAACCTCTGGCGTATCACGCGGCTGCGTCAGTTACGCAGGAACCGGTCGCAATGCGACTGCTGGCACTAGCAGGGATAGATATCAACAAAAAGTGTACAGAGTTCCCCACATTGGGTAGATTAAAGTAACTCAAAGAATCCTCTCTCTCTTGGAGTGTACGTGGCAGGGAATGTGGTAATCCCTTAGCGGAATTAAGGATGCCTCACACAATTCAAAGGTTGGACGGCTGTTGCCATCCCACCCGATGATCGTACCGTGTCATCATTGGCTTCCTGCTCCTGCGGCCTGCTGGCGATGCAATGCCTGTCGGGCAGCACAAGGTGCTGCGCTTTGGCGGAGTTCTTTTATTCCTTAGCCAATGGGTGCATGTGTGTGAGGGGCCTAAGAAAAAGTGCAGTAGTGAGCGTGAGTAAAGTTAAAATAGGTCAGTGGAGTCCATTAAGAAAACTTTAATAACATGGCTCACTGCCTAATTAAAATTTGTGAAATGAGGGGTACTGAGGCGTAACAATTAGGGTGATCTGGCCTCATTCAACCCTCAGTAAGGTGTGGTCGACATGTTTCATGCCTCTCGGGCAATTCATCAGGACCAAAGTGCTCATCAACTTGCTACAGATTCCCCCCAATTTAGAAGGAATCAAGTATACGACCTGTAATGTGTCGTGGGATCAAACCCTTCGTGAACTCCCACCCCAGGACCGTAGTCCCTGATCGGTAGTTCCACAGACTGTCCTCGTGGGGCCAGAGCTATGTGAAATTCACCTTGCTCGCTCCTGGCTTAGGGCACGTAATCACCTACCCAGCCCACATCGGTAAACTTGCAGGACAGCCGGACTAGCAGGGATAGACAAAATGCGCTAAGTCTTCCCAGATGGAACCTTTCTGACGATGGAAGATCTCTCCTATGTGCAAAATCAAACACCATTATTTATTTTCACCCTGCATAGATTGAAGAAGGCACTCCAAGCACATTACCCCCATTCCCATCTGAACCCCCTACATTACAATCTTTGCACACATTATTCATTACATAGCCCCACAAGACACAAATTGATGTATAGAGCAACGAGGGACGAAACTCCATTACTACACAATAGAGATATGGAAAAGTGGAACGCGAAATTAGATCCACAACTCACGCAGAAAGACTGGAAGTACTGTGATCAAATAACTAGCACACTTACGCCCAATGGGAACCCTACGGATAATTCAATTCAAATACCTCCACCAGGTTTATCACACATCACATAGACTATTCATATATGGCTTAAGAGATAATGTAAACTGTAAAAGATGTGGGAAGGCAGGAGCGGACTTCTGGCACCTAGCCTGGGAATGTGATGGGGTGATATCGTACTGGGAGGTGGTCACCAGGACATTGCAAGAAATTACTAATCTTGAGCTTCAATGCATCCCCCAGATATGCATACTGCAATTGTTTTAAAGCTAGACCTCATGTCTAACAGTAGGGCATGTACGTCCTCCTCTCGGTCATCTGATTGGCTTGAGGGAGGGTTATCACCGCCACCTTCAGCTCCAGAATCCATAGTTGGTGCTTGTGTCTTTTATTGTCAAAGAACATCTTTGTTTGCTTGGGGTCTGTCTTCCCCATCTTGGCACTGACACACCCCCGAAGTGATGCTGCAGATATTTAGCCAGCTCCAAACAGCCCGCCTCCAGACACACCTCACAAAGCAGTCCAATGCCGCGATCGCATGCAGTCTCCCCCAATGGTTGCCTTATGATTCAGCTGACAGGATTGTCATCGTGTGGTGCCCAACGATCAGGTGCAATTACATGTACACATGCGTCCAGCTGGGGCGTAGATATAAACTTTAGTGCTATGGAGGAAGCCAATGCATACCCCTCTGTCCGCCGCTTTGGCCTTTAAGTGCCCAAATGTTCAATGTGGGGGCCACACAACCACGAAGGTTTTGCACAGTATTCACATTGCCACGCCTGATCACAACCGCAGACAGTTGATCAGTTCACCGCCACTCCGCTCACTCAGATGTTATTCGCTTCAGGGGGTAGTCTGTGAACTCCAAGGGCATTAGCATGGGCCTCTACATGTCCACCAATAGCCATGGGGAAGGCACTCTTCCGGCCCGCAGCCACCGCAAGGGCTCACCCACGAGGGAGTTCAGCGCCAGCCACAGAATTCCTGGCAGAGCGGAGCAATTCCCGCTTTGCAGCTACCCCCGGTACCTCTCTTGAGCATTGATGTCACACGACGTGCGGCTCACTCGTAGTCCATCACTCTGGAGGGCTCCCAGCAACGAGTCAGGATCGGCCTGGCGTCTCGAACGATCTCCACAAAATGGCGGCCGCAGCCTCTGCAACAGCCAGAGTCCCGTCGTCACCGGCAGCTCACCTCCGCCAAACCCGGCTCGCACCACAGTCGGGACAGCAACGACCACCACACCACCCCACAGCTCCCGGTGATGACCACAGATGTAAACGCGCAGTTGTGGCGGTGCGCTACACGCTCAGCTCATCAGCCACCGCCCGTAGAGACGGGGCAAGCGCGGCATGTAGCTGCAGGGTCTGGCAGCGCTCGCTTCTCCTCCAGAGCGGTATCGTTCTGCTCCCCTCCATGACAGGTAAGCAAATATCATCAGTCTTATCTCTCCCGGTGCGGTTAAAGAATGAGATATAGCCGGATTATGTCTCTGCCGGCGGAGCGCGCTCAAGGAGCGGCCATTACGCTGCTCGGCGAGACCACGCCCCGTACATCGAAGAGTTGGTCATCAAAGGAGCTTCGCCTTAGCAGTCGCTGTAAGCAGCAGAGTCTTGGACCAAATGAGACATATGCTAGAACTCAAACTTCAGGATTTTCTTCAAGAGGAGTACACTCTGATGGCAACTATGGTTCCAGGACCTGGGGGGCAACTCTTGGGTATAAGGGCTCAATCCAGCTAAAAGCAGAGCTCAGGCATGTCCAGACAGGTTCAGTTTGTACTGGTCAGCTGGGCAGTTGTAGGGAGACCTCTGGAAACTTGTTATTTCCCACAGGAGGGTAGGGTCACTCTGATGGTCCTTGGATCATGGGATTAGTTCCAGTCTTCCTTCCTCTAAATGCAGAGCAGTAAAGCAGTCCGTCTAACAGCAGAGCAGACCTTCTTCTGAATTTTCCACAGGTCAAGGAGTGATCTGATTGGGGTCCGTGAATGCCAGATTTTATCCCCAGTGCCAGCCTTTGTGTGGGGGAAGTCCATAGCCCCGCCAAACTAGTTCTGTCCAGTTCCCCTGTCCTTCCTGGATTTAGCACCTCTCTTGCACGAAAGGCCTAGTGCCAGGTTCCTTTGTGTGTGCTGTAAGCAAAGCCCCTTTAAAGAGTATATGGGGCTGGGTACAGCCCCTTCCCAGCAATCCTGCCATTACAGGATGGCCCATCTTGTACACAGCTAGTCCCCTTTGGAATCAACCACCCATCACAGGCGAGACAGCCACAGTCATGTGACTCTGTTCACTTGCAGAAAGGCACAGTTGGTTTTGGCACAAAAAGGCCAACTTTCTTAAAGTATACAAAAAACTGTTTGGACTGCACTTTTCTTATAACGATGTACTGGCAAAATGCACACGAGTAATTACCAGTGGCTAAGATAAATTCAAGCATTCTATCCATTACTTTTGTATACTTTAGTGTATCACACTAAGAGGCACAAGTACATCCAGACGTGGGTCACATGCATATTATGTTACTGGAACCATGCTATACCTGGCTGATGAGCCCTAATCCTGGCAAAGTCAGTCCTAGGTTGCTTGTGTTCCTATCCCGGGGGGACCCAGCCTGGCAGTTTAGACTGGACTGTTCAATAGGAGCAGAGTCAAGACTGATCTGCATTTGGGTGGATCCAAACTGAGGTGGCATGGTGTGCAAAATAACAATGGACTGGGATGCATCTACGAATAATTACCAGTGGCTGAAATACATTTAAGCATTCCATTGATTTCTTTTTGTATACTTCAGTGTATCGCCCTAAGTGGGACAAGCATGCCCAGACGCGGGTCCCATGCACACTGTGGCACTGTAACCAAGCTATACTTCGCTGTTGAGCCCCAATCAGGGTGAAACCGGTCATAAGTTGCTTTTGGTCCCATTCAGGGAGGCCAGGCGTGGCAGTTCAGGCTGTACTGTTTGCGTTGTAGCAGGGTCAAGACTGATTTGAATATGGCTGGGTCCAAACTGAGGTAGCATGGTAAGCAAAATAACGATGGACTGAAATGCGGCCCCAGTAATTACCAGTGCCTGATATTAATTTAAGTGTTCCATCCATTACTTTTTGAATACTTCAGTGTGTCATCCCAAGTGGACTGGGTATGCCCAGACGTGGGTCCAGTGCACACCATGTCACTGGAACCAAGATATCCTGGCTGATAAGCTCTAATTTAGCTTGAGGGTTGGTGTTTATGATGCCACCATTGAGAGTTTAGGAGCTGAGGTTGATGGCAATGTGAGTTTCTGTCAGTGGGTCATAAAGACTACATGCACATCCAGTTCTTGGCCTCTGTTATTTGTCATTGTGAGTCTATCTGAAAGTGGGTAAAAGAGGTACACAACTGTCCAAATACTGACATCACCACAGGGAAAGAAAATGCAGTGCTTATGTTGTGTTTCTATCTAGGACCCTAATTCGATATTCCCGATTTATGCCCTTATGTGGTTATAATAAACTATATCCTTATGAAGGCATAAGAATCATATCCATATTTAGTAATAGCCCATGCAGTCCGAATACGGCACGGCTACTCCCCTTAGACTCCTAGAAAGTACAACGCGTTCTTTAAACAAACCAAGCCTCCAGCAGCCTGGGAAATCCCCCCTGTTTTTGTTTTGATTTGAACAAGAACTCCTGGAGTCCAGAAGGAACTGTTAGTTCTTAGTGACGTCTTATGTCCAACCTTACGTCAAACCCGGCACCTTCCAGGTATAAAATACCAACAGTTGCCTTAAGCAAACACACGGTGGTTTGGAGCAGAGCAGCCATCTACTCGCCCGAGAGCCCAGCTGATGCGAGAGCCCACGGAAGCCGCCCCTCCCGATTGACCCACTGAGAGAGACGCTGTCTTTTTCTCCAGCCGAGAAAATCCAGCTTCGGTGTTTCCAGCCTACCCTTGCGGGTTGCTGGGATATCGAGTCCTGAGGAAAGGGATACCAGACCTCCCACATTCTATTACCAAGGTACGGAGCTGACTAAACCCTTGAGAGAATTCTTGATGCAGATTCTTGGCAAAAATAATCTTAACCAACTTAAATTAAACTGCTACTTACTTATCCCTTCCCACGTATTAGGCTTAGGTCAGGTACACCAGGGTAGGCTTAGTTAGAAGCACCAGTTGAGTACGTTAGTCAATGTATTTATTTATGTATATATTTTATCCTTTTTAAAGTATCATATGGCTAAGAAACCATATCCATGCTTTTACAGTATTATTTCATAATAATACTTTCACTGTACGCACTTTACTTTACTTTAAGTATTGCAATTGTAGCAATTCATTTCTCTTGCATGAGAAAGAAGACTGCTCAATAAATAACACCTTGTTATTGAAAACGCCCGTCTCTCTATTTCTCTGCATTCTGGTGAAACTAAGTATGCACTTCTGACTGAGTGAAATAGCTGTCTATTGTTTTCACACGACTCTAGAGATATACTCTTATTCTGAGGGAGCAAAGTTGTCATGTTTATGGGGTTGTCGGAAACTGAATCCCTTCTTGTCCGAGCCAGGGGAGCTTGTCCCTCCCTATTCATTCAAGAAAGTTTCCAGTGACCTCTGAGCTAGCTGGCGCAAACCTAAATTAAGTTTAACATAGTCAGTAGAGACCTAGATGACCTCAGTCCTACGTCTATACTGCTGTTTATGTTATTCCAATGCGCAGAACCTATTGGGAAAATAGCAACTATACTACAATTACAGGTAAGAGGGTGGGTTGTGGGCGTGGGGGAACGGTGTAGTGGAGATGAATGAAAGTACATGCAGAAGGAATGACTGAAAAGAGTGTTCGGAGGAGGCAAGAGATGATGTGTGAGAGATGCTGATGGAGGATATGCAGAAAGATGTGGGGAGAAAAAGGGTGCATCTACCCGAGTGTGAGACTGCCGGATAAAGTGGTGTTAAAGGGAGATCAGAAACGATTTAGACACTCCGAAGACCACTACCTCTTCCACAGGACTCAGTAACGTTTAATTCACAATCTCATATTTTTTAAATTGAAAATTTTTCACTTCTAATCAGTAACAACAAAATCGTAGTTACTCATATATTTGATACAGCTAACAAACATTGGCAAAGCTAATAGATGTATATCCATTGTGTTATGTGTCTCAGTACAGTAACAGAAAACTCACAGAGAGGCACCAAAATACTGGCAGCACACAGTGTGAAGCACTAGAGCTTAGTGTACATTTTTTAAGGCATACCCTTAATTACGTAGGCTACGACTCTTGGAAAGATTCTTAGTCATGCCTGGATTCCTAGTCATGCCCTTTTGGCCACTCCCTTTAAGACATCCCCCACCTTTGTCATCCTTCTTAAAGCATTGCCAGGGCTTGAATCGAAGTTAACATCTTGAGTTTCCGCAGGCAAGGTAACAGATTTAGATTTTAAAGATCACTAAAGTGGCAGGTTACTCTGCCCTCTCTCATTAATAGGAACTGTTGGTAGTATATCCTTGGCCACTGTCTGACGGGGGGGGGACAACTACATTGATCCAGAAAGGAGGAACACACGTTTTCCAGCCAAAGTTCCTGGGATGGGTGGAGCTGTAGGAACTTTGGAGCATTCTCCTTCTTTACAGTTCAGGCCCATGCCTCAATGATTATCTGCATCCAGTGATTGACCCAGACCTCAATAGATCAACAATGCACCCACATAGCAGAACAAATAGGCCACAGGACAGTCTAACCCACCTCTGAGCTATCTCAGCACATGGCTTAAAACCCCACAGCCTGAACTCCTTTTCCATCATCTACCCTCCCAACCTCTCACCTAAAGCGAAAAGAAATTTTAAACACAGGCTGATGAGACAGCACCAAGAAACACTATTGGCAGATATTTACCACTGCTCCTCAAAAGGCATGCAGAAAATGGATCTTATTTCCCACACCTAGAATCCGACGGGATGGAACACCATTCTCAGATCCCACCTCCACATCTCCAAAACCATCAGCACCCCTCTCAGCTGCAAACTAACGTTCCTAATATATCTCACCACCACACACGCAACGGCAAAACCTTTGCGACCATTTACAGCAATGTCATAGTCCTGATCCAAGCCACTCATATATTCCACTCTCACTCGAAAGTAACCCTATCCTCGAGCCAACCATCCCTGGAAAACTAACAAAACAATCCTTTGGTTCAAACCCAACCCTCCAACCTATCTCCCCCCAGCCCCATCATCCCCTCCAGCTCTCCTGCCAGCTCGTACAACTCATCCCTATTAGCCACGCCAAACACAAGGCTCGTCCAGGATGATACATTACAGCCCTTCTCCAGTCTCCTCCTCTCCCAATACCCACAACTAGCAACCAACAAAACCGGCCCTACCTACACTAAACCCAGTGATCGCCACACAATTCCCAAAACAATTTATCACAACTCACCCCCACGATTTCCCCCAAAAACCACACAGATACTAGAAGCACAGGGAGCCACTCCCACACAGATAAACTCTCTCCATCCCCGAACACAACCAAGCACCACCCATCCATAGATGGCCAGGCTCGGGACACACCAAGACCAAACTCCCCACTCCTTCCTCCATGGACACAGCCCAAAGATAGGCATGATTGGAATACCAGCTAGAAATAGTAACACATGGTATTAATAAAATCTTGTCTAACAGCACCACTCCAATCACCCAACGCCCACCCCTCACACACACATTTACTCCCAATAAACACACATACCATCACAAGGCCCAACGACTCAGATGGAACACAACCCCCCTTAGAAACCAGCCACATAGACCCAAAAGGACTAGCGCTGTAATGTCCATGCAAGAGGCGAGGGATCTCGCTGAATCCTATAAAGCAGCTCCAACTGTCACCCCCAGCTCTGTGATCCAAGTAATCACTGTATTCGGTAGAGACCATTCCGCACCGAGAACGGTGAGACCGCTAACTCACCTCACCAATATTCCTATGGCTCCCTCAAATGAGAAACTCAACAACAAGAGGGTGACTAACTGCATGCTCATAAACTGCAGATCTGAAAACAAGCACGCAACAGAACTGGCAGACATCACGTTCATCACAGAAACCTGGTTGAACGAATCCTCACCCCCCATCTTTGATATGCTTGTACCCCCGGGGTTCTCAATCATCAATAAAGACAGAAAAAAACAGCGAGGGGTGAGGACCGCAATTATACATAAAAGGAACATCTCTATAACAGAAACGGACTCCTTCAAATATAACACATTGGAATACCTAACCGCCACCATTAATATGTCAGACAACAAAATGCTTCATTGCCACCTCATCTACCAGGCAACACCCCCACTTTTGCAGAACATCTGGCTGACCTGATCATACATTGCTCTCTATCAGGAGACCTAAACCTTCACTGGAATGAGGTAAACAACCCTCTAATAAAAACCTTAAATGAGCTCCTTCACAATAACAATTTGACCCAAACTGCACCGAACAAACCCACAACATAGGCTCAATCCAGGATGCCATCATAGCTCACAAAGACGAAATCACCATCGACTGTAACCTCCCTGTTGACTGGTCAGACCGCCATGTCATTCTTTTTCACATCAATCAAAAGACATATCGACCACCTCGCACAAATGAACACTTTCACTGGATGAGAAATCTGAGACAGATCCCCCTCGAAGAACTAGAAGAAAGGCTAAGTACACTCCTCCCCTCCATCGCAGGCGATAGGTCCACAACAGAACTTACCTCACACTACAATGTGTCTATGACTGCCATGCTGGACCAAATAGCCCAGCTGAAACGAAGAAAAAAACAAGACCCTTCCATCGAGATCGTAGTTAAACACTGACCTAAACTTGGAAAGAAGACAACTAAAAGCTGCAGAAAGACTTTGGAGCAACAACCCTTCGTCAACCCAACTTGACCAACTCAAAAAGGAACGTAGGAAATATAAAAAGCACATCAAATAATGAAAAATCCACCTTCTTCTGCAGTGCACTAAATAATGCTAAAAATCGCCCCAAAGAACTCTTCAATATCATCAGACAGCAAACATCCAAATCATCACCTTCTGCAATTCCGGCCTCCAAAGACCTATGTGACAAATTTCCCAATTTCTTCAATGAAAAAATATCAAAGATTGAGCTCTCACTTAAGGATCACATCCAACCCCCAATGAAGGCCTGCTACTCTGTAAAGAAGACATGAACCCACTCAGGCAATTCACAAAAAACTGGATAACATTCAAACCCATCACTGAAACTGAAATAATTGAATTGACCACAGGATCCAAACCCTCACCACACATTGATGACCCCCTCCCTATTCAACTGGCTAAAACACTCAAACTCTCCCGTGCCCCACTCTGGTCGAAGATTATAAATAGCTTCCTGAAAACAGGAATCATGCCTGACTGCCTCAAAATCGGTCAGGTAACACCATTACTGAAAAAAGTAGGCGCTGTCCCAAACGATCTCAACAACTTCAGGCCTGTCTCCAATCTGCCATTCCTAGCCAAACTACTAGAAAAATGTGTTCTCTGTCCACTCACCCATCACCTGGACAGCAACGATCTCCTCGACCCTCACCAATCAGGCTTTAGAAAAGGATGCAAAAACCACAGGTGATGGACAGAATGCAGAACAATGTCATACATTCACCCCAGTACAGAGATCTGGGCCTAAATCCATCTTTTTTTTGCACTCCACACCACCCCAGTTCAGACATGGCCATATGCAAATCAGTCTGACCCTGTGCCTCATGGGAACAATCCAGCCCGAATTGCCAAGCCATGCCTTCCCTGGACCGGAAACAAGCTTCCGAGGACCGGTTTCTGGCATTTCAGCCGTCTTCAGCCCGGCTTGCTTGAATCCAGTGGTGTGGCGTGCATGGGACTCACGTCTGAGCATACCCATCCCACTCGGGGTGACAAATGCAAAAACCACAGGTGATGGACAGAATGCAGAACAATGTCATACATTCACCCCAGTACAGAGATCTGGGCCTAAATCCATCGTTTTTTTGCACTCCACACCACCCCAGTTCAGACATGGCCATACGCAAATCAGTCTGACCCTGTGCCTCATGGGAACAGTCCAGCCCAAACTGCCAAGCCATGCCTTCCCTGGACCGGAAACAAGCTTCCGAGGAGCGGTTTCTGGCATTCCAGCCGTCTTCAGCCCGGCTTGCTTGAATCCAGTGGTGTGGAGTGCATGGGACTAACGTCTGAGCATACCCATCCCACTCGGGGTGACAAATGCAAAAACCACAGGTGATGGACAGAATGCAGAACAATGTCATACATTCACCCCAGTACAGAGATCTGAAACCGGTCCTTGGATGCTTGTTTCCAGTCCAGGGAGGACCTGGCTTGGCAGTTCGGGCTGGACTGTTCCCATGGGGCACAGGGTCAAGACTGATTTGCATATGACTGGGTTCAAACTGGAATGGCATGTTGAGCAAAAAAACGATGGATTTAGGCCCAGATCTCTGTACTGGGGTGAATGTATGACATTGTTCTGCATTCTGTCCATCACCTGTTGTTTTTTGCATTCGTCACCCCGAGTGAGACGGGTATGCTCAGACGTGAGTCCCGTGCTCTCCATGCCACTGGAATCAAGCTAGCCAGGCTGATGAGGGCTGAAAGCCCGAAACCGGTCCTTGGATGCTTGTTTCCAGTCCAGGGAGGACCTGGCTTGGCAGTTCGGGCTGGACTGTTCCCATGGGGCACAGGGTCAAGACTGATTTGCATATGGCTGGGTTCAAACTGGAATGGCATGGTGAGCAAAAAACTATGGATTTAGGCCCAGATCTCTGTACTGGGGTGAATGTATGACATTGTTCTGCATTCTGTCCATCACCTGTTGTTTTTTTTAGAAAAGGATGCAGCACAGAGACAGCCATCTTGAATGTCATTAATGACGTCCACAAATCACTGGACCTGGACCACTGCTGTTTACTCATACTCCTGGACCTTTCGGAGGCCTTCGATACGGTTGACCACAAACTACTCATCAACGTACTCCAACAATGGGTAGGACCAGAAGGGGTGGTCTTACAATGGTTCACCTTCTTTCAGCAAAACCGCTCTCAAACAATAAAAATCAGAAACTTCACATCTGACCTACACCCCATAAGCAGAGGAGTTCCCAGAGGATCAGTTTTCTCACCTGCACTGTTCAACATTTACATGGAGCCACTCACCTCCATTCTCAAAAACCCAAAATACCCTTCGACCTGTACGCCGAATACACCCAGATCTACCTTGAAACTTCCACCATAGCGGTCATGCAAAGACTCAATGACACCCTAATAGAAGTCCAAAAATGGCTGTCCGAAAACCATCTGAAACTCAACCAAGACAAAACGAAAATCCTCCTAATAGCCTACAAAGAGCAGACACCCTGAATCATGGAATGGATAAAGTCTATTGATGCTCTCAACTGCACTCTCATTCCGGCTGACTGTGTGAAATCACTGGGAATCACTCTGGACCCCAACCTTGACACGATCAAACACATCAAGAACACTGCAAGATGTGCCTTTTTCAACTTAAAACTACTAGACAAAATCAAACCCGTCATCCCTCTGAAAGACCTTATGCAAGTCAGGCAATCCCTCGTGCTATCTAGATTAGACTACGGGAACGCCACCCTCACAGGCACAGCAAAATCACACCTTTCTCCTCTTAGATCAAACCTAAATACAGCAGCCAGAATGGTGACGAGAATAAAGAAATACAAACATATCTCCCCCGCTCTCAAAGACCTTAATTGGCTCCCAATAGCAGTGTGTGCTAACTTCAGAACTGCTTGTCTCACTCCCAAAGCTCTGCAGACTGTTAAACCCACCTATCTAGCTGCCAAACTCAACAAAGTTGGACACATAAGAAATCGCAGGAGCACCAACACTCTGCTACTCATCCCTCCAAAAACCCGCAAACAAAAGACCTTATCTCAGTCTTTCTCTGGAAATGCACCTAGAATTTGGAATGCCATCCCAATACATATCAGGACTAACCCTTCCTTGAAAGAATTCAAAAGCCAGCTAAAAGTGCTCTTCCTCAATCAAGGTTTCAAGAAGTGACAACAGACCTACATTACAGAAACCGCCACCAACTGAGGATCCAGTCACTACGATAAGAACATCTCCTTATGGCATCTTCTGCTGGACCCGCACCTTACCCCTCCCTCTACTTTTACCACCACCACCACTACTACTCGGCATTCGAATGCTACGTGACTTATGCCGATCAATGACCCAGCTTTAAACACTGTGTTTACTGTTCCACTCTTTGTATACTCGACTGTCATTTGACAAATGTTGTAAAGTGTTCCGATACTTTCAGGTCTGGCTAGCGCTATATAAAACGCCTAAATAAATAAATTGAACGTCTTTACCCACTGGAGAGGAATGGGACTGTGGAAATGGCAAAACGGAGGGCAGAAGCTGCTTAGGGGAGTTAATGGAACCTCTGGTCAAAAAAATGAAATTACTCTTTCATCTGATAGGTCTCTACTTTGAATGCCTTGGGCAGGGGAGCATCCTGCTTGAGGTTTTGAGAAAAAGGAGTCTTTCTTTCCAAGTACTAAAAAACCTGAATGTCCTTCCCCAGCTATGTCAGAGGAGGTGGTCTCTGCAATACTTCCTGGATGACACTCAGCAGTTTGCTGGTGATTATGCCAATTTTAAACTGGTGCAGGAGATCGATTACTTTTTCTTCTTGAGTCCTTGATTTAAGGCTTGAAAATGTAAGCTATATTTGCTAGTGCATGGACAGACTGAACAGCATGCCTCTGATTCATATCTCCAATACAGTATAACTATTAACTTGAAGTTAAAAGATGTGTTGCAAGCTCAAAGACAAAGTGATATAATTCAGTCTCAAGAACATGCTATAAAACTACAAAATTATTAATGGTAGACCAAAAGGTCTTACAATGTTGGTCCTCAACAGCAATGAACAAATAAGAATCTCCTTAGCAGCGATACAAAAAATGAGGAAAAGTACTTTGTGGCTAGATGAAGAATTAGTAAGTAAGTAATATTTTACAGAGTGTGTGATTGACGAGTCATCTTGGTGCTAAGTCCTTCTCCCCATACATGGAAAAAAAGCCTGCAGCATCTAACACACCCTACATTAATAGAGAATAGAATAGAATAAAGGAAGCAAAAAAGTTGTCAGCATCAGAACCTCTGTAGAAGTTCTCAGGTAAGGATTTATGTATAGCGTGAAACCACACAATCAAAAAAAGTCAGAAGAGATCTGTACCTCTCCAAGTCTGGGGGAATATAACTAACCCCAAGATGGGCTCATTAATTAAACTGCACAAAGAACATTTGAGAAGGATATGATCTCTTAAATTCTCTATATCTTTTAGTTCCCAGGAAAGAAGTTGGCACCCTGAACATTAATCCCATCTTCCAGTCTCTGCTTACAAGGCATCCATGGGTCACTCACTTCATCTGTTAGCATCAACTAGTAACACTAACACTCCCTTTGTTCTTCATTAAAATTCTTTGACCTTGACAGTTCTTCTTCACCTCACTATCTCATACATACAATGTGCCTTTCACTAACTAATAAATGCCTATGGTTTGCACCTGCAAAGACAAAATATGCAGACAAACAACTTTCACATAATCTTACTAACTTAACATTTCTTCTTTAGATGCAGTTTATTTCTACAATCTACATATACTCCCAAATAAATTAAATCTTTAATATAAAATCAAACCATCTTATACTGTACTTTGATATGCTGCACTATAATTGATACATGGATTATCGAACAAAATGAGTAATTCATTTCACTAATACCTAACAAATGCACCGCATTTAATGCATTTTAGCGCACCACCTTACAATCTAAACCCATGGAAAACATTCCTGAAAAGGAAAACGTTAGTATACACACATATATAAAATGCACAATAAATGATTTAGTGCAGAATATTTCATTAGTAATTTTACATCACACGGGTACACACGGTCAAATGTAAATATATGTGTCCTAGCTAAACGTAGTAGGATGGAGCTAAAATTATGCTGCTCCAACCCCCCCCCCCCCATTAACGGTGAACAAGCCATCACAGAGTAAAATCAGATCATTATCAGATTAGACCAATCAAAACCTAGTAGTCTTGAGCATCTTTTGCCTACACTCCTCTAAACGCTTCATATCATCATAATATTTGCTTTGCCATTCTTACAGCTCCACTTCTGCTCTCTTTCTCTTCACTCCCTGCACTCCCTGTCTAGCTTGTGCATACTGATATCCCTCATAGATCGCAATCTAGAATATTGCACAAAGGGCGATTATCAAAAGAGGTTTCAAAATAACGCCCAAAATTCCACTTCCCAAATTTCCAACCCAGAGGCCTTTCAAGGCAAATCCATTTCCACGAGCTTCTCAAGCACCTGTAGCTTCCAACTCCTTCAAATCCATCGTCAACCCAGATATATTCTAAATATACTGCTCCAAATCTTCCCTTTCACCTAGTTTATAAATACAGCATTGCTGGATTTTCAACATCTGACAGACTCTGCCCTCTTTTGCAAGCAAAATGTCTAACGCAAGACTGTTTTGTAAAAACATAGATCTAATCGCAACCATCTCAGTATTTACAAGCAATAAAGAATTTGCAGTACTTGTGGCTAACTTATCAACTATCATAGACAGCTTTCTAATCTTCAGATCATTCAAAATCCCACACACAGACGAGAATAAGGTACCAAAGATATCCTCTACTACTTCTATTGCACTAACACCTCTTAGTTCTGGACTTCTCTTCTCATACAGGATCATTAAAATGTTCCACGTGATAAATGTTTAGGAAACCTATGCCAAGATAACATCTGCCATGCCATCCATGAGGAAATTTAAAATATGCATTCTGTCCACAAATAAAATAAACTCCAGGCATCACAGGATCCTGTCCCTCCAGATAACGAGAATGCTTTCCTCTCACCTCAAAAGTATGTACACATTTACTCTCCCCTAGGAACAACGGATCAATGTAACTCTGATCAACATGTATACACAACTTTCCCTTGTGCTTCCAGTCTAAAACTAAAACTGGTAAATTATCTTTATTCCTGATGCTCAATTTCTTCACTACTTCAGTGAGTTTTAAGATTCTCATTTGTTTTAGTTTGGGACTTTAAAACTCTCCATATATCCTCCAACAAAATCAGAAATTAATTTTTTATTTCGATCATCGAACAAGTCAAATTATGTCTGTGCGCATATGCAGTATCTAATGGCTTTAGAGATGCAAAATATTTAACTGCAATCTCTCACCTTCAAAATAAGGATTCGGTTTCAAAAGTTTAATGAGGGAAAATTGTGAAAGAACTACATTAAAATTCAAAAAACAGTATTGAAAACTAACTTCCCTATAAAATAAACTTAGCAGAAGACTACAAGAAATGCCATATGTCAGAGCGAGATGGTGGTAAGTAATCCCCTCTCAAGCAGAAGCGGGTAACTGTGTACAAACATAACAGCTCCTAGTGTTCAGAGTGTATATATGTTCGTAAAGCAATCTAAAATAAGCATTCGAGGTATAGTCCCCTCTTGATGCATCAGTGTGTAATTTCTTAACCCCCACAACTGTATATTACTATCAGATGAATGTAGTGTGGTAGCAGCAACAGTAGGCTTATATTCCACTGAACAATCTTTAGCTGAATGCAGCCCTATAAGATCTATAATTAATACCACAACTAAAGCCATTAATGTCCCTGCTATAAGGTATTTATGTCTGCCAGTATTACAAGTGGCTTCCATCACCTCATTAGAATATAAACCTAGGGTGGAATATAGAAGCTGAAGAGACTCCTCTGTCAATTTCCGCCTGTGCAAAGAGCAAAACCAATATTTAACACAATCGTTAACTTATGCAATGTCTTTAATAATGAAAGGTTCCAGTTCACTTTCTATCAGTCCCAGTATGAAATGCTTCATCAACTAGCACAGGGTATTCATTTGCAACTAGGAAGGACAATTCAGCCACATCTAAGATAAGATGTCTCAAGGAGCTCAGTCTCGTCAGCAAAAGGAAGTTAAAAAATAAGATGAAAGTGGAGCGCAAGCTCCTGAAGCGTTAATTGAACTTTCACAATGACCTCAAAATTCCCAGAATTGGTTCTCCCTGTCATTTTCAAGAAAATATATCCATTCAGGGGATGAGTACCTTCTGCAGGGCACTCTCGCACACTGTGACCTCCTGAATGTTGTCTCTTCTCCCACTTCACTCAGGTCTGAATCCTCTATCTCTTCTGGGATATAGGTGAGGCCACTTCCTCCTTGGGGAACTCTTGCCTTCCTGGCCAACATTCTTCTGCTACACCTCGCGGTTCTCTAGCACTAGGCCCTTTGTCAGGAACTGAGTCTATTTCTGTTGCAATCACTGGATTATTCTATCTTTCCTCGGTTTCATCATCCAGCTCAGTAGATTCCTCCTCAGGCCGATCAAGAACTTTTTCAGTTTCTGTGTGTATCCCTGCAGACTGATTAACCTGCTCCGTGTTCTCTCGACCACCACAGGCTCTTCTGGGAGAGGTGCTGCTATTTAATGAAGGGGACATGGAATCCTGCAAGTGGGCAGCGTGGATCCAATTGGGGAGCCCTCCACACTTCACAGCAGTTGTAGTTACTAATATGACCTGGTAAGAACCACTCCAACGAGGCTCCAAGCTCGACTTCTATACGTGCTTCTTCATCAACACCTAGTCTTTCGGGACTTAGGTCATGGCACTGTTCCTGGTGCAGGGGGGTATAGCAGCTTCAGCCTGATGGGGCAAAGAATGCACCAGGTCAGCCAATCCTTTGCAGTAACGCTGTATAATATCTTCAGTGGTATTCACTAAAGCATTTGCAGGTACAGCTGGCAATCGCATTGCCCTTCACATAAATATTTCACGGGAACACAGTCCTGTCCTATGATCGAGAGTGCTGCACAGACTCTTCAACACAAGCAGCAGAGCATCTGGCCATTTTAAAGACAGAGAAGCACACACTTTGGCAAGCCTGTATTTCAGCGTCCCATTAACTTGCTCCACCAGGCCTGAATCCTCAGTAACAACAATGCAGTATATGTCCTACTTGGAGGGCAGCACGCAGCATTTTCAGCAATTCGTTATTAAAATCTGTACCTCGGTCCGATTCCAAAGAAGTTGGGAAGCCAAATCCTAGGTATTAACTCCCGCAACAACAACATTGCTACGGTGAGACTATCACTCCTTCGTGTAGGGTAAACCTCAACCCATCTTGAAAAATGCACACAACGATCAACACATATCTCAACCCACTGCACTCTGCCATCTCAATAAAGTCCATCTGTATCCTGTTGAAGGGACCACTTGACTTCCCTATATGCTCAATGTCATTGTAAATATTTTCCCTACATTATTCCGCTGACACACATCACATCTATGGTATAATGCTTCAGCTATCAACCTAAACCTGGAATTAAACCAGGTTTAATGAAACAATTTAACCATAGCGTCCCTCCCTACATGTGTCAGGCCAAGATAATGTCTAGCCAATGGTTTGGCAACAAGGTTACTGTCTCCTGAAACCGATATGTCATTCTTATCTCTTTTAAAACAACCTGCATTTACCCAACTCTGCTATTCTGTTTCTGACACTTCTTCCTGTAACCTCTTGACTTCTTCCCTCCTATCAGCCACTGTGCGCAAAAGGTTGTAATTGGTCTCATTTGTCCCCTCATTTACATATTCTCCATTAATTGTACAGGCATTGTAGGCACAGTACCCCAGGACTTTGCCAACATATCTGTTGCCAGCTGTCACATAATCCTCTCCCTTGCAGTGTGCAGAACATTTCAAGACCGCAACTTGTGCACGTAATTGCAAAGACTCTAACAGTTTTCTCACCTGTTCACTATTATGTATAGGGGATTCTAATGATGTCATAAATCCCTTCTGGGACCATAACTGCCCAAAGTTGTGCGCCACAACAAAGCCGTATTGATGTATCCATAAATATATACAAACAACCTGATTCATCACATGCTCTTGTAAGAGCAATCAAATCAGCCACTTGTGAGGAGACTATTCTTTGAAGCCAACCACCCTTCACTACTCCTGAAACAGTACTGACTAATTTCCTTTGTGGTCTGATAAACAAGAACCATCCATGAACAATGCATAATCAGATTCAGGTAGTGGTTCATCTTGAATACCTGGCCTCGGCTTGGTGCATAGTTCAGTGACATTGAGACAGTAATGCTCGATCTCACCATTATCATTATCAATCTCAGGAAGAGGTAAAAAGGTGGCAGAATTTAAAACAGAACACCTTTTCAGGGTCACATTCTTGCCCGCCAGTATGACTTGCTCATAATGGGTCAGGCGTCTATTTGTATGATGCTGTGGTCTTGTTCTAGTTAGCAAACGTTCAACAGAATGAGGAACATAAACATTTAAATGAGTCATCCTATACTCTCAATCATTCAATGCTGGCACCTTTTGCCACCACCACTTTAAGGCAACCAGGAAACAATGCAGCCACTGGGTCTAATATAGCTGAAAAATATGCAACTGGTCTATGGGCACCTCCATGATTGTGTGTCAATACTCAAAGAGTGCAACCCTCTCTTTCACTGCAGACAGCAAAAACGCTTTGTTGTAATCAGGCATTCCTACTGCCGGTGCATGAAAGAGGCTTTCTCCCCACTCTAGTTTCACAACCAAACAATCATTCTCGCACTTTTCTGAATATGATGACCGAGATATGTGACTTCTCTCAAACAGTATTACTTATTCGGGGATACCTTATGCCCATTGTCAGCCAAGTGGTACAGCAAGGCAACAGTGTCAATTTTGCATGCTTTGCGAGTATTTGATGCAACCAGCAGGTAGTCAATATACTAAACCGGGACCGAGTTACAGGGCATAACCAGAGTCCCTAAATTCTTCTTAAAGATCTGGTTACAAATAGAAGGGCTCTCTGTATACCCTTGTGGGACTTGGCACCATGCCAAATCATCGTTTCCAATCTCAAATTTAAAAATAAACTGGCTGTCCTCATGCATGGCTATGTAGGAAAAAGCCTGGCACAAATCAATAACTGTAAACCACTCAGTCTCACATGGAATTTGAAACAATATTACAGAAGACTTTGATACCTCGGGACAACAAGGAATCACAATATTATTGATCTTGCTGAGGTACTGCACTATGCAGCACTTATCACTGGGTTTCTGCAGGCCCATAATAGGTGAGTTACATTGACTCTCCGTGATCTCTTTCAATATGCCCTGTAGGATCATTGTCTCGATCAAGGGAGTTATTTTGGCGATCGTTTCAGGTGTCAAATTGTACTGCAGTGTTCTGGGATTTTCCACATTGGGATTTATCTGTTTTCGGATTGGCTCAACTCATTTAATGAGTCTAATGTCCTTTTCTGAAAAGTCCCAAACTTCTGGCCTCACTAAATTGCTAAGATCCAAAGATAAATCCATCATCAGATACATTCCAATAATTGAATTCCGATTCGCCAACCTGAAGGCAATGTCTTCATCATGAGTTTGTAACTCTATTCCCTTTGAAGTACAATATAGAGTGCAATTCAACTTGTATATCAAATTGTGTCCTAACAAACTCACAGGACTCAAATCACAAACCAACTGATGATTATCTTCCAAACTACCTAAGATTACAGGTACATCCTCAGTAATGGCCACCTGTCTCAAACATGGGAAACTGTTGATACCGGTTATTATTCTGAATTGCAGTCTGATTCGAATTTGGAACCTGGTTTGGGGAAAATCTAGGAAAATTAATGACTTGCTGTGGAATCGGTCACTGTGGGACCTGCATCACTGCAGCTTGTGACACGTTAAAAGTTTGAGATCTAGGTCTGGATACATTCTGTTGCTGCATGGCATTACTATTCTGAGGTGGTAAACACCCTGGATTCTGACCTTGATTCGTGGGATTAAGATGACATTCCCACTTTCAATGCCCCAACAGATTACAATAGTGGCATGGATTCAACTTTTCCAATGTAGTTACATTAATTTCAGTACTTGGATCAACGAGGACCCCAATCTCTACCATATGACTGACATCCAGCTCCAACCTGCATCTCTGGAGCTCCCTGTAGATACACTCTCTGCATTGGAGGGGAATTTCCCACAAAGTGTGGGTTTTGAATTCCTCTGAGCAGCCTTAAATTGTACCACCATCAGCTTTCCCTTTAGCTATTTCTGCTTCATTTCAATCTCGTCATTGCAATACTTAGTGTATCACAAAATCTCATCCACTGACTGACTTATTTTGCCAACAAATCAAATGCTGTTAAATCAACATAGTAATCTCAGGCCTCAATCCTGTCAAAAACCTGAACACAAAATGTCCCATATCTTTAGGATCCAATGTTTCCATTTCACTATACTGTTTAAATTCCTGTAACAACCTTTCATAATATGGATGAATCGTCTCTTTTGGCTCCTGTATCATTCGACCAATCTTGATCCATTCAATATCTTGATGTGGCACGTTGTGCTTCAACCATATCATTACCTGATCATACTTCCTTATCACTATAACTGGAGGACCATTAATCACAGGATCTCTTGTAGACTCCTTCTAGGGCTACTCTGTGGGTATTTTAGACAGGGTCCACAAGTCACTCAGGACCACAATATCAAACAAATTATTCAAATCAGTCCACAAAACTTTCTACATTTTCACAAACCGCTCAACTTGTTTATACCATTCCACAGGCTTTTCTCTTGATATGGGAAAGTCATTCGTAAATGATGTAAGATCACTCCTACTCCAAGGTACATAAATGTAACCTCCACTAGGTACTTCCCATAAAGGGAAACCTGCAGCTCCCTTCTCTCCCCGTGGAAGGAGGCAGCTCTCCTGTGCTTTTTTTTGGAGTCACTCTTATTGACCATTTGACTTCCCACTTCTCTAATTCATTCCAAATCTGAATACTGTGAATTAATTCCCAAATTTGCACTTTCAGCGCTGGTTTTCTACTTTCTATATCCTGATCACTGAAAGAAAGGTGTGGCTTTTCTAAAACGCCTTAGTCCGCTCCAAATCCACCTCATGTTTTTGTGCCACTTCAAATAATTTCTCATGTGCTTACCTTGCTCTCCAGGTAACATCCTTACTCAAAATCAAGAGTTCACTCTGGTCATATGCTTCAATATGATCCAATGGAAGACAACCACTTATCATCTCATCAAATTCCAACTTCAATTTTCCCACATCCATCAAGTTCACCATCAGTAAGACTGAAGATGTCCCTGACTCATTTCTGTACTCCTGCTCTCATTTGATCTAGCATAAACAACTTTCAAAAAGTCTTCCAATTCCTGGACATTAAAACCATAATGTGTTTCAGGGGCATAAGATACTACTTTTAATTTAGAGGTGCTACTCTGCATTTTTATAGGTGGTTCCCAGGTGAGTGAAATCCCAGAAACGTTTTCAAAGACTCAGTTCCATGCTGCTACACGGATGGATCTGCACTTGCCACACAAGGAGAAAAAACAAGTTACTAACCTGTACACTGTGGTTCTCTAGTACTAATATTTTTCCTAGATTCACACGCTTGAATCTTCGCCATCATGGTGGGAGTCCAACGGTACTTGTTAAGCAGTACTAAAAAGAGTACATTACAAACATTGCAAAAGCAATTGAATTTGTGAACCAATGCTCATCCTTATAAAAGACCCAAACTTCAGTCAATGAGGTACAAGCCCTGAGACCCCAAGCCCTTGCAGAGCTACAATAGCACAGACTTCGAGCACAAGTGTAAATAAAAGAGTATTCATCATGAGGTATAAAGTGGCCAGCATAAATGGGGAGGTGGTCGGGCTGCAAGTACATCTATGAAAGATATCAATACTGGAGAACCACAGTGTACAGGTAAGTAACTTGTTTTTTCTCCAGTATTGAATATTTTATAGATTCATACGTTTAAATCAGAATAGTTAGCAGTACAAGATAATCAAAAGAAAGCATTTAAGGCAGAGACACTTTCTGACTGAAAATAGAAAAGTTCAATAAACTATTAATAACAAAATGAAAATACATGTAATCCATTGAGAAAGACAATGTATCCATACCAAATCTTTAACCATATAACTATATAAATAGGGAATATATGTATATAATAGAAACATTTAAAATATATATATGTGATTTTAGTATATAGAGTGTACCTTCCTGAAACAGGTGACGAAACACTACTTGCCCAACTGCAGAATCTCATTTCCATGCTGAATCCAAACAGTAGGGTCTGAGAAAAGTATGGGCATTCAACCATGTTGTTGCTCTACATATGTCTGGGAGCGAAACTCCAGCGAATAAAGCTGTGAAAGTAGACATCTTTCGTGTTGAGTGCGCAGTCACAGCCAAGGACATCAATTTTCCAGATTTTTCATGCAAAAAGAAATAGCAGATGATGTCCAACTGGATATACTATTTCTTGTTAGAGCATAGCCCTCTCTAGGAGGTGCAAATGATATGAGCAGCTGATCAGATTTCAAATTTTTTTTGTCTTATTGATGTAGAATCTCAAACTGCATCTTACATCTAGTGTGCGAAGAGCCCTCTCCGCAGGAGATGATGGGTTCCGGAAGTACGTTGGTAAAATAATGGGCTAATTCAGATGGAATGAATTTGGAACGTTAGGTATGTATTTAAGATTTGTCCTCAACCGCACTTCATCCTGTTTAAATAGGAAGAAAGGGTTCAGAGACTGTGAATGCTTGAATCTTGCTTACTCTCCTGGCCAATATTAGGGCCAGCAAGAGCACTGTCTTCCAGGATACATGATTGATGTCCCCCTTATGTATAGGCCCAAAAGGTGGCCCCATGAGCTGAACGAGGGCTATAATCAACTGCCAGGGAACTGCTGGGCACTTTATCGGTGGAAACACCCCAAAGAGGCCTTTCAAGAATTCCTGTATTACTCTGAAAGAACAAAGTGATATTTTTGCAGGTTTTGTTTGATATCTAGAGATTGCCGCTAAGTGCACTCTAATAGAGGAGTGCAAGTGCACTCTAATAGAGGAGTGCACCAATCCTGATCTTGCCAAGTAAATCAAGTATGGCAATAGCTGATCTGGTGCAGATTGGAAAGGATGCAGATTGTTGTCGACGCACCAGTGACAGAATCTCTTCCATTTTGCTACATACGTTTTATTTGTGGTGAAAGCTCTTGAGTGATCTAGAATGGATCTAATTTCTTGCAGAATATTTAGTGATTCAAATTTCTTCTCATGGGGTGCCACATGGATAAATTGAGAAATATTTGGCCTGTTTACCTTATTGTATCGGGATCTCTATGTTGGTTAGGATACCGGAGGGGGGCCACCGTGTTGTGTGTGGAAAACACTGTTGGAATGAAATGAGGGAAATAGTCTTATATTGCAATCACAAGTTATCTGTATATTACACATTCTATTTGTCTACTAGACTGTGCTTGATATATTTTAAACTGAGAAGAACAAAAAGTCTTATTATGATTATTTACAAGAATAGAGGGCGCCCTCATTGGGCATGGATCAACCCTGGTTTAATTATTAGAGGTTTAGTACCCATCAATTAACATGTCTATTCATGACATAGGTGACTTTTCTACCTGTGGTATAGGCCTTTGGTTATTTCTTAGATACTACTCACCAATGTATGGGATATTATGTCCCTTATTTCCGCGCCGCTGGATGCCTTCAATTCTGCCTGCAGCGTCAGATACTATCAAAGCGGTTGTTCATCAATCCAACCTGTGTGGGGTTATATAATAGCCGTAGTATTTATGTCTATACAATGTCAAAAACAATGCTTGGTCTCTTGAGGAGCCATCCGTAATATTGATAGTTTTAACATAAATGAATAGACTCCTATGTTGTTTGAAGCCTTTTCTGATTCAAAATCCATTCAGTTTGAGACATGTATTTACTATGAAAAAAATCGATGTTTGTAGAAATGTATTAATTATTCTACTGTTGCATTAAGTATATGGCACGTTTGGCTGTTTAAACGCGCTAGCACAGTCTGGGTTTGGCTTCCCTGGATGTCTCCAAGTTAAAGATTAATTTTAGTTAGGGATTCAAATCTGTATTTTGTCTGTGCCATTTCCTATAGCCAGGTCCACTGTTGTTATTCTCATATTGCACCTACGTGGACATAATTATTATTCTTTAGTGCGCCGTATTTTGCTGCCTCTATTACGGTGCTGGGGGTGAGTACTTATTAAGTAAAAAATATAACAATGCTTTCCAGATCGGGTTATTATACCAGAGTCTCGGGGCCGCTCTCACCTTTTTGTTTGTAACCGGCCTCCCTGCTCCCCTCACGGTCCTTTCCGCATCGATTTGCATGGACGATCAGCCAGAAATACACGTTAAATGCTAATTCCCATGAATAATGGGATGGATCTAATTGTGATGTTCTTTTATAGAATTGTTTGTCCTGAAGAAGGTGGTATCACTTACTCACCGAAACGCTGCGTCGACAACTACAACAACTGTGAGTCCTGGACTAATTGTTTTAATTGTATTGTACTTTTTAATTGTTTTTATATTACAGGTGCTTTTGGGCACTATTATTGTACTAATTGTTTTAATTGATTTGTAATAAATTGCATATTTTTTATAACAAACACACTACTTAGGGTTCTTGTTTTGTTTAGCATTTGCTTTTTAACTAATTTACAAGGTACATATTTTGAGTTAAGTCTGGCATTTTGAGGTATATGTGTAATACACCAAGGGTTCTTACGAGTTGAGTGGTCTTGGGACATTCCTTGTTCTTTCAACTTATGCTCCTTGTCCCCAATTGCATTGCAAAGGAGGCCTCCCTTCCTTTTTCTACTGCTGAAGAACTTCCTCTATTGCACCCTTTAAGATAAGAGCTGAAATCTCCTGCTTCCATAGAGATAGATGCTGATGATTTCTCATGACAGGAGGGAGATGGGGAGGTATTTTGACAAATTCTAAGGTGTATACTTGATGAATTATGTCCAACACCCATTTGACCGTCGTTATGTTGAGACATTGATGATAATAGTCATACAGGTGGTGGTACTTTTGAGGCTTGTGTTTGTACAAGGTGACGAGTGGAACCGAAATGTCACTGATGTCTGATGTTGTCCTGGCATTTTCCTCTTGTTGTAGGACATCGGCGAGCTGATTACTGTGTGTAATGTATGTTAGAGGCTCAAAATTGTTTTTGGCCGGCATATTGTGGTCGATATTCTTGTTGCAGATATGGCTGGTTTCTATATGGCTAAAAAGAGGATCTTTGTTGGTATTGACCCATTCCTCTTCCTCAACTAAATGACTGAAAACGCGGCCGCTGGAGAGTTCCTAGGGAACGTGCTGTTTCCGTATCCGCCTTTATCCCTTGAAGAGTATCATCGATATGTTTTCCAAATACATTTTCACCCTCAAATGGCATATCCACAATTTTTGACGGAACCTCAGGGCGGGAAAAGGTAGCCTTCAACCAACCTTTGCTACGAAGTACTAATATTTATCCTGCGATTTGTTGGAAAGCGATGGAAAATATATTCATAGCTATGTCTATGACCTCAGAAGCCGCCCTGGCACCCTTTTGAAGAATCTGCGTAGCCTCTGCATTCTTTCCTCAGGGAAATGGTCTAGAAAACGTGCCCAGTCAGACCACATAGGACGGTCATAGCGGCCTGAGATGGCTAAGGCATTTGATGTTTTGATGGAAGTAGCCACCATGCTGCAAAATATAGAGTTCGTGGTAGAATATTTTAAATCATACAGGATGAATTTTGTTGGCTCCTAGGGAGAGGCAAGTCAAATGTTTTAGATGGTGAGGATGGTGCAATGTAGTCATCCCACTCTGCACCCACAGAGCCTGTGTCCTGAACCAACTCTCCTTCCTCCGGCGGCTCTCTCAGATCGCTTTCAATATAATCGTCTCTAATGGTTATGACCCGAGGGGCCTCCATACTCTCTTGTGCTGGAGGAGGTTCCGAAGCACAAGGAAGAGGCGTTTCATCCTGTCTTTCATGTCGCCCCGGAGTGCGGGGAAGTGTGCTTGCGATTCTGGAAAACATTTATAATATTCATCCAGCATGTGCCTGAGATCCGTGACAAGTTTCATTGACACCGCTGTGGTGTCACCCCACGAAGGCAGCATATTCTCATAGTGCTCCTCAAAGTCGTAGTGTTGCTTTAAAGAATCATATCAGTGCGGCCTAGGCAGAGGACGATCTTTAAAAGAAAAATCTGTCTCCATATACTCTGAAGTATCCCCTTGGTACTCCTCCTCCTTGGTGTCCTGGAACTTCACTTTTAATTGTGAAAGACTATACACTGGTACAGACAACAACTATTGATTAGGGCCAGAGGGAATTTTTAAGACCAGGCTCCGATATGTTCCCTACATGTATTGAACAACACAAAAAATATCAGAGGGTCTAACACAACTAAGCTAGTGTATACGCAAACTGTGAACTAACAGGAAAAACTAGATGACCCTACCATGTGTATATCTATCTAAGGTCATCCCTTCGACAGACCCACATAGTGGTCAGGCAAGGATGCCCATCAGTCACCACACGGAATCGCCCTTCATCATTTGGGATTCCTTCAAGACCACCACTAGGGGTGCCACTCGGCTTTCACGGAGGGGGGCCCAGATTGTAAGCGAGCCCACAATCGATCAGACAGGTCTTGCTATGGTCTTGCTACTCAATTATGAGAATGTTGGCATGGAGAAGGTACATCGATGATATCCTAGTGATATGGCGGGGTACTAGTGAAAGATGTCACGAATTCTTGAATTGGTTGAACAGTAGGAACGATTTCCTTCGCTTTACGATTGAAATAGGTAGAGACAAACTAGCTTTCTTAGATCTGCTCATTACGTCAACTCCGGAGGGTTTACAATCTGAACTCTACAGGAAACCTTTGGCAAAGAACGCCCTCCTAAGTTTCGACAGTCATCATCCCAAGTCTCTATGGGATAATTTGCCTTTTGGGCAGTTCCTTAGAGTTCAGAGGAATTGTTCAAATGTCGTGGCTTTCAGAACTCATTCTATGGCTCTTAAAGAACAACTTGTCTCAAGGAAATATCCACCTAGACTTGTGCAACGTTCACTCAAACGGGCCAGAAATAACAATCGTTTGGCTTTTTTAGAACCATCTGTCCCAAAGCCCCCTTTGGATAGGCTTACTTTTGTTACCGCGTTTGGGACATTATCTAATAAAATACAGAGAGTGGTTAAAAGACACTGGTCTATCCTTAACTCAGATCATACCTCAATACAGACCCCACTTTTTTCCTTCAAAAGGGGACCGAATCTCAGAGATCGTTTGGTTCATACAAGGCCACACGAAGAGAAACCCAGGGCCTTGGGTTCCCTCTGGGTCCTTCCCCCAGTCACAGGCCATCACCCCTGTGGCGCGTGCCATTCCTGTCCACAGACTAGGAAAGCAACTGAAATAGATATAGGCACTACGAGACCGTGGATTCAAACTAAATTCACAAACTGTAACAGCGATAACCTTGTCTACCTCATCACATGTCCCTGTGGGCTGAAATACATAGGGATGACAACCCGCAAAATCAGGGTCAGAATATCTGAACACAAGAGCACTATCAGATGTAAGAGGCAAGCCACGAAACTGACCAATCATTTTCTGGAGGCACGCCATCCATCTACGGTGTTTCAATGGACAGTGATAGAGCAACCCCACATTCCTGCACACATCACTGATGTGTCTAAGTATCTCCTACTTAAAGAACAGAAGTGGGTCTTTAAGATGGGTACAAATCGCATGGGCCTTAATGACGATATACCCTGGTCAACTCTCTAAACTTGAGGGATAGATTGTTGATAACAGACTTCAATAACCCTGCAAAATTGAGGGGTAAACTATCATCGACTTAAAATTACTACAACTTTGATCACAACAACAGAACTTGTAGAAGGATGGTTACAGCTTGCCATAGTTAGAGTGGTCTAGATGACCTCTGTATGTGAGTGATTGGCATTAATTACATTTATACATGCCTCTTATCACCTCTCGGTTTCCTGATCAAAGTGATTTAAAAACAACGATGTAAGAAGTAAAGAGATATCGCCTTCAGTTTGCGGTATTTTCAATAAATGAACATACTTTGATTAATGGTTGGTGATGCAGCACTACCTTTTGTTCCATGATTTGTTCCTGCTCCATGAATCGTAGTGATAAAGTTTTCTTTTAACACTTAAAAAATCTGCAAGGAGCGAGAGATGTTCTTTCTGTGATGCTTTTGGAGATCCAATCAGACGGCAAGCATTTACTCTGGTGCCTTCTGATTGGCTGGCCCTGTACACCATCAGCCTACCAACCGCTCTCTATCTGATTTATCGTTGTAGGGGGCCACGTGATCGGCATTCGGCCAACGACGCGCTGCGTCATATACCGGAGCCATGGCATGCCTCGGTACCTCCCCAATCGGCTCGGACGCCGATTTCCGAAGTACCGACGGACAGGTAGGCTCCGATAATGACAGCGTGACTATCCATGGGTTTTTAAACTTAGAATGCTCCTCATGGTGAGAATATGGAGGCCCTGCTTTCCTCCCTTTTTACACGACTTTGATACTTTTCCGATATTTACGTTTGACGGGAAGTGCGACTCGCAACTTTGGAGTCCTATCATTTTCAACACAGTCGTGTAAGGTTTAACGAAGTGTCAGCTTGTTTGAGTGGTGCAGAGTGGATCATTCTAAACAATAGCGAAGGACTTGTTTTCACAGCATGCTGTGTACTTGTCTCCTTTTCTCATAGAGCGGTGCTTCCTCTTTCTTCCTGAGCCGTGGCTAGGTGGGGTGAGGTCTGTACCTCTTACGAGTCTGGTAAGATGGTTTCTGTTTCTTATTTTTGGCATTTTTAAATTGATCCAATGTTGAGACATCAGCACTTAGTTGTATAGTGCTACGGGTGTATATGATTATGACTCTTAATACTAGGATTGATACATTTAAATCTGGTATATAGTCATGAACTGAGCTGTGTACGCTGTGTTTATTGACCGGGCACCTGTTTTGACTTCCATGTTTTCACTGTTTCTAGAGTATTCACATGACTTAGAAGAGTGGAGAAAACGATGCGGACACCTATTGGACTCAGGTGATCTCTGTATCGGTTCTATTTGTTGTGGTTTTGAGCACTGTTTTGTTTCACTATCACTTCGTTGCAGTAGCTATCAGTATATTTTGTCCTGAAGAAAGCAATGACAAAACGTGTCGACAATTGCTGAAACATGTTGACCTCATAGTACATCCAGGCAGTCTAAATTTTTGTGACTGTCCCTGACTACTTTTTAATGTTGGAAGAGTGGGTAGCACCAGAATAAATATCACTTTCAGTACCCCCTCATCCAATTTTATGACACCTTTTTTCTTATTCTTTACACATCTTTTTGTGCACTGCGACATCAGTCCCCCGTTTTTGTGCCAACATCCTCATAATTGAGTAGCAAGACCATAGCAAGACCTGTCTGATCGGTTGTGGGCTCTCTTACAATCTGGGCCCCCCTCCGTGAAAGCCGAGTGGCACCTCTAGTGGTGGTCTTGAAGGAATCCCAAATGAAGAAGGGCGGTTCCGTGTGGTGACTGATGGGCATCCTTGCCTGACCACTATGTGGGTCTGTCGAAGGGATGACCTTAGATAGATATACACATGGTAGGGTCATCTAGTTTTTTATGTTAGTTCACAGTTTGCGTATACACTAGCTTAGTTGTGTTAGACCCTCTGATATTTTTTGTGTTGTTCTATACACTGGTACAAACAGACCCTCATCTGCAGATTCTTCCATATCCAGAAGGTGTGGCAGAGGAAACGGCGATACCTTGCTCAAAGATGTCAAATCTCATGTTATCCATGCAATGTCTAGTTGTCAGGTATCTTTGTTCTGTTCCATCGATGAGATTGTTGATGGAGAGATGCGCTTTATGGTAACCGTCATCATTGACTTATGAATTGACATTGGGGATTTGAACACCATTATTGATGGAGTGGTCGTCGACAAGGTCATTGTCAGGATGGCCATCGACGAAGCCATCGATGAGGTAATCGTCATCACCCTTCTCGTCGACGAAGCCATCATCACTGTCGTCGTCGCACTCATGGTAGATGTTGAACTGAAGGTAGCTGTTGACTGTATTTTTGATTTCCCTGCAATCGTCCACGTGCTGCAGTCGACGGATCCATCAACAGAGTCTTTTTTGTTGACGAAGATTTGTGAGGAGTGGGAGGCAAAGAGCAGAAGTTGATGGCCTCTTGAGACTAGAGCTAGAAGATGGCTCCTTCGAAGCTGCTTTTTCAGATGTTTTGCCGGCTTTCTGTTTCAGATGAGAGGGAAGCCTCATGTTTTCTTTTTTGCTCAGGAGTAGAGCGAGTTGAATTCTCCTCAGTATTTGAGCCAGATTCAGATCTGGACTTTTTCTTCTGCAACCATAATAATAATCTGGCTTCTCTGTCCTTCAGAGTCTTAGCAGAAAAAGTTCTGCAGTATTTGCAATCCCTTGGAATATGGTTGGGATGTAAGCAAAATAGACAGTCCTTATGAAGATCCTCTGAGAACAACCTTGACTTTCCACAAGATCTGTGAGGTTTTAACAATCTCTTCATAGATCCTTCTGACATTGTGAAATTAAGCAAATCAAGAATATTCCAAAGAGGTACAGAGCAGGGTCAAAAGTTCACAAGTGTAAAGAACTGAGCAGAGCTCAGGGAGACTCCTCTCACGACGGGCTGTTAGAAATCTGAGGCATGGTGGCTCTGCAGGGGCTTGTGAACTCAGGGCTTGTACCTCATTGGCTGAAGTTTGGGTCTTTTATAAGGATGCAAATTAATTAACAAATTCAATTGCTTTCACAATATTTTGAATGTACTCTTTTCAGTACTGCTTCACAAAGTACCGTTGGACTCCCACCATGCTGACGGGAAGATTCAAGCATGTGAATCTATGAAAGATTCAATACTGGAGAACTTGTATTAACCCGACTCAAAGGAACCAATTCTACCACGCCAGACTCATGGGTGTAGTCTCTGTTAATGATTGCTGAGTGGGGACGGCTGAGTTTTGAACCCCATTTCAACCATAACCTGGTTTATATATAGAAACCACTGGTCCAAAAGTGACAGGAACTCTAAGTATATCTGGAAACGTATAAGCAGTGGGTGCCCCTGAATTTCCCCCAATCATATTTTGTTTCACTCTGATAGTCGTATTCAAAATGTGGGTTTATGCTGTTCCTCTGGGATAGGTGTTCGTAGAATCCCGAGTGACTGGGTCCCACACGTTCTGACAAGGACACCACCACGCGAGACATAATACTCGGGCAAGTGCCTTGTTCACTGTTTTATTTAGGGTAGGAGACCCCCAGAATAAAGTCTGTCCTTATAGGTACTCCCAATCCTATTTTAATCACTGCGCCACATCTACACAGTTCTGGCCCCACACCTGCACTTTACCAAACGGCTGTTGAATAAAAGATCTCCGATAAAGTGCCCCTACTTTAGGGAGCCCGTTGGGTATTGCATCGCTGACCCAAAGAGGAGCCGCCCATATGATGAAGCATGACACCTGAAAGGGTGTGTGAGGGCATTACAATCCAACAAATGGATTCCCATCTATGACCCTCACAGGCAATAGTGGGACCCAGTCAATCGGGACTCTACAAACAACTACCCCAGAGGAACAGCATAAACCCCCATTTAGAATACGTTTGTTGGGGCCTCCCTTTTAAGCTGGACCTTCCCACTCCTGGCTGAGTGGAAAAAGGCCCTCCGTCCGCCCTTTTTGTATACGTCACTGTGATAGTCCCCATCAACCTCAAATCCTTAGTCACAGGAGCAGACCCTATTAGATTAGGGGTCATACTTGCTGGTGCAGTGGGCAATCCAGTAGCCCGGTCTGCAACCTTGCTCCCAACCCTATCTGACCGAACCTCGTTATACGGAGGTGGTCGCTCAGACATTAATACATCTAAAAGACTATCACTAGTGCCAATATTGCTGTTTTCATCTCTCTCTTCAGATTCTCTTGTTTTATCCTTCTTCCTCCTTTTGGCACCTTTTCCGCTTCCCCAATTTGCAATAGTGGATATAATTTTGCTCCTTCTATCATGTCAGTTCCCCATCTTTTCTGCTCAGCATCCCACCACGCATAAGCATAAGTATGAACCGTCCTTTTCACTCGTCCCTGATACCTCTCCCTTTCCCTAATATGAGCAGCACTCTCCCAACAGTTAAGCGCTTCAAATTGTGTGGGTCTGGGTTGTGGTTTTGTTTCATATAAAATTCTCTTCAAATTTTCAATGATTCAACAAACCATAACGTGGAAACGCTAATGCACCTTCTTTCCCAGTGATCTTGTGCCATTGTTCGAGCCAAAGTATGTAACCCTACATGTATTGCCATATAATGACCTGCAGTGTCTTCGGGTGGGGCTTCTTCCCCCCAAGATGTTTCTGAACATCTCCTCCAAACAGAACTCGTACAACTGTAAAACACTTAATTTTCAACACAAAATCAATATTTATTCTGAAATCTCATTCCAAATCATCAACTAATATTAGCACAACATTCCGTGGCGCAAACAGCCAATAACATTGTGGCGTTACACCAACCAACCTATCCCAGTGCTGCATGCCGTGACAACAATCTCACTCCTCGCAGCAGCTCCCCCTCCTTTACAATTTCTATGCACACGGACGCACTCTCTTCAACAATACGAATGCAATACAATAACAACAAATAACAATTGTCTGCTTTACTAAAAGATCACCAGAGATCAACCATGCAAAGATAACTGTTGGAAAGTGGGTTATTAGTAGTGGTAAATATGCATCTACCACTAGCAATAATACCGCTAACACAGTCTAGGGCTTAGTATACGTCTCCATAAATTATTCTCATGCTCAACCCTGGGTAGCTTGGCTTTGAGCAGGCAGGCTTAACTTAGGAGACAGGTATGTATAGCATTTAAAAACACCAATTCAGATAATAATTAAGACACAACACAATTAAAATCCCACACCAATTTATAAAAATAGGAAATATTTTTATCTTTAATATGACACCAAAATGACAAAACTGTAGGGAGCTGGGGATATGCATTTTTAAAGATCACACACTTTCTAGCACTTAGAAACCTACAGCGCCACTCTGGGACGTCTGGTTGCACTTACCTGGGACAAAGTCAAACTTTCAGGCTGACCGCAATGGAGCCCTGTGCGGATAAACTTAGTGGTAGGCCCCAGGCAAACTTTTACCTATGGACTTAGAAACGTTTCTGGAGCTTTTTCCACCGGGGTCCCATAATACTCTTCACCAGTCCAGATTCGGCGAGGGTTCACCGGCTTGCAATTCAGGGAGCTCCATATCAAATTCTAGAAGTTGGACATCCAGAGCTCTTCAGCGGGACGTACCTAGAATCTGGGCCAGGTAGCAGTTGAAGGTGGCCAGCTTGGCTCTCGCGTTTGAATCGGTCACCTTTTTGAGCTTTTTTCGAAAGTTGCTCCAAACTTCTCTAAACTTCTGGACATTTTTCCTGAAGTTCCTCTTGAAGATCCAAAGGGTGCAAAACACAATCCAAGGGTCTGGAAGCTTCAAGATGGTCTTTGAAAGTTTGGGAACACAATTCCCACATTGCACCTGTCCAAAACCCTTAAAAGCCCACTGGACGTACTCCAGGCAGTAGACTCTTGGTAGTGATGATACAGGTGAGCTCGAATAACATGTAGCTTGCAAGTAGTACACTCTTTAATCCTTTAGAAGCAAGGTACATGCACAGGGCTGTATTTCCATTTAGTGCAGCAGACAAGCTCAGTCAGAATGCAGGGCCTGGTGGTGCAAATCAAGTTTTCAGCATGGCAATCCTTTTTAGGTCTCGCCTGTCGATGCGCATGCGCATCGAGCAAGGCAAGAGTATTGCGAGTTATCCACTCTTTATCCACACTGCAAGGAATCGTGACGATTCCTTGCAGTGCCCGTGACTTTTAAGGTCAATGCGCATGCGCATTGAGCTTATGCGCATGCGCATTGACCTTAAAAGCGCGTGCGCGTGCACGTCCGTCTTTGTTTACCCGCTCCGCCCCCTCCCGCCGTGTCGCATTTCTCCTCCCCCTCCCCTCTCTTCCTTCCGTCGGCTCCCCTTTTTCCACTCCCCTCCCCGGCCCCCCCCTTCACCACATCCAGATTGGCCCCTTGCTACCACATCACACCCGTCGCGACCGGCTCCCCGCTCCGCCCCCTCCCGCCGTGTCGCATTTCTCCTCCCCCTCCCCTCTCTTCCTTCCGTCGGCTCCCCTTTTTCCAGAAGAATATTCAGGCATTGCAAACTTAGGCATGCCGTCCATTCATTTGGCCGATCGCGCTGCAACTCCGTGGATTCTGTCCGCCATTACCTGGTCACACAGTTCATCACTCTTGCCCTCTCGGTGCCAGGGTTTCCACTCCCCTCCCCGGCCCCCCCCTTCACCACATCCAGATTGGCCCCTTGCTACCACATCACACCCCTCGCGACCGGCTCCCCGCTCCGCCCCCTCCCGCCGTGTCGCATTTCTCCTCCCCCTCCCCTCTCTTCCTTCCGTCGGCTCCCCTTTTTCCAGAAGAATATTCAGGCATTGCAAACTTAGGCATGCCGTCCATTCATTTGGCCGATCGCGCTGCAACTCCGTGGATTCTGTCCGCCATTACCTGGTCACACAGTTCATCACTCTTGCCCTCTCGGTGCCAGGGTGAAGCAAGGTATCTCCCCCCACTAGGCCGTGTCGGAACTGTCACCAGTGTGGACCCACCAGAGCATGCACACAGAGTACATCTACCCTCCAAATATTGCAAGCCAGCTGGCATTTCTATAAATGGCTCGTGTTCAGAATTCCAACCTCCTTTCATAGTGCATCATTAGCTGGTAAGTAGACCCACGTTTCCTCATTCTAAATATTAAACTTTGGTTGAGCTTGTTTAGTTTTGCCGTAATTTTACCAGGCTTATTTCCTCTCGAGTAAAGAAAGAGTTGAATCTTGGCCTGCCCCCCGCCTCTTAAAATATGGATCCTTTGTAGACAGTACTCCCCTGCGCATCTGTCTTTTATAAGCAGTGGCTCGCAACTTTTTAAGTGCTCGGCTCAAGATACTATACAAAGTGATTCCAGGACATACAGTGCGTGCTTTTGTCATGTTCCAGTGTTTTGGTGGGATGTCCTGCCGCTTTTTGTTCCCATAACTACAAGGTCGTTTTGAGATTCATTTTACTCTACGTTCTTCCTGTTTAGTTGTATTTATACTCCCTAACCCTTGAACCCTTTTACGCACTGAGGGGTTGCACTGGGTTGCTGTCCCAGCTGGCCTTAAGCAGAGATTGAATTATAGAAAAGCTTTTCACAATGCTTTTGTTAGATTGCCTTCTTTCTTAACTCGCTGCACAACACTTGGCTCTTAGGTGTTCAACTGACCTATCTGTCACCTCCCGCCGTGTCGCATTTCTCCTCCCCCTCCCCTCTCTTCCTTCCGTCGGCTCCCCTTTTTCCAGAAGAATATTCAGGCATTGCAAACTTAGGCATGCCGTCCATTCATTTGGCCGATCGCGCTGCAACTCCGTGGATTCTGTCCGCCATTACCTGGTCACACAGTTCATCACTCTTGCCCTCTCGGTGCCAGGGTGAAGCAAGGTATCTCCCCCCACTAGGCCGTGTCGGAACTGTCACCAGTGTGGACCCACCAGAGCATGCACACAGAGTACATCTACCCTCCAAATATTGCAAGCCAGCTGGCATTTCTATAAATGGCTCGTGTTCAGAATTCCAACCTCCTTTCATAGTGCATCATTAGCTGGTAAGTAGACCCACGTTTCCTCATTCTAAATATTAAACTTTGGTTGAGCTTGTTTAGTTTTGCCGTAATTTTACCAGGCTTATTTCCTCTCGAGTAAAGAAAGAGTTGAATCTTGGCCTGCCCCCCGCCTCTTAAAATATGGATCCTTTGTAGACAGTACTCCCCTGCGCATCTGTCTTTTATAAGCAGTGGCTCGCAACTTTTTAAGTGCTCGGCTCAAGATACTATACAAAGTGATTCCAGGACATACAGTGCGTGCATTTGTCATGTTCCAGTGTTTTGGTGGGATGTCCTGCCGCTTTTTGTTCCCATAACTACAAGGTCGTTTTGAGATTCATTTTACTCTACGTTCTTCCTGTTTAGTTGTATTTATACTCCCTAACCCTTGAACCCTCACTCACCCTCACCCTCAACCCCTCAGCCTCACCCTCACTCACCCTCAACCCCTCACCCTCACTCACCCTCACTCACTCACCCACCCTCACTCACCCTCACCCTCACTCACCTTCACCCTCACTCACCCTCAACCCCTCACCCTCACTCACCCCCACTCACCCTCAACCCCTCACCCTCAACCCCTCACCCTCAACCCCTCACCCTCACTCACCCTCAACCCCTCACCCTCACTCACCCTCAACCCCTCACCCTCAATCCCTCACCCACAATCCCTCACCCACACTCACCCTCACTCACCCACACTCACCCTCACTCACCCACACTCACCCTCACTCACCCCCACTCACCCTCACTCACACACCCTCACTCACCCTCACCCTCACTCACCCTCACCCTCACTCACCCTCACTCACCCTCACCCTCACTCACCCTCAACCCCTCACCCACCCTCAATCCCTCACCCTCACTCACCCTCAACCCCTCACCCTCAACCCCTCACTCACCCTCACTCACCCTCACCCTCAACCCCTCAGCCTCACCCTCACTCACCCTCAACCCCTCACCCTCACTCACCCTCAACCTCATGCTGAAGATTTACAAAAAAACCCATAAACAATTCTAAAAGCACTAACTCTAATGCTGCGAGACCTATTGCATTTCTAATGCTTGTTCTTCTCTTAGTTTCAAGCAGTGGATCTGAGATGCTCCGCACCTCTCGTATATTTATTCAGTATTCTCTGGGGTGAAACAGGAGAGCACTCCTGTCCAATGAGGTGCAAGGTAACACTCCAGAGCATAACCACTTCCTCCAAATTGTGCCATAATCTTCTCCCAGAAAGCACTATTCCTCAGAAATTCAACATGGCTGAAATCTCAGCAGAGCATGAAGAGCTAACTAAACCAACTCTCAGTATGGCTCATTTCCATGGCTCTCCACCCTCTAATGTCTAACGACTGTTAAGTCTCCCATCTGGCTGGGTCAGAGGGGATGATGGAAGATGGACCTGGCATTCCCTGCCGGTCCTATTCCTCCTTTGAAGCTTCATATTTTATGACCCCCTGCTCTGGCACTACTATGCAGCAGAGCTCACTCCAGGAGATAGCCTGCCCCTGGGTGAGTCACTTATCACTTCATCAAAGCAACCTGGCTAATCCTGTTAACTTTGACCACTCAGGGAAGACTGCAGAAAGGCTGTATTTTTGCTTTCAGACAAGAAAGCGATACAATTTAGGATAAATTCAACAATAGCATGTTGATTTTTTTATCAACACCATTCTCCTAGTCTTTGAATTATATTTATTCAAACCCAACCAATATTTATGCGTTCATAAACTATTACGATATTATCCTATGGGGCTAGGCATTACAATGTGGAAACTGAAATGTGCAAATTCTCCATCACCAGAGCATATGAAACATCTTTTATAAGGGCCCTGCTTGTAGTTACATGACCCCACCCATGGGACACTTAAGGGATACCTTGGGGGTCCTGAATATGCAAAAATATTGTAGATCCTCCCTCCACAGTACTCATAGCACCAAAGTCGATTTTGGGAGGCACTTTACTACAATGGGGGAAGTGAAATATGCAATTTCTGTATTTCCAGTGCATATAAAACATATATACCCTGTTTATAAATGCATAACCCCCAATCCCTGGGACACCTAGGGTAGACCCTGGGGGCACTTAATATGTAAGAATAATGTAGATTATCACTTTTCAAGTGCCCCTAACACTGAAGTTGAGTTTGGGCAAAATGTACATTTAAAATGACCTCAGGCACTCAGCAGTGCACATATGCAATTGCAAAAATGACTGCTGGCCTCTAGGTCATGGTCTAGATCATCACAATCATAGATGTACCCAAAGCCATAGTGTATATAATGCATGTGTGTATTTTCACTTGTGTTTTCAACATAGTGCTGGCCCTGCCCAAGCAAAGCCTAAAGCACTCTTAGAGTCAGAAAACTAGCATCCAGGAGTCTTAAATGGGGCAAAAAGTGGAGGGACACTGTAAACAGGTCCTAATTTCCAATAATATAATATATTATATTATATGTCTATATAAGATATGATATAGCACTTCTGTGCAGATGGATGGTAGCAAATGCAGTGATGTTCCCTCCTGTGGCAATGGTTGACGGGAAATTAAAACCTCTGGTCTGATTTCTTCCTTAAAAATTGTTTTGGCAGGAAACCAGTGAGGTCACTTCTTATGAAGATGGATGATGGGGCGTCCTATGAGTCTGTGTTTGCAGGATGAATGTCTGCTGAGTTTGGTTGAGTGTGTGGCTGATGCATGAGAGTCTGCTAGTTGGGCTTTGTGCCTTATGGGTGGGCCTATGAGAATGTGTCTGTTCAGAGGATCATGTGTCTACTAGGATATATGTGTGTGCACGGAGGGGTCTGCTGGGTGTGTGAGTGTGGGTCTGCCGTGTATCTAATGTCATGGTGGGGGTGGATCTAGAGTCATGGGATTCAAGGGGTTTAGTTCAGAGGAGCGGGCCCCAAGTTACAGCCGTCATTTGGAGAAACAAATCTGCCCAACAAAGTACATAAAATCATGCCATTGTATGCACTTTATCCATGAACTATATGCAAACAATGTTCCTTTAAGAAAAAGATGTTTAACATATCCACACACCTGGTGTTTTATTTTGTTGAGATGGTGATACAGATTCCTCAGATGAACATGCTCCACTGCTGATATAGCTTGATAATTCTTTTCCAAGGTATGACACCTGTAAAATACAAAATAGAAACCATTTCTGTGCACAGGCATTTCCGTTTTACATTGACTCATTCTGGGAGTCACAATATCTTCTCATTTTGGTACACGTAGATTTATTATCAAGTTGCAAATTAGAACGAAAGAAGCGGATAAGCAGGCCCAATCCAAGATTGCTGTATGAGTTTGCTGTTATTTATTTCATACACATTTATGTATAAATGTATTGATCATTATGGATGTGTATAATTGAGCAGTGTATACTCCATGTTTCATGTTATACAAATCTTGTAAGACACGCAGTACTAGTTCATGTTACCAAGAGCTATCTGGAATTTTGTGCGTTAATCGAGGTCAGCTGTTATTTGATTTTATTTTTATTTCATACTCTTTTATCCCTTGGTATCAGTGGTAAGGTAAATTTTATTTGCATGATTAACAAAAATCTTACAATTACTACATTCTTAAAAAAAGGCACACCAATTTAAAATACAGACAATAGTTTTCTTAAATAAAAATAAACACAATTTATAGACATTACATCAGACCCTCATCTTTCAAGGACTTAATGTAAAACGTAGCAATTCATATTTCTATCATTTATGTGTAATATCATAAAAATAATCCTAAATTTTGACTTCCAGATTTCCTGTGCACAACTCATAAGTATCCAACTTCTTTTTAACAAGTATTAAAAATTTTGTAAAAATTGGTGTTCATTTTCATATCCGTTGTTCTAAAACAAACTACCATGGCGTGTCTGCAGGTACGAACTCCTCTGTCAATGAAGTAGTTTTTCAAATATCGTTTTCTTTCCGCCATCATTGCTGCGCATATACAAAGAAAATGCAAAATACCTTTGTCGCACATCTTGCATAGTCTGCACATAGTCGGCTTAGATGGTCTCAACCAGAAAACTACATGTTTTAAGCCCGGTGGTAAATTGCCGAATCGTGCTTTCATAAAAGAGTTTTTGGTTTGTACAGACCATGGTAATTCCAAATATGGTTGGACTTTAAGAGGTGTATATTCCTGGACTAACATCTAAGCATGGGATCTCTTAATAAAAAATTCTTTATCTTTTAAAAGGGACAAATGTTTAACTGATTTGTTAATTATTTTCTTAAAACTTTGTACTGTTAAAGACATTTCCCAAATCTCAGCAATTGACAATTCTTGGAGAGCTTTTTGCAGATATTTATAGGACAATTTTTCATTTTGTTGCATTTCTTTCCACAAAAATTTGCACATTGGATTATTGATATTAGTTGTAATTTGGCTCCAGGTCTTACTGTACTGACCCATTCTTGCATATTGTTGATTACAAAAGCCAAATTCCAACCTTATCTGAGCAGGAGATACATTAAGTGGAAGCCGAAACAGATGTTTAAATGTATTTGTAATAGCATTATTTAAAAATGCAGAATCCAAACCACTAAGTATTTTACTCCCATATGTAAGGCTCGGAAGCAATTTCGCTTTTATTACTTTTAATAATGGGGTATAGGTTGGGCCTCCCAGGGAGCTATAAAGTAGGCGAAAAGCCCCTTGTAGACTTTTGGCTCTTTTCTTCATCTTCATTTTATGGTATGAAAAAGATCCTTTCTCGTCAAACAGTATCCCCAGATATTTGTAATATTGAACTTTTGGTAGCTGCCGCTTTTGGTGGTACCATTTGTATTGGCTGCCCTTCCGTTTCTTGGTACTGACTTCCATTACTTTTGTTTTTGTTTCGTTTATAGTCATTTTGTTCTCAATTGAATACATTGATGTTTTGTTTATTAATCGCTGCAGCCCTATCCTTGTTTGGCAGAACGACGTCATCAGCGTATATTTAATTCGATATTTGTTTCTCAGCCAGCTTTGGTGAGTCTGCTATCTCATTGTTCATTGCAAGGGTAAAGTCTGATAAAAATAGATTAAATTAATATGGGGCTAAAACACACCCTTGCTTTATGCCTTGAGTTGTTTTAATTTTCCTCGAAAGCTTTGAGCCATTCCCTAGCCGAACTCTTGTCCAGGTATCGGTATATAACAATTGTATAGAATAGAAGTAGCATTTTTAGAGCGCATGGCTACCCATGGGCATTCCAGCTTTTAAAAGGCTGGAACTAATGCCATAACGATCCAGTTTCCACCATAAAATCTGTCTGTTCACGCAGTCAAAGGCAGCTTTCAAATCAACGAAACATAAATATAATGGCTGTTTTTTTGTTTTATATTTTTCCATTAAAATTCCCAGAGTTAACACATTTGTTGTTGTACCTTGGCCTTGTACAAAACCTGATTGGTTCGGTGGAATTAAATGGTTTTCATTAGCCTAATCAATTAACTCCCTAAGTAGAACCAATGCAAATAGTTTGGCTTCAATATCTTGGAGAATAATTAATCTGTAATTGGATGGGAGGGACCAGTCCCCACTTTTATATATAGGAGAAATTATAGAACCCTTCCATGACTCTGGGACTGTTCTTGATTGGAGAGCGTGATTAAATACTGGTGTTAGATAGCTCAACCAATATGATGCTTTCTCCTTATACAACACATCGGGAATCCCATTTGGGCCTGGGGACCATTGGATCTCTGCTTCTTTAATAATTTACATACTTGGTTTTCTGTTATCTCTATTGAATTATTATTCTTTTCGAACATAGGTTTATCACTTCTTGATCTTTTGTTTTATCGACTATTTTTTCTTTAACAACAACATTATTTTATTGTATCTTTAGCGGGACAGTCAGTCTTGATGGGTTGAATTCCTACATTAGAAAAATTCCCTTTTACATTGTCAATTATTGTTTTTAAAATGTCTGGAATTGTAGCCAGTTTGGTAATTAGTGGGGCACAACTACACTCTGCTTGCGTTGATATTGGCTGAGTTTGTGTTCCTACTATTAAATTATTTAGCGTTGTTATCTTTCGCTCAATCCCGGCGACAGAGGATGACATAGCACCCAAGAGGTCTATTTGGACCTCAATTTTGTTGGACTGATATATTAAAGCTCCCAAAGTCAATTGCGAGGTTTTGAAGAATAAATCCAAAATTGCTCTTGCATTCTCAGTTCCTGGTACCCGAGTGCCCGGGATATGGTGTTGCCCATTTATAAATGATAGGTCCTTATACTCCTCTTTTTGAGGTCCTTGAAAATCATGTCCCTCATCACAAGAATGAATGAATTGTGGACTACTATTCCAAACATCATTTTGATACGGGTGCTTTGATAGAGCAAAAATACCTCCAAGGAAAATACCCCCATAGCACCCCAAATCACACTTCAATACAGAGTACGCCGGTACAGCTAGTTACTTATTAATCAATTGATTAATATCAGGGCTCCGGGTAGGGCTGTAGACTAGGCATGCAGAGTAATAGGGATTCTTCAACAGGGTCCAATGGCTCAGCAACTTACTGCCCGATCAACATTAACTGCTCACCACACGCCGCACTCCTCTTGCGACTTGTCACTCACCACTTGCTATTCATTGCTTGATCTTTGCTCTTCATCGCTGTCATCACTCTCAAGAGTACAAGGGAGAGTGCTGGCAATCCTTCCGGAGCAAGGGCGGAATCAAGAATCAGTCACACTACATATGGCAGATGTAGGCACTTCCCTCCACTCCTCACCTCTGCTCAATGGTTGTGTATTTAGGCGTAAAAGCAAGCGGCCTTAAATCGCCTGTATGACAGGATGTGGGAAAAACCTTCAGGAGCAGGGGGGGGGGGTGCGGGAGCAGAAGCGGGAACCGGTCACAAAAACAGACCCGGGCAGTGTTTCCAGGATCCGCCAAGGCTTCCAGGCTCCGCTCGCTCCTCAGGTCCTCCGCTCGATAAGCTCGATATGCTCTGCGCTCACTGCCTCACCGCGTTCCTGCGTTCCGTAATCCTTGGTATCAGTGTTGACTCTCCCAAGTAATATGCTAATTTCCACACACAATTAAGCCTTGATTTTGTATTTTAAAAAATGTAATATTTCAACTAAAATGAAAACCACTTAGCACATAAAATGACAATCAATCATCATCAACATAGGTCTCTCCAATAAGCAGGAAAAAGAAAAAATCTCTTTAAACAACCTCCAATAGCTGGAACTCCATCTGGCAGGAATCACCCAGTTACCTCCCCGTCCTGTTAACCCGGTTGCAAATGTTTCTGCAATTCCCTTGAGCTCGCTGTGTTTTGGAGGTAGCCTCTTGCCTCATAAATAGTCCTTTCATCCCATCCAGTCACCAGGGGAAGAACACTAGTTCTTCAGTACAGTGTAACATATCTCTGTGCAATAAACAGCCCCAGATGTAGCAAGGACGTTTGGTATTAGTTAGGGATGGAGACATCTCCCCCAAGAAGATTCGTATTGGACAGACAACTCATGATATATAAGGTGTCATTTGTGGGATTACATCGTAAGCAGAGGGAATAGAGTCGAACCATTTTCAGAACAATGCTCGAGTATAGTAAAATCCTTTCTAAATATTTAACTGGATCAGGCAACATCAATCAGAAATGGCCACTTCTCAGGGAGCTGTGAGTGTGACTCCAACATCTTCTTTTAAGTCATCCATGTCTGCAATTTAGCTGTGCAGCAAAGCGGTATCAGGAGAATTAATGAAAAGTGACTTTGAAAAGTTATAAAGTGGAGATCATCCTGTTTCCAAGAGCCCACAAATTAAATTTAACTTCTAAAGGATTAAAATCCATTATTTCCCCGGGCACTTTTCTAGTAGCACATTTGTAGGTAGAGATAAAATTGAGATCTTTGTTTGTTGAAACCCAACTGTAGTTCTGTAAATGTCTGCAACTGTTTTGAGATATAACATCTTTGATCTGGAAGATACCAATTGCATCCCACTCCGAGAAGCCCTGGACAAGCCAAGTTCTATCTCAAAGAGGAATCTCACCAGTTAGCTTGTTCACCTACTGGATGGCACACAAAGGATGCTTTCTGCACTTAAAGAACTACCACAGTGGATAGAGGTGTTCCAGAAGGAGTGCTACCTCTGTAAATATAGCGAAGGGACACCGGTTTTAAATAACACAGAGCAGCTGGCATAAAGTACTGTTCAAACTCCACTATGACCTATCCCTCAGAATACAAGGTACAGCACATTTTCGTCCTACTTACCCAACAGTATTTTCCTGCCAAAATAAATTAATTGATCATTCAATTTAATGAGTGGACAAATGTATTGGCTAAGTGATATTAGCCAACCTAGAACAGGAGGCGGTACAGCGGGAGGATCTTTATTTCAATTAGTTTTACTCTTGCTATTACCGTGAACTTTAGGGGATTCTGTTTGTTCTGTGGGTTTTGTATTTTAGTTAGTGGCAACGTGAAGTTCTGTTCATATAACATTGGCAAGTCCTTATTCTCTCTGACTCTAGGTATTTTTAGGTCTCGCGACCTGCGGTGCACTGCGTAGCAGTGCTCACACAAGTCGCGTGAGCTATAGTAATCAAAAAACGGGGATTGTGAGCTGCCCTAGGAATCGCACACGCTCGTGCATGTGCGTTTCCTTTTCAGCTCCCCCATTGGCCTTTGCGTGCTTCTTATTGTAAAAGACTGCAAGCAATTGCCCCGAAGCACACGCATATCTCCTCCCATGGCCTATTGTTGTCTATTACGTGCACCAAGCGCGTAATCGACACCAATAGGAAGTGAGAGGTGCTATGATTGCGCCCACACAGGCGTGACGTGCGTGCCACTTGTTTTATTTGGCAGCGCGTGACCGCATGCCTTTATTTTCTTCTGAACTTGCCCCTTTTATATGTATTGTTTATTTTTTGTATTATTTTATTTCGCGGCCCGGCCGTGCGGCCAATACTTGTTTTCTTTTGATGTTTCCCGCACTAGCACGCTGAGGTCATAGGTGTCGATGATAACGAAACTTGGGGAAAGGACTGAAGTGGTAAGCATAAAAATCTTCACTATCTTGGCACAAACTGGGAACTGTTTCGTCTTCTAGTTGTTTAGAACTGAGCTTCGAGGTTTTTATATATTCTCGGTTAAAGTTGCAAAAGTCATGGTTCCCCCAACATGGTGGAAGGGGGCTTTGCCTTTGTCAATTTCTCCTAAAACAGTCTGAAGGGACAGGTGTGAGGTTATGTACCGTGCATTAAAGCGGCGCGTCTATAACATCACCGAGCTGCAGGATGAAGTTTGGGGGATAGGCTGCTTATTCCAGGCGTCAATCGCGCTTCTGAGCAGAAGTAGGCGGTGTCTGTAGTACCGCGTCCTCGTCTGCTGGAAGTTGCTGGCATCGTCTTTGTCCATATATTGAACATCTGCTATGATTCCAAAAGTGAAGCACGGCCAGGGGCATCCTGCGTGATCACTCACTCGGTTCGGGATCAATAGCCCTGCCAGCAGCATTCCGGGACACCTAGACAAAATGGTATAGAGGCTGAATGAAACAGTAACCTCAGAAATACGGAGCCCGAAATGCCTAGTTCATGGATCCGTTATCTTAATATTCTATTCAACTGATATGTAGAGTCGCACTCGTACTTACAGGTGGGGGAGCCAAGGAAGGCTCTAGCCTGGAGCGAGCCAGAGAGCTGGTACAGGCTCTGCTGCGTAGCTCCGTGACTCGCTAGCCAGTGGCGTAGCAAGGGAGGCGTGAACCCGAAATACAAACAGGAAAATAACCCCATCTACTAGTTTGGTAGTAAAAAACAGCAATGTTTAGGGTAAAATGGGGCTCCTCAGCCCGTTCGGCTCCGGTGCCAGTGCAACTGCTGCACTATTGGTAGCTAGGCCCCTATCTAAGCGAGCCGTTAATCTTTAGCTTCCTCGTCCCCTGCAACTCTCTCTTACACTATCCCATCATTCTTCAAGACCCTCTGGAAAATGAATAGCACTGCGGGTTATTATTTACTACAATCAACTCCTCCTTGCTTTCCTTTCTTTCTTTGCGTATCCATCCTACTCATTCTTCCTTACATTATCCCTCTTCGTTTCCCTTTCTCTTTCCAGATTCCACACCTCCCCCTCCTGTCTTTTCCGTTCTCTCTTTCCTCAGTGCCATCTTTTTGCCCACTTTCCCCTCCGTCGTCTTCTGCTACTCGTTCTTCCTCTCTTTCTCCATATCTTTGTCTAAACTCCTTCCTGTGTTCTGTGTCCCAATCCATATCTCCGCCACATCCCTTCTTTCTCCCGGCCATTCGCAATTTGTGGGGTTCCCGAGGGTTCCTCTTTGTCCCCACATCTGTTCAATCTCTATCTGCTCCCCTGATCAAAGCTTCAAAACAGAGGAAAGTAACAATTTTTAACTATGCAGATGATCTGCAGCTTTCCTTCACCATAGATAATTCCATTGAATCTGTCACCAACTTTTGGATACTATGGTGTTCATCCGCCATTGGATGGATTATAACCATCTGAAGCTGAACCCCGGAAAGACGGAGGTACTGCTGATAGGAGACAGTCGTATCTCCTGGGGCCCTCACTACTGGCCGGCAGAATTAGGTCCCTTCCCCAAACCCTCCGCTTCCGTAAAAAGTCTGGGGGTGACTATTGATAGAGATCTTTCTCTAAACACCCAAGTGGGCACAGTGGTTTCTAAATGTTTCTTTCAATTGCGAAAGATCCAGAAGATACATCACTTGCTCACCCAGGCAGCATTGATACAAGTTGTGATTAGCCTAGTTTTGTCCCATCTAGATTATGCAAATTCAATCTATCTAGGCCTTCCCTCTTATCAGATCAAGAGGCTCCAGCTTGTACAGAACCAGGCAGCACGACTGATTTACCAGCATCCCAAGTGGCAATCGGTCAGACCCCTGATAAAACAGCTACACTCGCTCCCACTGCTTCAACGGGCCACCTTCAAAACTGCTTGTCTCACATTTAAGTCCCTAAATTGTTACAGTCCTATTTTCATCAAAAACTTGATCTTGAGATACATCCCGACTCGTGATCTCCGTTCCAAACACCAACATTTGTTGGTGAGCGCAAAGTTCAAGCGGAAGCGACATAGCGGGTGTCGCTTCGGATATCTGGCGCCCCAACTCTGGAACTCACTCCCATGGGAGATCCGTTCCTGTCCCGATCTGCTTCAATTCAGAAAGCAGCTCAAGACATGGCTGTTCATACAGGCACATGAGTAAACCAGCCCCACTGCAGTCAACTCAGAACAGCTCGGAACAGCGCCATGAAACCTTGGTCGAAGTGCGCTTTACAAATAGGTTATAACATAACATAACATAACACACACTTTTGATTTACACTCTCTCGCTTTCTTAGTGTCTTTATCATCCACTTTTTCTCCTTTTGCTGACCTCTTCGGTCTTCCTCACATTTACCCTTTACTCTATCATCTCTCTATTTCTGTTCCTCTTCCTTTCCGTTTTCATTGATGTACTCCACTTTGCTTATTCTTCACAACTCCCTCTTCTGGCCACTTTCTTCTATCTCACAAACACACCCCTCCGCTCTGGCGCCCCTCATCTTCTACCCTACGTCATTCTTTAATGCTCGTACATCTCTTTAAACACCCACCTATCACAGCTACACCAACACGCTCCCTAAACCACACTCACTCTCGCTTTCTTTCTGAAAACACACGTACATGTGCACATTCCTTAGGTGTACACCGCTCTTAAACAAAAGCACAGTTCTCCCTATCTCTTTACCCCGTTTAAAGACACTCGCCTCCCATACACAACTGCACACATGATCCTTACACATAATTTTTTTTTAGCTCACGCTTACACACATCTCCCTTTCACTATAATCCGTTTGCCTTTTGGAAACCATGTTTTTCTCCGTCTGACTTATTTTCATCGGACCTCTCACACTCTAACCAACATCCCTCTTCTTCTACTACACGGTGGAATTTCTCAACACTTTTCTCTTTCTCGCCTCAGCTGTGTGTTCTCTTGCTCACTCACAGCCTTTTCTCATTTTATCGTCCCGTCACCTCGATGATCTTTCTCGAGCATCAGTAGAATCAGAATCTCTGCATTTTACTTACAGCTTCCATCACCTTATCACCCATGCCTCTGTTCCCTTATCCAGAAAATATGTACAATTAGGAACAAGTTATCTACAAAACTGGCCCTTAACACCTAAATGCATGACTCCCTCCTTTAGGTGCAATTAAATCTTATCCTATAAACAAGAAAGAAGTCACATTTCTGAAAAGAGAAAATACATAACATAAGCAGACTATTATGTTTTCAAAGAAATAGCACCAGTTGCAACCCACATACCTACGGAAATAATCATTCTGACCACGTTTTCGAGTGGAAATTACATTTGATAAAAAATGTTGTTTTAAACCCAAAGCATTTTGATGGTGTTTGTAAAGTATGTATTTTTTGTTGTTGTTTATAAGTGCCCCATGCCACGCTTTCACATGAATAGGGACTGCTTCACTTTCTTGAGACAAGCTGCATCTGAAGAAAGGGGTGCGCCGCCATTAAAGTGAAACTGCTGCCTGGGGTGCTTTTAAAAAAAAAAAGAATTTGTTTGCCAAGTTGACAAACGCTTTTTTTTGTAAAAGCGCCCCATACCTCGCTTTCACTTTCATGGTGGGCATGCCAATTTCTTTAGACGCAGTTCATGTAAAGAAGAGGGCACGGCCTCTATTAATATGAAAGATTGGCATGGGGCGCTTGTAAACAACAACAAAAATTTGCTATGCAATTGGTCTCGCATTTGCGAGAATTTAAGCTATTGTCATTAACAAGGCCAATAGTTCAAACTCTCGTAAATGCGAGACCTATTGCATTGCAAATGCTTGTTTTAGAAGTAAAAAAACATTGTAAATTGATACTTGTATAGCGCACTACTCATCCGCAAGGGTCTCAAGGCGCTTGTACGAATACCGCTGTGGAACCCATCCTAGCTTTCCCTGTGAGGCGTCCACTCCTGAGCACCCCCAAGGTGGAGGCCAGGCATCCTTAGCGTTGTGGGGGCCATTGTGGAGATTAAGCAAGCTATTGCCCAGAGTTGCAGAGTGGGACTCTATGATTGGAATAGGCACTTAGGCGAGAATTATCAGGTCCGTGGAATTTTGAGCCCAAGACCCGCCGAGGTGGGGAATTTAACCCTGGTCCCAGGCTAGACCTCTGCATCAGGGTCTGCCGCCAGGGGCGGCTGGTGACATTTGAAAGTGGTGAGGGGTAAACTAATTTGCATATTGCACCGCAGCGAGCGAGCAAGCCCGAACCACCTTGCATCCATCCATACATCATTCATGCATCCACCCATCCATCCACCCATCCATCCTGCATCCATACATCATTCATTCATGTATCCACCCATCCATCCATCCACCCATCCATCCTGCATCCATCCTGCATCCATCATTCATTCATGCATCCACCCACTCATCCATCCTGCATCCATCCTGCATCCATCATTCATTCATGCATCCACACATCCACCCATCCATCCTGCATCCATCATTCATTCATGCATCCACCCATCCATCCACCAATTCTGCATCCATCCTGCATCCATCATTCATTCATGCATCCACCCATCCATCCATCCTGCATCCATCCTGCATCCATCATTCATTGAAGCATCCACCCATCCATCCTGCATCCATCATTCATTCATACATCCACCCATCCATCCACCAATCCATCCATCCACCCATCCATCCTGCATCCATCATTCATTCATGCATGCACACATCCATCCATCCATCCACCCATCCATCCTGCATCCATACTGCATCCATCATTCATTCATGCATCCACCCATCCATCCATCCACCCATCCATCCACCAATTCTGCATCCATCCTGCATCCATCATTCATTCATGGATCCACCCATCCATCCAGCCATCGATCCTGCATCCATCATTTATTCATGCATCCACCCATCATTCATCCTGCATCCATTCATGCATCCACCCATCCACCCACCCATCATTCATCCATCCTGCATCCATCCATCATTCATGTATTTTTATGACCATATAACTTGCACACAGCTTGTCAGTGTTCAATACCAGTCTCGAACCTTGTACTCCAGCACCAATGATACATGCTTAATATTAATTGTTTTTAAAACATGTATTTATTCGACACCAATTTCACACCTTAGTAGGAACATCATTTTTATTTGTTTTTTAAAATATCTATTTATTTAACACAAAAGTAAGTCATGTATACATTTATATGGCTCGATAAGAGGCTCAAACCTGGTTTCCCAGCACCAAAGTCGGCCGCGCTAACCGTCAGACCACATCCTCTCCCCTTTGGTGTGGCCCTGCAGTTTTGATGGTACATATTCACTTTTTTGGTGATGGGATTTTCACTTATTTGAACCCTTTGGGAGGACTTGAGTGAGGAGATAAATGGTAGTGACGATCGCATGCAAAAATTGTTATTAATTATATGCACTGGAACTTTACCTAGTAATGAGATTTGTGGTTGGGTTTGTGCAATATCCATTGAAGTTACCCCCTGAAGATGCTTTTGGTACATGGCGCTTACTGAAGTTACCTGGTGGGATAGCTGGCCCCAAGGGACGCTCAGTATTCATGGTGACTCAATTTCCCCACTTCCAACGCGCCAGGGGGAGCATTTGTAGAATGGTGCTGGGATAGGGCGGGGCCTCCGGCGAGATGCCAGCTTTAAAAATAATTTTTATTTTTAGAAGGGGGGCTGTGTGGCCCCCCCTTCTTTTACTATTTTTGGGGCCCTGGGGACCCCATCCCCAGGACCTGACCCCTGATTAAAAAAAGAAAAAAAACAGGAATGGTGCCACGCAGCACCCGCCTCCCAAGGCCAATTTCGGCCCCGGGGACCGCATCCTCTGGGGCATGGTCTCCTTTTTAGGTCTCGCTAGACATTTAGTGAGTGGCTTTTAAAAGTGCCACCAGAGACTTTTGCTGGCCACCAGCTTGCGGTTACGTGCGCTCAGCCGCCAGCTTTTAGCGGCTGATCGCGATCAGTTTCACTTTCATGCGCACACAACTCCCGCATCTCCCCCTCCCCCACCACAGACGCCTCACGCGGCCCATAGCTCGCACGCGGCCAATGCTTGTTATTAACTGCAACCATGTCAAATTATAATTTTCGTGTTGGCACTCTGCCATTGCATTACCTTAAAGCATGTTTACGGTTCACCTTTAAAAGTCGACTCTCTCCTTATGCCATTAATGTTAACCCTCTCCATGCGCTTTAAATGATTTCTATACTCTGGACCGCATCATAAAAACTCTAACCATGTTGGTTGTGGGCAAAGGGAACAGCAGCATCCTGTATACAAGGGAAATTCCTATGTCAAAAGCCGGTCTAGTATTTGGAATGGCTCTTTGACAGAAAGTTTACACACCAAATCGTCATCTCATAGCCCCGCCCACACGTCATGAAGACTACCGGTGGATCTGTCACATCTCTTGTCATGCATGGTTTTGAAACTGAATCCTAGCTTCCCTTGTTTACCAAGCCCTTGGCAAGCTGCATGGCCTCCCTCTGGCTGCGTTGCCTAATCTGATAAAATTAACACTGATCAGAACCAGGCTCACCACAATGTGCATGTATGCTTACGTGATCGTCCTTGAATCTATCATATGTGTCCCCCATAGCGAATATAGGCCTTACAATATGGTCTCACTATGTCTCTGTAGTATTTTCATTGTTATACTTTCATACCATGCACCTTGGTATTTTGTAACTTTTTCTGCATTCTCAGTTTTTACTGAGGCATATATGTATTATAAATGTTAAGCATTTTATTCATTTTTGAAAATTTTCAATTTTCAATGGAGAGGCGCAGAAGTGACATCTTGTTAGTTTTCCTTATTTGATGCAGTGTATGAGTAAGTACATCAAATGTGCAAATGTCCATGGTGCATTCTTTCGGATCTTAAACCAACACAGAGCCTATTCTTTATTTGCCGGTGTTCGGGACTTTCTGGGCAGATGCGAGTTTCTATCTTCAGTATATAGCGCCTCTCCCTATATTTGGTCTCTGGAGCTTGTTAGGATGGATACGTTTCTCTCTTGTTGTTTTGAGCTACGCTCGGTCGCGGAGTTCTTTTGCCGAATAAAACCTTCATTCTGCATCTTCTCTACAGAAGGATGCTGAACTCTGCCGTCTGGAAGGTCGGAGCGGCATATGGAACTGCTCTGACTGCATTTCCGATTTCTGGCGAGCAAGCGGTGGTGGCGATAATTTCCTCTCATATCAACGTGAGCGGCTGCCATTTTGTATCGGCCGTCGCTCGCATCTCTTCAGGTAATCCGGCATTTTCTGGCTTATAAACGCTTGGCTAAGTGTTCTCTTCTTTTCTCTGCATCTTCACCAGCTTCAGCCTTTTCTGGCATTATGCTTCTGCTAAAAGTTCATGATACTTCAGCTTTCAATATTGAACAATACATATAGACTTTTGCATAACTTTATTGTACTACATTCTTTTGTCATTCTCTAAAAAAAGTATCAATTTCTGCACTATTCTGCATGAGCTTCTTTAAGATGTTGCTATCTTTTACTCTTCTGGATTTTTTACCTCTTTTTCCTCACACAATTTATTGTGAATGCATGTCACACCTTCCAGCTTTTGATGTATTTAATTTTTTGGCGTTCGTCCTACTAATATGGGCACCAAAGTTGGTTCTCTTTGCTCCTTTTTCGGCATGCACCGGAGTGCGGGCGGAGGGTGACAAAATTAATCTTTTGACTCATGTTCTTTTTTTTTTTTTTCTCTGCTCTTGCTGGTCCTTCATTGCTTTCCGATGTACTTTCATTGAGCTTATGGTCAGATTGAAAACCTTATTGAAAGTTTCCTCTCAGCATTCACGACATTCCAGGATGGCTAGTGAAGGTCCAATCTCAGTCAGAGCCTCGTCTTCAGGTGCTAAGCCCAAGAAAGCTAAAAATGATCCTCCTTCCCCCGTCCTATCATTTCAGACCCCTGTTCTCGATATCATTTTGGATGAGGTGAGGGGGTTAAAATCCTTTATATCTACGACTAATGAGAAGCTTCACCAAATTGAGGACAGATGGATTAACATGGAAGCTAAGGTTCTTGATAGGGAGCAACAAATTAGTGATCTTCACGACATATCAACTAAAATTCCAGTTCTGGATCAGGAAATACATCGTCTTAAACTACATACCGAGAACCTTGAAAATCGTAATAGACGCAATAACCTACGTCTTTATCGTGTACCAGAAAATCTTGAGGTATCTGATATGCTTCTTTTCCTGAAGAAATTCTTGTCAGAATTATTAGAACTTCCTCCAGAGCCTTCATTAGATATTCAACGTGCTCATCGGCTTGGACGTTTTCAATCTTCGGCTTCCAGACCCAGAGGAATCATTATGTTATTTTTAGAATTCAAGGATCTTATGCGTGTCCTCTCAGCAGCTAAAGCAAAACGTTGTCTCGTATGGTCTGGTCACACCAATAATTTATCATAGGATATCTCTAACGCCACTAATGCAAGGAGGTTGTCATCCACAATAAAGAACTAGTTCTTTTGAACATTAATGGCCCAGTCAGACCAGATCCAGAATTTTGGAATTCTATTAAGATTTTACTTTCCTCCATTGATTGTCCGAATATTGTGCTTGCTGGTGACTTTAATCAATGGATAGATCCTTTTTCTGACACACAATCAAAGTGTAAATTTAATCCAGATAAATCCCACAAAGCTTTTCAATCTGCCATTGCCTCTCGTTCATTATATTATGTTTGGAAAACTTGTAACCCCGATTCTTTTGAATTTACTTTTTTCTCAAATGTTCATCAGACTCGGTCTAGAATTGATTATATTTTGGTTGGTAAAACCCTTCTCCCATCTCTTCAATCCTCGGAGATTGGATCTATTTTTATTTCTGACCATGCTCCTGTCCTTTCTGTTTTGGACCTGTCCTTAAGTTCCCCAAAATGTGGTAGTTAGAAGTTAAATAACTTTCTATTATCAGATACCCTTTTTATTACTGAAGCCTCTGCCATTATCAATGAATTTTTCACCTTCAATAACCCCTCTGACACATCTATTTATAATAATTGGGATGCCTTCAAGGCTTTTTTTCGTGCCTTTACTATTTCATTTGTAGCAAAAAAATGAAAATTGCACGGAATAAATATACAACGTTACTACAACAACTCAAATTATTGGAACATACTTATTTTACTTCTAAATCTCCTTCTGCTCTTCACAAATTGAATAAGGTCAAATCTGAACTTAATAAACTGGCTACGGTTGATGCTTGTAATGTCCTTCTTAAAATAAATCTAAATATCATGGGGGTCAAAATAAGGCTGGTCGGATATTGGCCAATTACTTAATAATGAAAACTGAACGTAAGAATATTGGACCCATTTTAAATGAATCTACAAACAGCTTTGCATCATCTGACGAGGACATTTCTAATGTCTTTCATGAATATTACCAATCACTTTATTCCGATGATATGAATCCCTCTATTCAAAATTTAAATACTTTCTTTTCTGGCCTTCCCACTCCTCCCTCCTTACCTGACGAATTTGGCTTATTGGAGAAAGACGTTTCTCTTCAAGAGATAACTTATGCTATTAAGTCTTTAAAAAAAGCAAAGGCACCAGGACCTGATGGCCTTTCTGTTGAATTTTACTCCACTTTTTCCTCTATTTTTGCTCCTAAACTCCTGGCTCTCTTTAATTCCTTCCTTACTGATTCCAAAGCCTCGGGTTCTCTTATGGAGGCCTTGATTGTTCTCATTCCCAAACCCGATAAGGATCATTCCCTTTGTAAAAATGATCGTCCCATATCATTAATTAATTATGATTATAAGATATTCGCTAAAATCCTTGCTACTCGCCTTGAATCTATTATCCCATTGCTGATTAAAACTGAGCAAGCTGGTTTTATTAAGGGCAGGCTGGCTGCAGATAATGCTCGTATGTTTGCCAATGTAATTTCCTCTGTAAATCCCCACTTGCTGCATTGTCCTTGGATGCCGAAAAGGCTTTTGATCGGATCAATTGGCAATTCATGTTCAAAACACTTCACTGGTTTGGCTTTGGTCCTACTTTTATTTCTTATGTTAAATTGTTATACTCTTACCCCCGCGCCAGTATCTTTGCAAATAATCACTTCTCAATTTTTTTTTCTTTATCCAGGGGTACTTGTCAGGGTTGTCCTATTTCTCCCTTGTTATTTGGTTTATGTCTTGAACCCTTCCTTGAGCGTATCCATGTTAACACACATATTTCCGGTTTCACACATAATTCTATGGAAACCAAAATGTCAGCATATGATGATGCTATATTAATATATATGTCTGACCCTCACACTTCCCTACCTCCCTTTTTGGACGAGGTTCAATTATACTCCAGCATTTCAGGATATAAGTTGAACTTCTTCAAAACAGAAGTATTACCGTTGAATTCCATGTGTTAGAAATACATGTTTGATGATACTAATTTTACTTGGTGTCCTACAAAAATCAAGTACCTTGGTATCTTGTTTTCTGCTATTTTGTCAAACACAATTAAACTCAGGGGAACGTCCTTTACGACGCAACTTTTAGCACGCAGTGCTATTACAACGCGGTTTTTAAATCGCATTCTATTACAACGCATGAATCTGGGGGGCGCTCAAGGATAGGGAATACTTTTAATTTACTATCCAACACCTTCCCTAGTGTCAACGGGGACTGGTGTTGGAATTGTAAATTCAAATATTCACTATCCAACACCCCTTTGTATTATGCATTGTAAAAGAATGCGTTATAAAAAACGTGTTGTTACAGCATGCGTGCTAAAAGCATGCGTTGTAACAACGTACATCCTTAAACTCATGTTTAATGCACTAATCACCAAAATTCAATCTCTCCTACTTTCTTGGTCCCCTCTTCATTTATCCTGGTGAGGTAGATTGGATATATGTTTCCTTGTGGAAACCTGGCTGAAACCCCATACAGTTACAGCCATTGCAATGGGGATTCCCTCGGGGTACAAAATCAAACATCTAGACTGAGATATCAAAACTGGAGGTGGTGTGGCAATTATATATAAGGATAATATACAATCTACAATCATTGAACAACACTCTAACTCACAATTAGAAATTCTGCTTTTTAAAATTCACCTAACTAATCATTTCACCTGGAAGGGTGCTCTGGTTTACCGTCCCCCGGGAGCAGATCCTAATTTTGCACTCACCCTTCAGGAAATTTTAGCCCCACATATAAAATCCAAAGAAGACTTTTTACTTCTAGGTGATTTTAACATACACGTAGATCAGCCAATGCTAACCGATTCCACGGCTCTACTTACAGATCTATCGAATCTGGGCTTGGAATTAAAAAATCAAGGACCTACTCACATAGGAGGACACATGCTTGATCTTATTTTCTCCAATTCCACCAAAATAAGCTGTTCTCTGGCCGCAAGTATATCATGGACCGATCACTCTTTGTTGGAATTTATGCTACTAACCCCTGTGAGACCTACTAAGAACGCTCCTCCCCCCCCCATGGAGACGTCAATGGCATAAAGTTAATGTCAACACAGCTCAAGAAGCATGGACAGATCCGAACTTTTTAGAATCTGATACAGCGGATCTAGCCCTAGCTAAGCTGAATGAATCCATTAAAAAAGCAATTGAAACTATTGCTCCCCTAAAAAAACACAAACAACATCCAGTGTCAAAACAAGAAAAATGGTATACAAAGGAAATGAGGGCAGAAAAACAAAAATGCAGACGTATGGAGAAAGCTTGGAGAAAAACTAAAAATGAAGACTGCCGTTTGATCTTTATAAAAGCTCAATCAGAATACTATAAAAATATAAAACTGGCAAGAAAACAACAATTAACACAGCAAATAGCAGAGGCAGGAAATAGCCCTAAGGAGCTTTTTAACATTCTCCAAAACTTTATTAAGCCTACGGCCTGTGAAAGCTCAGACGACTTTTCGCAGGACTTGTGCGACAAAGTCTCGTTGTTTTTTGAGAATAAAATCAACATCATATATGAAAAAATAGTAGCTGCCAACAATATCAATAAAAATAAAACTAAACTCTGTTCCTCTACGATTACTACTACAGACAATAAACCTTCTCTGACGTCCTTCCCTCCCGTTACGTATACAGAGCTTCTTACTCTCTGTAACCATATTAAAACAGGACCCCCCAATGACCTTGTCCCAGCCAAAATGGTAGGCCCTTTGATTCCTCTATTAGGTCCCCACATACTTGAAATGGTCAACATCTCCCTTAGGACAGGCCAGGTCCCGGCAGATTGGAAAAAGGCAGTGGTGAACCCGATAAGAAAAAAGGCATCATCTCCCTGGACAGACCTATCCAACCTACGTCCCATCTCTCTCCTACCCTACCTGGGCAAGATCACGGAGAAGCACGTGAATACCTATCTTTCCCAACATCTGGAAGCGACGGAAGGCCTGGACCACTCTCAATCTGGGTTCAGGCCGAACCACAGCACAGAATCAGCACTTCAAACAGTGACCAACAACATCAAAATGGCACTGGATGATGGCTGCTCTATGATTCTGGTGCTGTTGGACCTTTCCGCCGCTTTCGATACGGTGTCACACAAGGTGCTTCTCCATCGCCTAATGGAGGTGGGAATAGGGGGAGAGGCTTTGACATGGTTGGAGAGCTTTCTGTCCGGGCGTTCTCAAGAGGTTAGGCTGGGCGCCCACACATCCATCCACAGGGAGCTCAATAAGGGGGTGCCACAGGGCTCATGTTTGAGCCCCACACTTTTCAACATATATGTGGCCCCCCTTGCCAACCTAGCGAGATCTTTCGGGTTCACCCCCGTGTCGTACGCTGACGACACCCAACTCCTTTTTCCCTTTAAAAATCTTACGCCTGCAGTAAAAAGATCATTTGCAGATGGCATGAGAGCCATTGCAGACTGGATGTCATCAAACTGTCTGCAGTGTAATGTCGGGAAAACCGAAATTATGTTGTTCGGTCAGGCGATGACACACTGGTCACCAGACTGGTGGCCTCAAGAACTGGGCCCTGTCCCTACCCCCAAGAGTAAGATCAGAAACTTGGGAGTATTATTTGACCAACAACTTACCTTCAAGGACCACGCTAATCAAGTAGCCGGCACCTGTTTCCGGGCTATAGGGATGCTAAGACGTGTCTTCCCCTATCTTCAGGATCACCACAGAAAAACTCTGGTGCAGGCGCTGGTTATCAGTAGGGTTGACTACTGCAATGGATTGCTCCAAGGAGCCAACGAGGAGCAACTCAAGAAATTGCAGGTCATTCAAAATACTGCCGCAAGGATTGTCGTGAATGCTCCTCCCAGGACACCATCTTGCCCCCTACTGTCTCAGCTTCACTGGCTCCCAGTGTAGAAACGAGTTCAGTTCAAGACTCTTTGCACCATACACAAGAGCCTAATGGGGATAGGCCCTAAGTATTTCACTGACATCTTTCAGCCTTACATTCCAGGACGCTCTCTGCGTTCCAGTAACCAGCAACTTCTTAAAACACCCAGAATCAAGAAAACCAGACAAGGTGGCCGTGCACTGGCCTACACTGGACCCATACTATGGAACTCACTACCGCTTGAACTAAGGTCAATCACCAACCATTTGATGTTCAGAAAAAATCTAAAAACCTATCTGTTTCCCAGCTACTAATGTTACTTTATCCCTGAATACTCTGTTACTCCTACCTCCATCTGCAGTTATAGCACGGAGATACCCCTTCGGGGGTCTAGTCAGGCGCTCTATAAGCAAATAAAATAAAAAATAAATTGGACACCATTAAAATGATGATTGTTCCCCATATCCTATATACACTATCTATGCTACCCTTTCGGGTCCCTATTTCATATTTTTCACAAATTAATTCCATATGTACAACATTTTTATTGAATAAAAAACATCCCCGCATTTCTCTTACAAAACTCAAACGCCCCAAATCTGAGGGAGGTGTGCATTTTCCTGATCACGCCGGTATACTTTATATTGATGGGATGGGAGATTTTAATGTACATTTATGTCAACAAAACTGTCAGCTAAGAGATACTGTGAATTTAGATATGTTCCCACCCCCACATTTTGAACATTCTGTTAAAGGGGCTGCCCTAGAAGATCTTCTTCTAGAGAATGAACTATATGAACCAGAGTTCTTTGATAGTAACGAAAGGGTCCCAACCTACAGTGCTAGGGATTGTAATACTATCATCGATTATATATTCATCTCACCGGTTATGTTGCACAATGTTATTTTTTATAATGCTATACACACTACACATAGTGATCACAACCCGGTTGTGCTGAATATGGAGGATAACAACCTGTTTTTATTTAATAAAAATCCTGAGGTAGACTTCGCTGCAGATATAATTACAAAGGATCAGGGGAGACGGGTGAAATGGAGCAAAGTTATACCAGAGGATTTCCTTTACTCCTTAAATGAGAAAGTGGGTAGTGATATTAATGTTTGCAGGGAACCACTGAAATTTAGGGGGAATATTATTGGGTCCTTTGAATCCATCTGCCGCCAGGTGGCAGATGACCTAAAATGTAAAACTAAAAAGAGAGAGAAAAAGGTAGAGGGATGGTTTAACAATGAATGCTCCAAATCACATCGAGAACTGCATAAAGCTTTGAAAAAGGTACCCCGTGATAGATTGGAGGTGGCTAGGCTTAGGAAACAGTATAACCTGGATATTTTAATGAGGAAAAGGGAAATAAAGAGACAGGCTTGGGAGGATCTGTATGAAAAAGCTACCCTGAGGGATAGCGCAAAATTCTGGACCATTGTCAATACCCCTCTGTTCAATGGGAAAGAAAATGCGCCACTGGAGGTAAATATCCCTGAGAAGGAATGGCTGGATCATTTCCAAAGAATTTATGGCAGCAATCTTGATTTAGGACAATCAGACCTAACACTGATTGACACACATGACACCCTATCAAGCTTTACCATTAAAGAGGTACAGAGGGCAATTGAGGATATGGCATCACAGAAGGCCCCCGGTCCAGATGGCGTACCCGCCGATATGTTTAAAACAAACTCAGCTATGTGGTCAGTTGTACTTGCTAATGTTTTTAATGTAGTTGGTATAGACAAGATAAGACCCCCAACTACATGGTCACAGTCTGTCATCATCCCCATATTTAAGAAGGGTCAAAGGGGGGACCCTAGATGCTACAGGCCCATATCACTGCTAGATTCTTCATTTAAAATTCTTGGTAAAATAATACTAGAAAGAATCTCAGCTTGGACCACTGATAAAAACATCTTGTGTGAAGCTCAGTATGGCTTTCGATCTGCCAGAGGTACAGAAGATCAATGCCTTAATTTACACCGTACACTGAGCAAATATACTGTAGCATCAAGGGGGATGATGTATTTGGCCTTCATGGACTTGTCCACAGCTTTTGACCTAGTTAATAGGTCAAAGCTGTGGACAATACTCCTTAACAAGGGACTGGACCGAGCACTTGTGGATTTTTTGGCGCGACTTCACAGTGACTTAAGGGCAACTATCCGCATGTCTCAAGAAGGGAACTGTACCGCTTTTTTTAAATCTGGAAGGGGGGTGCGCCAAGGGTGCATCTTGGCACCTATGCTCTTCTCCCTTTATATCAACTCACTGGGAGAGTCCCTAGAAGCGGCCTCTATAGACGTACCTCGCATGGGCGGTTCCATGATGCCGGTACTTTTATATGCCGATGACACGGTACTGCTGTCAAGGACCCCTAGGGGTCTACAACATTTATTAAATACATTTGGGGCTTTCATGCAAGATCTGGATTTAGTAATTAACGTAGGAAAATCACATGTTATGGCTGTGGGTAATCGCAAGAATAACATCAGAACTCTGTCTTGTAATGGTTCCGCACTCACTAAAGTTAAAGCTTTTACTTACTTAGGAGTGGTGTTCGACGAGAAAGGGACATGGGCACCACAAATTCAGAACAAGGCCGCTGCAGTAAAAAGATCATCTGCTGCTATACTGGGGTTCGCAAAACGCCTCGGCGGTAAACCACCAGAGGCTATTCTATCCATCTATAAAGCTAAAACCCTGGCAATAGCCAGGTATGGAGCCTCTATATGGGGTTATAAGAACACAACCCACATTCAAAGAGCGGAGAATATGTTCTTGCGATCCGTTATGGGTCTACCAAAATCCACACCTGCTTTCTCAATCCATATGGAATTGGGGGTAGGTTATATTGAAGACATGTTGTCCCTGGCGCCACTAAGGGCATGGATTAAAACTTGGCTTAATCCCAATTTAACACTAAACCACAAGATTATCAGAGATTGTATGGGGCGGGATCGAGTGGCAGAGATTGAGTGGCTCTCATACATTAAAAAAACTGCAGGATATCTGGGCCGCCCCGACCTATATACTAACCCAGAAGGTCTAAAAAAAGAGGACATTAGTTGGGTAAAGTCGGAATATACAAAGAAAAGGGAAGCTGAAAGAGAGTCATGCGAAATTATGAAGCCAACTGTAAGGTCCCATTTTTTGACTATTACATCTCTAGCTATCGAACCATATCTGGCGATAGTAAACAAACCTTTCCACCGGTGGCTTCTCACTAAATTTCGTTTCAATCAGGCTCACTTTTTGCTGGGTGAATATAGTAAGTGGTGTAGGCCCCATGAGAACGCTCCCTGCAAGTGTGATGATTTCTCCGATCAGGATTCTTTGCATTTTCTCTTTTTTTGTCCCTTCTTTAGAAATGCTAGAGAGAAATATATCAAGCCTATATTGAAAGATCAAAGGTTTATACAAGCCAGACCGGCTTTTCTGTTCCTACAGCTAATGGAAACACCTTTAATAATGTATGGGGTAGCCAATTTCCTTACAACATCTATTCGGTCCAGACAAAAAAGACTCCGATCACTGACTATTTGATTTAGCTCCCTGTAAAAGTTTGTACGTCCTGTCAGGATAGTGCTATAAATTGATTGTAATATAGATCTGTAAATATAACTGTAAATAGATCATTTAGCAAACTCATTAGTACAATCTGTGTAAATGCACTGAAAAACTTGAAGGAATCTATAGCCAGTGTAAATATGATGTAGATGTATAAAATTTTTGTACATATATTTTGATTACTATTGAAAATTTGTATATAATGTCTCTTGTTTTAACGTTTTCTATATAAGTTTTTCTTTTTTATTCTTGTGATCAATATTGGATGTATAGCATACTTTTATGATTTTAAATTAATCGAATAAAGTGTTTTTTTGACTCTGATCATTATCATTCTGCATTTCTGATTAGACAATTCTTTACGATATCCTATGAATTTGCTGATACTTCTATACCCAGATGGATAGTTTTTGAACGTTCCTTATTGAAGGATTTTTCTTTCCATAATGTAATCTATATGTCTAACTGTACTTTCATATCAAACAATACTATTTTAAAATATTCCCAAAACCTACTATGTAGCATATTCGTTGATGGTTTAGACCCGTTACAATATTTTTATCCTCTACTATCTGGTATAATAAATATATCAAATACAAAAGTAAATCATTCTACTACAAACATTGGAAGGAGAAGGGAATTATTTTTGTTCATCAATTAATTCACCAAAATTCTGTTCTTCCCTTCCCTGAATTACAATTGAGATACCATTTACCTGTCACCTTCCTCAATGAATATACCTTAATTTCAACAGCATTGCAGTTCCACTTAGCTTCTTTTGATCTCACCAATGTTTCCACCTCACTTATTCCACTTACACCAATATATACTATTTCTCAAGAGCACAAACCTAAAGCTGCACATATTTACAAATTATTGTCATTGCATGTTACTGAAAGACCTAAAACCCCTACAGAGTTAACTTGGGAAACTGACTTATCTTTCTCAATATCCGTTTCTGGTTGGGACAAATTTTGGTCTAAGTTATTCAAAGTTTCTGCTTCTGCTCGTATAACTCAATCTCTTTATTTTATTTATAATAGAGCAGTTCTTACTCCTGTTTGTATATCCAAGTTCTCCCCTTCCTCTTCACCTTTGTGCTGGTCTTGTTCTGAATTTACTGGCACTTTAAGACATCAACTTTATGGATCTTCTTTGGTTACCTTGTACATCTTATCTTGCTACACATGCACCTGTATCTTAAACCATTTCTCCCTCCTAATTCCATATTTCATTAAATCATTTGTATCTCTCTTTTATTTATTTATGTATTTATTTATTTTTCTTCGTTTATGTTTCCTTTTCTTTCTTTTTACTTTCTCTCTTCTTTTTGTTTTCATTTTCTTATCTACAATTATATATTGTATACATATGTGTTATTTGAACTATATGTATTGCTTTGACAATGTTGTTCGCTTTTTTCTTCTTGTTTATGTTTTATCCGTAAAATTCAATAAAATTCTTAAACAAGAAGGAAGTGGTTGCTCTCTGTCCCAAACCACAGCCACCATCTGGACAAGATTTTGTGATGCCACGATCAGTTGCACAACTTTGGCACGCGTGCATTGAAACTTTCCCTCTTAATAAATGGGTACCATGGGGAGACATTACGGCTTGCCCTGCCCACTTAGCAACAGGGGAAGCAGGTACCACGTTTGAGTCTCTGCGCCCCTAACCATCTTGTGTTTCTGGGCAAGTCATTTAATCTCACCATGCCAAGCTGCAACTTGTGTCACGTAGAGCTCTCCAGTACTTTTTGGGGCGCTATATAAAACTGCTAAAAAAAGCTTGAAGCAATGATTTGAGGTAAAACGGTGTCTGTGACCACACTGCATTGAACGATCATCTTCTGGTTTTAACTCAGTGGCTCTCCCCAGCAGCCTGAATTAAGCTGCTTCCTTGTTGACAAAAGATTTTAATTCGTCTCACGTCTGGGGCAGAGTGACGTGTCTGAGTTTATCTTCTAGGTAAACATTTTTAGGGCTGGTACAGAAACTTCTTGGGCTTTCTCACCAGCCTCATGTTTTACACAAACATTCATAATATAAATGCATATATATATTATACAGGAACTGTCTATTTAAGACTGTGAGTGAGGGCATATTGCCTCAGTAAATGTACACAATTGCCTAAGGACAAGTGCACTTAAGTGCCGGGGTTGCTGAGCCACGCCTCTTTGTTTTGTTTTCTCATGAATAAATATATATATATATATATGAGTGTATATATATATATATATATATGACGCTCCAATTTTCCTTCATTTTTCCGAAGAAAACAAAACAGCACTCGAGGAGTTCTTCTCAACCACACAAGTTTTTATTATGCGGGGGGCTTACACAGACGCGTTTCGGCATGCTGCCTTCGTCAGTGTGAATTACACATGAACAACAACCGGCATGTTGATAAAGCATTATGTGAATCACGGAAAGTGACAGAGGACTAACCCCACTTAGGTCACCATACGCGCCATCTTGGAATTGTTTAAATGCACCATCTCGGTCTATAAAAGGTGCCAATAAAGCACTAAATATATGTGTGAGCAAATAAAAATAAACAACACGTTTGCCTAAGCCTGTTGACTTTACCAATGCTTGTTTTGTAGGCAGAGGGTTTGTAAAATGTGGGTTACACGCATCTAGGTCCATAGGGATCTAGTGCAAACACCTTGGTGTACACATTTAAAGGTGCCAAAAGACCACTCGGTTTCATTTATCTAGACGGTTTGTATTGCGCCTAGTTGGGATTTAATCCCCTAGTTCTACATGGATAAGGACTACAGGATGGGCAGTTATTCAGAGTTTGGAATTTACCACTTGAAATGGGATTTCAAATTTTTCTGTAGAGCTTTAGAAAGGATTGCTCATCAGGAGTACAAGTAGGTTGCCTTAGAGGAAAAAGTTGGCCTTCATATAGTTTTGTAATATCTTACCCCAGGGACTGAACTTTGAAGGATGGAGCTATAATATGCCAGCCCCAGGGGTGTAGTGGTTTATGCTTTTGTGGCAACCTTGTCTTTTTACCCCTCTGATTCACTTCCCCTTTTAAAATGGTTCAATGTTAACCAAGCAAAGCCTCGGACTGAACAGCCTTAGTACACACCTAACCAACTCCTGTTTTGTGTTACTTGCCGTCAGACTCCATAGTGTGTGCTCCAAAGTAAACAAGCATTGGCATAGCCAATAGGTCTCGCCTTTGGGTCCTTATAAGTGTTTAACCATGCAACAGTTAATGTTGTTGCACCAAGGATATTGTGCTGCATAGCTAAATACTTATAAGGTCCCAAAAGCGAGACCTATTGGCTATGCCAATGCTTGTTTAAATGTATTATTTGGGAAGGGGGGCCGCGTAGCCCCCTTCCCTAGGCCACTATTGGCCCCGGGACCCCATCCCCCGGGTCTGGCCTTCTGGTTTTTTTTATTCCTGGAGGGGGGCAGCGTGGTCCCCTTCTGGGGCACTTTTGGCCCCAGGGACCCCATCCCCCGGGGCCCGGCCTTACTATTGGGGACCGTGGGGCGATGAGGTCCTCTTGTATCCTGAGGACCTCAGGACACAAGAGCAGCAGTGCGCCAAGAGGCACGTTTGCAGAGTGGTGTAAAAAGGGGGTGTTGCCTCGGACCACTTCACTGCAATCCAGCTGTGTGGTGCTTGCTGGAGGTACCTCGTGGGCTAGTTGGCCCCCAGGGACCCTCAGTATTCAAGGGGACTTAATCACCCAACTTAGAACACGACAGGAGGCGTGTTTGCAGAGTGGTGGAGGAAGGGCGCATGGCCTGTGTCCACCTCTCAGCAATCCCACTGTGTGGGGCTTACTGGAGGTAAGAGATAGGATAGTTGCTCCCTAAAGGACCCCCAGCAGCTAAGGGGACCTCAATCCCCATCTAAGAGCGTGCCAGGGAGCACGTTTGCAGAGTGGCGGGCAAAGGAGGCGTGGAATGTTATGAGAACTTAGCAATTCTGCTGTGTGCACCTACTGGAGGTAATAGGAGAGGTAGCTGGCCCCCAAGGATGTCCTTGGGGGCCAAGTACCCCTCTTGTTAACTCTAGTAAGTCCCACACAGTAGGATTGCTAAGACGGCTTCGGAGACTATGCCCCCTTTCTCCACCACTCTGCAAACGCGCCTCCTGGCAGACTACGGGATGGGGGATGAAGTCCACTTTACTCCTGATGGACTTTACGGGGCCAAGAAGCCCTTCTGGTACCTCCTGTAAATCCTACGCAGTGGAATTCCTGAGCGCTGGTTGGAGGCCCAGCACCCTTTCTCCACCACTCTACAAGTGCGACAACTAGTTAAAGACGTGTTTGCAATGTAATAGGTTTTGCATTTGTGAGAGTTTGAGCTATTGGCATTGTAAATGTACAAGTTTTTTACTAATTTTTTTGGAGTGGAGTGGATGTATATTGTGTGTAGTGGAATTTTGTGGTATGTTGTGCAGTGAAATTATGTGGATAGAAAGTATGCAGTATTTAGTGTATAGGAATTATGTAGAATGGGATTATGTGTTATGAAGAGTAATTATGTGGTATGGTAGTCTGTGTTGTGGAGTGGTAACCTCAGGTTTAGTCTTCTTTGTTTCCATAGAAGCTCAACTATGAACTCAGTGAGAAAAAAAAGAAGGAATCACTGAGAAGCACTTGTGGACCTAGTCAGAGGTATGAGAGGGGCCACTGCAATTATGCGACTGTTTGGCTGCTTCGACTTTCGTAAAATTATACATTTTCTGCATTAGCCACATAATTCATCATCTGCTCCGTAATCTGCAGATTTGAACAAGAAAAGCCTTGCTTCTAGCTCAAACGGCTCGAACGTTACCAAAAATGCAGCGACAAGTGTTACAGCGCAGCGCGGTGGAAGGCCCATTGCAAACCTAGAATGGTCACCTATTACTTATTGCTAAATGTGGGTATTTAATTGGTACTCTTGCTTCCTTCTGCATCTCTCTTGCCTCTCTATGCATTTCTGTTGCTTCTTTCTGAACATTTCTTTCTTTTTCTGCATTTCTCTTGCCTCTTTCTGCACTTCTCTTGCTTCTTTCTACACCTCTGTTGCTTCTTTCAGCACCTCTGTTGCCTCTTTCTGCACTTTTCTTCCTTCTTTCTGCACCCCTTCTGCCTCCTTCTGTACCTTTCTTGCCTCTTTGTGCACCCCTCCTACCTTTTTCTACACCCCTCTTGCCTCTTTTTGCACCTCTGTTGGTTCTTTCTGCACTGCTCTTGCTTTTTTTCTGTACCTCACTTGCCTCTTTCTGCCCTTCTCTTGCTTCTTTCAACACTTCTGTTGCTTCTTTCAGCAATTCTCTTGCCTCTTTCTGTACTTCTCTTATTTGTTTGCAGCCCTCCTGCTTATTTCTGTACCTCCCTTGCCTCTTTGTGTACCTCTCCAACCTCTTTCTGCACCCCTCTGGCCTCTTTTTGTACCTCTGTTGGTTCTTTCTGCACCTCTCTTGCCTGTTTCGCCAACTCTGTTAATTCTTTCTGCACCCTTCTTGCCTCTTTCTGTACCTCTCATGGCTCTTTGTGCACTTTTCCTACTTCTTTCTGCACCCCTCTTGCCTCTTTTTGCACCTCAGTTGGTTTTTCTGCACTGCTCTTGCTTCTTTCTCCACCTCACGTGACTCTTTCTTCACTTCTCTTACTTCTTTCTAAACCTCTGTTGCTTCTTTCAGCAATTTTCTTAGCTCTTTCTACATTTACCTTGCTTGTTTCTGCACTTCTCTTGTGTCTTTCTGCACATCTGTTGCCTCTTTCTGTACTTCACTTGCTTCTTTCTGCACCTGTTGCCTCTTTCGCCACCTCTGTTAATTTGTTCTGTACCCCTCCTGCCTCTTTCTGAACCCCTCTTCCCTATTTGTGCAACTCTTTTGCCTGTTTCTATACCCCTCTTCCCTCTTTCTGTACCACTCTTGCCTTTTTCTGTACCTCTGTTGCTTCTTTCTGCACCCCTCCTACCTTTTTTTGCACCCCTTTTGCACCTCTGTTGGTTATTTCTGTACTGCTTTTACTTCTTTCTGTACTTCACTTGCCTCTTTTTGCACCCCTGTTCCATGTTTCTGCACCTTTCCTGCCTGTTTCTGTACCTCTCTTGCCTCTTTCTGCACCTCTGAGTTAGAGGTAGTTTTAATACCCATGCCCTATTATGTACTTATGTACTAGGGCCTTACAGGGGAGGTCGTGCCAATCAAAGGGATACCCCAATCCATAGTGTACCCTAGTGTATGTAGGTGTTTTCATTGTATTCTAAGTGTCTTTAAGCATAGCACTGGCTCCGGGCCTGGTTAGTCAGAGTCAGTTACTACCAGTACCAGTCAGTAAAAAGTTGGGGGTGCAGGATGACTCTGAACAAGGCCTCTTTCTGCATCTCTGTTCGTTCTGTCTGCATATCTCTTACTATTTTCTGTACTTTTCTTTGTCTTTCTGGACTTCTGTTGCCTCTTTCTGCATTTCTTTTGCTTCTTTCTGCGCCTTTCTTCCTCTTTCTTCACATGTCCTACCTCTGTAGACATAGTTAGAAATTATCATTTAAAAAACCATAGAAATTCTGTGAAAAAAACATACGTTTCAGGGACGTTATAGTTAGTTGGACATTTCACTCTCAGTGGTGAGCCGCGTTTACGTGCATGCACATTCGAAGATGGAAAATTGTTTCACCCGACACAAACAGGAGCACACACAGGAGTTTGTGATAAGATCTTTCTTTATTTGTGTAGAACCCCCTCAGCTCTGACAGACGCGTTTCGCCCCTCCGGCTTTGCCAATGTCAGTATGCATTTCAAAACACCACCATTTTAAAGTAAGAAAAGTGCAATAGAAAATAGTAAACATAGAAGATGGCACAATTCATGCATAATGCTCTAGTTTCGTGTCAGCCATCTTAAGGTTCTCAGTGGCATCATTGTAAATGATAATACCCAGCCTATAAGTTTATAAAATCTGGTTTAAAACATTTTTTATACATTAATGGTACCTTATAAAAATCATTTTAGAATTACCATAACACATATATAAGAAAATAAGTATTTACATCTCATATATAGTGCACCTGACAATTTATTGTGCACTCTGAGTTTAATTTCAGTATATTTTCATACTTCTTATAAAAGGTTATCACCAGATAACGTTGGACTTATTCCGCCCTGAATGAGCATTCATATTTGGTAAAGGGGAGGGTATCCAGTTACATGAGGAAACGATCCGGGGCCCCGAATCACAACACTTCCGAACTGGAGAGATGAAGAAATGTTGGACAATGAGGAATTCGATTTTTTGTTATGTGAGTACCCATGCTCCCAACCTTTTACCACAGTCAGTGCATCCCAGAGATGAGGTATAACTCATTAGTTTTTAGAATTGGCTTTAGCAAAGATCTTTTGAGTTTAGTAAAACTATATATATATATATATATATATATATATATATATATATATGTATGTATGTATGTATGTATGTATGTATGTATGTATGTATGTATATATATATATATATATATATATATATATATATATATATATATATATATATATATATATATATATATAATATATTTCCTCATAGGGACTTTCAGTCAGCCCTCTTCAGCGACTGATCTGTTCTTGTGTAATTCACATTCCCCTTCCCCACTACACCATACTGCCTTGATACTCAACGTACAGCCCTGGTCGCATTCAGCCCTCTTGACCTTTACATGCGGCACCCTGAGCAGCAACAACGCGACTCAGCACTAATATTTTAAAAAAAATTAAATTACAGCAAGCACTTATTTTAAGGATCATTGCAGTAAAAGAAAAGGAAGTAACTATGCCCTTGACTTTAGGAACACCTTCATTTTTAAAGACAACAAACATGTAAAAATACGATTTTATTTTCATAATTTAAAAAGTGCATTTCATTGACCTTCATGATTATGCCCCCCACCCTGACAACAATGCCATTAGTGATTACATTCAAGCGCAAGAGATGGTTTTGTACAACATGCATCCTGAAGTCATGTATTTCGAGGTCCTCATATATTTGATGAAGAAGAAAACAGTGGGAATTTAAAATTAAAAAATTGACCGGGGTCACACAATTTGGTCAAGTGGAGAAGCCGGGATTCATCTCATGTTTTTTGGTACCACAATGCGCAATTGAGTTCAGCCACTTGATATACATACTTCGCTTTCCCTGCACCCACTTTACACCCACCCTCCCCCGCTGGTATTAGTGCAGGCCCACGGCCACAACAAAGACCAAACATTGCGGCACCCGAGAAAATGTATGTGAGTACAGATGCCATACAGCATGGGGCAGTGAGTCAGACAACTCCAGCCATTGGCTACCTTCACTTTCACAAGAAGCACATCTGTACACCATTCCCTTCTTTGCCAGGGAAGAGTGTACTACTGAAAATGGACCCTTCGAACATTGTGATACAAGACTATTGAGGACAGAATACCGAAGGGAGAAAATATTGAAAAGTAAATAGATTTACTATTGTTAACTCTACATTTAAGTAGCATGAAGATATATGTACAGCGTAAGTACATACAGGCAGAGAAAGGTATAGTAAATCTACACTTACTTACCTGTTCAGACTAACAAGATGTCATATGATGAGATTGCAAATTCAACAGGAAACAGAGATGAAGTTTTCGCCTTTACACAGGAAGAAACTCAACAAATCTACTCTCCAATTCAAGAACCAGAATGTACCACTTCAAGTACAGGATCTTTACAAACCAATATTAAACAACTTTTATTCACAGCTAAACGAGAAATAAACCAACGACTCCATGCGAGTACCCTAATCAGATACCACAAATTTCGACGCATCCCAAGAGGATTACGCATACCACTTAAATCGACATTGTGTAAAAATAATACGAAGGTTACTGAACGCTGGTACGCCATATTAAACAAAGGTACTTTAGATTTAATACTACTAATAGTTGAGGAACTATCAAAACTGTTGGAGGTACTTAATAAAGAGATTGGTCAACTCAAACAAGAGCTCACTCAAAAATTGTCTAACGAATAATGGGACAAGACCCTGGAAGACATTAACATTCAATTGGAGAGGTACATGAAAGAAATCAATGATAGAAAAATACGAAAATTCAAAAGAGACACAGTAGATTACAAACTGGGAGAGGTCTATAGCTGGGCCGAAGTTTATGCTACACGGAGACAACAAAGACCTTTTTCTCATAGATCCACAGATGGAGAAACATCATCATCGGACGATTCACAGAATCGAGGACCACCAGAAATAGAAATGTCCAAATGGAGAAAGATAGCACACCATCAACCTCCAATACTACTAACGTAGAAACTTCATCTTCCACCTCATCTTTTTAGGAAGAGGCCAGGACACACCCACCGAACCATGCGGGTAAAACGTAAGAGAACTGAATCTACCGATAGCGAAATCGACAAGGAGCCAGAGAGTCTAGTGATTAATATTTCTAAACCGCAACTATCTACGTTCCAAATGAAAACACTGCAAAAATGGATGTCTTTTGTCCCTACATACCATTCTAATGAATTGGAGATTAAAATTAGTTTTTTCAAATTCATGAGAGTATTACGACTAAGACACTTTTTTAGTATTGTAATGGAACCCAAACCTAACAGTGAAAAAGGAACTTTATTAGGACTTAAAACCAAAAGTTAATTTATGGCACTTTTCAGCCACAAAGTACTGGATTCATTCAAAACTGTGGCCAAACAGGAATTACAAAAAGGTTTTAAGGAAAAGGAACATAAAAGTTCAAATCTCTCTTTCAGAGAACGGAAAACCATCTCTCAAATTGCCTCCAACAACTAAATCATGTGCAGTAAAGCCGATAAAGGAGGAGCCCTTGTAATTCTTGACACGGAATACTATCATATAAATGTAGCAACACACTTTTCAGATGCTACCATCTACATGAAACTTATTTCTAATCCAACCAAAGAATTCCGCCGTGTATTGTCCTTAATTATTGAGAATGCCTATTCAAAAGGAATAATTACTGAACAAGACAAGAAGTTTCTGAAGACACAGAGGAGAACATGGCGGCCGGGAGTTGAGCAGTCGCTTGCCTGCGATAGTTACTCTGCTGCTCCTTTGCTTCAAAGGGGCTATAAAGGCTCCAAAACACTAGTTTAAATTCACTCAAGCATGGATCTAAAAAAAAACCTTTTATTAACTATCTAAACAGTGCACTTTCTACCTGGTATGTGCGTTAAGTCGGTCCTGGACCTCCCCGTTGCTTCAGCATGGCTCTCGAGTTAAGGCGGGGCCGGAGGCTCACTACCCGTCGTCTGATCCGAGGTGGGCTCATCCGGAGTGGGTCCGGGAAGATTGAGAGCAGAGGCAGGACTGGTTGTGTGGCGGGTGCTAGTGTAGCCGCGCTGGAGGGCAAGGAGGAATCGTTCGCAGCAACGGAGGAAGAGGCGGTAGCGGTGGTAGAGGCAAGAAACGTCGAGGTGGCAATTCGAGACTCCGCTGCGGCAGAGCAGGAGGGGAAGCCCAGAGGCGAGGTACTGGGGGTCCGGGGGGCCTTCAAGCTCGGTAAGCCCTCTCCTCCGTATTTATTGCGCAATTTGAATCGGAAGGGGGGCGGTTTATTAGACATATCTGCCTCGGTATCTACTTGTGCTAAGCGGTCCTCTCTGTTTTTTCCGCCCCCTCTAAGTCCCCAGTCCATCGAGAAAAAGCAGGGGAAAAACAAGGAGGGTGAAAGAGGTGCTGGACTGTTGAAAAGACAGGCTAGTAAAGGTGCAAAGAGAGGGAGGAAAGGTGGGAAAAGGGGGGCAGGAAAAAACGCCGATCTACATGCATAGCCACTTCAGAAGAACAGTGAGGACGACGAAGTCTTCAAGAAAACACCTGTAGATAAAGTCCACCCCACCTCAAATTTTGAAGAAGTGAACAAAGATTACCCCCAAACCGATAATATAAAAAGAAGGGCACCAAAAAATTAGAGAAAAGGGGCAATCTAGCAGATTCAAAAGTACGAATTACCCCCTCATTGAGATCCTACTTTAAGTTCAAGTTCAAGTTCGGGCATTTGTATAGCGCACTGCTCACCCAGAGGGTCTCAAGGCGCTTGGGGAAGGGGTTCATTATTTGTCGAATAGCCAGGTTTTAAGTTCTTTTCTGAAGGAGATGTGGTTTTGAGTAAGTCGGAGGTGAGTGGGGAGTGAGTTCCAGGTCTTGGCAGCAAGGAAGGAGAAGGATATGCCACCCATGGTGGATTTTCGGATGCGTGGGACAGCGGCGAGGGCTTGATTGGACGATCTTAGTTGGCGGGTGGGTTTGAGAAGGACAGTCGAGTGTTGAGGCATTCGGGTCCTAGATTGTAGAGGGCCTTGTGTGCGTGGGTGAGAAGGCGGAATGTAATTCTTTTGTTGACGGGAAGCCAGTGGAGGTCTTTTAGGTGTCCGGTTATGTGATCTTGGCGAGGGATGTCTAATATGAGTCTCGCTGATGCGTTTTGGATGCGTTGTAGTTTTTTCTGTAATTTATCTGTGATTCCGGCGTATAGTGTGTTACCATAATCCAGTCGGCTCGTGACCTGTGCGTGGGTGACAGTTTTTCTTGTCTCGAGGGGGATCCAACGGAAGATCTTTTTGAGAATGCGAAGTACGTTGAAGCAGGAGGATGAGACTGCGCTGACTTGTCTGGACATCGAGAGAGAGGAGTCTAGGATAAAGCCAAGGTTACGTGCATGGTCTGTGGGTGTGGGTGCTGTGCCCAGAGCGGAAGGCCACCAAGAGTCGTCCCAGGCAGAGGGGGAAGATCCTAGGATGAGCACCTCCGTTTTGTCTGAGTTGAGTTTTAGGCGGCTATGTTTCATCCATTCGGCTACTTCTTTCATACCTTCGTGAAGATTGTTTTTGGCGGTGTTAGGGTCTTTGGTGAGGGAAAGGATTAATTGGGTGTCGTCGGCGTAAGAGATGATGTTAAGGTTGTGATGACGCGCGATGGAGGCGAGTGGACTCATGTAAACGTTGAAGAGGGTGGGACTGAGTGAAGATCCTTGTGGTACGCCGCAGATGACTTCAGTGGCCTCAGAGTTGAATGGGGGAAGTCGGACTCTTTGAGTTCTCCCAGCGAGGAATGAGGTGATCCAGTCCAAGGCTTTTCCTTGTATGCCGATGTTGCTGAGGCGTTGTATAAGGGTGCTGTGGCAGACTGTGTCGAAAGCGGCGGAGAGGTCGAGTAGAATGAGGGCCACTGTTTCACCGTTGTCCAGTAGTGTTCGGATGTCGTCAGTCGCTGCAATGAGGGCGGTTTCGGTGCTGTGTTTGGCTCGAAACCCGGATTGGGATGGATCGAGGGAGTTGTTGGATTCAAGGAAGGCGGCGAGCTGGCTGTTGACGGCTTTCTCGATGACCTTGGCCGGGAATGGGAGGAGGGATATGGGTCGGTAGTTTTTGAGTTCAGAGGGGTCTGCTGTGGGTTTCTTCAGAAGGGCGCTGAGTTCGGCGTGTTTCCAGCTTTCTGGAAAGGTGGCAGAGTTGAACGAGCAGTTGATGACATCACGGAGATAGTGTGCGATGATGGAGTCCGCTTTGTTGAAGATGTGGTGGGGGCAGGGGTCGGTTGGCGAGCCAGAGTGGATTGAGTTCATAAGGCGGATGGTGTCTTCAGTGGTGATTGGGTTCCAGGCGCTAAGGTTGTTAGTTGGCGGAGTAGGATCTGAGGGGGGTGGGGAGGATTGGACGCTGGGAGTATTCTCGAAGCTGTTTGAATTTCGGCAATTTTGTTGAAGAAGAAGGAGGATAACGCATTGCAGAGGTCTTGGGAGGGAGTGATGTCGTTAGATGCTGCGATGGGGTTGGTGAATTCTTTGACGATGTTGAAAAGTTCCTTGCTGTTGTGAGTGTTGTTGTCGAGACGATCCTTGAATGCGGATTTCTTGGCGGATCGAATCAGTTGGTGGTGTTTGCGGGTGGCTGCCTTGAGGGTGGACATGTTGTCGGTGGTTGGGTTTTTTCTCCATGTTTTCTCCAGGGTGCGGCATAGCTTCTTGGATTTTTTAAGGTCATCAAGGTTCTCCCGCAAGTACTGGAAGTAGGAAAGCAGGGGGGAAGCAGAGGGTGTCGAGAGTAGATTTGGAATCCTCTTGGCTAACAAAAATGTCTGTACCTTTAATTACGGAGTTAAGTCTCCCCCTACCCCTGTCAATATCTATACCCTCACTTTCTGAGCTGAACCCTAGTTTAGACCCTCCGCTTGCGGCGATTCCTCATTGGGGGTGTCTTTAGATCCATCTGGGTCCGGTATACGGTCGATTGAGTTGCAAGATAACCAAATAGTTTCAGCCGAAAATTCTACTATTCTGGCTAACACTGAGGTTAACTAATTAACATTGGCAAATTTGGAGGTGGCAGTAAAAGAGAATGGGGAGCTGGTTATGGGGGTGGAAAGAGGGGTAGAGGTTCGCGGGGACACGTTGGGGCTAGCTGTACCTTCGGGTGACGCAGGTCCCTCGGGACCTCCTGGGAAACCCTCTTTACTTTAATGGCCACAGACATTTAAAAGTAATTTGCGGTTTCAGAGGCAAATCAGGGGGAAATTCGAGTCTTTTGTGAATCATTGGAAAAAAAACTTGACAACTTAAGTTCAAGAACAACTGCTTTGGAGAGTGAGGTTGGGACTATCAAAGACGGTTTGGGCGAAGTCAGATTAGATATTTCCGCGCTCAAAAAAGGGGAAGCTGCACTTCAGGACAGAATGTAAATATTGGAAAATAATTCTAGACGTAACAATTTGCGACTCCTAAACATACCAGACGGGAGAGAGGGGGATAATCTTAAATTTTATTTTATCTCCCTCATTAAGGATACAATACAGATTGACGCCGCGGAAGAGGACCTAAAAAGAGATATCCAAAGAATCCACTGAGATCCTTTTAGAAGACAGCCCAATAGAACAAAGCCTAGGAAGATAATAGTTAATTTCCTGACTTTTTCCCTTAAAGAAAAAATACTAACAGCAGCCCTCAAACTGAAATCTCTGAAACCAAGAGACTCTTCCTTCTCATTTGAAATCAGATCTGACCTCTCTCGCACGACTTTAGACAGGCAGTGGGAGCTGGGGAAAAGAATGGACGATTTTAGGAAGCTAGGGGCAACAGTCCAGTTAAAGTTCCCTGCACAATTGAAAATCATGTTTAATAATAAAATGTATTTTGTCAAAACACCGCAAGAAGCGGATGAGCTTCTAGGGAACCTAAAACCTTGATTCTACCCTAGCTTTCTACACATTTTATAGGTCATGCTTCCTCAGTAGCCAACTAGTATTGCACTTAGAATTGTAGTTAGAAGTAGCAGCTTAAAAGAAAAGTTAAATAGTATTAAAGTAAGTAGAATTAAACTAAGGAGCAATTTCGAGTATACTAGCAGTCAGGCAGAACCTGGTTCACACCAGGTAAATGAGGGTGGGGTTCTCCAGGGAGGGGGGTGGCCAAGGTTGGGTGGGGGGTAGTACACAGGTGTGGGGGCAGAAGGGTAAAAATCAAAAAAATAATTTGCCTCATATCTAGATGAAGTTCAATTTGCACTGTTTTTGGTTTGGTATCGGAACAGGGTAGGTTTGAATATGCCCCAGGGTTTCTGCTTCAATTTATATCCGCCATGAAAACTCTACAGTGCCTATCTTGGAATGTGAATGGTCTGCGAGTCCAAAGTAGGAGGGAAAGAATTTTGCAATATTTAAAAGACTCACCGGCATAGATAATTATTCTTCAAGAGACCCACTTGGTAAAAAAAGAAATGGGTGACCTTTGTGGAAAGCTTAGGTGGGTGGAACAATATGCCTGCTCATGTCAGACAGCTAATATCAGGGGTGTGGCTATTCTAATAAAAAAACAAGCAAATGTGTCTCTACAAGATGTGAGAACTGATTTAAGTGGCAGGTGGGTGATAGTGAAGATTTTGGTAGCGAATGTCCCTCTTACAATTGTTGGGTATTATGGTCCCAATCAGGACGACCCATCCACATTACAAAATATCTTTTTGAATCTTTTAGAGTTTCCTGATTCAACTGTTCTAGCAGGGGATTTCAACTTTGTTTTAAGTCCGAGATTGGATAAATCATCCCATAGCAGAGCCACAATCCCCTCTAAATCAAGAGCATTTCTAAAAATGATGATGAAGCAATATGATATTAGTGACATATGGAGAGAGAGATCGGGTACACAGTTGGGTGTATCTTTTTACAACAAAACATATAGACATAAGTCATGAATAGACTACATCCTGATTAGTAATGATTTAAGGGACCGTACACAGAACATCGGGTATCTAACCCCTCACTTGTCCGACCATGCGGCGGTCTTGATTAATTTAAATCTAGCTGGTAGCCAACAACAAAGGGTGTGGAGGTTTGACCGCCCACTTCTCCTAGATACTGCTGTTACTGGTTATTTGATCCAAGAGGTGAAAGCCCTTTTAGACATCAACATAGGATCAACAGATATAATGGTGGTATGGGACGCATTGAAATCCTTTTTGAGAGGCCTGATTACAAATAAAACTGTCCATAAAAATAGACAATAAAGGCAAGAGATTACTTCTGTGGAGTCCCAAATGAAGCTGTTGGAGGATAGGATGAATCAGGCTACTGAGCAGGAGCAAGACCTCCAAGAGACACGAATGGTAGAACTAGAGGCGTTAAAGGCCCGGATGGAAAATATAATTCAAACTAGAATTTTCAACAGGTGGGAGGTGAGCAAGCTCGGCAACTTCGAATACGGAGACGGGGCTGGAAGGTTATTAGCCTGGAAAGCTAGAACAGACAGAGTCAAGAATCAAATTAAACAAATAGAAGATGAAGGCTCAAATCTTTTAACAAGCAAGAAGGAGGAGATGGGAGAGATCTTTCAAGCTTATTTTAAACGGCTATACAAAGATGAAAGCGACTCTTATCTAACATCTATCCAAGGCTGGCTAAACTCCATCGAGCTACCTTCAATGAGTGTAACTCATCAGGAAAGTATGGAGGCAGAAATATCCCATCAAGTTGTAAGGAAGGCTCTTCTGGATAGTAGAAAGGGCAAAGCTGCAGGGCCGGATGGCCTCCCTGTGGAACTATACAAGGATTTGAGCGAGGTAGTTATCCCTGTTTTGTTTGAGGTCTTTAATAAAGTTTTGTTAGAAGGAGCTCAACCTCCCGCCACCTGGAGGGAAGCAAATATCATTCTAATCCTTAAACCAGGTAAACCCTCTACAAATTGTAGCTCATATAGGCCAATATCCTTGTTAAATTCCGATTATAAAATTTTCTCCAAAATATAGGCAGATAGACTAGGGAATATAGCAGGGGAGCTGTTGCATACTGACCAGAAAGGTTTAATTAAGGGTAGGAACCTTTTCGATCTTACACATGATTTCATTGGTGCAATAGATTTTGCATCCACCTTTTCTCTCCCCCTAGCAGCAATGACTTTGGATGCAACCAAAGCTTTTGATAGGGTGGATTGGAAATTCTTAGGGGCAGTTCTGGAAAAGTTGAAATTTGGGCCAAAATTCTGTCGTACCATCCGCCTTATCTATAGCGAACCATTAGCCAGACTGGTGCTAAATGGTAAAACCAACAGACCATTCAAAATTGAAAGGAGTACTAAACAGGGCTGCCCCCTCTACCCTCTCCTTTTCGACCTTTATATAGAGCCGTTTGCTCAGTGCCTTAGGGAGGAGCCTGCTATTACTCCATTTAGGAGCGGCTCATGGGAGAGGAAGGTAGCCCTGTATGCCGATGACATCCTCATTTTGGCATCAGATCTGTATTTCTCTTTCCCCCCGAGTGATTGAACTAGCTAGGGATTTCGGCCGGGTCTCTGGTTATGAGGTCAATGAGAATAAAACTGAGATAATGACTTGGAACTTGCCAGTCTCCCGATACAAAACCAAAAAAGAGTTACGCTACCTAGGAGTAAGGATCGTTCCAGCGTTAGACCAAATACCAAAAGTTAATCTCATTAATATTTTGAAGGAATCTCAAGCTCTTATGAAATCTTGGTTACATCTACCATTGTCTATATTAGGCAGAGTAAACCTTATAAAGATGTCTATCTTGCCGAAAATAACGTTCCTGTTTAATACCATCCCTTTGAACTTTGAGAAAGCACTAATTGATAAAATTCAGAAATCCATGAATTCTTTTGTTTGGGCATCAAAGGCTGTTAGAATATCATGGAAGAAGCTGAGACGTAGGAGGGAGAAAGGAGGTCTGGCTCTTCCGCATATTCAATATTATGCCTGGGCCTTTCAGTTATCGTATTCTAGAATGCTGCTAAAATCCCCCGACTCATCAGGAAGAGGTAAAATGTTTCTGGCCATGTTGGAACAACTGGGGCTTCCTCGAGAAGGCTTTATGTTCAAGTATGGGGACAAAAAGTTTTTTAAGAAGGTTAGACTGAAAGTCCTAAGTGGTATGGCCCAAAATTGGGCCAGGATAAAACAACGGAAAGGTCTGGAATATTATTCAAGGCTTTCCCCCATGTGGGACAGCCCGGGAACCCCCAGTTGCCTAAAGGATCAGTTGGCAGGCCTTTTGAAAACATCGGGAGTAGTAGTATGGGGGGACCTTGTGATAGATGGATCTCTATTGCCATGGGCTACGTTAAATGATAAGCTAGTGGGCGGTATGTCTAGGTTTAAGTATTTGCAGCTGTTGAGCTGGTCTCAGAATTTGAAGATTCCATTAGGCCAAGGGAACCTCCTGGAAGATCATCTGGTTAATAAATCAGTAAAGAAGAAAGAATTGTCTTTTTTCTATTGGGCTGTTGAAGAGGCTATTGACGGTGAATACAAGCTGGCCGAGCAGTTATGGGGGGAGGCTATTCCGGATACAAATTGGAAGGACCTCTGGCAGTCTTCTTATAATATCCTTTTTTCGGTAGTGAAGCCAGCTTGCTTGAGGAGGAACCACTATTTTACAACACATAGGGCTTACTTCTCCTCGGCAAGGCTCTCTAAAATGTCCAAAGGCCCTCCGGCAAAGTGCAAAAAATGCAATCTGGAAAGCGCTCCGGATATATGTTTTGGGCCTGTCCAGATCTTGTGGAATTTTGGAGCAAAGTCAGAGGCTCCTTAACATCAATTCTGGGATATACGATACATATTTCCCTCCAATCTATCATTTTTGGCATCTGGAGTGACATCACTGGCCCTGATAGAGATTTCTTATTCTTTGCAATTATGTTAGCTAGACGTGAAATCTGTAGGAGAAGGGCTGAATCAACACCTCCCACACATTTGGAGTGGCTGTCTTCTTTATATAAAATCTCTAAAACAGATTTGGCTTGATTAAAAAATTCTAAGAAGAAGATTATTTGGAACAAGCTGCTAGATTGGACTTTAGTCTGATATGTTGTTTTTGTTTTGTTTGTTTTTTTGTTGTGTCCTATGATTAAGCCTCAAGGAAGCTCTCAGGAAGTGTCTACGTTTACAGCGACTATTGACACTAGCTCCGGTTTACCCCTGAAGAGAGTGTAACCACCCTCCTTCGTAACAACGGGAGGGCAGCAACTAGAATGAAGTGGGTATGCTGCTGGTAGTGCTGAAGGGCGGGATTGACTCTCAGGGCCTACTTCTCCTTTTGGAGTAACAGCGGCAACCTATGGATTTCATGTTAGCTGTGGTTGGAGGCGAATGAGGAAAAAAAAAAGAAGAAGTTTCTGAAAATGGAGCACCCCAGCACTCCATATCTATACATGATTCCCAAAATACACAAGTGTTTGGAAAAACCACAATTCAGACCAATTGTCTCAACTAGGAATTCTACACATAAACTTATTGGAAAATATTTTGACCAGCCTTTACAACCTTGTGTTCAAAGAATGTGTACTTATTTGAAGGACACAACTGATTTCTTGACCAAAATACAGGAAATTGTAATAGAAGAGAATATACAACCAACGTTATGTACCATAGATGTAAAGGCCTTGTACACTTCTATTGCCCAAGATTTGGGACTACAAGGTATAGAATCTTTTCTTATTGATACGGATATGGAAGGAGGAGTGAAAGTATTCTTACTTGAATTACCCCACTTCGCACTAGACCATAGCTACTTCTCATGGAATGGAAACTACTACACTCAACTCTCAGGAACTTCCATGGGAAACTGTGCCGCTACGGCATATGCTAATCTTTTTATGCACCGGTTTGAGCTAGACCACATTCTGTCCAACAACATATGGCAAGACAACTTAATCATTTTTTTCAGATACATAGATGACATTTTCCTAATTTCGAAGGGGGAAGAATCAGTTCTCTTACAACCAATTGCACAGATTAATTCCATTGATGAAAGAATCGAATTCACATACAACACAAGCAAAAATCACATATGATTTTTGGATGTAGACATCACAATATTAGACAAAAAACTTATCACGTCCGTATTTACAAAACCAACAGACTGCAATAATTTTCTTGACTTTACTAGTTTCCACTAAAAAGCTCTCCAAAAACATTTACCTTACTCGCAATTACTCAGACTAAAAAGAATAGCTTCAAATGACGAATTGTACAGTGAAAGCAGCCAGAAAATGTTAAAAAAATGTAACCAACGTGGATAACCCGTATTCATTTTACAAGTAGCAGAAGGCAGAGTCAAGCAAAAAGACCTAGCACAACCATTTAAACCTAAAGAGCACAACTTGTCTCAAGAACATAGATCTGTGTTTGTATCTAAATTCTTGACTAAAAGTGAACAGGTAAAAAGAGTAATACGAAAATACTGGCCACTGCTACAAACTAAATCCGATTTCAGGGGAATTTTTCAGACACAACCCATTTTTGCGTATCAAAGAACACATAATTTGAACCAACTATTAAACAAAGAGCCACCCCAGGAAGACACTATATACAGAGGAACAGTACCATGCCACAATTCTGGAAATTGTAATAGTATCATCAGAGGAACTACCATCATGCATCCTACACAAGGAACACCTATCAAGTTGAAAGTAAACGCCACATGTGACACATGCAATGTAATTTACTTACTTAAATGCCCATGTGGAATGCCTTATGTAGGAAAAACTGAGGGAAAAATGAAAACGAGACTTACGGAACACGAAAGCAATATAAGAACAAAAAATCTGAAATTCACAGTTGCAGCACATTTTAATAGTGTAAATCATAACATCAGCCAGCGCAGATTTATAATACTTTAACAGATAACCATTAAAGAAGGACAAAATAACATCAAACATTTACTCCAACGTGAAACATTTTGGATAAATAGACTAAACTCTATCAACCCTAAGGGATTGAATGAACGTTTAGACCTTAGTTGTTATCTATAAAGACCTAAGGGACCACCCGTCAATATAAGATTATGGCGTTTGGCAAAGAAATGTGAACTCAGTGGTATACATTTCAAGTAACCTGATTAGGATTTTTACAAAAGTCATGTATGTTGATTTTTAGGTTCATTAGCAGCGAAGTAGAGACATAGTCCCATTTGAAAGCAGCTAATCACTTATAGCTAAAGAAACCAACTTATGTTCACAATAGTTTACAGGATGTATAACATTATGGTGGGAAGATGTTCACAAATCAATTTTCCCTTTTTTCTTTTATCGTATCAGGTTCCTTTTAATGCATCAGCTTCCTTATGTATGTTAATATATCTTTTTTTGATGGTAACATTAGGAAGTTACATACATATGACATGTCCTTCTTTCATCTTTATTTCACACGCATATTTGGGTTGAAATCTACATTTTCAGGTCCTTTAATGACGACTTTGTTTCCTTGACGGTCTTATTTTTTTCGCATTTTCACTCTATCCTACCCTACATCTCATTATGTACTCAAGTGAAGTCCTTCCTTTCCCTTCTTTCCCAACGCGCGTACTAGGGTTGTATTTCTGGTTTTTGTAAGGATTGAACTTCCGGGTCCCTCACCCGGCTCGCAAAACAACATTTTTAAGAAACGTTCGAGCTACTGGATTCACATATTTCAGGTACGAGGACACCTTCGATAACGCTGAGTACCTCAGTCATTTACTGTATTCCTGCACCTTTTTGTCACCGCTCATGTAAGCGCATGGGTACTTTTATTGTGATTTATGCTACGCACACGCCAAGCACCTCTTTGTCTCCGCTCTCTTAAGTGCACAGGGATTTTTATTGTGATTTCTGTAATGCACATGCCACGCCACTTTTTTTTTGTTTCCGCTCACGAAAACGCACAGGCAATTTTTATTGTGATTACTGTTCATGCACACGCCACAATGGCAAACTTTTCCCTTTATGAGGAACCACGTTTTTGTACTTCTTTGTTACGGTTTAATAACGTATATGGACATCATTCGCAAATACTTTTACAAGCATGCGAGATATTACTTAAAGAACACACGATCTTTTAAAGTTTCACATTGAGGGGCGTGGCCAAGATGGCGGGGTGAGCGGACGCTTCCTCCCGCAGCTCCTCCGGCCCGACTGAGCTCGAGCCCTTTTCTTACGCTTATCTCCCCCCGCTGATGCTCAGCGTGTGAGAGGAGAGTAGCGGAGCTCCAGGCGCACACATTGATGTCACTTTGGCCCTGATCGCCTCGGGAAAAGTATCTCAAAAACCCGATCGAGATCGAGGAGCGACGGAGAGCCTGGGAGGCGGAGCGAAGTGGAGCGCTGTCCGGACGCCTTGGCTAGGCCTGGTGCTGAAAGCTGACGATCGGGAAGGAGCCGGACCGTGGCTCGACGGAGAATAAAGGAGCCCTGCGGGTAGGGCCCCGGCGGCACGGAGGACTTTGGTCGTGTGCTTTGGCGCCCGGACTTGTGTTGGCGACGCCCCACGCTGTGTGGGCCCCGTCCCCGTAGGCGAAGCTCTGCGGACTCATCGCTGGGGACGGACCATTTGGGCCCTTTTGTGTGACTGCATGAACACTGGCTGTGGTACTTCTCCGATTGCTGTGTTTCTGGGGGACCCCCGGTGGGGTCACCGGACTTGGCCGCCCTGCCCTGCCCCGCCCTGCCGCCATTTTGTCCCCGAGAGATCGGTGTTGTCGGCCTCCACTGCATCCCCTTGCTGCAGGAGTCTGTGCCCGCTGCTGGGCTACCTCTCTGTGAGGCGTGCTGGTGGGGGACCCCCTACTTTAGCTCTCCGTTGCCGTCTCGGCTGGGCGCCTCGGCTGGCAGTGCCCGGATTGGTCCGCCATTTTGTTGCTTGTGGCGCAGCGACTCTGCTTGCCAGGAGATCCTCGCATTGGGCGCTTGCCGGCGGCTGGACATCCCCGAGGCGGCTGACCCTGTGCCCACTCATCGATTGCTACGATTGCGATGACTGGAAGAGGTGGTTCGAGGAAGGGGGACCGCACCCTGCCGGACATGCTTGGCAGGGCCCAACAACTGCGAGACAGAACACAACCGTCGCCGGGGTCTTCCCGGGCCTCGGCGGATGCGAATGGAGGCGAGCCGCCGGTCACGAGGTCCTTTATGGAAGAACTGTTTAGCTCCCTCAAAGAGGACTTCCAAACGCTGAAGCCGGAAGTGGCCAGTGAGGTCCGTGAAGTGCGTAGGGAAGTGGAGGGCCTCGGCGAGCGAGTTGAGACTGTGGAAACGGCGGCCCAGCGCCGGGCCGAAGAGATAGTCCATCTTCAACAGGACGTTCTCCGCCTCCGGGAGCAGTGTGTTGAGCTCCAAGCCCACTCCGAGGACCTTGAGAACAGGTCACGGAGGAATAACATTCGAGTGCGTTGTGTGCCGCCCGCGGACGAGGGGACCGACTTGGTGGGCTATCTGCAAGGCCTGTTCCGGGAGATCCTGGGGGAAGCTGCGGACTTCCCTATTCGCATCGATAGGGCACACAGGGTTGGCCGGCAGCGCCAGTCATCGGCGCCCCCGCCGGACATTTTGGCTTTCCTGCCCGACTTCCCGCTGAAGGAACGCATCATGACTGAGGCCCGCAGGAAACAGCCCCTGACTTTCCGGGAACGGCCTGTAGCGCTGTATCAGGACCTATCCGCCATCACGCTGCAGAAACGCAGGTCCTTCAGGATTGCCACTGACTTTCTGCGCGAACACGAGACGCTATACTCTTGGGGACATCCCTTCCGCCTGATCTTCCGGTGGAATGGGGTGCTGCATCAGCTGCGCTCCTTGCAGGACGTCTGTGGGGTCCTGGGGCTTACGGCGGCGGAGGAGGAAGGAGCTGCACCGTCATGGAGGCGCTCAGAGCGACGGAGCCGGCGAAGGTCGGCGAGGAGACAATCGGCGGCCAGCGCAGGACGCCCGGACTCCCCTACTATCAGGGCGGACATGGCCGACGCTTTGAGGGCGGCTGCTGGGGGCTCGGCCGGCTCTCTCGAGGTGGCCATGACGGCCTAACACTCACTCCGGGGGGAGATACTCTCAGCTTCTTTGATGCTTGGTTCGGGTCGGGGGGTCGGGAGGGAGGGGATGGAGGTGAGTGGCTGAACGTCCACTTTGCTTTTTTTCTACGGACTTGCCCTTTTTGGGGCTAGACTGAGACAATGGGGTGTTTAAGTTTACATTTGGCTAGTTGCCATGGTTGTGTTTGGGGTGGGTGTAAGGGTTGTTCTGCTGTTAAGGGGGTCCCGTCTGATGTTGTCCGTGCCCGCGCTGGGTCTGTCTTGGCTTCTCCTGCGCTGCTGCCCCGCGCGCCCCTCCCGCTGATCCCTTGCCCTATGCATAGCGTCCCTGATCCCCGAGAAGAATGTCATCTCTAAAAGTAGTGACCCTTAATGTTAAGGGCCTGAATAACCCTGTGAAGCGCAGAGCGATCTTATCTTTGCTGGAGGGGACGCAGGCGGACATCTGCCTCCTGCAGGAGACCCACTTATTGTCCCGGGATTGCCATAGGCTGCGCTCTGCCAAGTTCCCCACCCAGTTCTTCTCCTCGGCTGCAAACAAGACTGCGGGGGTAGCCATTCTTCTAGCGAGCTCCTTTAGGGGGGAGGTTTTGTATAAGTACGCTGAACAGAAGGGGAGGCTTCTTGCCTATCGCATGCGCTTAGGAGGCATAGCGTTCACGGTTGGCTCCGTTTACAGCCCAAATGACCACCAAGAACGTTTCTTGGACTCCGTGTTGGTGGACGTCACTGCCTCGCCCGACCGCCATGTCATCTTGGGGGGGTGACCTTAATATTGTCTTCGATTCGGCGATGGACAGGTCGGCGCAGCGCTTTCCGCAGACGGGGGAATTGTCCCAGGCTGTGAAGGCCCGGATTGCGGAAATGGACTTGCACGACCTTTGGCGCTCCATGCACCCCTCTGATAAGGACTACTCCTACTTTTCACACGCACACCGCACCTATGCACGGCTGGACTATCTCCTGGTGAGTGGTCCGATGCACGCTGCCGCCACAGCGGCGGACATTGGGGTCCTGTCCCTGTCTGACCATTCGCCAGTCGCTGGCGTTTTCAAGTGGCCGGCGGCCTCTCCCTCTCGGGGGGTCTGGCGCCTTCGAGATACCCTTTTGCACAAAAAGTCTGTAGTGAAACGCATTGGGGAGGTCATTCAGGACTATTTGATTCACAATAACAACACCGACACCTCCCAAGCGACACAGTGGGCGGCATTGAAGGCAGTCCTGCGTGGGGAATTTATCTCCATCTCCTCAGCCGAAAATAGGGAGCGACAACGGAAGAGGGACGAGCTGACCGTTCAGGTCCGGGAGCTCGAGCAGGTCCACCGCCGCACGGGGGCTCCAAGGGTGTGGAGACAGTTGAAGGCAGCGAGGAAACTCCTGTCGGCACTGGATCTTGATAGGGCGGAGTATGCCGCCTTGCGCTTGAAGCATGCCTTTTATACAGGGGGGGACAAATGTGGTAAGCTCCTGGCGCATCGGCTCCGGGTCGCGCAACAGCGTAGCGTCGTGCAGGAACTGGTGGGTACGGACGGGGTGGCCGTTTCCGGGGACGCAGAGGTGGCGGACTCTTTCCGCAGCTTCTACGAGGCGCTATATGCTGAGGAGCCCTCCTCACCGCGAGTCGCCGAAGACTATCTGGAGTCGGTGACCCTTCCGGTGCTGGATCCTGCTCAGGCGGATCATCTAGAGCGGGATATTCATGTGGAGGAGGGGATTTCCGCTATAGCGCGGCTGAAGCATGGTAAGGCCCCGGGCCCAGATGGGTACTCGTCTCTGTTTTACAAGACCTTTTGCACGGCTGTAGCCCCTGTCCTTGCTCGGCTATTTAATTCCTTCTCCGAACCGGGAGCCATCCCACCGGATCTCCTGCGCGCGACGGTCTCGGTAATCCCGAAACCTGGGAAAGACCGGACCTTATGTGGTTCGTATCGACCCATCTCGCTTTTGAATGTCGACCTCAAGCTGTATACGGGGATTCTAGCGTCCAGGCTGGGCCAGCATCTCCCCGGACTGGTGGAGGCGGACCAGGCTGGCTTTGTACCCGGCAGGCAGACGGTTGACAATACCAAGCGGGTGGCGCATGTTCTGGAGAAGGCCTCGCGGATCCCGGGGGAGCGGATGCTGCTGTCAGTTGATGCGGAGAAGGCCTTCGATAGAGTTCATTGGCCGTACCTCGAACTGGTTCTCAGGAAACTGGGAATCGGCGATAAGTTCCGCACCATGGTATTCAACTGTTATAAGCATCCTTCAGCATCGGTGCGGGTCAATGGGTGTAGCTCCAAGGGCTTTGCCATTGAACGCGGCACGAGGCAGGGCTGCCCCCTCTCGCTGCTTCTGTTTGCCCTCTATATGGAGCCGTTTGCTCAGAGGATTCGTAACAACCCAGACGCTATTGGGGTCAAAATGGGCCAGTATGTCCATACGGTTAGCCTCTATGCGGACGATGTCTTGTTGACCCTGGACGACCCTAGGAGGTCGTTACCTGCATGCATCCAGGAGCTGGACACCTTTGCACGTGTGGCCGGCTTCAAAATGAATATGGGCAAATCGGTGGCGCTGGATGTGTCCCTGGCTGCGGCTACCAGAAGGGACCTTCAGCGACTATTTCCCATGCAGTGGTCCTCGTCTACGGTGCCATACCTGGGGATTCTGCTGGCGCCCACATTATCAGAGATGGTTGCGGCTAATTACGCTTCCCTTAGCAGGAAGATCAAGGAGGAGCTTGGCCGCTGGAGCAAGGGCCTGCTGTCCTGGCTGGGTCGAATCGCGGCGGTTAAGATGACGGTGTTGCCTCAGATACTGTATCTTTTCCGCGCCCTGCCTCTCCAACCCCCAGTGGGCTGGATACGACAAACGCAGGCTAACATCTCCCACTTTGTTTGGCAGGGCCGCAAGCCGCGGATGAAGAGAGTACTCTCCACACTTGCCCCGGAGGCAGGGGGTCTTGGTATCCCCGACCTCCGTAAATACTTTCAGGCGGCGCAGCTGCGGTATCTGGTGGAGTGGAGCAGGTGGGAGTCCGATAAACACTGGCTTTTTCAAGACCAGGCGGTGGCGGGCCGCACCTTGCAGGAGGTTCCATTCCTGCGCCGTGCGCATCGCCCTCCCAACCTTTACGCCTCTTTTATTACGCGGGTCCCCCTGAAGGTGTGGGATGCAGTCTGCGAGGACCGGGGCCTTACCACCTTTCCTTCGCCGTTCAGGCCTATAGTAGGCAACCCGGTCTTCTCCCCCGGGATGGAGCCGGGAGCTTTTTCCCATTGGGTGACTGCGGGCTGCAGGGTGCTCTTCCAGATCTACGGGCCGGAGGGCGTGCTTCCTTTTCAGCAACTTCGTCAGGACTTCGGCCTGACGGAGCTGGACAGATTGCGTTACATGCAGGTTCGGCACTGGGCCCTCCAACCCCAGGTGCGCAACACTGCTGCCCGTCAAATTACGCCGTATCAGAGGTGGTTAGTGACCCGGACCTCCGATGCCAAGCTGATTACCGATTTGTACAAGTACCTACAACCCCCGCCGTTTCATTACTATAACCCGGGGAGGGAGCGCTGGCACAGGGAATTGGGCAGGACACTCAGCCACAAGGAATGGGACAAAATTGCATACCGGGCGCGGCACTCTGCATATCATGCGGGCCTCACGGAGACCTTTACTAAGGTGTCCACTTATTGGTACTACACTCCGAAGAGACTGTATGAGATGCATAGACATACTGACAAGGGGTGCTGGCGGGGCTGCGGGCAGGAGGGTACCCTCTCACACATTCTCTGGGATTGTCCCGTGCTGACCGCTTACTGGAAGGAGGTTTTGGACGAGGTGGATAAACACTTTGAGATAGAGCTACCGCGCTTTCCGGCGTATGTATTACTGGGCCTCCCCAACGACCTAATGTACCCATTGAAGTCCCGCAGGGGTAGGCAGATCGTGATTGCACTGGGGTCTGCGGTCCAGAATATCCTTATCCACTGGCGCACCACCACTGTCCCCTCCATTACGGGTTGGTTGCATAGGCTCTGGCACGTGTTGGGTATGGAGAAGTTGTCGCTTACGGTGGCGGGGGAGATAGACCAATTTGAAGAGCTGTGGCAACCCTTCCTAGCGCTGCTGTCCACCGAGTTCCGGGAACTCACATGCCCGAGGTACCTTAGACTGCTTAGGCTGACACCACCGGTGACCCTGGTGGACTAGATTGATTGGGGGGCGGGGTCCTGGGGAGGGGGGTGCGGGCTTTTTGGGGCGGATAGTCCTGGTGCGGAGCCATTGGACGGGGGAGTTGGGGTGTTGTTTTTCTTTCCTTTTTCCTTCTTTAGTGGGGACGGGGGACGGGGAGGGACGGGTTGTGCTCTGTTGGACTGCTACTGGCTTTCACTGCTTAGATTTGGGGGGTTGGATATGTGCACGGAGGTTACACTGATTGCATTCTTTTTTGCCTACTTTTTATTTACTGTGTTTTTCCTCTGGACCAACGAACTGCTCTTCGCCATCGCTCCTGAGTTGCATCTTCTTCTTTTACTGCATTGTATGTAATCCTAACCTCCTATCCCCTTCCCCCATGTCTTTTTGTCTCAATAAAAAATGCTTTAAACCTAAAGTTTCACATTGCTGTACTCACATATTCCCAGCGCTTTTGCACATGGTATTACCTAGAAGTGCGTTAGAAAACGCACAACGCACATTCCCATATCGCCTGATTTTTCCGCCGTGATAGCGCGCAATTATCAATGCGCATTGATCCAGCGCTCCTATTGAAAAACTGTCTCACAAACGCTACCTATTACCTCAATACTCACCATTATTCATGAAACTCTTAAACAGGCCCATAACACCAATGAGACAATTTTTGAGCAACTGAATCATGTGGTCTGATTAATAAATTCTCTCACCAATTATTTACACTATTATGTACAACTGCAGTTTATTATCTTTTACAATGGATTTAAACATTTGTCATTTGTTAAATCAAACCACATAAGGCGATTGGATCAACTGATAGTAACTAGACCATGAATAAACAAGACCAGCTTGTCTTTTCGTATCTAATTTTTATTTTCTTAATTCTTCATAAAGAAAAAACATTTACGTTTTAGAATCTTTATTTCATAAGCAAATAAGAAAACAGCATGTTATTAGGAAATTAATTAATAGACTGACATTATTCAAGCAAGTTCAGAATCATGAAATATTAGCAAATAACAGTTTCCATACCCTAATTCTATTTCCCTGTCTATTTCTCGCTTCACCTGAAAAGGAAAATATCATTTAAAGTCTGCTTTCCTTACGTGCGCCAACAGTCCAACAGCACATTCAGGAATCGGGAAGCAAGCCTTTTTCCCTGACCCAAGTGTCAGGTTTTATACCTTTTTCTCTAGCTAAACTTTCTACATTTCACATTCTTTCAATGAAATCCAGGCTTCTCATTGGCTGACCCGTGTCAGTCCACTATTAGGTCATGTTTGAATTTTGACCAAGTCCGGGCTTCACATAAGCCCTATTGTCTTTTTCTTCCACGACATTTGGCTTCCTCAAAAGTGTAACTTTTTATTTGAGTTCCGTACTTCTTATTTCCTAACCTTGACAGACTTTCACAAATCCTATCCTTGAAGCTTATTCTTCTTGTGCACGTTTAACTTGACCAAGAACTGTTTTTCAATTAATAATGTCAGAGCAGGGGAGGAGCTTTGCGGGCAAGTAAAAAGATGGCCGCGTAAGCTTGGAGCTCCGCGGACTCTCCGACCCTCCGCAAAGATCCTGGAGGCTATCCTGTTCCACAGTTGTGGATTCTAATTGGCGACTGGTCGCAGACGCGGGAATCGCTTTCCGCTTCCAAATCCGACGTTTCTAGACAAAGTTACGTCATGTTGAACTTTGTGCCAGGGATGTGCCATTGTCCTATGGGTGGCTGATGGTCGTGACGACGTGCCGCATGATTGAAATGCGAAGCGAGAACCTTCGATCTCGACTGGCGGAGTGTGCGTAGCTGCAGAGTCGCCTGCTGCTTGCTTGGCCTTTGTGGTAGCTTCGCCTCGGTCCTACGCAAGTGCCTACTTTGTTCTCGCTGGGTAGCCCTTTGTTCTCTTTGAATCCATCATGGCCGGCAGGGGTGACCCGACAGGACGGCGAACAGGGGCGGTAAGAGGATGACTCTGCAGCAGTCCAATAAGATCGACCGATATGCCCAGTGTAGGAGAGTAGGGTCTGCAATCCTATGATCACCCGGACTTTTTGCTTTTGTTTCACTGGTTTACGACTTTCTCGGGCTGTGGGCCTGCTAATCAGACCCACAGCCTAGCTGTTCTCTCTCTAAATTGATGCGTGTACCTTAGGTGCATTACCCAATTGGAACTGGGCCACCCTGTCAGACCCTGTAACTCAGGGCATCGGTGTACCCAGGGCCTACCAGGGGCTGAAGCATGTATTATGCCACCCCTGGATGGCCATCTAAATCTGACACAACTGGCTGCACGACAGCTGGGGCAACGTAGCGTACCCACTCGTTGCTTTAGGTATAGTAGCCCTATATCTAACCGTACCATGGACACCCGAGTCCTATCAGTCACTCCTATGGCAGGCCTTGACAATCTTGAAGGCAGAGTGCTTGGAATCGTGTGAATTGGGTTCTGGCCCGAGCCGAGCCCGGTTGCAGCTTGCGGAACCAAGACCCAATGGCTGTTCCATGATAACGCGTACCATATCGGTAACTTCGGTATTGCGTTATCAAGACATGTCGAGTAAGGTGTCATACGAATCGGGATGCTACCCCCTCACCAATTCTGGCGACGAGGTTAGCATTCCGCCCTTCTAGAGGGACACGACATGTACGTAACTGTGAACCCCGGTTAAAGTTAACTAAAGCCTCAGCTCCACAAAATGGATGCTGCCACCACAGACACGAGTCTGACCTCCTGCTGCTGGGAGTCCTTCCAGCGAGGGGAGCCTGGACAAAGGGTTTCCTGTCAAGGGCGGTGTTCGCACCGTCCCAGACAGGGTTTGTGTATTCTGGGTAGGTAGGGCTTTGCGAGAAGGTGACTGCGGAGTGGCACCCCGGTGCTCACTACGCATCTGCCGGTTAGAACCAGTTCCAGGGGCGCGCGGCCCCTGACCTGGGGAAAGTCCGGCAGGGGAGAGGGGTGTAACTACCCCCCTTCCTGGTCCCACCCTTAGGGCAGGACCTAGTCATGTACCCACCCCTTTCTTTAGGATAAAGGCCGGAGCGGGGACCCTTCCTAATTAGATCAACTTTGAATCAAGAATACTTTCTACGAAAGGACTTCGAGACTCTTCTCAAGATTTCTCCCTTGTGGCTAAGGAGTAGTCACCCTGCACCAGCGGGCACCATCTAAGAACTCTGCGGTTTGCTGCAAGTCCTTCCTGAAGGAATCCGACGGCCCAGCTCGACGAGAACCGGCTTCCCTGGCACCTCTGACCTCTACCCACGTCGTCAGCTCAGCTGAGATCTGTGGGTGCGACGAGACCTCGAGGGACCGGCCATCATCAAAACCTGCACGCTTTCTTAATCAGCACGACCATCGAAGCAATTCTCTGGTGAGTGCTCTGGGGTCCGAGAAGCCCCGACCCTGAGCAGCTCCAGCACCGAAGTGCAGTCTCCCAGCATCTCCACGATCTGCGTGGGGCCCTTCTGCTTGCTGCTCAGCACGTTGTCTGGTCACTAGCCGCTGGCTTGTGCCCTTCTTTGACGACATCCGACAACCAACGCTGCTGGTCTGGTTGCTCCAGACTGGCCTTTGCTTCCATCTTTGAGAGAAGCACCCCGGACCCTCCTGGTCCACTCAAGACGCCATTTTAGGCCCACCCCGTGGCCCTGAAATCTGCCAAGGCTTGTGGCCCCAATCCTGGGCCCAGCGACGCCGACAGCATCAACCTTCGTGGGACAGCTCGCACCTCCATCCTGGTCGCCGACAACGCCTCCTGGTCCGTGAGACTGCAGAGCCTAGCGTCACCCACTCACCTAGTCGAGGTGACGGCCAACCGGTGCCTTCCTGGTACCCTCTGACTACTGGCTAGTAGTACGAACTTGGTCCCCTCTGCTTTCAGGTATCAACGATCTCTGATCCAGGCTTGGATCTCTACGAACTATTCAGCACTGGTCGCCGGCCAGCAACTCCTTTTCTTCCGGCTCCTGGCTCGTCAGCGAAGACCCCGACGCCTGTAAGACTTGTGCAGCCGCAGCCCTCGTGGCTAGGTAATTTCGGCATTTCGGTGCCTGCATAGCCTCCTTACTCTAGGGTCCCGAGTCCCTCGCTTCCGACTTGCCTTATCGGGTCCGCCCGAGACCACTAAACTTTCCGTGTCCTCGGACACTTGTTTTAATTGTGCACTTGAAGTATTTTCCTAAGAGTTTTGGTTTGTGCTTAGTACCCTGTCCTCATAAAGAGTCCAGGGCTGTTGTGATTCTTAATAAATATTCTGTTTATTTTCATAACACTTGTGTGGTGTCCTTTCACTTGGGGTTTAAGGGGTATGTGATGGTATAACAGCTGGCTTAACACGCCCTCTAGAGTTTAGCCCGAAGACTGCTCGTATCCACGCTACTAGGATAGCTGGTCTAAGGTTGACTTACAACCAATCACCATAAGGGTCGTTTGGAACGATACATAGCGGTCGCTAGAATAGCAAGCGCTGCATATCGGGCCAACTTCTCACATTGGTGAGCAGCGGTTGGGATTTGAGCTTGCTGTTGTTTTACCACGCGTATCCTAAGAACATCTTGTGAAAGATCGCATAAGTACTCCAGGTACATATAACCTAGCTTAGAATACTCTGAGTTCTACTGAACCAGCTGTTGTAGCTCTTCAAGGCTTAGCACACCTTGGCTGCAACTCTTAGCAAGGGCTCAGTAGGTAAACCCATAGTGCAGGTAGGTGCATCACTTACACCACACTAGAAACAGCATGTCGGACAAAGGCGGAAACTCTGAGTCTCCCCTCGTGTCAGTCGACCTTCCACAGGTCACCTCCAGATATGCTGCGCTTAGCTTTCATGAGATGCGACAGATCTGTACGTCTCGAAAGATAAAGCAGGGTGCAAACCCTACCATTCCGTTTCTGATTGGTCTCTTGGAGACTTATGATGCCAGGAAGGCGGGTAACACCGACCATTCTCATCCCGAAATGGAAATGCCTCCCCTCGAGGGAACCCGAGGTGACCCTGACCTTATCCATCTCTCTGCCGAGGGCGAAGAGGAGGACGAGGAACCAGAGACATCTGGGGACGAGGCAGACAAAGGTCCAGTCATAGTTAGTCAGCTAACTTAGGACAACTTAAGCCGGCACGAGATTGGTACTAGGAGACCCCTGGGGCCTCTCTCGGGCCAGCTTAACATTGGGAACGGACGAGTTAGGTCTCTCTCAAGAGGCTCTAACAGATCTGTTCGAACCAATGGCTCTCGAGGCTCTGCTCGAAGAGGGATGACATCGCCTCAGAGAAGAGTGTACGAAGCAAAGGAGCGGGAAGTCAATCTGTGGATCGAAAGGGAAGAACTTGCCCTAGCCAAAGAGAGACTCGCCTTTGCTCGAGAGCAAGAGTTGAGTGGGACGATTCCCACTGGTGGCAGCATTCCCCCACGGGAACCCAGGAGTTTAGACACTAAGCACCTGAATAAGATAGTGCCCCCCTTTAAGCAAGGGGACGACATCCACAAGTGGATTACTGCTTTGGAGCGGGCCTGCACTGTACAGTGCGTCCCCCAAAGTCAGTGGGCAGCTATCTTGTGGCTCTCCTTTGAAGGTAAAGGTAGAGATAAGCTCCTCACCACAAGGGTCGAGGACGCTAACAATTACCAGATCCTGAAGAACACACTGGTTGATGGGTTCGGCCTAACCACTGAGCAGTACAGGTTGCTGTTCAGGGATACCCAGAAAACTCAGTCTCAGGACTGGTCTGATTTCGTTGATTGTGCCACTAAGGCTTTTGAGGGCTGGTTGCTGGGCAGTAAGGTTACTGATTACCAAGGATTGTATAATTTGATCATGCGAGAACAGATTTTAAACAATTGTCAGAACCAGTTGTTGCATCAGCACCTTGTCGACTCGGATCTGACCTCTCCCCAAGAATTGGGAAAGAAGGCAGACAGATGGGTCAGAACAAGGGTTAAGCAAAACCAGGGCCAGAACCAGGGTGGTCAGAAGAAAGCAGACCAGAAGGGTAAAGATTCGAAAGGGGAACAAACTGACCAGAAGTCTTCGACAGGTCCAACAACCCAAAGAGGGGGGGGGTCAGGCTTCCCAGAAAAAGAAGAATCAAGAAGGTCAATCGAAAAGGTGGTGCCAATACTGTAAAAGTAAAACTCACTGGTTTAGTCCAGTGTAGGAGAGTAGGGTCTGCAATCCTATGATCACCCGGACTTTTTGCTTTTGTTTCACTGGTTTACGACTTTCTCGGGCTGTGGGCCTGCTAATCAGACCCACAGCCTAGCTGTTCTCTCTCTAAATTGATGCGTGTACCTTAGGTGCATTACCCAATTGGATCTGGGCCACCCTGTCAGACCCTGTAACTCAGGGCATCGGTGTACCCAGGGCCTACCAGGGGCTGAAGCATGTATTATGCCACCCCTGGATGGCCATCTAAATCTGACACAACTGGCTGCACGACAGCTGGGGCAACGTAGCGTACCCACTCGTTGCTTTAGGTATAGTAGCCCACATCTAACCGTACCATGGACACCCGAGTCCTATCAGTCACTCCTATGGCAGGCCTTGACAATCCTGAAGGCAGAGTGCTTGGAATCGTGTGAATTGGGTTCTGGCCCGAGCCGAGCCCGGTTGCAGCTTGCGGAACCAAGACCCAATGGCTGTTCCATGATAACGCGTACCATATCGGTAACTTCGGTATTGCGTTATCAAGACATGTCGAGTAAGGTGTCATACGAATCGGGATGCTACCCCCTCACCAATTCTGGCGACGAGGTTAGCATTCCGCCCTTCTAGAGGGACACGACATGTACGTAACTGTGAACCCCGGTTAAAGTTAACTAAAGCCTCAGCTCCACAAAATGGATGCTGCCACCACAGACACGAGTCTGACCTCCTGCTGCTGGGAGTCCTTCCAGCGAGGGGAGCCTGGACAAAGGGTTTCCTGTCAAGGGCGGTGTTCGCACCGTCCCAGACAGGGTTTGTGTATTCTGGGTAGGTAGGGCTTTGCGAGAAGGTGACTGCGGAGTGGCACCCCGGTGCTCACTACGCATCTGCCGGTTAGAACCAGTTCCAGGGGCGTGCGGCCCGTGACCTGGGGAAAGTCCGGCAGGGGAGAGGGGTGTAACTACCCCCCTTCCTGGTCCCACCCTTAGGGCAGGACCTAGTCATGTACCCACCCCTTTCTTTAGGATAAAGGACGGAGCGGGGACCCTTCCAAATTAGATCATCTTTGAATCAAGAATACTTTCTACGAAAGGACTTCGAGACTCTTCTCAAGATTTCTCCCTTGTGGCTAAGGAGTAGTCACCCTGCACCAGCGGGCACCATCTAAGAACTCTGCGGTTTGCTGCAAGTCCTTCCTGAAGGAATCCGACGGCCCAGCTCGACGAGAACTGGCTTCCCTGGCACCTCTGACCTCTACCCACGTCGTCAGCTCAGCTGAGATCTGTGGGTGCGACGAGACCTCGTGGGACCGGCCATCATCAAAACCTGCACGCTTTCTTAATCAGCACGACCATCGAAGCAATTCTCTGGTGAGTGCTCTGGGGTCTGAGAAGCCCCGACCCTGAGCAGCTCCAGCACCGAAGTGCAGTCTCCCAGCATCTCCACGATCTGCGTGGGGCCCTTCTGCTCGCTGCTCAGCACGTTGTCTGGTCACTAGCCGCTGGCTTGTGCCCTTCTTTGACGACATCCGACAACCAACGCTGCTGGTCTGGTTGCTCCAGACTGGCCTTTGCTTCCATCTTTGAGAGAAGCACCCCGGACCCTCCTGGTCCACTCAAGACGCCATTTTAGGCCCACCCCGTGGCCCTGAAATCTGCCAAGGCTTGTTGCCCCAATCCTGGGCCCAGCGATGCCGACAGCATCAACCTTCGTGGGACAGCTCGCACCTCCATCCTGGTCGCCGACAACGCCTCCTGGTCCGTGAGACTGCAGAGCCTAGCGTCGCCCACTCACCTAGTCGAGGTGACGGCCAACCGGTGCCTTCCTGGTACCCTCTGACTACTGGCTAGTAGTACGAACTTGCTCCCCTCTGCTTTCAGGTATCAACGATCTCTGATCCAGGCTTGGATCTCTACGAACTATTCAGCACTGGTCGCCGGCCAGCAACTCCTTTTCTTCCGGCTCCTGGCTCGTCAGCGAAGACCCCGACGCCTGTAAGACTTGTGCAGCCGCAGCCCTCGTGGCTAGGTAATTTCGGCATTTCGGTGCCTGCATAGCCTCCTTACTCTAGGGTCCCGAGTCCCTCGCTTCCGACTTGCCTTATCGGGTCCGCCCGAGACCACTAAACTTTCCGTGTCCTCGGACACTTGTTTTAATTGTGCACTTGAAGTATTTTCCTAAGAGTTTTGGTTTGTGCTTAGTACCCTGTCCTCATAAAGAGTCCAGGGCTGTTGTGATTCTTATTAAATATTCTGTTTATTTTCATAACACTTGTGTGGTGTCCTTTCACTTGGGGTTCAAGGGGTATGTGATGGTATAACAGCTGGCTTAACACCCCCTCTAGAGTTTAGCCCGAAGACTGCTCGTATCCACGCTACTAGGATAGCTGGTCTAAGGTTGACTTACAACCAATCACCATAAGGGTCGTTTGGAACGATACATAGAGGTCGCTAGAATAGCGAACGCTGCATATCGGGCCAACTTCTCACACCCAGCAAAGGACCTCGCCTTCTGTGGTGGCTCAATCCAAAGACTCCCTACGTACGGGCTCGCCCGAAGGTTCGGAGCCCACTTTAAGGGACATCATAGGGGCCATCACAAGCATCAGGACTGAGATGCATACACAGCACGAGGTCCTGGCACGCAAGGTGGACACCCTGGCCATTGATCTCAATCTGATATGGGCCGATTTGGGCAAAACTAATGATCGGGTGAAATCGCTTGACATCAAGACCTCCAGCCTAACGACCGATGTCTTGGACCTGCAAGCGGAGGTCCGGACCCTACGATCGGTTAATGACCAGTTCTCCAGACGGCTGGAAGACTTCGAAGGGCGTGCTAGACGACAGAACGTCCGCATCATCGGAGTACCGGAGGGAGTGGAGGAAGCGGCTGTTGACCTCTTTGTGGAGGACTTGGTACAGACTCATCTCGCACCGGCCGGACCCAGTAACTTTTTTTCGGTTGAACGGGCTCACAGGATACCTGGCGGCCCTCCGAAGACGGGTGTCGCACCAAGACCCATCATCGCCCGGCTATTCAATTTCAGGGACCGTGAAGTGATCCTTCAAGCTTCCAGGCGACATGGGCCACTTAAATTCCAGAATGCGGAAGTGCACTTCTACCCGGACTTCACCAGGGCCGTTCAGAGACAGCGTCAGAGTTTTGTGGGGGTGAAACGGCGCCTCCGAGACATGGGGCTCAAGTACTCTATGCTGTTTCCCGCTAAACTGCGGGTCGAACATGATGGCCGAGCCCTGTTCTTTGATATGCCTGAGTCTGCGAGTGACTGGCTGGACACTGTGCCGCAACGCCGAGAGGAGCATGATGAACACTCCGAAGGTGCATCTGGGGGCCCTGATCTGCAAGAATAGTTCTTGCTGTGCTAGCTAGAGCGGTTGGTATTCCCGATGCCTGTGACTGCTGATGCTAAAGATTTATCACTTTTGTTTCTCCTTTTTTCCATGGAGGGTGGCAGGGGGGACTGCGGGGATTCCTTACTCCTCTAGGGTCTTTCTTGTAGTTTAGTTCATGGGGCGACAGGCACACTGCTGGTTGTGTGTTTTCTTTGTTCTTTTCTTCTATCTCTCAGGCAATGGGTCATATGTTCTGTTATGTTTCGCTTGTTGTTGAGGCTTTTCGGGGTTGGGTGGGACCTGGGAGACGGCGATGGGGGGTAGGAAATTGCGAGTTCTCAGTTGGAATGTCAATGGCTTGGGTGACCGTATTAAGAGAGGGGTGGTGCTGCAATTGCTTAAACGACATATGGCAGATATTGTTCTCTTGCAAGAAAGGCACTTGGTTGGAAACACGTGTAGAGCGCTCAATCGTAAAGGGTTTAAAATGGTGGCCCATTCGGGGTTCTCTTCGGGATCTCGGGGGGCGGGTGTTCTGGTGCGTACGTCCCTTCCGTTATAGATTGACTCTACTGTGATTGATGAGGGGGAGCGGTATGCTGCTGTTGCGGGACGATGGGAAGGGCGTGTCCTGACATTGCTTTCAGTTTATGTTCCTCCAGGTTTGCAGACTAGCACCTTCCAGGACCTTGGTGGCGCCATTTTGTCTCTGCCCGCGGGGTTGTTGATTGTGGGGGGTGATTTTAACTAGGTTTGCTCCGGATCCTTGGACCGACATCCACCTAGAGACCTCCGTAACACCCAACTGTGGTTGCCTACCTTCCTTGAGACACTGGGGCTGGTCGATAGTTGGCGACTCCAGCATCCCACCCAAAGCCAATATTCCTTCCATTCTGGTGCTCACGGTAGCCTTTCCAGAATCGACTACGTTCTTACCCTGGCGGCTCACGCGCTGGCGGTCTCCGAGGCCCGTTTTTTGGCACGGGGCATTTCCGATCATTCCCCGCTGTGGGTCTCATTCGACTTTAATATCGTCATGTCGGAACGACCGGTGGTAGTTAACCCATGGTACTTCCGGAACCCCAGGACCCGTAGTCTCCTTGCCAAGGCCATCGACCTCTACTTCATGGAAAACGTGGGGTCGGTTATGTCGGCCGCCACTCTGTGGGAAGCATTCAAAACAGTCCTGAGGGGAGAGGCCTTTACTCTTATAGAGGAGGCCCGTAGAGTCAGAGATGCCGATATGGTGCGTGTCGAGGCGGAGATCATGGAGTTGGACACCCGGTTAGAAGCGGGTCCCGAGCCTGCCCTACTGCACAGTCTCTCCCTTAAACAATCGGAGTACCGTGATCTCGCTACTAACGTTGCTCTTGTCCTGGGCAAGGAACAGCAGGGTCGGATTTACGACGTCGGCGACAAGGCCGGGAAGTTACTGGCCTGGCTAGGCAAGAAGGAGAGGGCCGGTCGTGTCGTCCCTGAGATACTGGGGGGGGACGGAGAGGTGGTCACTGACCCGAGTGCCATTGCTGAGTCATTTGCGGATTACTTTCGGGGTGTCTACGCCTCTGTCTCGGACCGGTAGGAGGCCGATTCGACTGCCTTCCTTTCCGACATCAATTTGCCATGCTTTTCGGACGCGGATCGGAATGATCTGGACAGGGACGTTTCCGTGGATGAGGTCGCTCTTGCGATCCGTTCTTTGAGGTCTGGCAAGGCGCCTGGTCCCAACGGTCTTCCGGTTGAATTGTATAAGATTAGACCGGATGTGGTGTCCCCGCACTTGCGCAATATGTTCCTGGAGGCACGGGAGAATGGTCTACTTCCCCTTGACCAGAGGTTGGCCACCATTGTGGCCATCCACAAGGAAGGGAAGCCGATGGATTTGTGCCGGTCATACCGTCCCATCTCTCTCTTGAACGCAGAGCCTAAGATTCTCGCCAAGATGCTCGCCAATCGTCTGATTGGCGTTATCGGCGACTTAGTGCATCCGAACCAGTCGGGCTTTATTCCACACCGCAACACTGCTCTTAACTTGCGTAGACTTCACGGTGCCCTGGCTAGGGCCCATACGCTTGAGGAGCCGGCTGTCCTGGCGTCCTTGGACGCCACAATGGCCTTTGACTCCCTCGAGTGGAGTTACCTGTGGGCAGTGTTGGCGAAGCTCGGTTTTGGCCCGGAATTTGTGGGATGGGTTAAGCTTCTATATGCCGAGCCGCTGGCTAATGTTGCCGTCAATGGCCGTGTCTCGGCGACATTTGCTCTTCGTAGGGGCACCAGGCAGGGCTGTCCTTTGTCGCCTCTCCTGTTTGCACTTGCGCTTGAGCCACTCGCGGCCCTGTTGCGGACTCATCCAGATCTGCATGGTATCCGGTGGGCCCCTGGTTTTGAGGACAGAGTCTCTCTACACGCGGATGATATTCTGCTGTATCTCACCTCCCCCTGCACATCCCTTATTGTGGCCTGTGATGTGCTGCGGCTTTTTGGTCGGTATTCTGGCCTTGTCATCAATTGGACCAAGTCGCACCTGTATGTTCTGAAAGGGGGAACACTGCGCCTCCCTAGGGGCTGCGGCATCCAGGTCGCGAGCCAGGGCTTCAGGTACTTGGGGATATATATCTCCAGCAATCCGAAGGTGCGCTATGAGCACAATCTGCTTCCCCCTCTTCTCCGCCTTCGGCGAGACGTGGAGGGATGGCGCAAACTCCCGCTCTCTTTGCTTGGGCGTGCGGAGTTATTTAAGATGATGTCCTTGCCTAGGTTCCTTTATGCCCTGCAAAACACTCAGGATCCGGTCCCAGCCCGGTACTTCCGGGAGATCGAGGGCCTGCAACGTGCGCTGCTTTGGGATGGCCGACCCCGCATTGCTATCACGAAGCTCACAATCCCGTGGTACAATGGGGGGATAGCGTTACCCGACGTGCGAAGGTACTATTGGGCCTCACAACTAGCTACTATCAACCACGGTCTGTATGGTCCGGGAAATAACCCTGGATACGCCATGGATAGATGGCTTCTGGGCGGTGGGAATTACTACAGGGCGCTCTACTCGAGGTCTCTTGATAGACGGATGTCGGGTCCAACGAAAACCGCGGTCCATATTTGGAGGGCAATTACCAAGGCTCAGGGATGGAAAGACAGACTGACAAAATTGACCCCATTATACGACTCGGACATCCTGGGCACACTGTGGCATACCAAGGGTTTTGACAAGTGGGACCTGATAGGCATCTCCAGGGTGGAAGACATGTTGTCGAGAGGCGAGATTAAGACCTTTGCCCAGTTGCAGGAAGAATTCCAATTGGGTGACTCGGAATTTTTCCGGTATGCCCAGTTACGGCACGCATTGCTGTCCACCGTACCGGAGGAGGGGGCGATCCCGGACAGTTCCCCGTTGGAGGATAGGGTGCTGGACGGCTATATGCCGGACAGCGCCATCTCACTGTCCTATAAAAAACTCATAAATGTCCGTACCGACCTCCTCCTGGGTGTGAGGGACCAGTGGACGCGTGATGGGTTGGAAATTGATGATGAGGACTGGCAGAGTGCGGTCTCCTCCCCTAAGGAGGTTGCCATCTCTTCCTGTCTCAGGTTGGTGCAGCTTAAGATCCTGAACAGGGTTTATGTAACTGGTCCCCGACTCGTGCATATGGGCTACTCTGAGGATGGGCTTTGTCGTCGTGGCTCTGGTGCCCTTGCCACTTTCATGCACATCCTTTGGGAATGCCCCGCAATAGCATCCTATTGGCGACGCGTGCATTTGATCATGGGTGAGGTGACTGGGGTAGCGGTGAATGCGGAAGCCAGGAGGTGCCTTCTTAACATCTGGGATCCGACGAACCACAACGTGGCCCAGACTCAATGGGTGACCCTTGGCAACATGGTGGCTAAACGTGACATTGCGCAGAAATGGGGAGCCACGGCAGCTCCTAAGGTTGTACAATGGAAAGCCAATATGGATTGGTGTATGCTTAGGGAGAAGACCGTTTATGTTGCCAGGGGTAAACCTAAAAAGTGGCAGAAATTGTGGGGGGCCTGGAATGCATACAGGGGGGACATCTGCATACCCCCGGAACCCGCTCCGTTGGAGGAACATCTGTCGCCGTAGCCTGTGACGCCAACTGCAATGCTGTATATATGCTATCCTGTGTTTTCCTCCCTCCCCGCTCCTGATTTTTTTTTTCTCCTGTTCTCAAATTTGTGCTCCATACACCCCCCGACCCCCCCACAACGCCTCACTGATCTTCATACTCCATTGCCTGTGTCTTTGCGCCTGATCTGGCGCTTCTCTTCATTCCTTATTTTTCTGTGTTTCTCTTATAAAAAAGTAAAATCAACCTTCACTGTTCTGCTGTACTGATTCTTGCACTATTGTTTTACTGATTCAAAATGCTGCCTTGCCTCCGGGATGTCAGGCTGAATAGCTGTGTGCACTTTTTTGAATAAAGGTTTAAAAAAAAATTTTTTACAAAAAAATAATGTCAGAGCAGCAAAAATCCTCTCAGCTGCGTACGTGCCAATACTTCACTCTGGACAAGGTTTCACGTCTGCCATGCTGTCAGCCATATTTTCTAGGCCACCTTTTAGGCCTCACTTCGGAAACTATTATTTAAACAAACACAAGACATCAATTAATTAAAGAATTGAGACCCATTCTGTTACCCGCCCCCCTTCTACTAATTAACCGGGTTATTTATGTTACCTAGCCGAAGCACATGTATGCAGCAATATATTTACTTTTCCTTCAGGATCTGCGCGAACTCCATGAGCTTTTGTCACAAAAAGACATAACATAAGCACATATAATAAGCACATGCCTTTAGTTAAATTTAATACTGACAAAGACAATAGACAAGGTTAGTTTATTATTTTCTTCTTTGCGTTTGCAACATAAAGCACATTAGTTTATCCACCGTGTACTGAAAACTGCATTTTTAAAGTAAGTTGATTAATAATTTCACCAAATGCTTATTAGTCAAATTATTTTATTATGGAAGATTAACTTCACAGGTTAGAACAACATTTTGCTCTTCAGCCTGCTCCATCAACTCCCTAATCTGGTGATTTCAAAATCACCAAACAATACCCAAAATTTTATACATTTTCAACCCTTGAACATGTTTTGGACTTTCTCAATATTAGTATTTCTAAACTTTAGATTCATCTGTTTTTCTCCATTTTTCATATTGTGCTCTCCGAAACTCTTCTAATTCTATCTCTTTTTCTTTCTCTTTTCTGAGTTTGTAAATTCTTTTCTTTTCTATTAAGTGTTTTCTTCTCTTGTGTATCATGCAACTAATTTTAAACAAAAGTGTTATTATAGCTATGACTATTAAAGGAAAAACTATTTTACCTATAATTGAACTACCAATCTCTTGAAACCAGTGTTTAATTGTTGCAAATCTTTTACCCAAGCGTTCTGAAAAACTTTCATCTTCTATGGGTACTATTTCGCTATGTAACTCTGTAATATTTTTTATATACATTTCTATATTCTGAGTCTTATTAGGTATATATGTGCAGCAATGTTGAACATGTAATATCCCACTGACTCCACCCTCTTTTGCTAGCAAAATGTCTAGGGCAAGACGGTTCTGCATTACCATGGATCTCATGGCAACAAGTTCTGTATCTACTAATTGAAATCCACCTGTAGTGTCTATTGACAGTCTGTCAACAATTGTGGACAATTTTCTAATTTTGTTTGCATTCAGGGTTATTCCTACCATAGGTATTAATGCACCAAATATATCTCCCAATATTTCTGAAAAGCTTTCCCTTCTAAATCTACTCAAGTGATTACCAATTTCAAAAGAACCCTTTGCATTTCTATCTACATGAAAATTTTTTGCAAAAACTAAACCTACGAAACATGTCCCGTACCAGTGGTCCGGGAGATTCTATTAAGCTTTATCTCCACAGATAAAATAAATTCCAGGAAAAATTGGATCTTTACCTCCTTTAAATCGCCAACCCCCTACAATACGATAAGTGTCTTCACATTGACTTGCACCTACAAAATAATTATCGAATTGAGTATTATCTCTTCTTATACAAAATTTTCCACTAACAAGTTTATCTATGTGAATTGCGACATTTACATTTCTACCACTAAGCTTTTTATCTTCCATCTGCCAAAATTTAGACTTTGTCTGTTTCGTCATTTCATTTCGCTTATAAATTGCCCTCCTCTCTTCCACCATATTCAAAAACGTTTTCTCTTCTGTTCTCAATTTACATGATTATTTTTAAAAGCATACTCATATGTAAGTTCACTAGTCACTAAGAAAAATTCCCTCATCTGTTTAGCATATTTTACTTTATTCAAGCTTTCTACAATTTTTAAATTTGTAAAAATCTCATCAAAATCAGAATAATAATATTCTAGATGTCCAGTTTTATAAAATAAACTAGCTATTACACTACACGTTGCACCATACGTAAGAGGAAGCATATTATACGTTACGCCTTCTGACACAGAAGTTGGTAATTTCACACAAACATAGCAATCTTTTGCGTTCATCACCCTAACATATTCAGATAAAAGTCTTGAAAAAGTATTTCTAGAAAAATCTCCCACAGATCTATCTTGATGAATCTCTGGTTTATGTACAATAACCTTATTAGGGTCATCAATTTTGTCATGATTGACCACAACTTTACTAGTGATGTTAGCTTTATACATCTCTTTATCTATTCCAAAAGGAAAAATTACAGCTTAAATTAACCAAACTAAAATTATCAAAATTACACATATTAAAGACAATTTGCAACATCTTTTGAGAATTGAGCATCTCGATTTATTATTATAAGAAGGCATCTTTACTAAAAATAAAAATTAAAAAATCACTAATAAAAATTGAAAAATCACTAAATATACTCCTCTCTTGTTTTTTTTAACGTTTTCTCAGATAACTTTGTTTTCTAACAGCTTTTCTTCAACCTTATGTCATACATCAAAAGTGTTTTTCAGCTAACACAATTTCTTCGACCTTGTGTCTCCTAACACAATTTTTTCGACCTTGTGTCACCTTAAAGAATGAAATCAATCATTATCACTTTCACTTTCATCATCTAAGTCAACTAGACTATTTTTTACTTCTACCACTGGTGGGAATATTATATAGCTCCACTCAGGAGACTTATACTTCTGATTTGGTTTTACTATTCTCTTTGGCCTGGTACTGATCACTTCTATTCTTTTTCCTGTTCGCTTTTTCTTATTCAAGTCTTCTTCTTTTTGACTTGTAATCTCATTCACCTGCTCTTTTGCTTTTTTCAATAATTTGAATTTTAGGCCTTCATTTTCACTTGGCCAATTGTCTCCTTCTCTTGTTAATCTCCTTTTCGGCTCTGTCAAATTATATTCCACTCTCCAAGCTCTTTTCCTTGACTTTTTCACTTTTGATTCATCTCCACTGTCATCTGTTTCACTTTCTGTGTTATCAGCTGATTCGTTGATTATCAGTTGTTCTGTATCGGATTCTTCTTCAGATTCAGGTACTTCTTTACTCGGCAGTTTCACCTTGTTAGTATCCTTATAGCTGGTACTTGGAATTTCTTCTTCTTCTTCTTCTTCAATTACTTCCAATCCACCAGTTTCAGAATTTTCGTTCCTTCTTCCAAAGTTTCCAATCTGCTTTTCAATACTCTCCTGATTTTGATCTTGAATCACTTCTTGTTCGGTTTGATCTTCTGCTACTTGATCTAGCAGATTGTTATCATTTTCTTCTTCAGAATCTTGTATCACAACTTCTTCATTCTCTTCATTTAATGCTTCATTCGCATTTGAATCTTCCAGATCTCAACTTTCTTATCGATCTTCAGAATCTGGATTTCTTTCAGGTTCTTCTTCTTCTGAATCAGTTGTTGTATCACCTTCTTCGTCAGGATTTTCAGGTGGAGGGACACGTATGGTATGACTAGCATGAATCCATCTTTTTAGTCCCCTACACTTTATTGCATTTGTGGTGACCAGTATCACCTGTCTTGCCTTTTGCCACCTTGGTACTAGGCAATTCCTCCTTCGATGTACCTTTGTCCTCACCCAGTCTCCTGGCAACAGATCATGAGCTTGTTCTTTCTCTTTTGAAAGTACTTCAGTTCCTACCTGGTGGAACACAGAAGTCACTACGTCAGATAGATTTTTGCAGTAATCCATAATGACACTATCATTTATGCTCAGTAGTTTATCTACTGGAACAAATGCTTGTCTCATGACCCTTCCCATAAGTATCTCGTGGGGGCTCAAACCTGTTTTTCTGTCTGGAATGCTTCTCAAAGTCATCAAAACAAGTGGAAGTGCATCTGTTCACTTCATTCCTGTTGCTAAACACATCTTAGCTAGCCTGTTTTTTATTGTACCATTCACTTGCTCAACAACACCTGATGCTTCTGGTCTGTAGGCACAATGCAATTTTTGCTTTATTCCTAGTGCTTCACAAATCAGTTTTAGCAATCTGTTTTCAAAATGTGTGCCGCGATCTGTCTCAATCGACACTGGAAAACCATACCTTGGTATGAGTTCTCTCAAAAGCAATTTTGCCACAGTAATTGAATCATTGTGACATGTTGGAAATGCTTCCACCCATCTTGAAAACAAACGGATTATTACCAAAACATATTTTAGTCTGTTGTGATGTGGCATTTCAATGAAATCAAGCTGTATTCTGGTAAAAGGACCACCCTCCCGTCCTATTGTTCCCATGCTTACAACAATTTGTCTGTTTGGGTTAATCTGTTGGCATATAAGGCATCTCTGGCAAAAAGTCTCTGCAATTATTCTGAATTTTGGATTGTACCAAGTTTGCCTAAATAATCTAATCATAGAGTCTCTTCCGATATGTCCTGGACCATGGTACATGCGTGCCATGTCAGAAATCATGCTGTCTGGCATTACTGGGCTGTCATCTTTGTAAACCCAGATCTCATCTTCCTCTCTCTGCCTGCATCCTGCTTTTAGCCATGTGTCTTTTTCCTCATCACTTGCCTCATCTTGTAACTGTTTTACTCCTTGCCAAGTTTTAACTACAGATATTAGCATAAGTGAGTTCAAAACATGTTCATTATTTTTTCCCAATTTATAGACACATTTTCTTTTGCGCAAAATTTTGCAATTGCATCAGCATATGCATTTCCCAAAGTTATATAGTCCTCTCCCTTTTTGTGAGCTGTGCATTTTACCACAGCAATCTTTTCTAGTAACTGAATTCCGTCAATTAGTCTTTTGATCAGTTGAGCATTTCTTATTGGTGATCCCGCAGAAGTTAAATAACCTCTTTGAGACCAAAGCTGGCCATAGTCATGGACTACACCATAACCATACTGACTATCAGTCACTATTGTAATCTTCTGATCTTTTCCCAATTCACATGCACAAATCAAAGCAATTAATTCTGCCACTTGAGCTGAACGAATTCCTTTGAGACTGGAGGCTTCAATTATGTCTGCAACAGTGCACACTGAATATGCTGCACACAGAACACCCTCATCTGTTCTTAAGCATGAACCATCAACAAACAAAACAAGATCTGATTCAGGCAATGGGACATCCTTAATATCCTGCTTTGGTTTTGTACAATATTCTAATACATCCAGGCATTCATGATCAACCTCATCTCTGACTTCTGTTTCAGTAGTGTCAGGTAACAATGTGGAAGGATTTAAATTCGCACATCTCGAAATTGAGACATTATCTGAACCGAGAATAACCTTTTCATATTTTGTCAACCTGTTGTTTGTCAAATGCTGTGTTTTGCTTCTGGTGAGGAGAATCTCAACTGAATGTGGCACGTAAACTTTCACTGGAAATCCCATTATTATTCCTTCACTTTGTTCCAAACTCACACTTGTTGCAGCTACTGCTTTTAAGCAACCTGGTAATGCTTTTGCAACAGGGTCAAGAACCGCTGAGAAATATGCTATTGGCTTTCTCAGTCTTCCATGTCTTTGAATCAAAACTGATAATGCACATCCTTCTCTTTCACTGCAATACAGCTCAAACTCTTTTTCATAATCAGGCATTCCCAATGCTGGAGCTTCACACAAACTTTTCTTTAACTGTTCAAAAGCTTCTAATTCAGTTTTTGTTAATTTAATTGGGTCTTTTATGTCTGCTTTTGTCAGTCTCTGCAGTGGTTTTGCAATTACCGAAAATCCACTTATCCATTGGCGACAATAACCTACCATTCCTAGAAACATTCTAACCTGTCTCTGTGTCTTTGGAGGTTGCATTGCTTGAATCATTTTTATTCTTTCTGTTGTCACTTGTCTGATTCCCTTTGCAATTCTGTGACCAAGATATTTTACTTCTTGTTTGCAAAACTGTAATTTTGCAGGTGACACTATGACTGAGATACCCGCCACCCCCTCTCAACACAATCCCCAAGGATGGGAAACCGGAAACAGTTCTGAAGTTTTTGGAGACGGGAGGGAGTGACCCTCCCGGGCCGTATTTATTAAAATATGAAACAAAATTAAAACATTAAAATAAACAGTTTCATATTATGTACAATTTCATTACCACATTGCGATGTTTGGCTAACCTTAACATATCCTCTAGTACAAAGGTTCTCCTAGCCGAACTAACATCCTACCAAACATTTACTTAACTTTTGAAATTGTACATCCTAACGTTTAAGGGCCAACGGCAAGGTCGTAACCGGTGTCAAGATCCCTAACCCAGACATATCCCCCTCACTTGAGAGGGGCGGCACGGAGGCATACCTCAAGTGCAACTACCAATTTCCCTGGACTTGACGGGGGCCCCAATAAAACTCGACGCCACTTAAAGGTCGTACGAGGACTCGTGTGAGGTATCTAGAAGGTAGCGTAGACCCCCCCCCAAACCCCACACAACTTACCACATCTGCCGTCGCAGACGTCCTGGCCCCGGGAAATTCCCCAGGAGGGGGCTGTGACCCCTCCTACCCATGAAGGGGCCTTGACCGCCTTCCCTTTCCTTTCGGCGACCCATCCTTAGAAGGGACCGCCTCCCCGTTGAGGGGCCAATGGCCACCTCCCCCGAGCGCCCCCATCCGTAATGGGTGACGCCCACTCATAGGGATCTTCCAATTAGTGCTCACCGATCATGACCTTACCGCCCGACCAAAATAAATACGACAATAAGAACTAAATAACTAAAGACTAAATATAACAGACAGTATCAACAACAACTTTATTCAAAGCATGTTTACTGATGAACACTAAAGCACAATTACTTTATTTGCAAAACATAACACAAATCGATCATTCTTTATTGCATACTCAAAACCTTCACGATAGTACCACAACCTGTAAACGAAAATCAGAATTATCCATCAAACTTTATTCAAAACCACTCGCTGTCTTCAGGGGCTGGTGGGTGGGTCAAAATTGGCTCTTCGTTCCGTCTCGAGCTCACGTGCAGCGAGGAGGGCAGCTTCAGAGCACAGGAACAAGAGGATGCTTTCTGGTCTTGTTCCTCCTTTTATCCGTCTTCAGGGCGGGCGTAAACCCGCCCCTGCCTGCCCCAAGGGCGTGGCCAGCCGCTTCAGTGTCTAGGCCAACCCACTCTAGGGCGGGAAAAAGGCGCGCCCCGGCTACGCCGCTTCGGGCATACCAGCCGAGACTCGCCTCCCGCCCAAGATGGCTTCCCGGGGGGATCGTGGTACTCTGCCATACGTTCGGGGGGACCGATTGGTCGCCCCTTTCCATATGGCTGAGATACCCGCCACCCCCTCTCAACACAATCCCCAAGGATGGGAAACCGGAAACAGTTCTGAAGTTTTTGGAGACGGGAGGGAGTGACCCTCCCGGGCCGTATTTATTAAAATATGAAACAAAATTAAAACATTAAAATAAACAGTTTCATATTATGTACAATTTCATTACCACATTGCGATGTTTGGCTAACCTTAACATATCCTCTAGTACAAAGGTTCTCCTAGCCGAACTAACATCCTACCAAACATTTACTTAACTTTTGAAATTGTACATCCTAACGTTTAAGGGCCAACGGCAAGGTCGTAACCGGTGTCAAGATCCCTAACCCAGACATATCCCCCTCACTTGAGAGGGGCGGCACGGAGGCATACCTCAAGTGCAACTACCAATTTCCCTGGACTTGACGGGGGCCCCAATAAAACTCGACGCCACTTAAAGGTCGTACGAGGACTCGTGTGAGGTATCTAGAAGGTAGCGTAGACCCCCCCCCCAAACCCCACACAACTTACCACATCTGCCGTCGCAGACGTCCTGGCCCCGGGAAATTCCCCAGGAGGGGGCTGTAACCCCTCCTACCCATGAAGGGGCCTTGACCGCCTTCCCTTTCCTTTCGGCGACCCATCCTTAGAAGGGACCGCCTCCCCGTTGAGGGGCCAATGGCCACCTCCCCCGAGCGCCCCCATCCGTAATGGGTGACGCCCACTCATAGGGATCTTCCAATTAGTGCTCACCGATCATGACCTTACCGCCACAGGTCCGGATAGTTGACCGGCTATCCGGACCCCCCACCACACTCCTACCTAAAGGTCATGTTTAACGTCTTCAGCCAAGCTATGAAGTCTCCTATGAGTAACTCATTCCCCATCCGAGACAAATGAACACCATCCCCCAAGTACATACTGTCATCATTAATACATCCATGCGCGATAGAATGCAGTGCATTGGAACGGAACAACCTACTTACTTTGTTATTAATTTTTCTCACAGAGTGATTTAAAGCAGAAACCGAAAAAGCCCCCCGCCACACTTTTCGTGGGATCATATGGGACCACGCAATTGTGCACCCTGGAACTCTCCTCGCTAACCAACTTACAGTGGAAAGCATCGCTTCCAGGAGAAGTCGTCTACCAGTGGTGACCAAATCATTGCCCCCAAGATGTACTATGACTACAGACGGCGGTGACCTCGTCCGCCCTAGCAAACCCTCGAAAAATGATTGAAACTGGTCAATACAGAGACCGCCCTTTCCGTAGAAGGACACACTGTACCCGTATTCCCCAGCCACGTGCACCATGTCACCTGCGTTGAATACGTCCGCGGCACGCCTCACGTATGAGTGGCCCACGACCCACACCTCCTTTTTAACAGCTGGTGATGTCTGACCGCTGGCCCGGTGTTGGGTCGACTGCATAGTCCGCCCCGCCTCGTAGGCTTGCGTAACTGAAAACCAAACAAAAACAAGAAGCGTGAGTACATCATTACAGCTTCACAACATGTGCAAACGCACATACCTTTTATAACAATTGGAGGACCAACGCCCCACACGTTTAACTTGTTCCACATTCAGACCCCTGGCTGTAGCCTCTGTAGCAGCCCCTATCCGAAAGGAATGGGTCCCAAATTCGCCCGGGTTCAAGCCCGCAGCTGTAATCGACATCGCAAGCACCCGCTGAAACTGAAACCTTGTCAGTGGGGTGGCGTCCGCGTGTCTCAACAAGGTCCCCCCCCATGATGCCACCCTTCGTGTTAAATAATCCTCTAAACACTTCACTGGGCACATGGACGACCCGGGAATCCTGCGTATAATCACGCATTCACCCATCCCACTCTGATCGGTCTTGGACCTCACGAACGAGACAGTCACCGTCTCCCCTCTGATCTGAACGTGCTCTGCGCACAGTCCCCCCGTCACATCCTGCTTGTTCCTTGCCACTAATTCGCTTACCCGCATAGCTCCATGAAATGCCAGCGTAAAAGCGGCTCGGAATAACACTGTCTCAAACTGAGACGAACATGTTGTAGGGAGTCTGGATAATAACTGGGCCAACCTATCCAAACCTATCGGGCGCCTCTCATCTACTCTGCGACCCTCAAGGCGTTGCCACCCACGTAGCGCTTTTTGCACAACGAAAGACGCTGTCGGGTCCTGGATCCCATGAGCCCTAGCAACAAAGGAAATGGCAGCCCGATGCCTCTGGGCCGTGGCCACCGTTTTCCCTGCCAGATGTAATGACATCAGCAAGTTCACTACCCCTTCCTCCTGGCCCCAAAGCTCCTCTCTCGCAGTCCCCAAAAAGGCTAAATAGGACCGGAACGCCCCTTCATATGCCTTCCTCGTCCTGGGTGCTAAACTCTCTCCCACGAGGTTACGAAGTTCGGGGCACCGAGAGACCAGAGAGCTTCGGGAAAGGGTGCCGGCTCCGGGTCCGCTGTGGGAAGAAAACCCCAGAAGGCCTGCATACGAAAACGAGAAAGGGCATCAGCCGCCTGGTTCATTACCCCCGGGACATGTCTTGCTTTGAATAACACATTCAATTGCATACACAGTAATACGATTTCCTTGAGCAGTCTCAAAACCCATTTGCATCGTGCTGCCTGGCTATTGATACACTCAACCACGGTCATATTGTCAGACCAAAATACCACAGAGTGATCTCTGAACCCTTCGGGCCACGTTCTCAGGGCCACAAAAATGGGGAAAAGTTCCAGGAAAGCAATGTTACTTGTCAGTCCACTGTTATGCCACCATACCGGCCATTTTTGTGCAGACCATCGAGTGCCGAAAATGGCACCAAAACCCATGCTCCCTGCCGAATCTGTCCACAGCCCCAGCTCCTCAGAGGACACGGCCGGTTTGTTCCAGACGACTCGACCATTGAAATCCGCCAGAAATGCCAACCAAATGCGCATGTCCTGGCGGACCTCTGCCGAGAGCCTTGTGCGATGATGGCCCTCCTTCAGTCCAACCATGGCTTGAGCGATCGAACGGGAAAAGGGGCGGGCCATTGGTATAACTCTTAGGGCGAAATTCAACTGACCCACTAACTGCTGTAATTGATGCAGCTTAACCTTAGATTCACTCATCCACATTTGCAGGGATGCCCTGAACTTTAACACTTTATCACTTGGTAAACGGAAACAACCTTCTCCGGAGTCTAACTCGATCCCCAGAAACTCGAGGCAAGTCGAAGGACCCACCGTCTTACCTGGTGCCAATGGAACGCCAAATTGATTCATTAAAACACAAAATGCAGCCAAAGCTTGCCCACATTCCGGATCCCCGGCTGCCCCCAGGAACAAAAAATCATCGAGATAATGCATCACATGTTGAAAACCCGTCTTCTTAGTGAAGACCCATTGTAGGAAACTACTGAATTTCTCGAAATAGGCACAAGAAATCGAGCATCCCATCGGCATACACCTATCCATGTAATACTGACCCTGAAACATGAAACCCAGGAGACGCTGATCGTCTGGATGTACCGGGAGCAACCGGAACGCTGACTCAATATCAGATTTTGCCATCAGCGCACCGGGCCCCAGGCGATTCAAAATGGCCACGGCCTCATCGAAAGATGCGTACCGTACCGAACACATTTCCGGGTCTATCGCTTCGTTTACGGAAAGACCACGTGGGGCTGACAAATTATGTATCAGCCGAAACTCACCCGGGTCCTTCTTGGGGACCACTCCTAAAGGCGAACAAACAAAATTAGCCACCGGGGGTACACTAAACGGACCGGCGACTCGACCTCGAGTAACCTCCTTCCGGATCTTTTCCTGTACCACGGTCGTATGCTGCAAGACCGATATCTGATTTTTGCATTTTTCCACACCCTGAAAGTTCCCCACTGGGATGCGGAAACCATATGAAAACCCGTTCCGCAACACCCCAGCAGAAGCACGATCCGGGTATTCACTGAGCCAGGGAATCATTGCCAAGGTATCAATCGGGGTAGGTAAAGGCGCCCCTCGGACTATGTTAGACCTGTTTGGCACCTCCTCTACCCCCGTTATCACCCGTTTTGGCTCTGCACGTGGACTCAGGATGGGATGATTGCCCACACCCACTACATTCGTGTTTAAATTTGCACGATCCCTGGGGCCTAGTACATTTACCCCTGTTAAAATTCCAACAAACCCCCTTTTTACCTGTATTACCGGTAGGCCTCGAGTGATTGTCGGTACCCGTACCTGATCGAAAAGGCGTCCCCGCATACTGACGGGAGGATTCGCCCACATTACTCCCTACTAATGGCACTTTCAACATACCAGTCTCCTTCATTTTGGACCAGGACACAGAATCATAACAATCCCAAGTTAAGTTTTTATCATGTTCTTTTGCTTTTCTAAAAAGATTATCATAGCAAAACCAATGATTACCCTCGTGTGATACCGAGTACCCCATGATCCGTGACTGATAACTCGGCAATTCGGGTAGCAATTCGGGCCTCCGTTCTCCCAAGATCGATGTGAAAATCCCCCATGCCTTGCCCCAATTGCCAATGTTTTCATTAACCTTAAAGGCGGCCATCTTTGCGCGCCAAACACTCGGATGCATGAGATCCTTCTGACTTTTAACATGCTCCATCTCATAATGATCAGTAAGCAACAAGAAGATGTTTACACATTCCCCCGCCCATATCTTTTCTTTAATAGCTAAAGGAACATGCTGACCCAACCTCTCCCTTCGAGAGGGTGCCGACTCTTCCCTCGCAATCGGCAATGGCCGCTTACCTGAACTGGACGCTGTCTCTGCGACTAAAACCGTCCCCTGAGGCTTCTCTACGGCCGCGGCCGGCGTGGGCACCCTCGCTGCTTCACGAGTTTCCCGCAGTTGCTTCATCAACACCTGTGCGTCGACAGCCGTGGCGCCCTCGCTACTTTTACCCAACCACGCTGCTACTTGTGCTGCCAGCTCGGGCGGCATATCTTCCCCGGACACGGGGGTGACCACCACGGGAATCGGATTCCCTTCCTCCGGCACAGGAGTGGGTGCTTCGAGCGGGACCCTGGGACCCGGGGTATCTCCCCCAGCTGCTCCTCTCCTGGGCCTCTTGCCTTTTCCTCCCGGGGCCGATCCTTCCGAAGGACGTTTCGGGCCCCCTTCCTCATTTTTATCCATCCGCCTCTTTAGGTCGGTCATCTCCTTCATGAGAACACGCAGCATCTGTTCGGTAGTCATTCGCTTTCCCGCCTTCTTCGGCATTCTCCGACAGAGTATCTGCAAAACAAACAAGAACGATTACAACGCTCAAAATTGGCTCTTCGTTCCGTCTCGAGCTCACGTGCAGCGAGGAGGGCAGCTTCAGAGCACAGGAACAAGAGGATGCTTTCTGGTCTTGTTCCTCCTTTTATCCGTCTTCAGGGCGGGCGTAAACCCGCCCCTGCCTGCCCCAAGGGCGTGGCCAGCCGCTTCAGTGTCTAGGCCAACCCACTCTAGGGCGGGAAAAAGGCGCGCCCCGGCTACGCCGCTTCGGGCATACCAGCCGAGACTCGCCTCCCGCCCAAGATGGCTTCCCGGGGGGATCGTGGTACTCTGCCATACGTTCGGGGGGACCGATTGGTCGCCCCTTTCCATTTATGTCCCTCATCTGCCAGGTGATTTAAAAGAGTAATGGTATCTGTTACACAGTTATCTCTTGTTTTTGCAGCTACAAGGAGATCATCAATATACTGCACTAACGTAGATCTTCCAGGTAATTCTAGATCTTCCAGGGATTTCTTCAGCAATTGATAAAAAATGGATGGACTCTCGGTGTACCCTTGAGGGATTCTACACCATGCTAATATACGCTCTTTGAACCGGAACGCAAAAATCTGTTGGCTTTCTGGATGCAATGGAACAGTAAAGAATGCATTGCATAGATCAATAACTGTATACCATTCTGCATCATGCGGAATCTGATATAAAATTACTGCTGGGTTTGGTACAACTGGGCAACATGGGACAACAATATTGTTTACCTTTCTCAGGTCCTGAACTATTCTGAAAGTACCGTTTGGCTTTTTAATTCCCATAATCGGTGAGTTACATGGGTTACTCTCGATTTCTCTTAGAACTCCTTGTTTTATGAATTTGTCTATTACAAGTGTAACACCTTCAATCACTTCTGGTTTCATCTTATACTGAGGTATGTTTGGGTAATCTGCTCCTTGTCTTACTGTTATTTGTACTGGATCTACGTTTTTCATCAAGCCCATTTCATCTCCAGTGAAATCCCAGATTTTTACATTCACTGTGTCTTTTAATTCTTCAGGCAAATTATCTTTATCAAACACAGGAAATATTTTACTTTCTTCTGCCTCAACCATTGACAGTGGTAATTTGTAAAGTCCATCCTCTTCTGGAGTTTGAAGCTCTATACCATCCGGTGAGCAATATATTGCGCAGTTTATCTTGCAGAGGATATCCCTTCCTAAAAGATTTACAGGACTGCTATCACAAACTACACATCTATGCATGTCCTTAAATTTACCTATTTCAACTTCAACTGTTTCAGTTAAGTCTGTTTTAATTTGCTGATTAGCTACACCTACTACTTGGATCTTCTCACCAGAGAAAGGCAGGTTTTCTATTTCCACTGATCTAACAGTAGAACGGGTAGCACCTGTATCCACTAGGAAAGTAATTTCTACATCATTCACTTTACCATTCACAAATGGACCAGATTGATCAACCTCAAGAGTGGCTCCAAGCACACACTCTTCCTCCTCTCTCAGGCACCGTCAGAAGTAATCCTCAGATTCACTCCCACCATCTTCTTTCATCCAAAATTGTTGAGACACATTTGACACATTCACTCTTGGTGATCTGTTTACCCGTTCACCTCCACAGAATCCTGTTTCTGTATTGTATCTCTGCACATTTACACAGTTTGGAAGTGGCGGTTGTGCTATCTGACCTTGCTGATTCACTATGTGTCGCTGTAGCTGTTGCTGCTCATTTATCTCATTCTGCATCTGTGGATTTAATGATGCATTTTTTACAACATTTCTGGGAGGATTCTTACACTCGCGCTTCCAGTGTCCAATTTCGCCACAATTAAAACATGGGAGTTTCTTTTTTAACTCTTCTATGTTTCCCATCAATTTTGGTTTACTATAATTACCTTTAAATTTTCCTTGATTCTGATCAACATTTTTGTTTAAAGTTGCTATTTGCTGTTCAGCCACTTTTACCTGTGCCCACATAGCTTTTGCTTTCAGCTTCTTTTTTTTCGCATCTAATTCATCACTACAGTATTTTGCATTTCTCAAAATATCATCCACTGTGAGTGACTGCCAGCCAACAATTCCAGATCTTATCATTTCACCAATTTCAGGTCTTAAGCCATATACAAACCTGTATATAAAAAGGCTCATGTCCTTTTCACTTAGATGCTCATAACCACTGTATTGTTTAAATACCAGCAGTAATCTTTCATAGAATGAATGCACTGATTCTTTCGGCTCTTGGGTTGGTCTGTCTATTTTAACCCAATCTACTTCTTTTGGGGGAATCTTGTTTTTCAAAAATACAATTACTTTATCATACATTTTCATTACATCTGGCGAAGGAGCACATGTTACCTTGTCTCGAGAGGGTTCTTCTCTAGGCCAATCTATGGAAATTTTACATTCTCTCCAAAGATCTGATGGGACAACTATGTCAAAGAATCCATCAAGATCAACCCACAGGACTTTTGAAACCTTCACAAATCTGTCTAGCTGTCGATACCATTCTACAGGTTTTTCTCTCAATCGGGGAAAATCATTTGTAAACATTAAAATGTCCTGTCTTGTCCATGGAACATGCACATAGCCTCCTCCTGCTATTTCTCTCATTGGAAACTCATTTGCCACAAAAGCTAAGCTTGTTGTGTCTTCATTTTTTTTCTTTGCCCATTTTGCTCTCCATTTACTTAGTTCACCGCATTTTCTCAAAATCACAATTAAATCTTTTATATGAGTGATTCTTCCTGCAGTATTCAGATGATTTTCAATGTCTTGTTCAGAGAAATCCACTCCATAATTTTTCTGTAACTCTTTTGCTTGCTTAAATCCACTTCTAATTCAAAAGCCATTTCCTCTAATTGGTCATATCTGTTTTTTGTTTTCCATGTTATGCTTTTGCAAATAAATAATAATTCATCATCCTGATATGCCTTCAATCTGTCAGTTCCAATTGTTCCAATTATTAATTCCTCTATGTCTGCTTTCAATTTTGCAACATCAAGTATTTTACATTCTGAGGTTTGCGTTAAATCTATTTTGCTCAAACTTTTTACCGGAGATCCAGAATCAGAATCTGCACCAGTTGGGGTTTTACATGACAAACTTTGATTAAAAGTTAAGTCCGGCATCATCATTTTTTCCCGATGTATTTCGCTTAAATCTGAATTACATTTTTCAGTCACTTTCTGTATTTCTGAATTTAATGGGACAATTAAAGCTGAATGTCTAATTTCTTTTAAATCAAACACTGGAAGAACAGGTCCAATTGTTACAGGCACTGTTACTGCTTCCATGCTTTTAGTTAACTGCTGTATTAATTCATTCGCAGAACGAATGTATTCTGATGTATCTGGCAATCCCTCATATCTTTCTGTTCTATTTCCATTTCTTGGGGTTTCATTTCTTTGAACAGGAGTTTCAGTAAAATTACTATTTTCTCCTGATATATTTGAGTTATGTTCTGTTTCTGCTCTCTCAGGTGTTTTTCTGTTGCTCTGATTTGTCTCTGGAGATGTCTCTACTCTTTCAGATGTTCTTTTAAAATTCGAATTTGTTTCGGGGGATGTCTCATTAATTATTTCTCTTGGAGGAGCACTTGGAGAAGTCCATGTACAAACTGGTTGATAAGGTGGCGGTTTTCTGGTATAAATTTCTTCTAATACCGCATCTTCCGAATCACTTTCTTCTCTAACATGTTTTTTCTTTTGGGAACCCTTTTTACCAGTTGCCTCATCAATTAATCTCTCTGGGTACAAACCATCACACATGTCCGCCTTTCTTCATCGACGCATTCAATCCTCATGTGTTTCTCTATCGAGACCTAATCCTGTTCCCTTTGGTATTCCTCTACTCTCTTGTTCTAATTCAAACATTTCATCCTCCTATTCAACTAAAGCTTCAAATTGAGTAGGTCTAGGCTTTGGTACAAGTCCCATCATCCTTTCTCTTATCTTTCTCAAGACCGCAATGTTAAATGATCCATCTTCCGGCCATACTAAAATACCATCATTTTCAGTATATTTCATCCTATTCTCAATCCAAAGACAAGTATGGTAACCATATTCACCTAACATATAAGCTGCAGGTGTTTTGTATTTATGAATTAATCTTCCATTTCGCGTTAAAATTTTCTTGTCAGGTTTAATTTTGATTTTTAACTTCTGAAACCATGAAAGTTTATTTTTCCCTTTCAAATAATAATAATCCATGTCTTTTAAACAAATTTTCCTTGCTTCGGTAAAGATCGTAACAATTTCCTTGTTATTCCGCAACACCAACCAATCCGTGCGTGAAACTCACTAACTAACCAATCAGGTTAAGCTACGTCACTACTCTGCTCAACCAATAGAATTACTGTTTTTGAGGATGAGCCAATCAGCTGTAAGCTCGTCTTGTCACGTGAACCAATCTGTGTGCGAATACTGTGACGTATGTTAGCCAATCACAGCGCAACTCTTGTGACGTATGCTACCGCTGCAACTTCTGTCTCTCCCTTCGCTCCTTACACTGACACCTCCTTTACAAAAAAATTTCACAGCGCCATATTTACAAAGCTTTCAATAAAATTCAGTTAGTAACACCACAAAAACAAACCATTTGTCTGTCTCGCTAAAATAAAGTGATAGCTTTTCTCAAACAATCAAGTATTGCTTCGCGTGAAATAGACGACGCTGTTTTCACAGAATATTTAAATTCATCGATAAAGTAAGGCTACTTTACCATTCATTTACACGCATTCATACGGAAAAGTCCCTAACCATTCATACATAAATCTTTAGTAGGACTTTAACCCACTGACAAAAATACTCAGTCGCCAGTAAGATAGACGACGCTTCCTTACCCTTCACTCAAGCTTAGATAAATTCTACTACTCTTTTCACAGTGAGTTTTGAAACAGGATCAAAGTCCCTATACTCGAAAGCTACGATTTCATAGACAATCCTCGCTACACATTCTACCTTACACACCTAAAATCCCTAAACTTGTGCTGTACGTCCACAACACTTGTGATATACGACGATACCACTATTTGAAAAAGAACAAATGCACTGTGTAACTTCACCTGTCACACTACTCATGCCGGCACAACTAGGAATTTTCACACTGCTGGAAAAAACCTTTCGACTACATGTAACAACTGAACAAGCGTAACATGTTTTAGACATGTATCCTATGTTTTACTGTGTAACATGTCAGTTACCATAGTAACCGAACTCTGCTACCAAGAAATTGATCTAGCGCTCCTATTGAAAAACTGTCTCACAAACGCTACCTATTACCTCAATACTCACCATTAATCATGAAACACTTAAACAGGCCCATAACACCAATGAGACAATTTTTGAGCAACTGAATCATGTAGTCTGATTATTAAATTCTCTCACCAATTATTTACACTATTATGTACAACTGCAGTTTATTATCTTTTACCATGGATTTAAACATTTGTCATTTGTTAAATCAAACCACATAAGGCGATTGGATCAACTGATAGTAACTAGACCATGAATAAACAAGACCAGCTTGTCTTTTCGAATCTAATTTTTATTTACTTAATTCTTCATAAAGGAAAAGCATTTACGTTTTAGAATCTTTATTTCATAAGCAAATAAGAAAACAGCATTTTATTAGGAAATGAATTAATAAACTGACATTATTCAAGCAAGTTCAGAATCATGAAATATTAGCAAATAACAGTTTCCATACCCTAATTCTATTTCCCTGTCTAATTCTCGCTTCACCTGAAAAGGAAAATATCATTTAAAGTCTGCTGTCCTTACGTGCGCCAACAGTCCAACAGCACGTCATTCAGGAATCGGGAAGCAAGCCTTTTTCCCTGACCCAAGTGTCAGGTTTTATACCTTTTTCTCCAGCTAAACTTTCTACATTTCACATTCTTTCAATGAAATCCAGGCTTCTCATTGGCTGACCCATGTCAGTCCACTATTAGGTCATCTTTGAATTTTGACCAAGTCCGGGCTTCACATAAGCCCTATTGTCTTTTTCTTCCACGACATTTGGCTTCCTCAAAACTGTAACTTTTTATTTGAGTTCCCTACTTCTTACTTCCTAACCTTGGCAGACTTTCACAAATCCTATCCTTGAAGCTTATTCTTCTTGTGCACGTTTAACTTGACCAAGAACTGTTTTTCAATTAATAATGTCAGAGCAGCAAAAATCCTCTCAGCTGCGTACGTGCCAATACTTCACTCTGGACAAGGTTTCACGTCTGCCATGCTGTCAGCCATATTTTCTAGGCCACCTTTTAGGCCTCACTTCGGAAACTATTATTTAAACAAACACAAGATATCAATTAATTAAAGAATTGAGACCCATTCTGTTACCCGCCCCCCTTCTAATAATTAACCGGGTTATTTATGTTACCTAGCCGAAGCACATGTATGCAGCAATATATTTACTTTTCCTTCAGGATCTGCGCGAACTCCATGAGCTTTTGTCACAAAAAGACATAACATAAGCACACATAATAAGCACATACCATTAGTTAAACAGCCACATTTAATACTGACAAAGACAATACACAATGTTAGTTTATTATTTTCTTCTTTGCGTTTGCAACATAAAGCACATTAGTTTATCCCGCGTGTACTGAAAACTGCATTTTTAAACTAAGTTGATTAATAATTTGTGGGCTTGAGCCAGGCGTTGAAATGCCCTTGTGGATAGGGCTCTAGAAGTATCGCCGCTTTCTCGGGACAATTTGCCGAAAAAGCAGCGATACTTCCCCTTGCTAATATGCCCCTGCGTGTATTGTTGCTCTTATGCACACAACGATTACACACTATTAATATGCTAGCTGAATATTAATTTTAATGGTACATAGGTCTTGGATTGGATAGATAATTGAGACCACTTTTTTGTTCTAGGAAAAAAAACCCCGAGGAATGGCGAATTCCCGAAATGCATTGGGGACCCTGTTAATTATGTGAAATTTGATGGCAAAAAACAAAGATAATGTGATATTAACATTATAAAAAGAAAAATAAGTTAATTAAATGTATTAATTTGAAAATAAATTTGAAAATAAAGCATTAAAACAAAGTTCACAGAAATCCATTATTGTGTTGAAAGATTTACAAAGTTTAACGCATCATAGGAGTGCTGGAAGGGTTTGTTACTTCCCTGTTGGAGAACGCCTTTTTGAGATTTATTTGGGGACATTTTGTCCTCAACACTGTGTCCCATTGTTATTCTAGGGTCAATATTCATGGTGCACACAGGCAAGGACTACGATTGAGTTAGCTTTGGGAGACCAAAAATTAGTTTTGCTTTGTGAGACCCCAAAAGATAATTTCATTTTTTTAAGTATTGGTGAAGGCCTGACAGCTTTTCCCTATCTACAGTAAATGGCTGTTCATCCTCATTTTTGTAGGTCACCTTGTGCTGTAATTTAAAGCAGTGTTTCTCAAAATGTTGGTCAGAGCTGATTTATAGTGGGTCGCGAACTTCCTAGTCTATATGCAAGTCATATTTTAAATGATGAGCCCTGTTTGAGCACAAGTGCAAAGGTGCTGAAGTATGTCCCTAAGGCCAGTTTTAAAACAAACCCTTGCAAGTATTCCCAAGAAAGACTATGGATGAACCTTCCACTGTTTGTCGATACTGTTTTCTATTTCAGAAAGCCATTTCAACAGAGTGTGTTCACTATTTGTGAGCATCCACAAACATATCACTTTTGTAAGACTTTCACAATAAATTGAGAAATGTGGATGTGGCTTAACGGACACAGCTACTGAGTTTCGACCTCTGGACCAGGTTCAAGTACTGGTGTTGGCTCAACATCCTTTGATTGTAGGCAATTCACTTAATATTCTGTCCAGAAAATAAAATTATTCTGACTTTCTGTATTATGGTGCTCATGTAAAGTGCTTCAATGCCCTTGGGCTGTGTTTGAGCTATCTAAAAGTGCAATATATATAATATATGATGTTCAAAATACACCCCCTACCTCATTTTAACAGAAAAGATGAATAATGCTTTACCTTATACTCTGCTGCAGAAAGCATTTTTTTAATTTGTGAAATCCTTGGTATCAACAACAAGATGTTTAAGAAGACTTGCAATTGTATTCAATGGAAGCCACATGCCAGCACCACATTCCGCAAAGTGCTCCAGCTCCACACCCCGTGCAGTTCACCATACCACTTTAATGGGCAGAGCAAAACCAAAGGGGATGATGGATGGAGTGTTGAACATTGCAAGCACTCACTCCCAGTCAACTGATCTGGGTTTAATCCATCATCATTCCTTAGCTCACTCCGCCACCCCAGTTCAGACATGACCATATGCAAATCAGTCTGACCCTGTGCCTCATGGGAACAGTCCAGCCCGAGCTGCCAAGCCATGTCTTCCCTGGACCAGAAACAAACAACCTAGGACCGGTTTCGGGTTCATAACCCTCATCAGCCAGGCTATCTTGAATCCAGTGGCAAAGTGAGTAAGGGACCCACGTCTGGACATAACCTGCCAACTTAGGGCGTGCAAAACCAAAGGGGATGATGGACGGAGTGTTGAGCATTGCAAGCACTCAACGCCAGTCAACTGATCTCAGTTTAATCCATCATCTCAACTGGCTCCCCAGTTCAGGCATGGCCATATGCAAATCAGTCTGACCCTGTGCCTCATGGGAACAGTCCAGCCTGAACTGCCAAGCCATGTCTTCCCTGGACCAGAAACAAGCATCCTGGGAATCGGGTTCGGGTTCATAACCCTCATCAGCCAGGCTATCCTGAATCCAGTGACAAAGTGAGCAAGGCACCCGCGTCTGGGCATACCCTGCCTACTTAGGGCGAACAAAGCAAAACCAAAGGTTTCTGGTCCAGGGAAGACGTGGCTAGGCAGTTCAGGCTGGACTGTTCCCATGAGGCACAGGGTCAGACTGATTTGCATATGGCCATGTCTGAACTGGGGTGGCGGAGTGGGCTAAAGAACGGTGATGGATTAAACCCAGATCAGCTGACTGGGGGTGAGTGCTTGCAATGTTCAACACTCTGTCTATAATCCACTTTGGTTTTACTTTTATGGGCAGAGCAATATCTTTGCCAGAGTCTAGTATCAAATGACCTGTCAAGGTCGTGACGTTCACTAACAATTTATGTAATTAAATTATAAAATGTCCCCCCTTCATGTTCATTAAAGCTAGGTGGGTCGCAAAAGTTTGATGTTAGGAATCACTGATTTCATTTTTGCCTATGAACAGTTCAGCTCGTGAGACAACAGCACACCCAGTAGGCACTGCAGCTAGATGCTCCTGTCAGAGAAGAGAGTGTTGACAAGAACTTATGTCACCGTAGTATTGGGGAAGATGTGGTGGCTTACCTGGGGCTGGCAGTGCTTACTTTTCCACAGCGCATGTTGTCTTCTTTCTACAATGATCGTTGCCATAGCTGCAGAACATTTCTACCACAGGATATTTACATTCCCGCACTTAACTTATGTTAACAAATGCCTGTGTTTACAGATTCAGATCATGTGCACGCATAAAGAGCAGCGTCTGGGACTCACTCTGCTCAAAAACGTGAATCACGGCTCGTATTATTATCAGGAGGGTTGGTTCGGGGCCTTCCCTGGAATCAGAGCTCAAAGCAGACGCTGCCGAATGTACACGTGCAGGTCTGATTTGCCTCTGTGTGGTGTACAATAAATGCACTCTGAAATTTAGTGTTCTCTTAAAGAGCTGCACATGATGTTATCATTGGATCGAGTGCAAAGTTCTCAAAGTTAGGAAGAGGCTTTCCTGAATAAATATATCTCTGGCAAGCATTTGTCATACTATAAATCAGACAGTTCTGATGTCGAAAAACACGAATTACCACGCAGATACTAAGAATTCGGGGAATCACAAGTTTGTTGAAAGTGGCCAATTGTTCATGCAGCAAAAAGTATATATTACAACAAGCATTAGGAATGCCAATTAGGTCTCGCTTTTGATAAACAGTGACAAGGGAGATTGGGTGGCGAGAAGTAAGAAGGGCAAAGAAGGGTAGGTGATTGCCACTAAAAAAACAACGGGAACAGAGGGAGGATGGGCAAACACTAAGCAACAGCGGCACTTGAAGGAGGGTACGTGGGGGAAAAGCAACAATGGCAGAAAGTGGAGGATGGGTAGACACTAAGCAACTGTGGCAAAGGAGGAAGGGTGGGTGTGGAAACGCGGAAATGAAGGTGGAGGGTGGGCCTACACCAAGCAACAGAGCCACCGGAAGGAGGGTAGGTGGGGGAAACAACAATGGCAATAAAGGTGGAGGGTGGGCCTACACCTAACAACAGAAGCACCAGAAGGAGGGTAGGTGGGGGAAACAAGAATGGCAATGAAGGGGGAGGGTGGGCCTACACCAAGCAGCAGAGGCACCGGAAGGAGGGTAGGTGGGGGAAACAACAATGGCAATAAAGGTGGAGGGTGGGCCTACACCTAGCAACAGAAGCACCAGAAGGAGGGTGGGTGGGGGAAACAAGAATGGCAATGAAGGGGGAGGGTGGGCCTACACCAAGCAGCAGAGGCACCGGAAGGAGGGTAGGTGGGGGAAACAACAATGGCAATAAAGATGGAGGGTGGGCCTACACCTAGCAACAGAAGCACCAGAAGGAGGGTGGGTGGGGGAAACAAGAATGGCAATGAAGGTGGAGGGTGGGCCTACACCAAGCAACAGAGCCACCGGAAGGAGGGTAGGTGGGGGAAACAACAATGGCAATAAAGGTGGAGGGTGTAGCCCACCCAGCAACAGCTGCACCGGAAGGAGGGTAGGTGGGGGAAACAACAATGGCAATGAAGGTGGCGGGTGGGCCTACACCAAGCAACAGCGACACGGGAAGGAGGGTAGGTGGGGGAAACAACAATGGCAATGAAGGTGGCGGGTGGGCCTACACCAAGCAACAGCAGCACCGAAAGGAGGGTAGGTGGGGGAAACAACAATGGCAATGAAGGTGGCGGGTGGGCCTACACCAAGCAACAGCAGCACCGGAAGGAGGGTAGGTGGGGGAAACAACAATGGCAATGAAGGTGGAGGGTGGGCCTACACCAAGCAACAGCAGCACCGGAAGGAGGGTAGGTGGGGGAAACAACAATGGCAATGAAGGTGGAGGGTGGGCCTACACCAAGCAACAGCAGCACCGGAAGGAGGGTAGGTGGGGGAAACAACAATGGCAATGAAGGTGGAGGGTGGGCCTACACCTAGCAACAGCAGCACCGGAAGGAGGGTAGGTGGGGGAAACAACAATGGCAATGAAGGTGGCGGGATGGGCCTACACCAAGCAACAGCAGCACCGGAAGGAGGGTAGGTGGGGGAAACAACAATGGCAATGAAGGTGGAGGGTGGGCCTACACCAAACAACAGAGGCACTGGAAAGAGGGTAGGTGGGGGAAACAACAATGGCAATGAAGGTGGAGGGGGGGTAAACACTAAGCAATAGTGGCAAAGGAGGAAGGGTGGGTGAGGAAAAGCAACAATGACAATGAAGGTGGAGGGCGGGTAAACACTAAGCAACAGTGGCAAAGGAGGACCAGTGGGGGGGAAGCAACAGCGGCAACAGAGGATTGTTGGGGGAAAATAAATAGCTCATCAGGGAAAAAATAATAACGGCAATGGACGGTTGGTGGGCGGACACTAACCGACAATCGAGGGAGGGTGTGTGCGGAAAAACAACAAAGGCAACAGAGAAAATGGCAGAATGGTGGCCAGGCACCAAACAACAGTGGCAAAAGGAGGGCCAGGTGGAGAAAAAGCAACAACAGCAATAGAGAGGGGGAGGGTAGTTAGTAGCCCCAGAGAAGAGGGGGCAAAAACAGCACACCATCAAGAGAGATGGACGTGGAACTTGAGATCGACACCCATAGGTGGGCAGAGGGCAAAGCAGCACAGAGGGAAGTAGCGAGGGAGAAAGAGTCGGATGAGAGACAGCTATATGAAGCTCAGGAAGGGGGATAGCAGAACATGGGAGAGGAAACAACCTGGGTCACTGGAGGTGGGAAGAGAAGAACTCAAGGTAGACTGCTGGAAAACACATGCACGCCCATGAAGTGCTTTACAAAAAATATAGATCAGAAAAGCGGGCACTTTTGGAAGCATAAAAGGAACCAATCAGAGGGGTGGGCAAACAGGCTGTGCCCCCTGAGAGGGATAAATATAAGCTGCATGCGCTAAAACAAGTAATGCCAGGGAATAAAAAGCAAACAACTGTGAGTGTCAAAACACAAAACCATTTGAAAGGAATTAGCAGAATGCATTCCTAGGTAAGCCTTTGCCATGTCTCCCATATGTCTTTGCATATAGGCTTCAACCTGAAAAGAAATTAACTGAAAACATTCCCAATACAAGTTTTTCGTGACTTTTTAAAATAAATTTCATTGCTTCCTAAGGGCATGACATTTTTGTAACTTGAACTCATTTGAAAATAAAACTAGGATTTTATTTATTTACTTTTCAAACTCTTTTTATTGTTTATTTTCCTAAGTACAATAATGTATACAACATAAAGCTCATGGCAGAGACCAACTTGTCATGTAGTTTCTATAAACCTATATACGATCTGCGCTTTTAGACAACATAGACTGGGGGACTGGTGTCCAGACTGATTTCAGACAACCCCACAGGGTATGTTCACCTGCATACCAGCTAGCTCACAGTGCCACTGTAAACTCCTCTTACCAAGGAAAGAATAGTTCTTGGCAACTATCGAACATGACAACTCTGTCCAATCAAGGATCGTTGAAACAGTACAGTACCTTTCGCTCAGTCACTCGTGCTCACGAGATATACACAGAATAAACGGTGGGGACGTTTTCAATAAGCATTTATTGAACCAGGGTCATTCTAGTGTAAAATAGGTGTGCAGTAACAATCATAACACAGTAAAGGATATAAATGATTACAAACACCTACAGAGTAAAAGGATGGTAGATCCTATCATAGTGCTAAAACAATGAATACAGGCAGGAATAAAAATACATGACAGTAATAATGCGTACTCCTAAGATGCAACCCTAACTAGATGTACCTAAGTGTACCTAGCATGTATGTAGGTGTAGAGCCTAGAATCTCCCTAAGATAAAGACAACCCCATTACCTGAAGTGAGAGACTGCGGGACACTGTCTTGGTCTCCAGAGGGACACCTCCCGAGGGATGTCAGACCACTGTGAGCTGGTGTGTCTGCATGCAGGAACCTCAGCGTCTTGCGTCAGAGTGTCAGCATGGAAGTCCTTTTTCTCCTCTTTTGCTTCAGCAAAGATATGGTGTTTATATACCAAAGTGGTACCCCCAGTGGATCAACCTTGCTGTGTCATGTCGGACTAGGATGACGGAAAAAATTACCCTTATGCATGGTTATTATGCAGGCGATGGTGGTCCTGCTGAGATTCCAAGAATCCTCATGCATAATGTATGAGGCTAGTGTTCAGGGAAAAAAAACATGTCATATAAGCAGTACTGTAACTAGGTAAAAGACCAGTACCAAGAACTGTTATGTAGTGTGATGGCAGGGGAAATATAGGCAAAAGGTCTGGTTACTACCTGAGCTTATGTCGGGGTACCTGTATGAAACATAACAAACTATATCAACTGTTTTATTGTTACGCTGTGTCCATAAATCAGTATGGACCGAGGTGAGTGAAGAACTTTGGTAGTAACAGGATTATTCAGTAAGTACTGTCAGCATACAGTGTAAAAACACAAAATGTTAGTTCTTTAACACAAGGAAACAGTACATTTTTACACTAACAACCATTAAAACAAGCCTGCTCCTGCCTGCATGTGTCAGAGTTATTTTTTGCAGTGAATTGCTCTGGGTAACAGTGTGTGTGGGAGTGAAAGAGGGAAGAGTGTGTCCCAACAGCTCCACTAGGTAGTGGGTTCCTGACGCTCAACCTGGACATCAGGCAGATGCCTCTAGTATTGAATCTGGGAAGTGGTCTGCCTCTTGGATGCTGGCTTGCAGATTTGACAGGAGAGCATGCCAGGCAGTGGCTTTTGGGTATTATTGTAGAACTTTGGTGTGTTCACGAGGCAATGCTCTACTTTCTGCCGGTGCCATCACTGTCATGGAAAGTACCCAACCGTCAAGAGTGGGGGGATGTAGACGATTTCCACCAACGTGTAATCTGGCTCTTGGCCAGAAGCATGGCCAGGTCTATGAATTGTGTTGTTGCCTTGTTCTTTTTGGTATGGGCGATCAGGCCGAGCATGCAAACCTGCCAGATATGTAGTGTGCCATGTCCCGTGCTCTTGGATAAATGAGTTCTGATCTCCTGCCAATATCGGGAAAGAGCTGGGCACACCCAGAACATGTGGAGAAATTCTGCATCTAGTGTGTGGCAAAGGTGGAAATAGCAATACAATTTTTGTGGAGTGAGGTAAGCCGTATGGCATACATAATAGTATAAGCCGAAAGCGTGAGCTGTGGGACACCAGCGTAGGGTGTTCCAGGATGCGCTGCTACTCCTTGTCAGTGTGGGGACGACCCGCTTCATGTCCCAGTGCTTTCGTAATGTGTCGAGGGGTGCTGCTGCATGTGAGTGGAAGGATCCATCCAGCTACTGTGTCAGTGGCGGCCTTCCTGAGCACAGGAAAATATTGGATCATTAAATACATGGACCCCGCCCAGCGCCAGAACCCCTGGACCCCGGAAACGCCACAGCATCAAACTCCACTACGACGCCAGCAGCCTCCACGCACTAAACGCCGGACGAAACCACACCTGCTTCCAGGCCACCCCGAAATGGACCCACGGACCCTTCTCTTGCCACTCCTGCAGCTTCACCTGTGACAGAACCACCAAACCTCCAAGGGCTGGACCCAACCACCTCCGCTGCATACTCCTCAACAACCGCTCCACACGCAAACACGCCGTCGAGCTCTGGGATCTGCTCGACACCTCCACCCCAGACGTGGCCTTCCTGACCAAAACCTGGTATAACGACTCCTCGGCGCCCGACATCGCCATAGCCATCCCGGACGGCTACAAGATCACCTGCAGGGATCGCGCCAACGGAACCGGAGGAGGAATAGCCATCATCCACAAGTACACCCTCAAGGTCGCCACCCACGCAGACGACACCCTCCACAACGCTGAACACCTGCACTTCCGGATCCACACCGACCCCAACACCACCCTCATAGGAACACTCATCTACAGATCCCCCGGACCCTGGGCTCAGTTCAGCGACTCCATCGCCGACCTCGCTAGCACCCACGCACTCGCTTCCACGGACTACATCCTCCTCGGGGACCTGAACTTCCACCTCGAGAATAACAACGACGCCAACTCCGCCACCCTGATCGCCAACCTCGGCCTCAAACAACTCGTCATCGTACCCACCTACGCTTCCGGCCACACGCTGGACCCCGTCTTCTCCACAGGCACCCACGTCACCTATGACCACACCACTGAACACCACTGGACCGACCACCGCTGCATTCATTTCACCTTCAAGAAACCAACCACGCACCACCACATCCAACAGCTGCCTCGCCGGTGCTGGAGCAAAGTCACCGAAGACCGGCTGATCCCCACCCTCGCCCAGAACCCACCCACCGACCCCACCAACCCAGATGCCACAGCCCGCAACCTCAGACAGTGGATCGACGACTGCGCCAACACCCTCGCCCCGCTCAAGAAACCCTCCAACAACCACGCCAGCAAGAGAGCCACCTGGTTCACCGACGAGCTCCAGACCTCCAAACGCACATGCCGGAAACTGGAGAAAATATGGATCCACAAACGCACCCCGGAAAACCACGCAGCCCACAAGGACACCACCCGCAGACATCACCACCTTATCAGATTAGCCAAGAGATCCTCCTTCAAAGACCGCTTGGACAACAACGCACACAACAGCAAAGAGCTCTTCAGCATCGTAAAGGAACTCTCCAACCCCAGCGCCATTGCCAACGACATCCCGTCCTCACAAGAACTGTGCGACTCACTAGCCATCTTCTTCCACCGCAAGATCGCTGACATCCACGACAGCTTCAACACCACAATCGCCCGACTACGCTAGATTCAGCCTCCCCTGCGTACACCACCAGCGCCATATGCCTGACCTCCTGGTCCAACGTCAACAACGACAAAACACGCAAGGTCATGGACTCCATCCACTCAGGTTCTCCGTAAGACCTGTGCCCACACCACGTGTTCAACAAAGCGGACGAAGTCATCGCACCCCAACTACGGAAGGTCATCAACACCTCCTTTGAAACAGCGACATTCCCGGAAAGCTGGAAGCACGCCAAAATCAACGCCCTTCCCAAGAAGCCCAAGGCAGACCCAAGGATCTCAAGAACTTCAGGCCCATCTCCCTGCTTCCATTCCCGGCAAAGGTCATCGACAAAATCGTCAACGGGCAACTGGTCCGCCACCTGGAAGACAACAACATATTGGACCCGTCCCAGTCTGGATTCAGACGAAACCACAGCACCGAAACAGCCTTCATCGCCGCCACAGACGACATCAGGCAACAACTAGACAACAGCGAAACATCAGCCTTCATCCTCCTGGACCTGTCGGCCGCCTTCGACACCGTCTGCCATCGCACCCTAAAGACACGCCTCCTAGAAGCCGGAATCCAAGAGAAGGCCCTTGACTGGACCACGTCCTTCCTCTCTGGGAGAACCCAGAGCGTCGGCCTCCCACCCTTCCGATCCAAAGCCACCAACATCATCTGCGGCGTCCCCCAGGGCTCAACCCTCAGCCCCACGCTGTTCAACATCTACATGGCCCCCCTTTGCACAAGTGGCCCGCCAGCACAACCTCAACATCATCTCCTACGCCGACAACACCCAGCTCATCCTCTCCCTCACCAAGGACCCTCCCACCACCAAAACCACCCTCCACGAGAGAATGAAGGCCGTCGCCGACTGGATGAGGAGCAGCCATCTGAAGCTGAACTCGGACAAGACGGAGGTACACATCATCGGACCCACCCCCTCAGCCTAAGATGATTCCTGGTGGCCGACCACACTGGGAACATTACCAACACCCACCGACCATGCACGCAACCTAGGATTCATCCTCGACTCCTCCCTATCCATGGCTAAGCAGGTCAGCGCCATCACCTCCTCCTGCTACAACACCCTCCGCATGCTTCGCAGGATCGAGAAGTGGATCCGGACCGAAACAAGAAGAACGGTGACACAGGCCCTCGTCAGCAGCAGACTACGGCAACCCACTCTACGCAGGAATCCCAGCCAAACACCTACGATGACTACAACGCATCCAAAACGCCTCCGCCCGACTGATCGTCAACGTCCCCCGCCGCAGCCACATCACCCGCCACCTGAGAGACCTACACTGGCTCCCCGTCGAGAAGAGGATCACCTTCAAGCTCCTCACCCACGCACACAAAGCACTCCACAATGCCGGACCGCCTACCTTAACAGCAGACACACCCCCACATGCCAGCTCCGTTCCGCCAGCCTCTCCTTCGCCGCTGTCCCCCGCATCCAACGAATGACTGGCAGCAGATCCTTCTCCTACCTCGCCGCCAAGACCTGGAACACCCTCCCTACCCACATACGGCAGACCCAAGACCTACTCGCCTTCAGAAGACTCCTCAAGACCTGGCCCTTCGAGCAGTAGCAGCACCCCCTCCCCTCAGCGCCTTGAGACCCTCACGGGTAAGTAGCGCTCTACAAGTACTCTGATTGATTGATTGATTTCCTGCCAGAACTCTGGATGGAATTATCCCCACTGTATCAAAGCAGGTGTAGTATTTTTATTTTAGTGCGCCCTGGGTACTCAATATTGGCCCCCTTACACTACTACATGGGGTAGGTAACATCCTGGTCCTGAAGAAATGCCATTTGATCCTCCAGGCAGCTAAGGCGTACATTATTACCTCAAGACAGCATCACTCGTTTTACTGTGTCAAGGGACTCCTACTTGATAAAAAAATCCCTGGATTCCATTAGACTCTTTCATGTCACCCGTCACCACCCTATCTCTAACCCCTCAGGTGCACACACTTAACGGCGTTCACTGATCAAAAGATGATGTCAGCTAAAGAGACCACAGGCCCATCAGGCATTGCTGAGCCGGCTTGACGAGGAATGCCCTATTAAGAAGCATGACACCATACCAGGTGTGTGGGGGCACTATGCTCTTCTGAACACATGAATCCCTTGGATCTATGTGGTTGGACATAGTCTAAATAGAGTCTAGTTTGTCCCTCCATTGGAACTACCCCTCCATTTGATTTAATTCATGAACCCTTGAGGAACGTGGGTGTAGTACCTCATTAAATATTTCTCCTTGTCCTCCTCCTTTGATTACTTGAAGCAAACATAACCTAACAACTCACAACATATAATACCATGGAGAGCAAAGATGCAATGGCATCCTGCCCACACACCCAAACAGTGAATTCCAGCTAGTGCTTGCTGGTTGAGGGGGCAAGTGTCATGGAGTGTGGCATGGAGGTGTAAGATCCTTCATCAGGGAGGAATCGAATCAGCCTCCTATGTCATCTATCACTTCAGAGTGAGGCTGTTAGGTGGGGTGGGCCCTCCCTCCCATGTGAAAGTAGCATGGGCCCTGTCTATCGATGTAGGCACATTGTATTGCTGCACCTACAGCTAGTGGTCCAACACTTTTAAGTACGTATGTTCTGTCAAGTTTGCGTTAGTGAAATTACGCCTTTGCAGTAGCAGTTCCTACATACGGATAATGAATGTGGCAACATTCATATGATTTCATCTGCTGTTTTCGGGGTCACAGAGGGCGGCATGCACCGGCCTAGTGGGAGGTGTACAGAGGACGTACAGACATTGTCCCTGATAGACTTGGACTCCCCTTCAGTATCTGTCTCAGGAGCTGGGTTGTGGAAGGCCGCTGCAGCACATTTCTTCTCTCTTGTATCAATTGTTCTAGGCTGGGAGTGCGGGCGCCTGTGGAGGGCTCCGTGCATATCGGGTCTTTTGCCGTCGCTAGTTGGCTCCTGAGGATCGTGCGTTGTTGGATGTTTCCTGCATTAGGGAGAATCCATGCAACCATGGTTTTCTGCCCACTTCAATACCTCCTTAGGGGCAGTGAAAAAATTAGTCTGTCCATCCCCCTGGTACCGCAGACGAGCAGGAAACAGAGGAGCGTATTTGAGATTTAATGCCTGCAGTTTGCATTTAATTGTCAAAAAGATGGTCTCTGTCATTGGACAGTGTGTTTATAGTCCAGGAAAATCATTACTGTGGAGTTGTCCATTGCCAATACATGCTGTTTCTGGGCTTCATGTAGGGTAAGGTCATGGTCTTTGTAGTAAAGGTGGCCCTCCAGATGGTGGGGGCAGCACCCGGGAGAAAGGCCAATGCACCGGTACACGAAGTGCCTGTTTAATCAAGGAGAAGGCCGAGAGGCTGGGGGTCGGGAATGAAGCTGCAGAGACATGTTTCAAGGTAAGCCACTGTTTTCTGCCCCTCTGCTCCTTCGGGGACCACCACCAGTCGCATATTGTTTCTACATGAGTACCTCTCAGCATTCTCCGCCCTGTCTGTTAAGGTGTGAACTTGGCTTTGCAGCATCTGTGCCTGTAGTTGAATATTCCGCATCTGTTGCTGAAGTTATGACACTGTACATTTTGCAGGTGCAGGCCCAACTGCAAGTACCACTTGCAGCAGGAGCAGCCCAAGTGTGGTGACAAATGTAGCAGCAACAGGCACGGTAACAACAGAATCACAGAGGCAACAGGGGAGTAGCGCTTTTCCACTGCGAGGCAGGAATCATAATGCATTTCAACAGAAGGCCACAGTTCCAGGTAGACGTCCCACTGCAGGGGCATAATAAAGTGGGCACGTCCTGAGGCATGAGCAGCCCAAGACCACAAGAGGGTCCATCCCAGTTTTGCACGAAACCCGTGTTGGGGTCCACAGTCGAAAGGGATGCCTGGTATAGTGGTGCGCACAGCTGCTGGCCTGGCCACTGGGTTGCCAGTAGGTATGTCATCTGCGGTACCACTATTGTATAGTTTCTGCCTTCATGATTGAGGACCTCATTGAGTCCAGAGCACACGCGATGGGGGCCCGCATACTCAGGCGAGGGGACAGGCCTACAGTCCCAACCAGGCCCGGCAATCTGCCTGCAGCCCTCAAAGTGGGGAAGTAATAGGTGGAAAGGTGTTCCCACACAAGAGTTCTCCCTCTACCCAGTAACTGATAGAAGATTGTTCCAGTACCTGTGGAGATATTTGTTTTATGCTGGGGCTCCTACCTCTTCTGGGCTCACACAGGCGGGCTTCTGTCAACAACAGGGGTCCCCCACTGTCATCAAGCCAGTGTAGGTCACAGGGCGGCTCCCTTCTCCAGCCCCAGCAAATGGGCAGCAGCATTATATGCCGCCCCCACCCAGGGCCCACCACAGCGGCGCCGGAGGTGGGCGGATGACACAGTGATAAGGGCCCCAGTAAGCCTGCAGCCTCCACAGTGGGAACCAGCCAGTATGCACAGGCAGCCCCGCAATCCCACAGGTGGGCCAGTCTCACAGGGGTTGTCTGTTCCTCATCGGCTGCTCACAGAAGCACCCTCAAAGGCCCGACCGGGGCATCTGTATGGCAGGCTGTGATGGGGCGTAGAGGTCCGTGAAAACCAAACATCACCTGTTTTATGGCTCAGCAATCGCCTTACCCTACATAGCTAAATCCCCATGGTGGGGCAGAGATGTTTGGTGGCTAGAGTGGGGGATAGATTTCTGGATTGTAGGATCTGGTGGCGGAGACTTGCTAGAAAACATTTGCCATCTTGCCCACCTTGGCCACGCCCCATAAAACTGAGATTTGAAATTGATTTCACAGACAACAACTTGAGAGAAAGAAACCAAGCAAAAAACGGCAGTCAAAGAAAAGGAGGGGACAATACAGATAAAGATTGAAAACAAGACTGAAAGCAAATATATATAATATGATGTTAATTAAAACTGTTAAAAAATTACATGAATATATTTTGCTTCCAAAATTCATCACTTAAAAGTTGCAGGATTAATATAAAGACAAAACTGGAGTTTCATCCAACATTCTTGCAACATAATGTCATAACTACCGCAAACTTAAAACTGAATAGGTGCATTTAATATAAGCAGTTTTCATGAATGGTATGCCAATTGGGCAAAAACATAGTTGAAAATCAATATCATTACTCATTTCAAAGTCAGGCCTTTTGAATACCCAGGTAATTAATGATCAGTCTGACTACCGGCTTTATTGATGTAGAATGTCAGCTTAACTGTGGAATAGCTGATGTTGGTTAGCAGTTAGTTAATATGAGTAACTTACATTAAGTTATATATATGCGCACTATCAGCTCTTATAGTACATGCCTATAGTCAAAGTGATCAATAATTCGAGAACCTGATTCATTTTGTTTGAAAGAATTCTCAGAGATAAGAAAATTACCACAAAGGATTATGGGCTCAATTTAGAGTTTGGCGGATTGGTTAGTCCACCACAAATGTAACAGATATCCGTCTGCCTTATTACAAGAGTATTACAAGCACTTTCAATAAGGTGGACGGCCTATCAGTCACTTTTATTACCGGTACCCATCCACCAAGCTCTAAATATAAAATACATATAGTTCTCATGTATGAAGAGATATACTTATTTCAACGTAAAACATGCAAAGAATTAGGCAGTGGCAATCAATTTGTGAGGAATTATATGGAGTCCCCAAAAAGGCCAAACGTTTCAAAGATCTCTAAAAGTAGAAAAACTACTATTGGCAAAGCCAAAACATTTGGCTTTAAAGAAGAAGTTACTTGCCTGTATTGTCTTATATGGTAGTCACTCAACCTAGCCATAGATTATTTCCCGTAGAATAATCTCCAGGCATCAGACCGGCTTGGGAAAATCTTGAGCAGTACCTCTGCACACCAGTAAGTGGCTTCAATTGGCTCTGCATCGGAGTTGTCAGCACTGGAAGTAACATGCAAGGTGCCAATAAATGTACTGCTTGAGTAAGCTAGCATCAGTATCTTTACGTGATATTTTCCATCCCATTTCCAGCACAGAGCAACGTCAGAAGGCAGATTTACCAGTGTCCAGAAACTAAGGGCCTACAAGAACATTTTCGGTAAGGAATCTGAGGCTAGGTAGAGTCTCTACCAGGTAAGGAGTTATCAAATGTAAGTAACATGTCAATCTGATAGAGACTGCAAATTCCTTAACTCTGACTAGATAATGAATCAATATGTCCCTGGAAGAGGATCTGATAGCAAATTTGTACCAAAAAACATGGAAGACCGAAAGGACCAAGTGCCCCCGCGACATACAGGAAAGCCCATGGCCCTGATGGCAAGGAAAGAAACTGCGCAATAATGCAGTGGTCACAGCTTTGGCTCTGGTACAATGAGCTCCCTTTCTACGCCCAGGTGAACCCAACGAAGTGTTAGTCATCCACCCGGAGTTCTCTGGTGCGAATGATGTAGAACGATAACACTCTTTTGGGTCCAGGTGATTGAGTCTCTCCTCTTTAGAAGAGTGAGGTGGAGCAAAGAAAGTAAGGAGCGTGTTTTAGCCGATATGGAAAAGTGTCACCACTGGGATAAAAAAGGCAAGGGTGCGGGGAAACAGTTTATCTGGGAAGAAGTGGGCAAATGAAGGGTGTACAGAAAGCACCTGTAGTTTGCTAACCCTCCTGGCCAATGTAATGGCCACTAAGAAGACTGTTTTGATTGTCAGGAGAAGTAGACAGCAGCTATTCAAGGGCTCAAATGATGAACACATCAAAAAGGTAGTGAAGAGGTTAAGTTTCCACTGGAGCATAATGATAGGTTGAGGCCGGAACATGAGTTGAAGCCTTTTCAGGAAACGAGTCACAGCACGTGATTTGAACAGGCAAGGCAGAGCCGGCAACCGTAAGAAAGCTGAAATGGTCGAAAGTTACACTTTAACCGTGCCCAAATGAAATCCTTGCCGGGCTAATGATAAATCAACAAAACCTAGGACAAAGGTGCAGAAAGATGATAAACATGCTTTTCAGCATACCATCCCTCACACTTGTCCCAATAGCAGTCTTATATGGTCTTTGTTGATGGACATCTGACTGCCAATATAACTTTACAGACTCCTGGGGGAAGATAAAAAACTGTCAACTGCTGTCCCTCAATTTCCATGCATAAATGTGGACTTTAAGTCTCACTGTGGAGCCCACAAATGCCATCAGGAATTTTATACCAGCAGGATGAAGGCCATAAGACCCAGCAGCCTCAGAATCAATTTCACTGATATCCTTGAGAGAAGCTGAAACATCGGAATTATAGATTAAATATCCTGGACTCACAGACTCCTATAGAAGTGGAACAGCACTAGGTTCATAATTGCTCAAACTAAAGCGAACATCTGAAAGGGAGCCAGGTGTGACTTTGGCACATTTATAGGAAGCCCCCCATAGTCTGAAATATGGGCAATGACTGTGTGTGGAGAGCCTGCTTTCAACTGCCAGTTGTTGAGGTTGGGAAGATTGGAAGCCCTGACCTCTGCATATGGGCTGCCACCACTGCCATGACCTTGGTGAACATTTTAGCGGCACTGGTAGAGCCAAAGGCTAGCACATCAAACTGAAAATGGCTCATGGCCCGCTGTGAACCACAAGTAATGCCTGTGGATCGGCAGGATGGGTAAATAGATATATGTGCCTTGCAGGTCCAGTGCTACCATTTAGTCTCCAGGGTTCACGAAAGAGAGGACCTGAGTCAACATGAGCATTTAGAATGTCTCCTTTTTCAGGAAGTAGTAGAGAGGACGCAGGTTCAGTACAGGTTTGAGGTCTCTGTCCTTCGGGCACCCAAAAGTAGCAGGAATAGCAACCACAAGCTACTTTGTTTCTTTTTTTTTCTTTTAGCTTTATTTCTATAGCGCACGACTCACCCTGGGGCATCTCGTCGCTGCCTAGAAAATAGCAACCTGAGGTTGAAGGAAACCGAACAAGATCAGAGGCAAAATTTAAAACAGAAAAGCTTTTAATTGTTTCCTAAAGAACTGTAACTGGTGAATTTGTGCAGGGCCATAGGGAGTTTGTTCCAGTATCTTGGGGCAAGATATGAAAATGCTTTGCCCCCTGTACAGGTCAAGCGAATTAGGGGTACCTGTAGAAGGCCTGATGTACTGAATCTGAGGTTTCTGCAAGGTGAGTATTTTAAAAGTTTCTTTTGCAGATAATGGGGACCTCTACTTTTCAAGGCATTATAGGTAAGACAGCAGATTTAAAAAAATGATCTCTTCCTTACTGGTAACCAGTGCAGTTCTCTGAGCAAAGGGGCCGTGGGGGAGCCTGCTGGGTGGTTTAGAATGATTCTGGCTACAGTGTTCTGCATCACTTGTAATTTGAGAAGCAAGGTCTCTCCCTCTTCGGCCAACAAAGCATTTCCATAGTTCAAATGACTGATAACCATAGCCTGATCTAGAGTTCTACGATGAGTGGTAGGCATGTAGGGAAGGATTTTTTGAAGCAGACGTAAACTGTAGTAACAGGAGCTGGCAGTGGCAGCAATATGGTCTTTCATGGTCAGAGCCTGGTCCAACTTTAGACCTAGGTTTTTAACACATTTTTCAGGAACAGGGGATGTTCCCAATTGAGCAGGCCAACAGTGGTTCGACTAAATATCTGAGGCTTTCCCCATTAGCATGACCTCAGTTTTACCCGGGTTCAGTTGGAGACAGTTATCCGTCATCTAGCTGGAAATTGCAAGCATTCCTGTGGCGATTCATGTCTTCTCTATATCGGGATATGAGCCAATAGTAAACATAAGCTGAGTATCATCAGCATATGAGAATTTTCTCATATCCTAACTGTTCAACTATTTTTGCCAGAGGAGCCATATATATATTAAATAGAGTTGGGCTTAAGCAAGAACCCTGAGGTACACCCCTATCCAGACGCATTTTTTCTGACATGTAGGGCCCTGACATGATGGTTTGCATTCTCTCTGACATGAAGTGTTACAGCCATTTCAAGGCTGTCCCTTGAATACCGCAGGAGAGTAGTCTCTACGCCAGCTTTGAGTGCGAGATATCTGCACCCTCTCAATAGCTCCTTTGGCTAGAAGAGCCTGTACTTTCTGAAGTAACAGGGAGAAATGGTCCTCCACCAGCCAATCTGAGGAAGGTGACATGGGAGGCGGGTGCCAGTCAGTGGAACGGGGTAACCCGGCAAAACAATTTGGAGCACTGATTTGTCCGAGGTTAAAGATTGCTAATGGGGCAGATGGTGTTGGATTCTCCTACCATTCAATTGCCCATGCTGGTGAGAGGGCATATTAAAGGGGTTTGGAGACTATGGCTACCAGGGGATTGCAAACTTGGCAGATCTCTGGCCCTGTGTCCCATGAGGCTTGTGGGAACCGCGCCTGCAGCCACAAAAAGACTGAAGAGTCTACTGGCCGTGGTGGCTGGGGGGAAAGCAATGCATCTGGTAGCCCCTACCATAGCAATGGAAGGGGCAGAAGGTAAAATGTGGTAACATGAGGCTATGGAGAGTATTAATATCCAGACAGTGACCCTGCTGTCCTTAAACTGCACAATCACTGAATCTGCCTTATCGTCAAACAGGTGAGTGCCATTGAAGGGTATGTGCATAAGAGATGTTGGGCATCCCCCAAAAAGCCAGTTGATCTCAGTCAGGCATGACAACTTAGTGCCACAGACCAAGCAATCACTCTACCTAGTGAGTCGGGTGTCTCCAGTACGCGGCATATTGAGTAACTTCCTGCATCCCTGCCATTGGCCACAGCCTGAGACAAGATGGCTCGGACCTCCTCCAAGACCATGGGGAGCACTTGAGCAACTAATTCCCAGCCAGTGTGGGAATACCATCCCAAGAGACATGCAGTGTTCACAGACTGTAGTGCAAGTCTGGTGGTAGCGATAATTCTTTTGCCAAAAGTGTCCATTCTTTTGAATTCCATATCTGTTGGTGTGGTAGGGAATGCGCCTTGACGTTAAGGCCTGGACCACAGGCAGGCAATCATCCTGTGCACAGAGTTTGGCCCAGGCCTGAACAAGACATCAGTGGAGGCTTCATTAAAGAGTAGAAGAGGAACCATGGATGCTACCCCAGGTTGAACCACCTCTGTCAAGAAGTTAAGTGCAGGACAATAGCCGCCCTCCTCACCACAATGGCAAAGGAAGCCCCGTCTTCCGTAGACACGCTAAGAGGAGAGACAAGGCCAGTGTCAGGAGAAGTGTCCATACCACTGGCATTCACCAGTTCCTCACACCAGTTATCCTTGGCCAGGGCTCTTCCAGGAGGGATCCTCAAATCCACCCAGTCGTATTCTCCACTTGGTCTTCAGAAAATGGAACTGGTGTCTCTGACCTGAATGGCCTTGGCCCGGTCGTTGCCTGATTCGATGTTGAGCTACACTGGTTCGGCTCCGTATTGGAGTTGGGTATGATGATGGGATTGGCACCACTCAGGGGTGAGGGCGGCACAGGAATGGCGTCTCTGGAATGGAATGAAAGATTGCCAGGTTGCAACCAGAGCCAATTCGAGAATGGATCCGAAAGGCTCAACTGAACCCGAAAGCGAAGCCGCCAGTAGCAATCTAGTTAGGGCACCTGCCAAACCCATGGTGTACCCAAAGATGAGATGCAAGGCCTTGAAAAAGTCTTTAAGCTGGGGTGGGGGTCACTCCAGTTCTGGCAAACTCTGGGAGGCGCAGAGTAGACCCAGACTCAGGCTATACAGCCCGACATTTGGAAGTGAAGCCTAGAATTGTGTCTCATTCTTGATACTTCTCCAATGATCTGGACCAGGGTGGTGAAGACGAAGTATGCTTGGCCTTCTTGGATTCTCAAAAACTAGCTCAAATATGTTACTTGCCAATAAATGTGAGTCTTCTTAAAGGATTTTGATACAAACAATTTGTGCATACGGAGTAAAAATTATTGTGACACATTTTAATACATACCATTTCTCAGCAATCAGGAACAGGAAAGTTACATGAAAATAAAAACATTTTCCCTTGCTTTCCATCTGGATAATTGTATGTTTGCAATGCAAATACATTACAGTATGATTTTCTGTGCCACCACTCATTACTTTTCTGTAACTTTCCACCAGAAGGAAAGTAACAATTTCAAAATATATTTAATTAATTTTACTTTACACAACATTTTCTTGCAAGGCTGTAGAGGAAGCGTGCATAAATATATCAATACGAGAACATTTGCACTTCTGCCAAAGCACACTAATTCACAATATTTTTCAAAATGTTTTTGTTATGCACGTTTTGTAGTCTAATATTAACCAGAAAATGATGTAGTATGCATTTCTTGTTTAATGAGCTTTTTCACGTGATCCAAACCCCTATTAACACTGTAGTATGAAAACAAGCTTATTAAGTTAGTAATATGGGGTAAGAATGTTTGTGCACATTTGTTTTGTGGCATTTGGCTGTGGCGGTGATGTGTTCTGTTGTTTTTTGTGCGTCTATGTTTTTTTGCGGCTTTATTGCAATGTTATTGTGCTGTGCATTACTGCAGTTGTCATGGTGCATTCAGTTTTGACCGTTTTGTCATGATGTGCTCTGTTATGTTATGTTTTAATTGTGTTGTTGTGTTGCTCTCTAAATGTTATTTTGGTGTGTTCTGTTGTTTAAATTTTTGTGAAAAGCAACCATTTACCATTGTCTACGATGGTAAAATATTACTACTCCAACTCTTCAATCACTTAAGCCTACGGTCAACCCGAAACTGTGGCCTCGACTGTGTCTTAACTTAGAACTCCCAGTGCTCACTTTATGTGATACGGTCTAAGGCGTATCCACAGTTCAATTCTACATGTTCTAATAAATACTGGCCCTCACAATGTCAGGGTCACAAGACCAGGACTGTGCATTTCAGTCCTTGGAAAACTGTGACAGGACATACCATCCTTAGTGCTTTCTCATAGGTTGAAGGAGCTCTGAGAGAATTGTTCATATATTGTGGAAACCTACCTTGCTCATTGCATACTTCCAGCTAACAGAAATGTCTTCACCTAATAGTGTCTTAATCCACTGAATTGGATTGGTGTAAATTCTGCCACTGTTGATCCTGATTCTCCCATCCAACAAAAGAGTAGCTTTGTGGCTGGAGTCCTAAAAAAGGAAAATCATGAGAAGGACTAAGCAAACTTTATATATATCCAATACATTGGTGTACAAAATTGTGGGTATAAGTGAAGGGGGTGATGGCACACTATGAGGAATAACCACAATCCATGTTAAGGTGAATCACAAAAGTCATTAAATTAACCTGAGTCCCTTGGTAGCTATGGCACAGATCAGACAGGCTCAACTTAGAGTCAATATGTAAAGTAGTTATGCAGGACCAAAACAGTACGAATGTCAAAACACAACACAAGAGAACTCCCAAACCAATTTAGAAAAATAGATTACATTTTAATAAATAAAATGACACAAAAATGACAAAAATCCAATAAGAGGAACCAGAGATAACAATTTTTAAAGTTGAAGGTTTGAAATAGTACCAAGAAGTGTCACACGCCAACCAAGGTCATCTGGATGCGTTTGACCATTACTTAGGCACAAATAAAGGCTGATCGAAGTGTGGGTCAGATAGAGAAACCGGGTTTGGCACAGTCAGAAGTTTTTCTTTCTGACTTTGTCTTTATAATGCAAGTCAAAAACTCTGAGCGGTGAAGGCAGCAGGTTTTGGCCAAAGAGGGTTCCATGTCGTTGGATAAGCGCTGGTTTTTGTGAAACTGTTGACTTTTGGCAGGAAAACTCAGAGCAGGAGGATTTTAAATTTTGCTCCAAGTAAGGTCCCTCATCGGCTGGATACTTTTGGCACCATTGTCCAGTAAATATTTCTGTGTTCCGACATAGTCACTTTTTTTTGATCGGATTATTCCAGGAGGGCATGGCTGCAGTCTGCAGCTGAAGAGGGCTTCATGAGTCCAGACAACTTCTCTGCAAGATACAGCTCATTCGGATTTGCTGCTGCAGAAAGGCTCAGTGAGAGAGCAACCTGGATCTTCAGCCTAGCAGTAACACTCCTTCGTTGGATCAGGGGGCAGACAGGTACCCGATCCTCCAGAAGTCTTTGGAGCCAAAAACCTTTTTATGTTCTTGGTTTCAGAATATGTTAAGAGGAGTACACTTTGACACAGCTAAGGACCCAGGACCTTGGGAACAGCACTTGGAGTCAAGACTGACTCCAGCTGAGGCCAGAAGGGTTCAGGGTAGGTCCAGTTGGAACTGGTCAGCTGGGCAGTTACAGGAAAGGCCTCTTAAGGCTTGTTGTGTCCCTATAGCTGAAATAGGTCAGTCTTATGACTCTTGGATTCCACTTCTTTATTCTGATTATGAGAGGGAGATCAGGTCCAGTCTTTAGGGCTCTTCAGTTGACTTCTCTAGTGAACTGGGCTTATAATAAATATTTTAAAAGAATCCAAGAATAAAATTCGGAGGTTTTTACTAACCAGAGATAACATTATTATTATTATTATTATTATTATTATTATTATTATTATTATTATTATTATTATTATTATTATTATTTATGGAACATTTTATTAGCATTTATTAAGTTAATCACCAGAACTAGAAACCATGGTTTACAAACAAATAATTCAATCTGCATGATTCATGATGTACAACTTTTGTATCGGAACACTGAACCACTCCATACAGCCTAAAAACCCTGCCCCCTTAACCACAGATGTTTCCGAGACTGAATGAGTCCCAAAGTGCATATCTCATCATCCAACGACTGGGGCCACCGTGGCAAGCCTCTAGTTTGATCCCCTGACATTGAACCCATGTTTCCAAACCTTACAAAGTTTTTGAGGACACCCTCAGGCAATGTATATAGGTCGCTCTAGACTGAGACAAGAGTCCAAGCCCTTTTGCCACCTCTCCAGTGACGAGGCCTCTGTGGCCTTCCAGGCTACAGAAATATCCAGCTTAGCTACGACTAAGTCGAGCCACAGAAGGGCCCTTTTGTATCTGTTGCTATTCAAATGGTGTGTGATGTGTAGTAGCGCGTATTTAGGATCTCAAGGAAGGCTCCAACCCAGCACCACACCCAAACAGGTAAGAACCACTTCCCAGAACGAGACTAGTTGTTCACATGTTCCAGATAGTGTGTATGAAATCTCCCCATTGTGTAGTGCACTGTAGGCAAAATGGTGAAGCACTCGCCCACATTTTGCAGTTTGTCCCTAGTGAAATAAGCCTGATGCAGATATTTCAGAGTTTTACAGCGGGAACCGGATTGTAATGGTAGCCTTCCACAGGGAACCCAGAGCCTCCCCAGTCATACTTCATGAGAGAACCTGGGTCTCCAGCCCATATATGCTGAACGTGCTCAAATGAGTCTGCAGTGATAAACACAAGGTATTTATATATAAGGGAGATTTTGTGGTCCTTCTGCTCTTCTAGTAGCCCTTTAGCTTCCAGGGAGCTGTAGTCCAGGATATTGCCCAAATCAGAGACATTGGTTGTAAGTGCAAGCCTAATTTGCAAAAAGTTATTACATTGGCCATGGTGGAGGTCGCATTCTTCTTGTAGGTCGATAATTGATTTAAGTGTGGTTTCAGTCATAAGATCCCACAGTTTAGAGATACCAATGAGATCCCATAGTCTAAAGCCTTGCAACTTCTACAACTGTTGAAGCCATCTTCCATTTCACAGAGGTGTCTCCTGTGTCAGGCACTGAGTACATCCTAGGGCCCTAAGGGGTTCACTCCCAATCTTAAACGCCACCCACAGGGCCAAAGGGAGGGTACGTAAAGGAAGTCCCAGTATAGTAGAATGGAAATCGGTGTCTCTAGTATCGCCCACCCTTCAGATGCATAGGTGGGGTCATCAATCCCTCAAATCCACCAATCACTAGGGAATTGTGAGGTCCTGTAATTTCTAGTGTTGCAATCCCCCCCTCGAAATAGAAATTAAAACATTTAGTTAGTGCGATCCTAGGAGGCCAATGGTTCCATAGTAATCCCTGCAGGAGTGCTGAGGCGAGTGAAAACAAGTTTTAACAATGAGGTACGGGATATTTTAAAGCTGGTATAGCAGGTGTGGCAAGGCTATCATTTTAAAAATTGATACTCGCCCCATAAAAGAGAGGAGGAGCATAGACCAGAACTCAAAGTCTTTAGACAGCCTATGTAGATGTGGCTCTTAATTCTGACTGTCGTAAGCACCTGCATATCACTCACCCAGGCTATCGAGGGAGGGAGAGCAATAACTGGGTATAAGGATGATTTCACTGTGCTAATTCTGAGCCCAGAGAAGCTCCAACATATTTGTAAAACCTGAAGGAATGGTGGCTCTGACCACTGAGTCTCATCCTGGAAAATGAAAACATAATCTGCGTACAGTACTATTCTGTTCGTTACACTCGGTAACCAATCGAACCCCTTCAACAGAGCGCCAATCCTCACCCATTCCACCAAGGGTTCAATAGCAAGACCGAAGAGTAGAGGCGATCATGATCATTGTATTAGGAATTAGTGTGATACAGATTGCCCTACCTAATCTTTGCCGTCATGGCTGCAATCTGACATAACTGATGTAACAGGGGCCAAAGTCCATTTTCACAAGAAATGAAAACAGATACACCCACCCCAGTGTGCCGAAGGTCTTGTGAAAATCAACCAAAAGTAGCGCCTTAGTGCTAGGTAGTCCGTCAGACAGGATCCAAAGCGTTCTTGACTCACCAAATATTGTACCTAGAGGCTTGTTTGTGCATGAAGCCTGACTGGCCCAAGTAGACCAGTGAGATCCCCACTTTTAGTAGGTGGTTCACCAGGGCCATAGCCCAAATTTTTAATTCCATGTTAAGTATGGAGGGATATAGAGTGGTATGAGGGACATTTAGCTGTGGGTTGGCCGAGCTTAGGGATAACCTCAATATCGGACATGTAGATCCAGAGGGACTACTCCCCCACGGAGTGTGTCCTGGAAAATGGCCATCGGTGGTGCCTTCAGCCTTGACAATGATGCTTTGTAGACTCCACTGGGATTTGTTTGGGCCTGGGGTTTGACTGGATTGTAGTTGGGTCATGACTTCTTGCAGTTCCTAAACGGTAATGCTTCTTTCAAAGAGTATTCTCTCATCCAAGCTTAACCTCTTGGTAGGGAGGTAGGCCATAAAATCGGTCAGCGTGGACTGAGTGGGTGTGGGAGGCAATGTATGGAGACCTGCACAGTACTGTGCAAATCTATGGGCTATAAGGAGGTCAAGGCTGACTTTATTGTCTTGCTCATCAAGAACATATTATATGAGGGTCTCATGCAGTGGTATTTGAGAAAAGCCAATATAGAGTTTTATTGACTTTATCCCCCACTGACATATATGACTTTGGGTGGTGAGCCACCCCATCTGTGCTTCATTTAACGAGGTCTGTTGGAGAACTTTTTTTATTGTGTGTGTAGTGAAACCCCAAGGTGGGATGGCTAAGGAAAAGCCAAATAGTGTGATTCTAAATCTAGGATGTTTCTCAAGATTAGTATTTTCTTGTTGCGTATTCCGCTTTTTGCCTGCCTGGTAGCTAATGATCTCTCCTCTCAAATTAACCCTCAATGCCTCCCAAAATAGCCTTGGTGAGTCAACTGACCATTTGACAATAGGAAAATATCCGTCAGTGGCCTTGAGTGTGATATCTTTAAAGCCAAGGTCAGCAACCATCCATGCCTAAGACTCCAACTAGTTCCACTTTGTCACAGTCCCAGCCATCTTATTAGTTCCACCTGGGAATGGTCCAACAGACCCCTAGCCGGTATGTGAACTCCCACCACTCAGAGTGCTTCAGATCTGGGCAAGAATAAATAATCCAATGTGCCCCAAAGAAGATGGTGAAGCACCTTTCTGTTATGTGAAAAAATGGCCATGCATCAATCAGAGAATAGAGGTAGTGTAATGTCAAAGAAAGCATAAAGGGAGAAATCCTTTCAGGACGAGAACCATAACTCACTGTTAGGTGACATGCTTCATCATATGGATTCCCTCCAGTCCTCACACCAAGGTGTGGGCTACAACTCCCCGAAGGGAGGAGCTGAGGTGTTTTCTCAAGAGGAGGGGTGAAGAGAGGTGAATGAGTGCAAAAAAAAATAATAAATGTGGTGTCTTAAAATTGTCTCAGTGGATACACTGAATCTTTATTGAGTGGTCTCCGGGACAAAATTAAAAAAAGAGGACTAGGGATTAAACCAAATATATCCCTAACATTGGTCAACGTGTTTCTGCCATAAGTCGGTCCCCTATAGGGATCCAGCGGCATTCGTCAGGACCTTAATTTCAAATAGTCACTCTGCATAAGTGAGTAAAACGTAAATATACTGGCCACCACAGGATCAGGGTGGTCAGATAGCCAATGACCCATGTAACGTCTAGGGGTGAATGTATGATTAAACAACTACTTCTTAAACACCGAATGCCTAAACCACGAAGGCTAAACCACGAGAAAACCCATACCACTACATTCTTAAAAACTACTTCCTAAACCACGAAAAATAATCAATTGCCACATTACGCAATTATACAACTATGGGGCAGATTTATGTTAACTGGCGCATCCCGAGGGATGCGCCAGTTAACATGCGCCACAGTGCGCCACAGCTACGCCACCCATGGTGCGCCGCATTTATGATGCGGCGCACCATGGGGCAAAAACGGCACAGATGCGTCACGCATCTGTGCCGTAAAAGTGACGCATTGCTGGAGTTGCGTCGCAAGCGCGACGCAGCTCCAGCAATGCTCTGGGGGGGCCTATTCTTTCAATGCTGCCTCAAGCCTTACGCCTGCTTCAAGCAGGCGCAGGGTTTTGACGCAGCATTGCCCTGAAAGTGACTGAGTGAAATCTCATAGATTTCACTCAGCCACTTTTAGGAGGCATTCCTGCGCAAGAACGCCCCCCCCCTGCGCAGGAACGCCTCCTCATGGCGCAGTGCTGTACAACGTGACACATCTCCTAGATGCGTCACGTTGTAAATAGGGCGCAGGGATGCGCCATGTTTCCGTGCCGTTGCGTCACGCAACGGCGGCGTAAACGTGGCGCAAGCCCTTCATAAATCTGCCCCAAAGTTCTTAAGAAAACGCATGTTTGAAACAGAAAAAAAGTAATTACATTAAACATGACTTTTATAATAAACAATTTTAAGTGAAGAATGTTTAAATCACCGCATAAATGGTATACGATATCTCACAGAGCAAAGTTATCTTGCAAATTAGATACTTAAAATGTTGGTGTATTATTTTCGCCATAAGAGTTATGTCTCAGTTTCCGATAACTGGCCATGCATGAAACCAAAAGTTGTGCATGTGTAAATTGTGTTTGTGATTTCTCACATGATCATAGTTTTATTTGTTTTGAGAAGGCAAATATAACTGCTCGCGGACAGAGGCTCCAATGAGAAAAATCTATATTTGCATTATAAAAGAAGTCGGCAAGAACAGTTGTGTGGCATTCTTATGCATTATTCACCTTATACAACAAATACTTTGTGTTAACCAATGCCTCCTCCGTCCGAAACACAATGCAGCAGATCTACGATGCAGAACTTGACTACATATAAACCTGGTAGGTACCTAGGGCCTCATTTATGAAGGCCTTGCGCCACCGGTGCGTCACTTTTTCCCATGTTAAAAGCACTGGCGTAACGAAAATTGAGGGGGCCTCCCTGCACGGTAGGTAGAGGGGCCCCTCTCCGGGCTCAATCAGGAGCTCCCCGGCCAGAGTGCAGCGCCGAGGGGGCCCCCTGGAGCTTTGGGCCCCCCGCACCACGGGGCCTGCAGGGGCCTGTGTTACGCCCCTGGTTAAAAGTGACGCACCGGCAGCGCAAGGCCTTCATAAATAAGGCCCCTAACACATAACCTTCTGAAATCGTGGGTTGCAGTGCCATCTATTGGCCATTTTTTATAGAAATTCATGAATAAGTTGTGTACGTCGTAGTACTATAGAGGTCGTTGTTCGGTACGTCGTGGTTTAGGAAGTCGTGGTTCATGGAAAGGCCGTTGTTTTTTATGAATCGTTGTTTAATACACTCGTTCTTAAAGAATCGTTATTAAGGATGTTTCCCCTAGGGGTTCGTCTTCCTACTATTGGATGTGAGAAACCAACTCCCCAAGCTCTAGGTACGTCTCATTGTGCCCAACTCCATTAGCATGGGGCACCTCTACAAGGACGTCCAGGCATCTTGGTGGCTCTGTCCACCAACAGCTCTCCCATCCCTTTCAGGTCACCTCCCAGGAGCCAAGGCCCCCATGGGGAATTCATCAGCAAAGTCATTATTCAAAATTTTTAGGAATTTCCACCAATGGTGGAGCGTAAAAACGAATCAGCGATAGCAGCAGATCACCATGTAGAAGCCCCGTACCTGCTATAGATCTTTCCAATTTGTTTTGCCAAATCTGGGTTGCTTTAAAGGAGATACTACTACAGGATAAGATGGCCATGTCCCATGGACCCCTAGTGAACACCGGATGAAAGACCTAGGAGAATTCCAACCTGGCCAACAATGGCCATTTGTTGCCGACCAGTTAGGTCTCCTGGAGAAAAAATACATCCGGCCCCAGACGGCAGTGCCTTTAAGACGGCACCTCTCTTCACTCTATCCATTAAAATTCAAAGTAAACAGCGGCATTTGGCCCTATATTATTTTATATTATTGTTGAGCCATTGGGTGGGGATGGGGGGTAATGGATAGATAACACACATCATTACTCTGTGACAGGTGTGTCAAATGTCCATGCATAATTATACTAGTTGTAAACTTTACTCTGGTGAAAACTTGTGTCCCTCCCAACCCTCTCCATATACATCTAGAATGGGAAGTACCTATTATATAATAAACTGGGGACAATTGCCAACGGGGCAACTGAAGAACATAATTGTCCCCTTGTACCAAAACCCCCATGTCCCATCCCATAACTTTCCTCGTAAATAAGGAATGTTGGCACAGGGAGTGGGTCACAGCTTGTGAGGCTCCCTCACCAGCAAGTAAAACAAGCATTTGCAATGCAATCGGTCTCGCAGTTACACACGTTTAAGCTATTGGCATTGTAAAGGACAATGTCTTTTATTTATGTTTTTAAAACGAAAACTAAAATAGAAGGCATTGTTATTTGCAATGTTAATAGCTCAAACTCGCGTAAATAGGAGACCTATTGCATTGCAAATGCTTTTTTTTTTAAGCAGCCTTATTCCGTTAGTCTACACAAGCTTTGTTAGAAAAACATATATTTCCTGCTTTGGAAAGCAAATACCGAATCGGAGGGCTGCTGTCCCAGACAGACGTTATCCCTACTTAGGGATGGGGCGGGGGTTGTAAGGGACGGGGGTAGAGTTGGGAGCAATTGGGGGGTCGAAATTGCCACCTGACTAATTAAATTCATTAACAAGTCGTTTTGTGACCCTCTACAAGAAGACACTTTTTGTGATGAGACCTGTGGTGACGGGGTCACAGGGATCAGGACGGGCCTAGGCCTCAGGAGTGGGCCTCAAAGGATACACATAAATCACGACACAGGCTCTAGCTATCACTATTGGGCCGAAGACCACGAGCGATATTGCGCCCCGTTTATTTATACCCTTGGGCGAGCCCGCCGTCGGGGTGCTGTGC